>NC_135483.1:165310638-165941839 GCF_052094955.1 Ictidomys tridecemlineatus | reverse complement strand
TAGGTTATTGATTGTGGTATTGAGGTCTATAGTTTCTTTATTCAACTTTTGCTTGGAGGATCTGTCCCATGGGTGAGAGAGGTGTGTTCAAGTCACCCATAATTATTGTATTGTGGTCTATTTGATTCTTGAACTTGAGGAGAATTTGTTTTATAAACTTCGAAGCGCCATTATTTGGTGCATAAATATTGATAATTGTTATGTCTTGTTGTTTAATGGTTCCTTTTAACAGTATATAATGTCCTTCCTTATCCCTTTGGATTAACTTAGTCTTGAAGTCGATTTTATTCGATATGAGGATGGCCACCCCTGCTTGCTTGCGAGGAGCATGTGCGTGGTATATTTTTTCCCAACCTTTCACCTTCAGCCTGTGTATGTCTTTTCCAGTCAGGTGAGTCTCCTGGAGGCAGCATATTGTTGGATTTGTTTTTTTGATCCATGTTACCAGCCTATGTCGCTTTATTGGAGTGTTTAAACCATTAATGTTTAGAGTTACTATTGATATATGGTTTGTACTTCCAGCCATGTTTGATTATTTATCTCGTTTTTTTTTTTTTAATTGCGTTTGTTTCACCATGATTAGTTTTCCCCCCTCCGTCTGTCTTTACTGAGGTACTTCCCACTGTTGGCTTTGGTTATTGTTTTCCGTTTCTTCCTCTTGAAGTGTTTTGCTCAAGATGCTTTGCAACGCTGGTTTTCTGGCTGCAAATTCTTTTAGTTTTTGTTTATCGTGAAAGATTTTTATTTCGTTGTCGTATCTGAAGCTTAATTTTGCTGGGTACAGAATTCTTGTTTGGCATCCATTGTCTTTCAGTGTTTGAAATTCGTTGTTCCAGGATCTTCTCGCTTTCAGTGTCTGAGTTGAGAAGTCCGTTGTTAACCTTATTGGTTTACCCCTGAATGTAATCTTTCTCTTTTCTCTTGTAGCTTTTAATATTTTTTCTTTGTTCTGTATATTGGATATCTTCATAACAATGTGTCTTGGCGTTGGTCTACTGTGATTTTGTATGTTCGGTATCCTGTATGCATCTACAATTTGTATATCTGTTTCCTTTTTTATTTCTGGAAAGTTTTCTGTAATTATTTCATCTAGTAGATTACTCATTCCCCTTGTTTGAATCTCTATCCCTTCCTCTATCCCAATGACTCTTAAATTTGGTTTTTTTTATATTATCACATATCTCTTGTATGCTTCTCTCATGATTTTTAACCAGCCTATCTGAGATGGCTAGATTCTTTTCCAGATGATATATTTTGTCTTCATTATCTGACGTTCTAGCTTCTACTTGCTCCACTCTATTAATGATACTCTCATTTGAGTTTTTAATTTGGTTTATAGTTTCCTTCATTTCTAAAATTATGGTTTGATTCTTTTTTATAGTCTCTATCTCCTGATAAAGATGCTTAACTTCTTCCTTTATCTGTTTGTGTAATACATTCTCAATGTGTTCTTTCGCTGCTTGAATTTGCTGTCTTGTATCCTCTTTAAGGTTCTGTTACATCTGTCTCAGGTGTTCCATGAGTTCTTTATATGACCATTTTTCTGGTGACTCTATATCCTCCTGAATATTTAGGCTTCCCTGCATTGTTTGCACTCCTTTTCTTCCTTGCTTTTTCATGCTGTTCATATTGTTTCTTGTTCTGTTTGACTGCTGAGTTACTGTTTACTCCTATAAATATATTTGAAGCTTGGGAGGAAAGGTATTAGAAGGGGTGGGTAGAAGTCACTAAAGAGAATAAGAGTAAGCAGGTAGAATTCAAGGAAGGGGGAATAAGAAAATTTAAAAGAAATGTAAAGACAGGAGAAAAGAAGGATAGAAAAAAATAGAAGATTAAAAGGGATTTAAAGAAAAATAATAATAGTAGAAATGGAAAATGAAATTAAAAAATAGAATAAAATAAAATAAGATGGATTAAAAAGCATTTAAAAAGACAGCAAAAAAAAAATTTATAAATGCAGTCTTAGAATTCGATTAACTGCTCTTCCAGTGGATGGAGCTATGCCCACCGGGCCAAGTTTCTCCTCTCAGTAGGCGGGAGTCAATCACTGTGCAGCGGTTCTTCCTCCCGGATTGGGCGGGTCTCCCTTCCTGCTGTTCGCCGTGTGGGCGGGGCCTTTTGCAGAGCTGGTCAGGGGTCGTTTGCAGCACTGGGTTGGCAGGGTGGTCGTCTGCAGCTCCAAACCGCCAGAGGAGGTTCACAGAGTCGGGCCGGCGGGGCCAGGCAGGCAGCGCCTGCTCCCCCACTCACTGCAAGGGTGTAGGCAGCGGCCGCTTGGCGGTAGCCAGTGGCGTTTCACAGAGCCGGTCTGCGGGGCCCAAGCAGACAGCGCCGGCACCCAAGTTCACTGCACCGTGTGAGCAGCGGCCGGCTGCGGTTCACAAAGCCGGGGGGGGGGGGGGGGGGGGGGGCAGGCAGGCAGCCAGCAACGGCTCCCAAGTTCCCTGCTACGTGTGGGCGGTTCACAAAGCCGGGCTGCGGGGGCCCAGGCAGGCAGTTCCTGCTCCTAAACTCACTACAGCGTGTGGCCTGCGGCTGGCTGCGATTCACAGAGCCAGCTCACGGGGGCCCAGGCAGGCAGCGACCGTTCCCACGAACACTGCAGCGTGTGGGCAGTGGTCAGCTGCGGTTCACAGAGCCCGCCCGCGGGGGTCCAGGCAGTCAGTGTCCGCTCCTATGTTCACTGCAATGTGTAGGCAGTGGCCATTTGGCGGCCCCGGCGGGACTGTGCCCCTGCTCTGGGTTGCCGAGATTCAGTATTCTGTGACAATCTGACACCTCCTATTAAACTTACTAGTTCCAGGAAGGTCTCCTTTCAGAGGAATTTTGCTTGAAGTTTCTCAGCAGGACGCATGTGGGTGTATTAATGAGTCTCTCTGATCCCCTTACCACGGAGGCATTGTATGTGCTGCCTCTTCGCTGGCAGCCATGTTCTTCTCACCACATCTACTTTATTTGATATGAGAATGGAAACCCCTGCTTGCTTCCACAGTCCATGTGAGTGGTATGATTTTCCCAACCTTTCACCTTCAGTCTGTGGATGTATTTTCCTATGAGATGAGTCTCTTTCGGGCAGCATATTGTTGGGTCTTTTTTTTTTGATCCAATTTGCTAGTGTATGTCTTTTGATTGGTGAGTTTAAGCCATTAACATTCAGGGTTATTATTGAGACATGATTTGTATTCCCAGCCATTTTTGTTTATTTTTGGTATTTAACATAACTTGGTTTCTCCTCTGATTAGATTTTCCTTTAGTGTAATCACTCCATCTGCTGATTTTCATCATTGTTTTTCATTTTCTCCTCTTGGAATCTTTTGCTGAGGATATTATGTAGTGTAGGCTTTCTAGTTGTAAATTCTTTTAACTTTTGTTTATCATGGAAGGTTTTTATTTCATCATCAAATAAATCTAAAGCTTAGTTTTGCTGGATATAAGATTCTTGGTTGGCATCCATTTTCTTTCAAAGCTTGGTATATGTTGTTCCATGATCTCCTGGCTTTGAGGGTCTGGGTTGAAAACTCTCCTGAGATACGAATTGGTCTCCTCCTATATGTGATCTGATTTTTCTCTCTTGCGACTTTTAAGATTCTATCCTTATTTCGTATGCTAGGCATTTTCATTATAATGAGCCTTGATGTAGATCTGTTCTAATTTTGTACATTTGGTGTCCTGTAAGCCTCTTGTATTTGGTTTTCCAATTCATTCTTCATGCTTGAGAAATTTTCTGATATTATCTCATTGAAGACATTATATATTCCTTTGGTTTGAAACTCTCTGTCTTCCTCTATCTTAATAACTCTTAGATTTAGTCTTTGATGCTGTCCCATAATTCTTGGATGTTCTATTCATGGATTTTTACTGTCTTCACTGTGTGATCAACTTTATTTTCCATATTGTGTACTTTGACTTCATTATCTGATATTCTTTTTTCCAAGTGATCTAGTCTGTTGGTTATGTTTTCTATTGAGTTTTTTATTTGATTTATTGTATCTTTCATTTCAAGGATTTCTGACTGTTTTTTTTTTTCAGATTTCTTTCTCTGTCTTGAAGTAATCTTTTGCTACCTGTATTTGCTCTCTTATCTCTTTGTTGGAGTAATCAATTCTTTTTTTTTTTTTAAAGAGAGAGTGAGAGAGGAGAGAGAGAGTGAGAGAGAGAATTTTTAACATTTATCTTCTAGTTCTTGGCGGACACAACATCCTTGTTGGTATGCGGTGCTGAGGATCGAACCCGGGCAGCACGCATGCCAGGCGAGCGCGCTACCGCTTGAGCCACATCCCCAGCCCCTGGAGTAATCAATTCTTAGTTGCCTGTATTTGCTCATTAAGGTCATTCTTTAATTCACATATCACTTTAATTCTGAACCTTCTGATCTCCTTCTCTGACATTTCATCAACTTTGCTGTTCATGGGTTCTGTTATTATAGTATTCTGGTTTGTTTGGGGCACTTTCCTCCCTTGTTTTTTCATGTTGTCTATGTGTCTTCCTTTCTTGCAGTGTGGATCTGAGATATTATAATTTCTTCCCTATATTCTTGTAGTATCCATGCTGATTATCTATACCTCATCTTGATGTTGGACTTTCAGACTCTGCTGGTATCCCTCAATGTATGCTACTGTATCCAAAAGTAATGGCAGCAATAGCTGAGGTAATTCGAGATAATAGTTAAGGTGCCCCAAGATGGAAGCAATGTCTTACAGAGATGGGGCTGAAAGAGTTGGCCTCACACTCCCTTTGGGATGCCTTCTCTGAAATGCAACTGCTTCTGTCTGTTGTTAAAAAGTTAGGGGCTATTGCATGGGGAAGGCTGTGGCGATGACTACAGTGTCCCAAGATGGAATTTGGTTAGGCTTAGGCTCCCAGGTTGCGGGGGTGGGATGTGTACTCAGACCTACCCTGGACCTGGGTACTGTGCAAGTCGGTGTGGATGGATCTTGTCAGGGTCTGGGTTCCTGTGAATGTCTCTGGTGGTCAGAAGAGGTGGTCCTGTGCCAAAGGCTGGGCTCTGGTGGGTGTCTGCCCCACCAGTGGATAGGTGGACCTGGGCCTACTGTGAGCCTGGGTCCCACGCAGGCTGGTGTGGGCAGTCTAGGCTGGGCCTAGGCTGCCGCAGTTTGGTGTTGATTTTTTTGGCATTCTGCCAGTCTAAGTCTTCAGTTGAGACCATTTACGTTCAATGTTATTATAGAGAGATTCTTATTAATTCTGGTCTTTTTTATTAATTGTAACATTAATTTGGTCCTGTTTCTCATTTGCTTGGTTACTCTTCAAATAAGTTTTGTTCATTTGTGAGCACTGGGGTTTGTCTTTGATTTCTTCTATATGGAGTATTTCTTTTAGTAAGTTCTGTAATGCTGGTTTTGAAGTCATGAGATCTTTTAGTTTTTGCCTATCTTGGAAGGTTTTCTTTCTGCTTTAGTTTTGAAGGATAGCTTTGCTGGATATAACAATCTGAGCTGACAGTTATTTTTGTTCAGTGCTTAGAACACGTCATTTCAAATCCTCCTGGCTTTGTGCTGGAAAATTGGAACGAATTTTGATTGTCGTGCCTCTAAATATGACCTTATGTTTTTCTCTTGAGGCTTTTACAATTGTATCCTTTTTCTATGTGTTAGGCATTTTAATGTGTCATGGAGAAATTCTTTTTTGATCTTGTCTATTTAGGGTTACGAATGATTCCTATATCTGGATGTGTATCTCATTCTCAAGGTTTGGAAATTTTTCTGTTTTTATTTCCCTGAAAATGTTACTCTTGCAATTAGCCTGCCTCTTACAACTCTCCTCAATTTCAATGATTTAGTGTCTTAATATTGTCCCAGAGTTCTTGTATATTCTGATTATGGTTACTTATTTTCTTTTCTTTAAATCCTGTCTAAATTTTCAAGGTTGGCCACTTTGTCTTCCTGCTCTGAGATTCTCTCTTCAGCTTGGTCAACTCTATTTGAGAGACTTTCAACTGAACATTTTAAAAAATTAATTTATTGTGCCTTTCATTTCCAAGATTCCTGTTTGTTCTTTTTCAGTTATCTCTATTTCCTTTCTAAATTTCTCATTCATATCCTGAACAGACAATTGTTTTATCTGTGTTCTCTCAGAATTCATTGATCATTTTTATAATCATTTTAAAAATTCTTTCATCCACTTCAATATCTTTGGGGTCTGTTTATGGCAAATTATATGCTTTAGGAAGTGTTATGTTACCTTGCTTTTCATATTTCTTGTATTCCTATATTGGTTTTTATGCATCTGTTGGGATGGATTTCTCTTCCAGTCTCACATGTGGCCCTTTTTAGGGTTCTGCCTTCTCTTTCCAAAATCTTCTCTAGATTACTTCTCAGAGAGTGACCTAGATTGATATCCCCTTATAGGTGTGTTACCCACAGCCTTTGTGCTAATTTTAGCTTTTTGCTCTTAGCAGTGAATGTCTGTGTATGTGACCTGAGGGCCACCCCCTAGCCATTCCTACTGGGTACCTGGTCATTAGTTTGGGCTTTTTCCTCTTCTATTCTTTGTATTAAAGTATAGTTGAAGTTTCAGTGTTAATTTGTGTGAAGCAAGGTATATTCTGTGTTTTGGGTTAGTTTAGCAACATAGTCCCTATAGGTTTCCAGCACTTCACAGAATAGGAGTAAATAAATAATAGCAAAAACTGATGCATTAATATAAATACCTAGTTTCTAGGATGACATCTATAATGGTAATTCCCACAATGAAAACCAGTCAACAAACAAACAAGGAATGGTGGAGTCAGCAAATGTCAACAGCAAAAACAATAAATAACCATGAACTAAATAAATCTGGCATTAAAGCAAACAGCAGGTGTCAACTGTATGTCATCCAAAGTAGTAATAATTGCAACAACATGATGGAGAAAGGAGTTATATAAAGCAATTAGTTCTAAAAGATGGTAGAAACAGTTCAGCAAGGGAAACAATGTGATAGGAAGCTAGAAGAGGGTTTACAGTGTCTAAAAAGTGAACAGAGAAATGTTCCTGATACTTCCAAGAGAAACCACATATGGTCAGCTGTTGAGAGCCACAGCCAAAGGGGCCCCAGCAAACTTCCAGCTGCCAGCTGATGATTGGTTCACAGCGGCCCCAGCAACATCTAGCTGATTGGCTCCTCTGCGATGATGCTCATTGGGCTATTTCCCTGCCCTTTCAGACCACGGAGCTGTTCATTGGGGGACTTCTTTGGCTCCGCCCACATGACCCAGCCAATCGGCCTCAAGGGAGGAAGATTGTGGGAGTGGGAGAGGCTTGTGGGAAGCTGGTGGTGGCAGTTGGGCTCTGAGGGTTTTTCCTGAGGAACTGTTTTGTTTGGCGTGTGTGGTTCTAAAAATAAAGTTTGTTTCTTTTGACAAGTGGCTCCTGAATTGTATCCAGCCAGACTGCGGCAGTCAGCAAGACCCTGACATGTCCTGGCAGATGGCACTACTAGTAGAGGAAAGCTTGTGCGGGAGTGCTTAATAATAATGATATCAAAGGATTTTAGAGTTGTAAATTTTTCCTGAGTTAATTTGAGCCTGACCTCATAGACCTACAAATCTTCCTAATCTCCTACACTGATAAATTTGATCTGCTTTTCACTGATAATTATGAGTTACTGGCTTCATGTTTTTCAGAGACTGGCTGAAATTTTAATTTCTTTTGTGCTAATTGTTTACAAGATATAATGCTTTTGTTTTATTTATTGTTCTTAGCATGATCCCTGTCCTATGTATGAGTTGTCCAGTCACCTGCCAGATGCCACTGTGGACTTCTGGACTGCCCTAATGCTGAATATCCTTAATTGTTTAAGCCCTACCTAATAGAGAACAAGAATTTTGGTTTACTTCCCCCAACTTTGCCCTCTTTCAGCAGGAAGCAGCTTGGAGATGTCATTACCCATTTTCCTATAGAAATGGGATGTGGAAATTGACAGTGGGGTAATGTAACAGTGGTCCACTTTATGCTTTGAATATAGCCCTTGCTTCTCTGTACTGCAACTTATTTTTAAAATGGACATGTTTCTTTATCTTTTTCTCTCTCTACTCCTCCCCTAATCTTTTACCCTCCCTAATATCAAGGGAAAAGAGATTACTTTTCTTCCCCATAGTAGGAAGTTATCTGCTTCTAAGTGCACACCCACCATAGGAATAAAGTAATCCAGACTTTGGGGGTGGTACCAGAAGATCTCAGAAATTTTATCTCCCAAATTAACAAGTGAATTACAACTCCAACAGGGAACATGTGGAATGTAATCTTTGAATCACCTCTTTGAAAGCCTCCTGATGGGCAGCTTCTAAGATAGGAGTCCCCTGTGTTTCTCCTTTGCTAGCAAAATAATGAATCTTTTTCCTTTTTCTCATCAAAAGAAAAGAAAAGAAAAGAATGGATAGTCACTGCCTATGCCCATCTGTCCTTTCCATTTTTTCTTGAGGTATATACTAAGAGAGAGAAAGAGCAAGGGCTGGGGGTTGTTAACCCCTTTCTCTTTTTTGTGTTGCTCACCAAACTGCCAGTTGGAGTATCTAAAACTGAAGCTGGTTGAAATAGTTCTCAGCTTGCCTTCTGACCAGTATAAGGTAGGATGTCAAATGGAGTTTTTCCTGGATACACCAGATCAAATGTATTTCCAGGGTGAGGCTGCTGCAGAGTTACCAAAAGGAAGTTTTGGTGGCTAAGGCTTGGATCTAATCAGGCCGTGGGGCTTTTTTTGGGTGGTATCTGCTCTGGAGAGATTAAATTAATACACACCTAGGGCTCAGCAGATGCCAATCTCTTCTGGGAGTCTGAATCCTAGAACCTTTCCACAAATTTTGCTTGTGGGGCAGGGGCAACAAATTTCACCCTTTCTTCTACCCACAAACATACATAGGCTTTCAAGACTTAGTCCCTGAACATATTCACACCTACATATTCAGATTTCCTACCCTATTCAGTTGGTCACAGGAGCCTCTAGACGCAGGGAAAAGCAAGTTGGACTTTCCTTCATTTTTCTTACTTTGAATCCCCCTGGGTACCTTTTCTGTGTTTTTGTTTCATTCATATCCTGGCAGGTAAACCCTAAGCCACATGGTAGGCACTTAAGTGCTGGGAGAGTATGGCAATGTTTGCCATGAACTCCTGGGCTCCACAGCAGCAAGCTACAGCATGAACTCCTCAAATGCTTCTTGCCTCAATTCTCCACTTGCCAGTTGAACACTTTTCAAACACCAGTTTATGTTGCAGCCTCTGAATCAGCTAAGTTACATGTTTTCTGTGTCAAATCTCTCCATTGTGTTTCTCTCCCATCCCTATGTGGTAGACTAGAACTATTGCCACTGCCACTGGTGTAGCTGGCTTGGCTTCAATGTACTCTTTCTTTGATAGATTCAAATCTCTGAGTCTCTTAGACACTCTGACTGTCCAGATATTGAATTTTAGTGAAATCCCTCTTTTACCTACCACACTGACAAGCAGTTTTCCCTCTTTTGAATCCCAAGTAAGGGAGCGACAGGATGCAGCGTTCCTCTAACTCACCATCCTAAATCCCCTCATCAGCTCTTACATGAATTCTTTGTACTCAACTACTATTTAAATGAACAAACCCCTCCCAATATCAACTGCTTTTCTCAAATTGGCTCTCTGTGTTCTCCAGTGACCTCCTATTGGCTATTTTGGGGGTCTGTTGTTCTCAGGGCTATCATATTACTCTTTTTACACTAACTGCTTTCTCCCACATATACGTTGATGCCATGAAGGTCTTATGTGTGTATATACTTTCCTGCATGGTTTCTTATAAATGTTGTCCATAGGCTTTTGGGTTTGCTACCTCAATATTCTTTATAATTTTATGTGGGGAGTTAAGATGATTCAAAAATCATGCTGCCTTTGCTGCCACTACCTTCCCAGAAGTTCCCTCTCATATCTGTTTCACTGTTTTCACATTTAAAATTATTTATATTTAATTTATAGTATCTCTCAGGTAATTTATTTAGACAATCGTTTCATCTACAAATAACAGCAGTTTCGTTTCTTTATCCCCAAACCTTATCCTCTTTGTTTTCTTGACATATTACATTAGCTATAAGCACCAATCAGGTTGTGATAAAAGTGGTAACAGTGGAGCTCTTTTTTTTCCTTCATGATCTTTAAAAGTAATACTTCTAATATTTAACATTGAAGAACATTATTTATATAGGTTCTTTTGTGTATATGTGTGTGTGCATGTGTGCGTGCATATGTGCATGTGAGCTGCAGCCAGTTAACTATATTGTTGAATATTGTTCCTAGTGATCTAAGAATTTTTTTAAAAAATCATGAGTGGATGTTGAATTTTGTCTAATGATTTTTTTCTCTTTCAGTCAGTTAAATGACATTTAAATTATATTTTCTAATGTTAATGTCAAAACACCCTTGTATTCTTGGGATGAATTGACTTGTTCATTGTATATTATTTTGTTTCTACAATACTGGATTTTTCATACTGAAACTATATTTTATTCATTTATGTTTATGAATGATATTAGCCTAAAATGTCTTTGTTAGATTTTATTGTCAAGGCCATAGTGTCCTCATGAAATGAATTGGAAAACATTCTCTTTTCCATTTAATTTTTAATGACTGCATCCTTAGATTACTCAAGCCTTTTGAAATTTCTTGGATTAAAGGCTAAATTCCTTTTATTAAAAACTGTTTTTCTATTTTTGTTTATTTTTTGCAGTGGTGGGGATTGAACCCAGGGCCTTCCACATGCTAGGCAAGTGCTTTACTACTGAGCTAAACCCTAACCCCTTAAACCTGTTTTAATGAAACTATCATATTATACATTGATTAATTTATAAAATATGTATGTAGAGTGCTATGAACTGAATTTTTTGGCTTGCTCATCCTAATTCATATGTTAAAAACCTAATCCTCAATATTATGGTATTTGGAGGTGGAACCTCTGAGAGATAATTAGGAATAGTTTAGGTTTGATGGTGAGGCCCTATAGATGGGACTAATTCCCTTGTTAAAAGAAGAAACATGAGATCCATCTCTCTCCACTCTGAGGATACAAGAAGATGGACATCTGAAACCAGAAAGAGTACCTTACCAGATACTGGATTTGCTGGCACCTTGATATTGGACTTCTCAGCCTATAGAACTGTGAGAAATAGGTGTCTGTTGTTTCTGTTGTTTAAGTTACCCAATCTGTAGCATTTTGTTCAAGCAACCCAACCTGACTAGGGTGTGTGGTTAAAAACACTTAGAATGATATGTATTGAATAATTTCTGATATTTATGTGTCAGATTAAGATATACAATACCACCAATATCAGAAATGTGTTTTATATGCCCTTATGATAATCTCCCTAACCATCTTCAGGTAACTACTTCACTCATTTTTGTTGGAAGCATTCCATTCTTTTGACTGTATCCCTAGACAATATAGTGTGTGTGTCTCTTTTAGAACTTTTTAAAAGTGTATCATACTATGTGAATCATAACATACATATTCTTTTGTTACTGACTTATTTCATCTATGACTGATTACTTTTTTTAGGCTGGAAAAAATGAAAAAAGAATATAGAAATCTGGGTACATGGAAAGAAAAAGTTGACTATTTAGAAAACATTCTGAACCCAAAATTGGAACCTAAAGAATCTTCGGTAATTGGCATAATACATTCTTCCACCTGGAGCTTTGAATACTTTTTTAAAAGAAATATTATTGTCATTAATAGTGATGATCATATGTCACTTATTTTTGGAGAGCATGTAAAATGTTATTCTTGGCCCACACACTTTCCTATTTTGGTAATGTTACATTCACTAAGTATTTAATGATAAATTATTAGGTTTAACAATATTGATCCATTTAAAATGTACAGTTTAATGGCCTTTATTGTGTCCACCATCACAATCAACTTGAGAATATTTTACTCTCAAAAGCACACCCATACCCTTTAGCCAGCACTCCTTCAATCCACCCATTGTCCTCTAGCCCTATGCAACAATAGCCAACTTTCTTCTCTATAGATTTACCTGTCCTACACATTTCATATAAATGGAATCATAACAATATATTGCCCTTCGTGATTTTCCTTTTCAGATGCCATAATGTTTTCAAAGTTTATTCTTGTTGTAATATGTATAAGTATTCCATTTCTTTTTATTTCCAAATGACATTCCATTGAATGGATATGCCATCTTTTGGTTTATTCATAATCATAAGCTGATGGACATTTGCATTGTTTTCACTGTTAAGCTAGTTTGAATAATAATGCTTTTGGACATTCATGTGCAAGTTTTTTGTGTGAATGTATGTCTTTATTCTCTTGAGTACCTAGGAGTAGAAGCTGCATCATATTGTAATTCTCAGTTTAAATTTTTGAAAAAGTATCAAATTGTTTTCCACAGTAGTTTTGTATTACCTTATATTCCAATCAGTAGAGAGTTCCAAGTCTTCACTAACTCTTATTATTTTCCATTTTATTACTATTATTACTATAGCCATCTTTGTGGGTTTGACATGGTGATTTATTGTGCTTTTGATTTGCATTTCTCTATAGATTAATGTTGTGAGCATCTTTTCATATGTTTACTGGCCATTTCTTTCTCTTCAGATCTTTGCCAATTTTTAAGTTAAATGTCTTTTTAATACTAGATCCTTGTCAGATAGGAGTAAAGGTTAATATTTAGAAATACAACCTCACCTATACTGATCTGGAAATAAAGAATTTATAGCTATCTCAGTGAAAAGATGAAACATTGACTGAGATCATAACCCTGAAAAAGTAATATTTTCATGTGTTTCAATTTCTCTATAATAGGCAGAGTTCATGTTGCTACAGGAACAATGAAGTATTTTTAATAACAGAAGTAATACTTTAGGGAAAATTTGGAGGGTTATTAATTAAAAGAACTATGGACTTTGGGTTGTTACTGAAAGATCAGTATTTTATAAAAATCCCATTGTCATTCTGTCTTTTAACTATTTTTAAACCCAGTTTTCCTTAGAATTTTATAAAAATATACATCCTTTTTCAAGTCATAAGCCATAATGGATTACAATAAAAATAACAATCTGTTACCTACGGGTACCCTTTCTTAGTTCTTGAAGTTACAATATTATATAATTTACCCTATGTGTATCATGTACATTCATTATTCAAATACTCTACCCATTATTGGATATCTTCTCTCTAGAATATCAACTCCTCTTTAAAATGGTAGTCTTTGGATTGAATTTCTTACAAATACTTCTCTGTCTTATCCTCTGTCCTTTGTAGATTTAGCAGGGGATGGGAGAGAATATTGCACTAAAAAGAAGTTATGAAAATAAGGAACTAAAACCTTTTCCTCCTTAAATATTTTCCCCAATATTTTTTCTTTCTTTCTGTGATTTTAGGAAAGTAATTTAGATGAAGACCTTGAAAGTGAGAGTAATGATTTAGATGAAGAGAAGCCTGAAAATATCACAACATTATGTAAGAAACGAACTTGATTTCTGTGTTTATTCTGAAGATAATTAAAATCAAGGTGTTATATCACAAAAATTAGTAATTTGTTCTAAGTAAGTGTATGGTTTTGTGAGAAGTTCCCCAAAAGCTCATGTGTGAGACAATGCAAGAAAGTTTATTGGTGAAATCATTGGGTTATGAAAGGTTTGACCTAATCAGTATATTAATCCCCTGAGAGGAATTAACTGGGTGGAACTGTAGGAAGGTAGGGTATGTCTGGAGGGGGGTGGAGAGTCATTGGCCATGTACCTTTGGGGTTTATATTTTGTCTGTGGTGAGATGGGAGCTCTCTCCCTCTGTCCCTCTCTCCCTCTCCCCCTCTCCCTCTCCCTCTTCCCCACTCTCTACCTCTCCCCCCCTTTCTCTACCTCTCCCCCTCTCCTCCTCTTCTCCTCTACTGTTCTCTCCCTCTCCCTCCATCCTTCCTTCTCCTTCCTGGTGCTATGTCCTGAGCTACTTTGCTCTGCCATATTCTTCTGCCAGGATGTTCTGCCTCACTTCTGGCCCTGAGAAATGGAGTTGGCCATCTGTGGACTGAGACCTCTGAAACTATGAGCCCCAAATAAATTTTTCTGCCTTTGAAATTGTTCTTATCAGAACTTTTGGCCACAGTAGTGAAAAAAACTGACTAAAACAGAAATTGATACCAAGAATTGGGGTCATTTCTGTGGCTAACCTAACCACGTGGTTTAGAAGCTTTTAGAGTGTTTTGGAATTTGGGAGGAATTTTTTTGTTATTGTTGTATCAGAGATTGAATCCAGGGAATGCTTAACCACTGAGCTATATCCCTAGCCCCTTTGTTTATTTTATTTAGAGACAGGATCTCACTGAGTTGCTTAGTACCTTGATAAACTGGCTGAAGCTGGCCTTGAACTTGCAATCCTCCTGCCTTAACCTCCCAAGCCACTGGGATTATAGACTCATGCCACTTCATTCCACTATGGAAAGAATTTTGAAATATCTAGAGATGCAAGCTAGGAATGTTCTAGATTATTGTAAGTTGAGCTTAATGGGTGATTCTGGTGGGAGTTCAGAAGACCAGAATGTCAATACAACTATGGACAGTAAAGACTGGGCTTGTGAGATTTTATAGGAGAAGGAGGACTCTGTTGGAAATTGGACTAGAAGCCATTTGTATTATATTCTAGCTAAGAAGTTGCCTGAATTTTTGCTCATATCATAGACTCCTACTCAGAGCAATTAGTCAAGAAAAATAAATAGCAGGATTTCAAATTGGAAAGAATGAAGGAAAATTTTCTTTGCCAATGTCATAATCTCATATGTAGAAAATCCTAAAGCCTCTAGAAGAAAAACCCCATTAGAACTAATTCATGGATTCAGTGAGGTTTTAGGATACGAAATCAGCATACAAAAATCTGAACACTAGCCATGAACTATCTGAAAAGGAAAATGGATTAAAGACTTAAACATAATTCCTGAAACTCTAAAACCCCTAGAAGAAAATAAAGAGGAAAAATTCAATGACATTGGTGTAGGCAGTAATTTATTTAATAGACAAAAAGCACAAGGCAACAAAAGCAACAATGGAGAATGGGGCTACCTCCAGCCAAGAAACTTCTGTGCAATAAAAGAAATAACAGAGTGAATAGATAACCTACAGAAAGGGAAAAAATATTTGCAACTCATATATCTGATAAGGGATTCATATTTAAACTATATAAGGAATAACTTCAACTCAAGCAATAACAACAAACTAACTCAATTAAAAAATAGGCTAAGGACTTGAGTACATACTTCTTTGAAGAAGATATACAAATGATCAGGAGGTGTTTGAAAATATGCCCAACATCTTTAATCATTAGGGAAATGCAAATCAGAATCAAAATGAGATACTATCTCATAGTTGTATTAGTATAGCTGTTATCAAAAAGTCCAAAGATCACACAGTTTTCAGGGGTGTAGAGAAAGTGGGACCCTTGTACACTATTGGTGGGAATATAAAATGGTGTAGGCACTTTTGGAAATAGCATATTTATTAAAAATAACAGGAAAATCTTATCCCTTCATGCATGTTTTGATCTCATCCCCATACTTGTTTGATTATTATTCCTCCATCTTCCCAGAGATTCATCACCCTATTTTAACTAAGCAGTGTTTGTTAGGATAGGTGCTTTGACTTAAGTTGATGTTTGTTTGTAGTGAGAAAAAGTGTAATAATATTTATTGTGTACATAAATATAAATCTTTTTTTATTGTTTTGTGTAACAAAGTACTTCTATTTGCTTTTTTTTCAAATAGATATCCCTGTTAAAGACAATGAACCTGAAATTACTCCAAGTGAGGTAAGGGAAGTTGGAAGAAAATGTCTAATAGTCATTATTTTATGAAGGGGTGAAATGCTTGTTTTTTGTTTTGTTTTGCTTATACTAGGAATTGAATCTAGGGCACTTAACCACTGAGTCACATCCCCAACCTTTTTGTACATTTCATGTAGAGACAGGGTATCACTAAGTTGCTTAGGGCCTTGCTAAGTTGCTGAGGCTGGCTTGGAACTTGTGATCCTCTTGCCTCAGCCTCTAGAGGAACATGCCTGGGATAACAGGCATGTTCCACCACACCCAGCAGGGGTGAAATATTTGTGAATAGAGAAATAGTTACATATGTAAAGAAAAAAAGCACCTGAGAAATTATTCTGTTGTTTCATGGTTATTTCTATATGAGAACATTGTACAATTTTTTAAAGTTAAATTGCCCTCTGGAAATATTGGTTTCAGCATAAAACAGTAGCCCTTACGAATATATATGAAGATAGGAAACAAAAAAGGTTTTCAGGAAGAGAAGAAAGGAAGATAAGAACTAAGTATGAAATTCTACATAAGACCTTAGACATGGTTGCCATAGACCTACCCACATTCTGGGCTCTTTCTCACCAAATCTTTTAATTTGTCATATTATAAACTTTGTTCATGGAATAATATCATGTATTTTACAGTAAAAATCAGCAAAAAGAAATTCACTTAATATAATTTGTTCTTCAGCTAATTTTATAGCAGGCATCCATTCTATTATAACAGTAGATCCCATGTAAACAATAGGAAAAGTTTTTGTCTGCTGCTTGACAAGTAGCATTTAATGATTTCCATTTTTTGGTTAGAGGCTTATAAATACAAATTTGAAGAATCAGTGTGTACTGTCTTTTCCAGTTCAAGGAGAGAAGAAAAAAAGTGAATACATTGAATTTTTCATAAAGCTGAATTTATTTAACTAAACAGGCTATCCTTTATGACATGCTTCTTTGTAGTACTTTGCTGCTAAAATTTCCTTTCTTTTATATAATATCTTGTTATTTTATAATATTGTTGTTTGTGTTATTATGCTATTAAAATTTCCCATGTTTCATAACATATTGGTGATAGTATAACACTAAAATGTCAGATCCCAGATTTTCTTTTTAAAGATGTTACTGATTATAAAATCCTGACCTAAGGGAACCATTATTTTATAAGCCACTGTTTTATCTAATTCTGATTCCAGAATTAGAGAATTTCTCATTCCTTTTGTTAATTAATGTAGTCATTACCATGTACTCATGGTAACATGATAAAGGATAAGGGTACAATTGATTTTAATTTGTTTTCAGTACTTTCTAGTGAATAACATTTAATTAGTAGCTTGTTTTATTGCTATATTTTCTAGTTGCTGGGTGATGATAATAAAGAAGGCATACCTACATCAACTTCAAGCCTATTGGACCAAGATTATTCAATTCTTGCTACTCCTGAGAGTGTTATGTCAACACCTCTACCCTCAGACTCTCTACTGCCCTCTATTCCTAGGCAGGAAAAAACCCTACTGGACAAAATACCATTTTTCAGTGAAGGCCAATCAGAAGTCACGCCAGAGGAAAGGAGAAGTATACCATTTCTATCAGATGCAAAATCAGATGACACACATCGAAGCATTTTAAAAGCAATTTCAGCTCTATCAGAGGTAAAGTTGAGTAGTATCTGTATGGAGCCAGAGTCAATAAGGAGGAGGAATTTGGCTTCATCTTCAAGAAGAACTAGGTGGCAAAGCTGCTATCTAACCTTAGCTGAAAGGAAGAGCACAAGCTTCGTTTCCCCAGATTTGAAATTGAAAGATAGCTTTCAAAGCCATGATTTAGAAGATCTTGAATTAGCCTATCTTCATATTTGAAGTACAGACTAGTGGGAAAATGATTTATTTTTTAAAAAATCAAAGACAAATAAATTGAAAATATATTCATATGTCTCTAAGTAGAAATATATCTAAGTGTATTAAATATTTCTACACCCAGTTTTTACTGATAAATGAGGAAAACTTTTGAAGAAAAAGCAAAGTGATCTGAGATACAAATTATACAAACTAATCTCCTAGGCGCATGCAAAATTCTGCTGAAAGTGTAACTTTTTTAAAGTTCATTTTTAAAATTAACATCAGTAGCAAAATATAAATTCAAAGGAAATGTAAAAGCCTGGGAAGTTATTTCAGTAGAAAAATTAATGAAACTGTTGTATTTTATATTACAGAAAATAGTATATGTTATCCTTGTTACATATAATGTTATACTTTTAAAAGAATGTAAATTTAAAGGTACACCAGAGTAAAGCCTTTCTCAAAATGATAGTATTTTGCTTAGATCTTTGCATTCCATTTGAATCACTATTACAGGTAGCTCTTTTTATTTTGGTACCAGGGATGAAACCAGGGATGCTCTACCACTGAGCTACATCCCCAGTCCCAGTGCTGTCCCACCTTTATTTTTTATTTTGAGACAGAGTCTTGTTAGGTTGCTCAAGTTGGCTTTTAACTTTGTGATACTCCTGTATCAACCTCCAAAGTAGCTGGAATTACAGGTGTGTACTATAGGTAGCTCTTTCAAAAACAGTATGAAAAGGTGTATGGATCAAGTAAGGGTTCTAAATAAGGCTCTGCTTCTAAATATTTCAGCTAGCTTTGTCACCTAAATCTGTAGACCTATTTCCTCATCCTTTGATATATCAGACCAGATCATTTCTAAATTCCCTTCCAAATTTCAAAAGATACAATTTTATTAAATATCTCTAGCTAGGGAGTTATTCTTTTTACTAAACAAGAAAGTAATGCATGATCATATAAAATTTAGAAAGTTTATATTATATCTATTTATAGATCTATCTTTATCTTCATTATGCCTATATATACTTTAATTTTACAACTTGGATAAAACTATACGTATAATTTTATATTTTGCTTTTATGAGTTAACATTATAAGCACACCTGAATTTTCAAAAATTTGTAAGATGCAAAATATCCTCAAGTATGGTTATTCTATGATTTTTTAAAGACAGTTTCCATATTCTTGAACATTTTTTAAAGTTTGAAATTGGTATTCTTTTTACTATTTATTTGAATATGTGATTATCTAATAATACAGAAATGGTATGTTGACAAATTACTGTCCAGAAAGATTATACGACTTTACATATTCACCAGCAGTATTTGAGTATTAACAGTCTCTAAATAATGATTAAAACCTTTTCATGCTTAATAGTCATTTTCATTTTCTCTATAAGTAGAAGACCATGTCCTTTGTCTATTTTTTCCTCTTTTGAAAACATATGGATTATATATTTCTAAATTATTTCTGTTTAAGAATAGTGACAACTTGCATAGTCAAGTACTTTTCCATAGTTTGTAGTTTGCCTTTGATTTTATTCAGTCTGACTTCCAAAATGTTCATTTTTCATTTCATAAATAATTTGTTGCTGCACAACAAACCACTCTAAAACTTAGTGACTTAAGACAGTTATTATCTCTCAAGATTTTGTGGGACTGACTATGCTTAGCTGGGCACTTTTGCTTCACATGATATTGGATATTTGTTGGACTTGTGGTCATTTAGGGGCTCGATTGGTGGCTCACTTACATGATTGACACTTTGATGGGAACAGCTATAAGGCTGGGCTGAGCTGGGCTGTTTGGACATCTAGTTTGATACTGCATATACTTTCTCAGGAATTGGCCCTCAACCTCTCCATGTGATCTCTTGTGGTCTATGTGGTCTTTTTAACAAGGCAGCTGAACTTACGTGGCAGCTGAGGCCTTCAAAATTACAGAAATAGAAGCTTCAGGACCTCTGAAAACTTTGGCTTCATACTAATTCAGGTTTATCTCCTCTGAATCTGTTAGTTATAGCAAGTGCCAGGCTTAGTTCAGTATGGAGGGGACCACAGAAGGGTATAAATCTTGGGAGGTGTGGTTCATTGGGGACCATATTTGGAGATTAACTATAGATTTTTAATTACTTAGCAAGTAATTTCCATCCCACATGCAAAATATATTTATTTCCCTTCCCAGATCCTCAGTCTTCATGCTACTACTGCATTAAGCTTGGGCTTGAAATACAGAATTTCAGCATTTAAACCAAGTCTAGATGAGAGAGGCTTCTTGGTTGTGGTACCTCTCAGTTTTGAAATCTGTGAATTTATCAGTTTTCTGTCCCCTACATACAATAGTGAGTCCAGAACAGAAAAACTGGAATAGAAACGTAGGATTCCAAAGATGGAGGAGGGCCAACATGAAACATGTAGCTGTCAGTAGACCATAATAATTCTGAAGTTCTTGGCTTTCCCTCAGATTAATTCTTTTTCCATAAGGAAGAACTTCTGTTTGTAGTTGAATATCTTTTCAATTTGTGTTCTGCCTGAAAGTTGGGTGTTTGAGTGTCTCTTTTTACTTTCAATTGTTCCTATTCTTTTTTTGAGGGGGTGCCAAGTATTGAACCTCAGGGATACTCAACCCTTGAGCCACATCCCCAGTCCTGTTTTGTACTTTATTTCTAGACAGGGTCTCATTGAGTTGCTTAGTTAGTGCCTTACTTTTCCTGAGGCTGGCTTTGAACTTGTGATCCTCTTGCCTCAGCCTCCTGAGCTATTGGAATTATAGGTGGGTGCCATGGTGCCCAGCTGTTCCTATTCTTTTCAGTTCAAGATACTATGATTCTTTTTAAAGATTTTGTGGTCATTTTATGTAATAAATTCTGATCTTAATTAGGCAATTATCATACCCCTGTATATCTTTAAGCCTATATTTCTTTGAGCTGAGAATCAGAGTACTGTGACATAACATCCTTAAGAATTTTAGAAATGTTCCTGTCTAGCAGAGAGGGATTGAGATGCTACCTAAAATTCTGAGAATAAATTTTATCTTCCTCAGTGGGTCTATGAGGTACAACCTTACATCTTTTTGAGGTTTTAACAACAAATCTTATATCCATACCCCTGTGATCTTGGCCTTGACACCACACTTTACTGGTATTGCTGTAGATTTGATCTTCACCCTGAGGTCATTTCCTACTTTGATGGTCATTGACTAGGAGAGGTGTGTATGAGACACACTTTTATATTCCAGAAAAATTCTGGTTCATAAATATTTCTCCTGGATTCTGCTTGAAAAGGTCACTTCTTTTTATTTGTATTTTGTAATAGACATCTAAAAGAATCCATTTGTCACTTTCATCATGCTTCCTAGAAATTTCTGTAGCCAAATACTCAGTGCTTTTATTTCCCGTTAACACAGGGTTGCTACACTTTTCACAACTAGAAAAAGTTGGTTACCATTTTTGTCCCTAGTAAAAATTACCTACATGTCCTTCCAGCATTATCTAACAGTTTTATTGAAGCTCCCTCAGCTATTGTCTAACATGCAGTCCCCAAATAAATTGCACTGTTTTAGGTTTTTGTTGTGGCAGCAATCTATCTCTAGGTACCCATTTTTATATATTTGCGTGCCAAACCACCCCAGAGCTTAAGTGTCTGAAAACATTTATTTTTGCATCTATACCATGCCTTTGATGTGTTGATTGTACTTATATGGGAAGTTCTGCTTCACATACAGTCTTCTGGGGCTTTCCTGGGTTAAATTGTCCCCAAGATGACTCATTCATATATCTGGTGCCTCATTGAAAATGACTGGAAAGTTTATCTCAATTAGGATCCTGAGATGAATGAGCCTTGTAGTCCATGTAGTTTCATAGTCTTTCCTACTCTAGTGGCCTCCATGTGTTTATTTACAGTAGGGCAGCCAGACTTCTTATATGATAGCTTGAGGTTTCAGTCAGAATTATATTTATATTTAACATAAAAGTATATGTAATCCACCCTGTAATATCTTCAGGTTCCACATCCACAGATTCAATTAATTGCAGAATGAAATTATTCTAAAAGAAAATATATCTGCACAGAACATGAACAGATTTTTTCTTGACATTTTCCCTAAGCAATGCAGTATAACAAGTATTTTCATGGTATTTAAATAGTATTGATTATTATATGTAATCTAGAGATGACTTAAAGTATAACATGAGGATAGGTGTAGGCTATATGCAAATACTATACATTATTTTGTAAAAAGGTCTTGAGCATCTCAGAATTCTGATATCATCAGAGTACCATGTTGAGGTAATTTCCTGTTATCCCTAATTTTTCTAGAGTTTTGAACATAAAGGGATGCTGTATTTTGTCAAATGCTTTTTCAGCATCTATTGAGATGATCATATGGTTCTTACCTTTAAGTCTATTGATGTGGTGAATTACATTTGTTGATTTCCGTATATTGAACCAGCCTTGCATCCCAGGGATGAATCCCACTTGGTCATGGTGCATGATCTTTTTGATATGTTTTTGTATCTGATTTGCCAGAATTTTATTGAGGATTTTTGCATCTGTATTCATTAGGGATATTGGTCTGTAGTTTTCTTTATTTGAAGTGTCTCTATCTGGTTTTGGAATCAGGGTGATGTTGGCCTTATAGAATGAATTTGGAAGTACTCTCTCTTTTTCTATCTCCTAAAATAGATTGAAGAGTATTGGTATTAGTTCTTCTTTAAAGTTCTTATAAAACTCTGCTGTATATCCGTCTGGTCCTGGGCTTTTCTTGGTTGGTAGTCTTTTGATGGCTTCTTCTATTCCCTCACTTGATATTGGTCTGTTTAGGTTGTTTATATCATCCTGACTCAATCTGGGTAGCTCTTATGCCTTAAGGAATTTATCGATGCCTTCACTATCTTCTATTTTATTAAAGTATAGGGTTTCAAAATAATTTTTAATTATCTTCTGTATTTCTGAAGTATCTGTTGTGATGTTGCCTTTTTCATCCCGTAAGCTAGTAATTTGGGTTCTCTCTCTTCTTCTCTTTGTTATTTTGCCTAGTGGTCTATCAATCTTATTTACTTTTTCAAAGAACCAACTTTTAGTTTTGTCAATTTTTTTGATTGTTTCTTTTGTTTCGATTTCATTGATTTCAGCTCTGATTTTAATTATTTCTTGCCTTCTACTGTATTTACTGTTGATTTGTTCTTCTTTTTCTAAGGCTTTGAGGTGTAGTATGAGGTCATTTATTTGTTGGCTTTTCCTTCTTTTAAGGAATGAACTCCATGAAATGAATTTTCCTCTTAGTACTGCTTTCATAGTGTCCCAGAGATTTTGATATGTTGTGTCTGAGTTTTCATTTACCTCTAAGAATTTTTAAATTTCCTCTCTGATGTCTTCTGTAACCCTTTGTTCATTCAGTAGCATATTGTTTATTCTCCATGTGATGTAGGATTTTTTCTTTCTTATTTTATTATTGATTTCCAATTTCATTCCATTATGATCAGATAAAATGCATGGTAGTATCTCCTTTGTATTTGCTAAGATTTGTCCTGTGACATAATATATAGTCTATTTTTGAGAAGGATCCATGTGCTGCTGAGAAGAAAGTGTATCCACTTGATGTTGGGTGGTATGTTCTATATATGTCAATTATGTCTAAGTCATTAATTATATTATTGAGCTCTATGTTTTCTTTATTCAACTTTTGTTTGGAAGATCTGTCCAGTGGTGAGAGAGGTGTGTTAAAATCTCCCATGATTATTGTGTTGTGGTCTGTTTGACTCTTAAACTTGAGAAGAGTTTGTTTGATGAACATAGCTGTTTGGGGCATATATATTAATGATCATTAAGTCTTGTTGGTATATGGTTCCCTTGAGCAGGATGTAGTGTCCTTTTTTATCCCTTTTATTAACTTTGGCTTGAAGTCTATTTTATTTGATACAAGTATGGACACCCCTGCTTGCTTTCGAGGTCCATATGAGTGGTATGATTTTTCCCAACCTTTCACCTTCAGTCTGTGTATGTCTTTTCCTTTTTTTTTTTTTTTTTTTTTTGGTATGTCTTTTCCTATCAGATGAGTCTCCTGTAGGCAGCATATTGTTGGATCTTTTTTTTTTAATCCAGTCTACTAGCCTATGTCTTTTGATTGGTGCATTTAAGCCATTAACATTTAGGGTTACTATTAAGATATGGTTTGTACTTCCAGCCATATTTGTTTATTTATGTTACTTAACATGATTTGTTTTTCCTCTTTGATTAGTTTTTCCTTTACTGTACTTCCTCCCGCTGTTGGTTTTCATTGTTATTTTTCATTTCCTCTTTCTGTAATGTTTTGCCAAGGATGTTTTGAAGAGCTGGTTTTCTAGCTGCAAATTCTTTTGTTTATCGTGGAAGATTTTTATTTCATCTTCAATCCTATTTTATTCAGCAACCCATCACTTGGGAAGTTTGTGCTTTCTGTTTCACAACTCTGGGCTCTGTGAGTTTAGAGGTCTTGCTTCCCAAATAGGGGACACTTCCATCAGGAGGAGGTTCATTTTACTATAAGCCTGGCCAGGTAATTCTACTTCTTGGGACAAGTCACCGGTAAATAGGTAGAGGAGTCACCATCTTGTCAGGGATAATTGAGTTTGATCACCCAGAGGAAGTAGGGCTGCTGTTGTGCAATGGGAGCATGGAGGAACATGGGACATGGAGAAGATCTAGTTTGGTGCCTCCTGGGAATTCCTTGTCCAGTTTTCATCATAATCAAACCAGCTACCTCAGCCCGAGAAGTGACCAAAGGCTCAGACCCTTCAGAAGTGAGGCATTATAACTGGGTAAACCATCAAGATCAGCAGAAATGTTAACTGAAAATCAGCAGAATCTAGAATGGATAGTTAAGGAGAGAAATTTTGATTCAGTTATCTCTGAGACCAGCTGCAGAGGTGGGAGCTATAGTATGTCCCAATAATTTTCTTCTTCTAGATTTCTCCTAGGAAGAGAGATCCCCTGGAATCCTTGAGGATCTGCTTCCAGAACCTGTATGAAGGATTAGATTTTTGCAGCACAAAGGATGGACTTTGTGGATGTCATAATTTGCCATTTAGAGCCTATTTTATGAATATAGGACTTGTTTCCAAGCTGTTGGGGTGCTGTTGGAGGAAAGCCTTTAGCTGTCAACCCTCTGGGAATTGTTTCAGCTGAGAAAACTTTATACAAGCATTTGCTCATCTCTCAAGCCACTGGACACCATCAATTGACATCTGTCTCTCTGGATTTACCTATTCTGAATATTTAATGTAAATGGAATTATACAATATATAACCTTTTGTGTCTGACTTTTTTACTTAGCATAATATCTTTCAAGTTTCATCATGTTGTAGCATATATAAGCACTTCATTTTTTAAGTTTTTTGGGGGGGAGCAAATAAAATCATATTTGTTACAGTTCGGATATAAGGTGTCCCCCAGAAGCTCACGTATGAGACAATGTAAGAAGGTTCAGGGGAGAAATGAATGAGTTGTGAGAGTGGTAACCCAATTAGTTGATTAATCCCCTGATAGGGATTAACTGAGGGGTGACTGAAGTGATAGGGTGTGGCTGGAGGAGGTGGGAATTGGGGCATGGCTTTGGGGTGTATATTTGTGTCTGGCGAGGCGACTCACTCTCTGCACTTTCTGATCACTGTATGAGCTGCTTCCCTCTACCACACTCTTTTGCCATGATGTTCTGCTTCACCTTGAGCCCTGAGGAATGGAGCTGGCCTTCTATGCACTAACACCTCTGAAACTGTGAGCCCTCAAATAAACTTTAACTCCTCTACTGTTGTTCTGGTCAGGTCCCTTAGTCATAGCAGATAAAAAGCTGACTAAACCAATATATATTTTTGGTGTACAACATGATGTTTTGTAATATGTATACATTGTGGAACAGCTAAGCCAAGCTAATTAACATATGGATTTACTTTGTGTGTTAGGGAAAAGAACATTTAAAATCCCTCTTATCCAGTTTCAAGCTGATACATTGTTACTAACTATAGTCACTGTGTGGTATAACAAATCTCTTTAAGGTATTCTTTCTGTTTGACCAACCCTCACCCTAATTTCTGGTCATCATCATCCTTCAGATCTACTTTTTTACATTCCACTTACGCTGTATTTGTTGTTCTCTGCCTGGCTTATTAGTATACTGCTCTCTAGGTTCATCCTTGTTGTCACAAATGACAGGATTTCCTTCTTTTTTGAGGCTGAATATTATTCTCTGGTGAATATGTACCATATTTTTTTATCATTTCATCTGTTGGTGTATACATAGGTGGATTCCATAGCTTAGGTGTTGAAAATAATGCTGCAGTGTGGACATGGAAATGCAGATATCTCTTCTTCATATCAGTTTCATTTCTTTTCAATATATATTTGGTAGAAGGATGCTGCTTCATATGGTATTTCTAATTTTAATTTATTGATGATCTTCTATATAGTCGTCCATAAGGACTATCTAATTTAAATTTCCACCAACAGTGTATTGGAGTTCCCTTTCCTCAACATTCTGGAAATACATGTTGTGTTTTTCATCTTTTTAATATAGACACTTCAATATATGTGAAATGATATTGTGATTTTAATTTTCATTTCCCTGATGACTAGACATGATGAGCACTTTTCATATACCTGTTAACTGTATGTCTTCTTTTGAGAAATGTATACTTAGGTTTTTTTTAAATTGCGGGGGGGATGTCTTACTATTAAGTTGTTTTAATTCCTTATATATTTTGAATATTAACCCTTTATCAGACATTAAGTTTGTAAATACTTTATTCCGTTCTATAGATTGTCTTCCTGTATTGTACAGTAGCTTTTTAAATCCCATTTGTCTGGTTTTTTTTTTTTTTTTTGCTTATGCTTTTAAGATCTTATGCAAAAACTTATCACCTGCACCAATGTTATACACTTTCCCACTGTATTTTCTTCTAGTAGTTTTATAGTTTCAATCTTACATTTGTCTTTAACCCATTTCAAGTTGATTTTTATATATGGTATAAGATCAGATCCAAATGCATGCATTCATCTGCAAGTGGGACATGTTTTTTTTCTGTCACTATTTACTGACGGAACTATTTTTCCTTATTGTTTGTTTTTGGCTTCTTTGTTGAAAACTAATTGAATACAAATGCATGGATTTATTTCTAGGCTCAGTTCCATTCATCTATGTGTCTGGTTTTTATACCAAGAACATGCTGTTTTTATTGCTATAGCTTTGTGTAGTAGAAGTTAATATCAGGTAGTGTGATGCCTCCAGTTTTGTTCAGTTTGCTTAAAATTTCTTTGATTAATCAGAGTCTCTTCTTATTCCATATAAATTTTAGAATTTTTTTTTCTGTGAAAAACAAATGACACTGGAATTTTGACAGAGATTGAATTGAATCTGTAGATTGGGGTAATACAAACATTTTGCCAGATTTATTCTTCCAATTGATGACCACAGGATATCTTCCCATTTATTTGTGTCTACTTCAGTTGTTCCCATCACTGATTGTGGTTTTCAGTGTACAGATCTTCTACTTTGTTAAAAATTTATTCCTAATGTTTTTAGCTCTTATATAAATGGGATTGCTTTCCTGATTTCTTTTTCAGTTAGTTCCTTGTTAGTGTAAAGAAACACAATTGATTTTTTATGTTGATTTTCTATTCTGTAAATTGAATTAACTTTTTAGCTATTACAGAATTTTGGAGGATTCTTTAGTTTTTTTTACATATAAGATCATATCATCTGCATACAGAAACAGTAACATCTCTCTTTCTATTCAGTATGCATTTTCTTTCTTTTTTTTCACTGTTCTGGTGAAGACACCCAGTACTATGTTGAATAGAAGTGGGAAGAATGGACATCCTTGTTTCTGATCTTAGAGGAAGAACTTTCAGCTTTTCACTGTGGAGTAGAATGTTAGCTAATGGTATTATGGGCTTTGTTGTGTTGAGGTACATTGCTTTGATGTCCAATTGTTGGTCACTTTTATTATGAAAGAGTGTTGAATTCTGTCAAATGCTTTTTCTGAGTCTATTGAGATGTTTTTTGTCCTTTACTTTATTAATGTTGTATAACACATTCATATATAAATCCCACTTGTTCATGTTGAATGATCCTTTTAATATGCTTTGAATTTGGCCTGCTAGTGAATTATTGAGGATTCTTGCATGTGTATTCATGATGAATACTGATCTGTGGTTTTCTTTTCTTGTAATGTCCTTATCCAGCTTTGGATATCAGGGTAATGCTTGCCCCATAAAATGAGTATGGAAGTATTTCCTCCTATTCAATTTTTTGAATAGGAGGAAATACTAATCATGGGTTTCCTTTTCCCCACTTTTTAATAAAAAGTGAAAGATTTTTTTTTGGTTGACTTATTTTCTTTTTTTATTGATTTTTTAAAAAATAAATGACAGTGGAATGCATTACAATTCTTAATTTTTTTTAGAGAAGAGAGAGAATTTTTTAATATTTATTTTTCAGTTTTTTCAGTGGACACAACATCTTCATTTTATTTTTTTATGTGGTGCTGAGGATTGAACCCAGCACCCGGCGCATGCCAGGCGAGTGTGTTACCGCTTGAGCCACATCCCCAGCCTACAATTCTTATTACACATATACAGCACAGTTTTTCATAACTCTGTATATAAAGTATGTTGACACCAATTTTGTGTCTTCATACATGTACTTTGGATAATGATGTCTATCACATTCTATCACCTTTGATAATCCTCTGCCCCCTCCCTTTCCCTCCCACCTCTCTGCCCTATCTAGAATTCATCTATTCCTCCCATGCTCCCCCTCCCTACCCCACTATGAGTCAGTCTTCTGATATCAGAGAAAACATTCCGCATTCTTTTTTGGGGTATTGGCTAACTTCATTTAGCATTATCTTCTCCAACTCCATCCATTTACCTGCAAATGCCATGATTTTGTTCTCTTTTAATCCTGAGTAAAATTATATTGTGTGTATATGCCACATTTTTTTAATCCATTTATCCACTGAAGAGCATCTAGGTTGGCTCCACAGTTTAGCTATTGTGAATTGTGCTGCTATAAACATTGATGTGGCTGTGGCCCTGTAGTATGCTGTTTTTAAGTCTTTTGGGTATAGACTAAGGAGAGGAATAGCTGGGCCGAATGGTGGTTCCATTCCCAGATTTCCAAGAAATCTCCATACTCCTTTCCATATTGGCTGCACCAATTTGCAGTCCCACCAGCAGTGTATGAGTGTACCTTTTCCCCCACATCCTCACCAACACTTATCATTTTTTGTATTCATAATAGCTGCCATCTTGACTGGAGTGAGATGATATCTTAGAATAATTTTGATTTGCATTTCTCTAATTGCTAGCAATGATGAACATTTTTTCATATATTTGTTGATTGATTGTATATCCTCTTCTGAGAAATATCTGTTCAGGTCATTGGCCCATTTATTGATTGGGTTATTTGTTTTTATTTTGGTGCTTAGCTTTTTGAGTTCTTTATATTCCCTAGATTTTAGTGCTCTATCTGATGTATGAGGGGTAAAAATTTGCTCCCAGGATGTAGGCTCTCTGTTGGGGATTTCTTTGATGGGAGATGTCTTACTATTGGCTGATTCAGTTGCATTCCTTATTACTGGTCTATTCAGGTTATCTGGGTTTTTTATTGTTGTTGTTTTTATTAAGACTTGTAACGTTTCTAGAAAATTGTCCATTTCTTGTAGGTTGTCCAATTTATTGATATGTAATATTCATAGTAGTCTTTTGTGGTCTTTTAGAATTCTAAATTTTAGTTTCATGATTGTTTCTGGTTTTTTACTGATAATGAAATTCATTTAACTATGCTTGGATTTTCATTATTTTTTCTTCCTACTCACTTTGGATTTTATTTGTTTTTTTCCTAGTTTGTGAAGGTGTAATGCTAGTTGTTTATTTGAGGTCCTTCTTGATTTTTTATGTAGGCACTTATTGCTTTCAAATTCCCTCTTAGAAATGTCTTCTGCTGCATACTATAAGTTTTGTAATGTTGTGGGCCCATTTTCATTTGTCTCAAGATATTTTTCAGGAGAAATTGTTTAATATTCATGTAATTGTGTTTTTTCCAAAATTCCTCCTGTTATTGATTTCTATTTCATACCACTGTAATCGGGGAAGATACTTGATATGATTTTAGTCTTCTGAAATTTGTTAATACTTGTTTTGCACCCTACCTGGAGAATGTTCTGAGTATACTTGAGAAAAATGTGTATTTTGCTGCTTCTGGATGAATTTTAAGGTAATTATTGATAGGTGAAGACTTACTGCTAACATTTTGTTAATGTTAGCAGATAGAAAGTTCTGTGTATATCTTTTAGGTTGAATTGGTCTAAAGTGTAGTTCAAATCCAGTGCCTCTATATTGACTTTTTGTCTGGATTATCTATCCATTTTTCAAAATTGGGATATTGAAGTTCTCTACAATTGTTGTATTACAGTCTTTCTTTCTCTCTTCAGATCTATTAATGTTTGCTTTATATTTAGGTACTTCCATATTGGGGGCATACAGATATTCCTGCAGTTATGATAGACTTACATCCTCATAAACTCACTGTAAGCTGAAAATTTTGTTAAGCAAAAAAACGCATTTAATACTGTAACCTAGCCTACCAAACATCATCACTTTGCAATATAGTGCATTATAGAGTGCTGCTTGCATGAGAGATCCATGGTTCACTGCCACTGCTCAGCATAATGAGAAAATATCATATTGGTCATTACTAGCCTGGGAAAAGATCAAGATTCAAAGTATAGTTTCTATTGAGTGTGTTTTGCTTTTTGAACCATCATAAAGTTGAAACATCATCAGTTAAGTCATCATAAGTTTGAGGACTGTCCATTTAGAATTATTATATACTTTTGATAAATCAACCCCTTATCATTATGTACTGACATTCTGTCTCTTAAAACTTTTAATTAAAAAATCTCATTTTATCTGATATATGTATAGCTACTCCAGTTCTCTTTTGGTTTCTATTTGTATGTTATGTCTTTTTCCATCCCTTCATTTTCAGTCTAAATTTAGTGTCTTTAAAGGTAAAATTACTTTCTTATAGGAAACTTACTTTTGGGTTTTGTTTAATCCATTCAGATACTCCATTCTTTTGATAGGAAAATGTTGTCCATTTACATTTAAGGTAATTATCGATAGGTAAAGACTCACTGCTAACATTTTGTTAATTGTTTTATAGTTGTTTTGCAGATCCTTTGTTCTTTTCTTCTATTGCTGTCTTCCTTTGAGATTGAATTATTTTGTTTATTTATTAGTGGTGGTATGCTTTGATTTTTTTACTTTTTATTTTTTCTGTATCTACTATAGGTATTGCTTTTTGGTTAGGCTTACATAAAACATAGTGGTAATAGGCTATTTGAAGTTTATGACAACTTAATTTTCATTGCTTAAAAAACAAAAAACAAACAAACAAATAAACCTCTACAGTTTTGCCAGGTGTGGTGGTACACATCCTGGAATCCAGCAGTTCAGGAAGTTGAGGCAGAAGAATTGCAAGTTTGAGGTCAACCTCAACAACTTAGTCCCTAATCAACCTAAAGAGATCCTCTCTCAAAACAAAAAATTAAAAGGGCTAGGGATGTGTCTCAGTGTTTAAGTACCCCTGGGTTCAATATCCAGTATCAAAAACCAAACCAAACCAAAAAAATCTCTACATTTTTACCACCCCCACATACATTTTCTAGCATTCTTTATTTACTAATATGGGTTTAAGTCTAATGTCTGTGTCTACTGTCAAATGTCCTTTCCTTTTAGCCTGAGTACTCCCTTAGCATTTCTTATAAGACAGGTCTACTAGCAGCAAATTTTCCCCAGCTTCTCTTAGTTTGGGACACTCTCACCTTCTTCATTTTTGAAGAATACCTTTGTTGGTTATAAAATTTTTAGTTGAGAGATTTGCCCCCACCCCCAGCATTTAAAAAAATTTTTTTGCCATTTTGACTGAAGTGAGATGAAATCTCAATATTTTTAAATTTGCATTTCTCTAATTGCTAGAGATTTTGAACATTTTTATATATTTGTTGACTATTCATATTTCTTCTTTTGTGAGGTATCTATTTAGTTTCTTTGCTCATTTATTGATTGGGTGTTTTTGTTTTTGATATTAAGTTTTTTTAGTTCTTCATATATCCTAGAGTTTAATGCTCTGAGTTGCAGGTGGCAAAGATTTTCTTCCATTCCATAAACTATGTCTTCATACTTTTGAATGTTTCCTTTGCTATGAAGGTTTTTAGTTTGCTGCTATTCCATTTGTTGATTATTGATTTTACTACTTGTGCTTTAGGGATCTTATTAAGGAAGACCATTTCTGAGGAAGGAAGTCAATTCCTGAGCCAGTATGGTGTAGTGTTAGGCCTACCTTTTCTTCTAGGATGTGTGGGATTTCTGGTCTAATACCTAGGTCCTTGATACAATTTGAGTTGAGTTTTGTGCAAGGTGAGAAATAGGGGTTAAAATTCATTCTACTACATATAGATTTTCAGTTTTCTCATCACCATTTGTTGAAAAAGTCTATCTTTTCTCAAATGAATGTTATTGACAACTTTGTCTAGTATAAGGTAAATGTATGTTTGTGGTTTTGTCTCTGTGTCTTCTATTCTGTTCCATTGGTGGTCCTACCTGTTTTGGTGCCAATACCATGTTATTTTTGTTGCTATAGCTCTACAGTATAATTTTAGGTCTGGTATTGTGATGCTTCCTGCTTTGCTTTTCTCACTAAAGATTGCTTTCGTTATTCTGGACCTCTTGTTTTTCCAGATGAATTTCATGAGTGCTTTTGCTATTTCCATGAAGAATATCATTGGAATTTTGATGGGAATTGCATCAAATATACACAGTGTATGTGGTAGTATGGTACTTTAAATATGTCATCCCACCATCTTCTGACCTAAATGGTTTCTGATGAAAATCTAGCTGTTAATCTTATGGAGGATCACTTGTACATGATAAGTCATTTCTTTATTGCTACTTTTAATTTCTCTCTTATAATGTGCCTTGATGTGGCTGTCTTTGAGTTTATCTTCCTTGGAATTTATTGACCTTGGTGTATAGATTTATGACTTTCATCAAATTTGGAACATGTTTGCCATTATTTATTCAAATTTTATTTCTTTTGAAAAAATATTTTCCCTTTTCTTGTTACTCCATAATGTGTATGTTGGTAGACTTGGTTGTTCCATAGAAACTTTAGGCTTTTTTTCACTTTCCTTCATTCTTTTTTCTTTATTCTCCTCATAATGAATAATTTCAAATTTCTTATTTTTAAGCTCCTTGATTCTGTCTTCTGCCTAATTTAATCTGCTATTAAACTCGAGTAGGTTTTTCATTTCAGTTATTGTGCTTTATAAGTTGAATTTCTAGTTAGTTCCTTTGTATAATTTCTATTTCTTTATTAGTGTTCTCATTTTTCTTTATACTTCCTTTTCCTGGTATACTTAGTTATTTGTCAATGGTTCCCTTTAGCTTTTCAACATATTTAGAAGAGTAGTTTAAAAATATCTGCTGTTGAGTTCAAAGTTTGGGCTTCCTCAAGAATGATTTCTATTTTTTTCCTCTAAGTCAGCATATTTCATGTTTATTTATATATTTTATAGTTTTTTTGTTGAAAAATCAGGCATTTTAAATATTATACCATGGGTAACTCTGAAAATCAATTCTCCTCCTCCTTCAGGAATTACTGTTGTTTACTGTTGGAGGATGCGATCATCCTTCTCCTTTATTATGATCAATTTGTTTTCTATTCTGTTACCTCTTCCAGGTCAGCTAGTGACCTGGAAGAGATTTCTTTACACATCAAAATTTACCCTCCTCTTATTTCCTTTATTAAGCAGTTCCCTATTTGTTTTAGATTTTATACTGGAATTCTGAAGTAGTTAATCTCTTAGGTTTTGACAATTCAAGTTCATTTCAGTTATTCTTTAAACATGTGAGTTACCATTTTCCCTGATGTAGTTTCTCCTTCCTTCCTTCCTTCCTTCCTTTCTTTCTTTTGATATATAGTTTCATTGATATTAACCTAGTTTTTTTGTTGTTGTTGTCCTTTAAATTACTATTCCCCCCCTGGAGCTTGGAGAATTAGAAGAGGTTTAATGATGTATGATGTAATATCATGCATTTTCTTTTAATGTTTGGGATACCTTACCTTAAATGTTTCAGTCATAGATCCCCCCAATGCACTTGTTAGTTGTAAATAAATTCTTTTTTTTTGTATGAGATAAAACCAAATGCTAACACTCTCATTATAATAATAACAATAATGCTCTTTCAAGATTATATTGACATTTAACTATTTTTTCCTCTCTACTTCCTCTGATCTGCTTTTATTTCAGACTAGCCCCCAAAAAAGTTCAAATCTTCCTGCTTTTGTAGGTAAGTTTTAACTTACATATATATTATTATAATTTTCAAATATTCAATTAAATTTGGAATATTAATTCATATAAAATAATTATCAGTACTTTCTTTCAAAAGTAAGTAATACTTTTTTATTATGAGTATGAAGAGTGTGACACACTACCACTATCAGTAGGAAAATAATCAAAATTAAATACAGTTGGCCTTAAAATCAAGAAGCTCAGAAAATTTTTTAATTTTTTATCTATTATAATATAATATTGGTAAATAACCTCTTACATTTGTTTATCTTTGTTTCTAAACTTTTATCTACCCTTTAGTTCTAGCTAATGAAATGGCTTTTCTAATTTAAGGATTAGATCAGTAATATCATTAACTTATCAATAAACCCAAAGGTGATAATCAAAATATTTAACAATAAATCCTTCATAAGCATGGAAAAAACAGATCCTATTCTGTTGGATCAGTGTTCCAGAAATCCTTGATGTACCATTTTGGATTTGAGGGAAATGGGAAATTCCCAGGGAATGAAGGGCAATTCATATAAAGGAAAACTTGGGATTTCTTGAAGGAGCAATGTTTTACCAATATTTAGCATAGAAATATTTTTTAAATTCTAGCAACTAAAATAGTCATAGCTATGTAGTGTCTGCATATCCATTTAGAGGTGACTATAATAATCAAAATGAAGATGAAATAGGAAGATAGCTGGACCATGTTCTATAAGGGTACAAGTAAGCAAGAAATCATATTTCTTTATAACATACAAGCATCCTTGGATTATAGAGAGGTCTCTCTAAGGATTTATGGGGAAAAGAATCATATCAAAATTGTAAATGACAAGGCAAATTTGGCTTAGCTTTAATAGTATAATATGATAAAATTGAAGGATTTTAGCATGAATGTATCTGAATACTTTAGTCATATATGTATTTATTCATCTGTTCCATGCAGAAAGCCATTTTGGAACATAATATATCAATTTCTGGAACCAATGCATGAAATGGCAGAAAAAATCTAAAATACACTTCAACTGTTTTTTATTTTAGAAGAAAAAAACATTTGGAAAAAAATTCAGGATTAATAAAATATCTTGAGAGACTGGGATTACTTGGTTGCCTATAAAATGATAATGCTGTGATTAGAATGTGTCTGCCAAAAAGCATGTGTTGCAAACTTCATTATCAGTACAACAGTATAAAGAGGGGGGCTAATAAGAGGAAATTACACCATGAGGTTGGAGGGAATGGATTAATGACTTTTTCCTTGAGAGTGGGTTTGTTATCATGGGACTCCTCTGCAATAAAAGGTGAAGCTGGTTTCCTTTTTCTCTGTCTCCCTCCCTCCCTCTTTGTCTCCTTTTCTCTCTCTTGCTTTTCTGTCTTCTGCTGTGGGAGATCCCCACCAGATGCTGGCCCCTTGATCTTAGATTTCCCAGCCTCTGGAAGTATCCAGAAATATATTTTCATTCCTTATAAATTACCAGTCTCAGGTATTCTGTTATAGCAGTACAAAATGGACTAAGACACAAAGTTGCTATAACAAATACCTGAAAATATGAAAGCAGCTTTGAAGTTGCACAATGAATTAGAGGTGAAAGAATTTGGAGTAGCAAGCTGTAGGTTGAGCTGGGTACAGGGGCACATGCCTATAACCCCAGCAACTAGAGAGGCTGAAGCAGGAGGTCTGCAAGTTCAACGCCAGCCTCAGCAATTTAGTGAGACATGAGGCCCTCAGCATTTCGTTGAGACCCTGTCTCAAAAATTTAAAAAAAAATTTTTTTTAAAGAGTGGGGATGTGGCTCAGTGGTAAAGCACACTGGGTTAAATTCCTGGTGCAAAAAAAACCCTGGAAATAAATAGGCCAGCATGTAAATTTTGGTGAGGGCTCAAAAGAGGAAAGCTATAGGGAAAATCTGAAAGTTCTTAGAGATTACTTAAGGGGTTGTGGTCAGAATATTTGTAGAACTATGGATGGTAAAGACAATTATGAGGAAATCTAATTGGAAATGGGGAACAAGGTTTAGAAACTGGAGAAAAAAGTCATCCTTATTATAAAATGGCAAAGGACTTAGCTGAATTGTGTTCATACCTAGAGACTTTATAGAAAAAAGAATCTGGCAGAAGAAATTTCTAAGCAAAATACTGAGAAACTTCATGGTTTATTTTAACTGCATTAGTAAAATACTAGAGGAAGGAAATAAATTTAAAGAAGGAATTTATAATTACACAGGAAGCAGAATGGAAAGATTTGGAAAATTCATAACCACGTCATGCACATAGTGAAATACTGTGCTTAGGAAAGCAAACCAAGAGTGTGGCCAAGCAACCATTTGCTAAAAAGTTTAGTAAAGGTAGAAGGGAGCCGAGTGCTATTCATTAAGAAAATGGGACAGTGACTCCAAAGGCATTTTTGAGAACTTCTAGGACCTTCATGGCAAGGTTTCCAGTGAGACATTTATAGGACCTCTAAATTTTCTGTCCTGTGCCACCTCAAATAACTGCTCCCTGTATTCTGGCACAGTGCTCCTCAACCACACAACCATGGTGGAAACCAGCCATTACTCCAGAAGGTGAACATCATGGGCCCTTAGTAGCATCATATGTTGTTAATTCTGCAGGCACACGGAGTTTATAAACTATGGAGGCATGGTTACAGTCACCTAAATTTCAAAGGATATCAACCTGAAGAACCCAGTAGAAACTTGTCACAAGGGCAGAGCCACTACAGAAAACCTTTACAAGGGAAATTCACAGTGGAATTGTGGTGTCGAGGCTGAAGCGAACCCCCAGAATTACTAGCATGCAATGCCAGCCTGCAAGAGCACCAGAGACTCTGAGACTCCAAACTATGAGAGCTGCAGGCTACCTGAGGCCTAGACCAAACCCACATCCCAGATGGCCACAGAATAGGGCATGGAGTTAAGTAAGACTATGCTGTAGTCTTAACATTTGATGTTGGTTTTCCCCTTGGATTTTTGGGCTGACTGGGAACCAGTTGCCCCTTTCTTGACTATTTCTCATTTTTGGAATGACAATGCCTATCATATGCCCAGTGCCAACATTGTATTTTGGAAGTTGAAAACTTGTTTAATTTTCCAGTCTCACAGCTGGAGGAAAATTTGCATCAGAATGAATCATGGCTTGAGTCTCAACCATATCTGATTTGATGAGACCCTAGACTTTGGACTCTTCTGAGTTTCTGGACTGAGTCAAGACTTTGGGGCTATTGGGACAGAATTATATTTTACATGTGAGAAAGATGAATTTTGAGGGTTGGGGGCAGAATGCTGTGGTTGAATGTGTTTTCCAGAAAGCTTGTGTTGGAAATTTAATCCCTAGTGCAAGTATTAGGAGATAGAGCCTAATGGGAGATGATTATGCCATAAGGGTAGAGTAAATGGATTAATGACATTATTGTAAGAGTGGGTTTGTTAAGGAGTGGATTCCTTAACAGGTAGAGTTTGGGTCCTCCTTGTCTCTGTCTTCCTTATCCTCTCTTGCCCTTCTGCCTTCTGCCATGGCATAATGAAATAAGAAGGCCCTCACCAGATGCTGGCCCCTTGATCTTAGACTCCAGAACTGTAAGAAATAAATTTCTGTTTCTTATAAATTACTCAGACTCAGGAATTCTGTTATAGCAGCACAAAACAGACTAATATACTGATAAAAATTTTGTTCTAATATCTTTTGGATTCTTTTAACCATAGAAGAACTTTTGAAGTGAAATTTTGGAGGTTCTCATTCAATTATTCTCAATTATTTGTTGGAAAAGGGGAATTATTGTATCAAGTAAAATGAAGTTATAAAGTAGGTCTCGCCCCTGCTTTTCCAAGATGTCTGTGACTTAGACAATTATTTGTCTTATAAAAGCCTCAGTTTTCCCACTTTAAATATGAAACAATGGAACTTGGTACTAAGTATAATATTCCAATTCTTTGCAGTTTCTTTATATTACCTCAATCCTTCTTCAGAATTCTGTGAATGCTTCACATATATTACCTTATTTAATTTTCATATGTGCTATGAAATTGCATCACTCTAGTTTTAGAGAAGTGGCAACTAAGGCAGGAAAAGTTTGAATAATTCGAAAATACTACAAAAGGGTTATATTAAAGAATTAGTGGTCCAGTTTCTTCTGACCACTAGGTAATGACAAATACAATCTGTGGTAGATATAAAATAAATGCAAATACTTGGGAGAAAATGTGGCTTATTTTCTTATCGACCACCACTATCTAGATCTTGGGCAGCTTAACTTTTCTCAATTTTTCTCATGTTTAAAATGAGAAAGAGGTAGAAGCCTGGGGAGGGAGGAGGGAAGATATAGGGATTGAAATTGACCAAATTATATTGTTATATTGTGGGCATGTATTAATAAATAACAATAAATCCTGCATATATTAATATGTAACAATAAATTTCACATAGTGAAATTTTGTTCAATTTTTTTTATCAGTGGATTATAATTATACATAACAACAAAAACAAAAAACCAGAGAGGTGGTTTAAGGACTGTTTTGTCTCCTATTACTCTATAAGTTTATATATTTATATCTGAACAGAGTCTTTAAAAACTATTTAAGTCTGTAATTCCAGCGACTCAGAAAGCTGAGGCAGGAAGATCTCAAGTTCAAGACCAGCCTGGGCAACTGAGCAAACTCCTATCTCAAAATAAAAAACAAGGGCTGGGGTTATGGTTCAGTTGTAGACCTCTTGCCTCGCATATGTGGAGCACTGGGTTTGATCCTCAGCACCACATGAGTAAATAAAATAAAGGTATTATGTCATCTACAACTAAAATAAGAATTAACAAAAAAGGCTGGAGATGCAGCTTAGTGGTAGAGCACACCTGGTTTCAATCTCCAGTACTGGGGGCGGGGAACCTATTCAAATAAGATATCTATGTATCTATCTATCTGGATAGACATAGATAGATATAGTGCTTTTGCTATACCTTCCATTATACATTTCAGTTTGGTCTTGCAGACCAGTCTCATTAACCCAATACATTATATAAAAACATTGCATAAAGTATATCTACATTATATAAAGTGAAATATAGTACACTAAAAAGATTATTTTTAAACTTTAGCACTTTCATATAGCACTCTTGTTAAATTCCCTGAATTATTATCACTGTAAGTAAATTAGATGTGTGTGGCAAGCCCAGTTAACTTTGGAGCATCTCTCAATGTGACCTTCTCATTCCTTGTATGTATATATGTGTGTTTGTATATGTATGTGTACATATTTATTTCAGCCTAGCCCTGTAACTCACTGAAAATCATAAGTCATTCCCCTCCCTACTTTAAAATTCTCTTAGTTTCTTAATAAGATTTCTCTATAGATTCATGAATTGAATTCTTAAGAAAATAGTATTCATGAAAAGTATCTGGACTATAAGGTTGTGTTTTTGCACAGCTTTACCAGGTTGAGTATTTGTACCAAAGATATGATGGAAGATTACCCAAATGACTGACAGAGGAAGGCTAACCTGTGGTAGCTCCAAGAAAGATGATTAAAAGCTATTCTTAATATGTTCAGTGAAGCACAGCTTTGACTAATGTATATGATATTTAGCAGCCATAAAAATGGTCAGAATCACCAGAAGTGCAATATTGAGATATTCTTTAAAAGTTTTAGTTTAGTTTAGTACAAGTACTGTATACCAACATTTACTCTAATCTAACTAAAAGATAGTCCCTAATGTACATGAAAATACAGAGAGCATAGTGACATTTAATTTTAATCACTTAATGTATACATTTCAACAATACAATTGAAAATAGCAGTTAGAGTTATTAGGTGACAAACCCAAGAGTATGTGTATTCAGGGATCAGAGAAAAGAGTGGCATTGTAATGATATCAACAAAACTTACATTCACTTTGTGCTTCTCTTGTTCCAGATACAGTGTTAGATGCTTTGGTCCACTGAACTACATAGCAGCCTTAGGAGAGTGTCTTCATTCTTTGATAGATGAGGTACATGAAGCTGAGAGAGGCAATATTAGTTGCCCAAATTTAAATGGTTAGTTGCAGGAACTGTCCCAGCAGTCAGGTCCAGGGGCTGCACTCAGCCACTATGCTTCCGTATAATCACTAGGGAGGCATGAGCCTTTATAAAACACACGTCAGATGCCAAACATGGAATTTACATATGTACTCATTTTTCTCATTCTTTTTCAGATATGGACATGAAAGATAAAGGCATTGGATATAAAAATTCAAATAGAAAAGGAAAAACAGTAAGTAGATTGCTGTATCCTTTAAAAACAATTATTAGCATTTATATTCTTTTGAGTCATTAATATTTATTGGTAGCATTCTGTCATCAAGAAAGTTATTTTATAAAAGTATTATTTTATTATAAATCGGTTTTATCATATATTCATTTTTACTTATTTTTATACATTTATAGATTATTATAAAGCAATAGAAACATCAACTTTAGCAGGCTACACTACTTAATTTATTGCTTCTGCCTTCCCACAAATAGCTATTGCTTAATAGGCAAACCACAATAATATTAGGAAAGTACAGACCATACAAGACCTTCCATTGTAAGATGAACTGTTTTTAAAAACCATCCTCCTTATCTCAATTGCCTACTGCCTATTAATACTTGAATTTAACTATTTTGGATTTCTTTTTTTGAAACTTTTAAATTATTCAGTTGTATAAATATCATGCCATGCTAATAGTAAGTATTTTAGAAACACAACAGGCGTTATATGGCTTAAGATAAGGATCAGGCAAGAAAGGAATATTGAGAAGAAAGGTGAGAAGAGAAAGAAAAATGTGTTTTACCTCATATTTTGCAATCAGAAGGCAAGAACTATGCTCACACAGGGTAGAAGATTCTGACTCCTAAAAGAAGTGTCAGTGCTTTTCCTTATAATTTCTTTTTCTTTTTTTAATTTCCTTTTTTAAAAATTGTTATTGTTGTTGTACTGGGAATTTAAGCTAAGGGCACTTTACCAATGAGTTACATTCTCAAGTCCTTTTTAATTTTTTTTTAAATAGGATCTTGCTAAATTTCTTAGGGCTTCACTGTTTTGCTGAGGCTATTCTCAAATTTGTAATCCTCCTGCTTCAGCCTCCTGAATTGCTGGGATTACAGGCATGCATCACTACACCTGGCAATCTTATAATTTTTGGTGATTGACTCCTTAATCCAAGACAGTGCCAGCTCATGCTAATATCCTTGTAGAAAATGGAATTTGATGTGAGAATTTCCAGGACTCCAAGCAATAGGATATAGTTACTTTAAAAGACTGCAATTTCCAAATTGTGCAAGACATTAGTAATTCTAATATTCAGTCCAGTTGTTCCAATAAGACATTAAAATGTCCTGGAAATATTAATTTTTGTATTTAAACTACTTCTTCCTGATTGACTTATGCACTTAAAAATATTACAAAAAAATGCATCTGACTACATGGTCTAGGTATGTATCTATAAGTTGTTAACACATCCATACAGAAAGAATGCATATTTCAGAAGACTTTAATTCTGACATTAGTCTTTTCACTTGTTAGCTGGAGGATAAATGTGTACAGTTTATGAAAAATTTATAGAAATACCTATTATGTAGCAGACACCATGCTAATTAATACTTGATGAGATTATAATGTATGATATCCTACTAAACTTTTTATGAACATGTTTTATTTAGTTCTCCTGAAATTAGGCATTTATATTATTTACATTTTGAAGATGAAAAAAACTGAGGCTCTGTGAGGTTAGATAACTGTGTAAAGATGTTAGGACTTGGTCCTAGAGTGCATATATTTAACCACCTTCTCTTGCTTTCCAATCTTAAGAAATTAAAAATATTCATTTATGAATTTATGCATCACTTAATGATGGGGATAGGTTCTGAGAAAAGCATCATTGGGCCATCTCATTGTGCAAATGTCATAGAGTGTACTTACAAAATAAGACAGCTATGTTATCACTAGGTGATATAATCTTATCAGACAACTATCTCATATGTGGTTCACCATCATTGACTAAAATGCCATTGTGGAGCTCAAAACTGTATTAGTGAATTTGATAGAAAAGTAAGAAAGAATTATTATATAGCTATATTAGATGAATGCACAGGGTTCCCTTAGGAGTATCTTATGAAGAATGCACTTAATGGGGACCTAGAGTAGGGGAAGGAGAGTAAAAATAGGTAATGAAAACTCTTTTTAGTCAAAAGAGGTAATACATAAAGAATATAAAATATTGTCTAGTGCCTTGCACATACAACTTGCATTGTGTAGGTTGAATTGAACTAAAGCCTCCAAGCAATAAAATTTCTAGGACTATTTAAACAGTTCATGTTGTGGTAGTATCACTGAGCAAAAAAAAAAATATATGGAAATTATATGTTCAATCCAAATTTGAATATTTTGACAAAGATAAATTTTAGCAGACATATGTAACCATAAGTGTCTCCAAGGGATTCAGAAATGGTTTTCTAAGTAAAGTACAAACCGTTTTCTAAAAGCTAGTGTACCAAGGTCTTCAGTCATTCTTGTCACTCTTTTTCATCAGAATGTCAGCTCCTTGAGTGTGAAGAGTTTGTGTACTTTATGTTCCCAGCATCTAGGACAGTATCTGAGCCTACAACAAATACTTTTTGAATGAGTACCTACTAAATGCCAGGCACTATGGATACAAAAATTAAAAGAATACAGCCCTGAGTTCAAAGACCTTTCAGCCGGATAGATTATTTTGATAAAAAAAAATAGTTTACTCAAGTAAATCTATTTGTTCTAACAGAGATGCGCTTACAAAATACGTATAGGAAAGCAGCACTTAAAGATCTGATAGCTGGCTTAAGATTGGGCTTGACTTCATATTAGATGATTTGGCACATTATACCACTGCTATAAAAAAAGGCCATAAACTGAGTGGCTTGTGAATAATGGAAATTTATTTCTTACTATTCTGGAGACTGAGAAATCCATGGTCAAGGCACTTGCAGATTCATTGTTGGGTGAGGGCTTGCTTCCTGGCTTATAGAGAGATTCCTGTCTTCTCTACGTGTTCTCACATGGTGATAGGGGTGAGAAAGACAGATTTTTCATGAAGGTAGTAATCCCATTTATAAGGGCCTCCAAATACTATCCTCATGACCTCCAAATACTATCATATTGAAGATTAGGTTTTCACATGATTTTGGAGGGCACATAAATATTCTGACTATAGCATTTCATCCTCAGCCTCCTAAAATTCATGTGCTTCTCACATGAGAAATGAATTAATTCCATCCCAACAACCCCAATAGTCTTAACTCATTCTAGCATCAGTTCAAAAATCTAAAATCCAATGTCTTGTGTAAATATAATCTAAGTCAGATATGGGTGAGATGTAAGGTATCCTGACACCAATTCCCTATCAGTTATGAACCTGTGAAGCCAAACATATAATGTCTACCAAAATACAACTGTGGAATAAGAATAAAAGGAACATCCCATTCCAAATGGAAGAAATATGAAGGAAGAAAGGAGTAGAAAGTCCAAGAAAGTATAAATTCTACAAGCAAACTATAAGGTTTTGAGGTTTAAAACAGTTCTTTTGGGCTTTTCTGCACTCAAGGATGTTCTGCACTCAAGGCCTACTGGGCTGAGATCCTGCCTTCTAACCTACTGGGACAGAGAATGCTCCCACAGCATTGCCAGAAAGAACTTAGATCCCAGGACCCAAGTAGCCCTCCTGCTCCTATGGCCTTGTGTGATCCCATCTCCACAACTGTGAATAAGGACCATCCAATCTGTTGAAAATTGATGATCCCCTTTTTGAAACCTAAGAGGGAAACCTAATGATTTCTGAATTCTTCTGGGGCATTCTTCCTTGTTTTGAATAGTAGTGCCTGACTTCTGTTGAGATGGCTGATAAGGCTGTGATTCTCACCTATATACTTATCTCCTTATTATATGGTCATTTGGTCAAGTCCTTAGTGTCCATGCTTTCTCATCTTCTGCAATATGAATAGGCTAAAAAATTACCAGTTCTAGTTCCTTTTTACTTAACTACTCAATCTTGGAAGTCATTCTTCTCTGATGTTTATAATTAGTGGTTAGGATGAGCCAAGTCATGCCTTCAACACTGCTTAGAAATGGCTTCAGCTAAATATCCAATTCCATAGCTCACAAGGTGTACCTTCTGAAAATTCTAGAACATAAACACAATGCAGCCATATGCTTTACCACTTTATAACAAGGATCACCTTTCCTCCAATTTCCAATAATATGTTTGTCATTTCCATCTGAGACCTCATCAGAATGAACTTTACCTTGTGACTTGTGAGGCTAAGATAGGAGGATCACAATCTGAGATCAGACTCTGCGACTTAGTGAGATTCTGTCTCAAAAAATAGAAAGGGCTAGAGATGTGGCTCAGTGGAAAAGTACCTGCCTGCTAACTGGGTTCAATCCCAGTCCCAGAAAAAAAATGGATTTTACCACCCATAGTTTACCTACCAACATTCTGTTCAGGATTACTTAGGTATTATCTAAGAAGACTGATTTTCTACTGCTCTTTTCTTCCTGAGCCCTCACCAGAATCACTTTTTAAGTTCTGTTTGTAGAAATGTAGGCTTAGTCTAGCTTGTGTCTCCATTTTTAGATGTTTGTTATAGCAGTACTCCACACCTGGTACAAATTTCTGCCTTAGTCCATTTGGGCTGCTATATTAAAAATGCCATGGACCAGGTGGCTTATAAGTAGAAGGAGTTTTTGTCATGGTTCTAGAGACTAAGAAGTTCAAGATAAAGGAACTGGCAGACAGGAATCTGTTATCCCTTCCTGGATCACAGATGGGCATCTTCTCGTCCTGTTATCACATGGCAGGAGGGACAAGGAAGCTCTCTAAAGTCTCCTTTCAGGGCAGTGACTTAGTATTTTCTGTGCTACTATAAAAACAATACTATAGATTGGATAATTTATAATGAACATAAATTATTTGTTCATGGGTCTGAAGGTTGGGAAGTCCAAGGTTGAGGAGCTCACATCTATAGAGAATTTTCTTGCCTCATCATCCCATGGCAAAGGGTCACAGAGAAGGCAAGAGAGAACAAGAGAGGGACAGTTGGTCATTTTATAAGGAGCCCATTCCCAGTCCTAACCCAGACACCTCCCATGAGGTCCCATCTCCCAATACATTGGGAATAAAACTTCCAACACGTGAACTTTGGGGAACACATTTGAATCACAGCTGGTATTAATCCCTTTCATGAGGGATATGCCCTTCTGACCAAATCGTCTTTCACAGGCCTCATGTACAAATATCATGATTTTGGAGATTAGGTTTCAATATACAAGTTTGGGGAAGACATAAAATTCAGTATATAGTATCACCAAAGCAATATCCCATTCTTTATAACTTAAGTTTGTGACCCTATCCCTTACTAGATTGGGACAAGAGATTTATCCCATTCAATCAGATGTTTAAATTATCTAACAAGGATCTTAAAACAACCCTCACAGAAATTCTTCATCAAGCATTACAAGCTCTCTAGAAACAAATGAAAAAATAGAATTTCTCAGCAGAGAAATAAAAGTATTATAGCTTGGATCTGGAATGTATTCCTAAGGCTCATTTGTTGAAGACTTGGTCCATGAACAATGAACAATGCAGCAGTGTTCATAGGTGGGGCTTTTGAGAAGTGATTTGATGAGAAAGGCACTAAATTCATTGGCAGATTAATTCATTAATGAATTCATAATTTGATGACAATATAGGTTGTAGAAACTGTAAAAGGTGGGGCTTAGTTGGAGAAAGTAGGCCACTGGAAGCAGGTCCCTGTAGGGGATATCATATACCTAGTCCCTTCCTTTCTATCTCCCTCTCTTTGCTTCCTAGCCATCACAAAGTGAGTAGCTTTGTTCTGCTATGCCCTTCACCATGATGTTTCCGCCTTGGAGTCTGCCAATCATGGAATAAGATTTCTGAAACCACAAACCAAAATAAAACCTCTGAGTTGATTTTTCTCTGGTATTTTGTCACAGTGACAAAAAACTGACTAACAGGGGAGGGAGGAGGAAAGGCTGGGAAATGGTATTGGTCAAATTATATTGTTATATTGTGTGCATGTACAAATATGTGACAACGAATTCCATCAGTAGGTACAGCTGTAATGCACCAGTAAAAAATATGGGAAAAATAGCTAACAATAATAAATTACAAAAATAGTAATAAAAAGATTATAGAACTGGAAAAAATCTGTATCCCTATCTCAGTCAGGCTTAATAGTAAACATATGACAGAGGAAAGATGCCGAGAACTTGAGGAAAGATAAATTTAATTTTGCCAATCTGAGCAACAGAGAGAAAATAGAAGAAAAAGAAAATAAGCAGAGCTTCAGGTACTGTGGAACAATAACAAAAAGAGTTAATGCTTATATCATTAGAGTCTCAGTAGAAGAGGATGGGGAGAGAGAGAGGACACATAGAAATGAGGAGGGAAGGAGGTCAGAAGAAGGGAGGAAAATAAAATGAGCAAATTGGAAGAAATAATTGTTGAAACATCCCCATATTTGGTGAAAGACATAAAACTACAGATTCAAGAAGCTGAGCAAAATTCAAATAGAATAAACCCAAAGAAATCCACAATAAGACATATTATCAAAGTTTAGAAAATAAAAAATAAAAAATCCTGAAAGCAGTTAGAGAGAAATAATGCATTACATATAAGGAAATACCAATTTTAGTGACAGTGATTTTCTTATTTAAAAACCATGGAGAATAGAAAGATGTGGCATAATATTTTTTAATATTGAAAAAAAATCTGTCACTTGTTACCCCTATACCTAGGAAAATATATTTTAAGAATAAAGGAATAATAAAGACATGTTCAAAGTAAATCTAAGACAATTTGTTGACAGCAAACATATTATTAAAGAAAGGCTATGAGAAGTTCTCTAAACCAAAAAAAAAAAAAAAAAGGAGAAAAGGCAGCATTTCAGAAACAAAAGAACATTAGAATGATAATAGATCATCCTACTTCTTAGGAGTATTAAATAAGATGTGATGGTTGAAGCAAAGATTATAAACCATCTGATATCATGCTCAATGGAGTTAGAGGAAATACTTTAGACACTTATATTTAAAAAGTGGAGATGGCCAAAGGATCTAAATGGATAAGATTTCTATCTTGAAGTGATGTAATTATCAGAAGGGTATGATAAGCTACACAAATATATTTTAAGATGTAGAGAATCACTACTAAGGAAACTATACATGGTGTATGCTCAAAACACTGTAAATAAATCCAGGTAAAATTCTTAAAAAGTAGTTCAAATAGCTCACAGGAAGAGAGAGAAAGAGAAATGAGGAATAGCAGAAATAAACAGAAATAACAAAATGGCAGACTTAAATTCCAACATGCCAAATATTGTCTTAAATCTAAATGGTCTAATAAATTCCACTTAAAAGTGCTGTGGTATGAATAAAAAACATGATCCAATAATATACTGTCTGGAAGAAGCTAACTTCAAATACAATGACATAGTAAAGGAATGGGAGAGATTATTATAAATAAAATTTATAAGAATTTCAAAGAGGATTAAATACTTCTAAGTCTAACAAAACAAATGCAAAATCTGTATGATAAAACTTAAAAAGTTAATGAAAGAAATTATCCACATAGTAAATATATCAATTTGCCCCAATTTATCTATAGATTTAATGCAAATTCTATCTAACTTACAGCTTTTTAGAAGTAGGCAGAGACAAGATCATTCCAAAAAGTGTGTACAAAGGCCTAGACCCTAGGATAGCTAAAACAGTCTTTAAAAAGGAAATAGCAGGAGAAATCACTTTTCTTGAGATTAAGTAATCAAAATTCAAGAGAGCATGGTATTGGAGGAGAGGTAGACATGTAGATAAATGGAACAGAATAGACATCACCCGAATAGACCCACAAAATATGTTATTTTGACAATTCTACCAAAAACAATTCAGTGGAAGGAAGACAACATTTCAACAACTGGTGCTTGTACAACTGAATATTCATGTACGAAACAAAGAAGGAGAAGAAGAATGGCCTAAGTCTCATATCTAAAATTAAAAACAGGATGAAACTCAATACTGATGAAATGTGGAGAACTTTTTGGTGGATAATTAAATTTTAAAGCCTGAAAACAGTTTGACAGTTTCTTAAAAACATTATATGTACAGCCACCAAATGACCCAGCCACTGAACTTGGTCATTTATCCTAGATTAAGATTTACCTGTTCACAAAAAAATGCCTGCATGCCTGTATGTTCATAATAGCCCCAAACTAGAAACAACTCACATATCCTTCAGTTGGTGAATCAACAAACCACAACACATTAATATCAGAAAATAATACTTGACAATGAAAGGGAACAAATAGTACAAACAACAATCTTCAAAGATTTTTCAGAGAATTATAATGAATGAAAAAAAAAAGAAAATGCCCAAATATTTTACACTGTGTGGTTCCACTTATATAACATTCTTGAAATGAGAAATTATAAAAAACAAAAAGCAGATTAGTGGTTGGTAGGGATTATGCAAGGTATAGAGGCAAGAAGGAAATTAGGGATCCTGAGGAAATGTTCTTCGTCTTTTAACTGTACAATGTCAGTATCCTGGTTGTGAAATTGTACTATAGTTTAGCAAGATGTTACTGTTGAGAAAATCTAGATAAAGAGTGCATAGACTCTGTTATTCCTTACAACTGCACATGAACCTATAGTTAGGGCCTATAGAGTTTAATTTTAAAGAAAATTTGATTTTTAGAAGAAAAAGAAAACTTACCTTAAAGTTGTTCTTAAGGGTGGTACTCAAACCTGTACAAACATATAAAACTTCATGAAAATTAAAAGACAGTTTAGTTGGCAACCCATAAAACGGATCTTATGCAATCAACAGAATTAGAAGTTTGAAAGAATCTATCACCTAGGGCAACAGATTTATAAACTGAAGACATGTCAGAGTTCTAGAACAAATTTCTAAAAGTCCAAGTTAATTGCTTCACAAACAAGTTGCAAAATCTTCAGAATTCTATGAAAATAAACCTTGGAGTTGTTGGAAGTTAAAAGAAGAGTTTTCTATGAACCAAAGTAGACAGTATGTTAAAGGAATGCAGAATTGTGAGACAAACTTCTGGAGTACTAATCTGAATTGGAAAGGATTGAAAACATCTCTTTCAACTCATAGCTGATGCAGGTGACAGTTTTTCAATAGTTCCTTCACATTTTTAGAGCCCCTCCATAAAATAAGACTTTCAAGATATACTAAATTAGCTTCTGTTTAAACCCTGACCTTGTTTGGCCTCAAAATCAGTTCCCCAAAGGTCAGGATGCAAAAAGGTGGGGAGAGATGAGGAATTTAATTTTACTCACCAAAGAAAGAGTGGTGGTAAGAGAAATAATATAGTAAAAAGAGCTTGGATTTTACAGGCAGAAATACCTAGATTCAAATCCAGATTCTTCCATTTCCATGGTCACATAACTGGGCAATTTACCTCTCAGTTTCAGTTTTCTCATCTGCAAAATGTGTACACTCTCACCTATTTCAGAGAATTTTAAAGGGCTTGGAACATAGTAGGCACTTATTAAATGGTAAGTATTATCTATTAACTTGTACAAGTATAAATACAAGAAATAGAATTGTTGGATCAAGGAGTATGAGCATGTTTAATTTTGATAGGCACTGCTAGATTAGCCTTGAAACCAGATATACTACTTTGCATTTGTGCTGAAAATATAGGAAAATAACCATTATCCCACAGTCAACAGTTTAGTTTTTTTTAATTTGATGCACAAAAATAATATTCCATGATATTTTATTTGCATTTTTCTGATTGTTAATGAGAGTAAATAATTTTCATGTGCATCTTATTCATTTGTACTTCTGTTGACTTTATAATCTGCCATATTAACAAATTCGGTTGTATGTTTATTTGTGAGAATGCTTTATGTATTCTGAATTATAAGATTTTGTCATCTGTGCTGTTTGTGATCAGCAAAATCTGTATGATTCTCTGGGGTTCTAGCCATTTCAAATGTTTATATGATCAAATCTGGTAACTTCTCCTTTGTGGTTATTAGTTTATAACTTGTTTAGAAGGTCTTTTCTCTCCCCAAGATTATATAAGTATTCTCCTACAAGTTTTTCTGTTGTATGCTTTTAATGTTAACTATTCAATCTACCTATACTTTATTTTTTCTGTATAATGTAAGAATCTACCAATATCTTGCTGAAATGGATAGACTATTGTCTCAATGTCATTAAATTTTCCATAGTCGACATGTTTTAATCTGCTAGGATCCCTTCCTGAGGAAATCATTTCCACCCCTCATCTAATCTCTAGTTGGTTGGCAATCAAATACTTATAACATTCTGCTTCTGTTGATGCCAGGATGACCAGGAAATTTATATAAGAATGGTAAAAGAGGAAGTCTTTATATTTTTATAGCAGTAGCTGCTAATGGTGGTTTTCCTACCAAGTGAAGAAAGATGCCTATGAAAACAAATATGGAGAGATGAACAGTCATGGAGAGTTTCCTGAACATATTGAGTCTGTAGAACTTAATGAACCAATACATTCTTTTTTTAATGAAATATATTACTTACAAAGCAAACCATAAATGCATTGGTATCTTTAAAGTCAAATGGACATGTTAAGGATGATTAATTATACTTAGGTGTTATTCCATTATTGGGGTGAGGAAGGGAGAAGAGAGCAACTGTCACCCGGCATTTAGGTTGCTGCCTAGTATTTAGCATTTGCTGCAAACATTTGAGAGCTGGAAACTAATTAATTATTAAGTAAAAGATGACAAATGAGTAGATTCATATAAAAATTCACTAAGAAGCATTTTAAAAATAAAATTAAGATAATTGATAAAACTTCTAAGTGTGAAAATAGTGAGAATAATATCTTTATTTTTATTTACTTTTTCCATAGCTTTTTTTGAGCTAAAATTGCAATGCAATAAAATGCACGTATTTCAAGTTTGCAATTTGATCAGTTTTGAAATGTATGTTACCAATACAATCAATATAAAAACATTCCCATTACTTCTTTTTAAAATTTGCAATCATGCAGACTGTGTTTCCTGCATGATTTATTACATTAGAATCCAATCACCTTAAGATATATAGAATTCCACCACCACATGTCAACTATTTCAAAATTAAATGTCTCACTTACAATTTTTTTTTGACAGAATTCACTGCATGAAATAATAAACACCATTTGGAGTTTCCATTTAAATGACAAATAGAACATGGGTTTGATGTTAAATTTGAGAAAATTGTTAAAATCTTTATCTAGAAGTGGTTTCTGAGATCTAAATTTCAGAGCACTTGAAATCATTTGTAAACATAGACAATTGAAACTATACCAAACTTAAAAACTTCCTTGCATCAATGAAAACAGTTGACAGAGTGAAAAAGTAACCTATGGAATTTGAGAGAATATTTGTAAATCAAGTATCTGATAATGGGTTAATATCCATATTATGTAAGGAATTCCTACAACTCAACAACAAAATATCAAATAACTCAGGAAACCAAGAAAATATACAATTGCTTATAAGCATATGAAAAGGTGCTCAATATCACTAATCATATGAGAAAGGCCAATCAGAACACAGTGAGTTATCAGCTTACACTCATTAGATTAGTCACTATCAAAAGAAAGAAAAAGTGTTAGTAGGGATATGGAGAAATTTGAACCCTTATGCACATTGATAGGAACATAAAATTATGTAGTTGACGCAGTTGCTATGGAAAACAGTATGGAGGATCCTCAAAAAACTATTATTACCATATGATCCTATAATCTCTTTTAGGTATACATTCAAAAGAATTCAAAGTAGGATATTGAAGAAATAAGTGAGCACCCATGTTCACTATAGCATTGTTCATAATACTCAAGATGTAGAAGCAATCCAAATGTTCTTGGACAGGTACATACATGGAGTGGAATATCAAGTAACCTTAAAAGGGAAGCAATTCTCTTTCATGCTATAGCATGTTTAAAGTTTGAGATCATTGTACTATGTTTAAAGTTTGAGATCATTGTACTAAGTGAAATAAGCCATTCACAGAAGGACAAACACTGCATGATTCCCCTTATCTGAAGTATCTAAAGTACCCAAAGCCATAGAAATCAAAAGTAGAAAGGTGTTTGCCAAGGACTGAGGAAAGTAATGCTTATTAATTATAGAGTTTCTGTTTTACAAGATGCAAAATTCCAGATATCTGCTACACAGTAATGTGAAAATACTTAACACTACTGAGCTGTATACTAAAATCATGGTTAATATGGTAAATTTACTATTATGTTCTTTTAATCACAATAAAAAAAGAAAACACTCTCTCAATTGTAGGAAATACTCATTGTCTATAATTCCTTAAAGTCTAAACTTTGACATCTTCATTTTTATTATTTTAGATCAACTAATGTTAATTTCAGTGATTCACTGCATTTATTCTCAAGCATAAGTGTACAGTTTCATACACAAAAACAAATTAGAAATTTCCTGCAATTGTCACCTTCCTTATGCATTTATAGTCCTTTTGTTCTCCCAGTCTACAAAAAAATCTTTTATTCTTTAAAGAGAGATAAGAAATCCATTTGTCAGCCCACATGTGTTTCTTAAAATTAGTTTCCCTAATTAGGGATAGGCTGTGTCACTATATAGTATGCTGATTTTAAGTCCTTTGGGGATAAACCTAGGAGTGGGATGACAAGGTCAAATGGTAGTTCCATCCAAGTTTTCTGAGGAATCTCCATACTGCTTTCCAGAGTGGTTGCACCAATTTGCAGACCCACCAGCAATGTATGAGTGTGCATTTTCCCACACATTCTTACAACAATTATTGTTACTTGTATTCCTGATAATTGCCACTCTGACTGGAATGAGAAAGAATCTCAGTGTAATTTTCCTTTGCATTTCTCTAATTGCTAGTAATGAACATTTTTCGTATATTTGTTGACCATTTGTATTTCTTTTTCTGTGAAGTACCTATTTAGTTCCTCTGACCACTTATTGATTGGATTATTTGGGTTTTTGGTGTTAAGTGTTTTGAGTTCTCTATATATCCTGGAGATTATTACTTTATCTGAGGTGCATGTGGTATAAATTTTTTCCCATTCCATACGCTTTCCACATTATTGTTTCCTTTGCTGTGAAGAAGCTTTTTAGTTTGAATCCATCCCATTTATTGATTATTAATTTTACTTCTTGTGCATTATAAATATGGTTGAGGAAGTTGGTTCCTATGCCAACATGATGTACACTTGGGCCTACTTTTTCTTCTAGAAGGCACAGGGTTTCTGGTCTCATACCAAGGCCCTTCATCTACTTTGAGTTGAGTTTTGTGCACCGTGAAAGATAGGGGTTTAATTTCATTTTGTTACATATGTTTTTCCAGTTTTCCCAGCACCATTTGTTGAAGAGGCTATCTTTTTTCCAATTATGTTTTTGATGCCTTTGTCTAGTATGAGATAACTATATTAATGTGGATTTGTCTCTGTGTCTTCTATTCTGTTAATTGGTCCTCTTGCCTGTTTTGGTGAATACCATGCCATTTTTGTTACTACATCTATGTAGTATAATCAAACATCTGGTATTGTGATGCTTCCTGCTTCACTTTTCTTACTAAGGATTGCTTTGGCTATTCTTGGCCTCTTATTTTTCCAAATGAATTTCATGACTGCTCTTTCTATTTCTGTGAAGAATGCCATTGGAACCTTAATAGGAATTGCATTAAATCTGTATAGCAGTTTTGGTAGTATGGCCATTTTGACAATATTAATTCTGCCTATCTAAGAAGATGGGAGATCATTTCCATCTTCTAATGTCTTCTTCAATTTATTTCTGTAGTTTTCATTAATAGAGGTCTTTCATCTCTTTTGTTAGATTGATTCCCAAGTATTATTTTTTTGAGGCTATTGTGAATGAGATAGTTTTCTTAATTTCTCTTTCAGTTGATTCATCACTGATGTATAGGAACACAATTGATTTATAGGTATTAATTTTATATCCTACTACTTTGCTGAATTTATTTATGAGTTCTAGAAGTTTTTTAGTTCTGTAGCTTCATTATTTAGTTTTTGTTTGGAGGATCTATCTAGTGGTGAGAGAGGTATTAAAGTCACCCAGTATTTTTGTGTTGTGGTCCTTTGGATTCTTGAAATTGAGAAGGGTTTATTTGATGTATGTTTATTTGATGTATGCTCCATTGTTTGGGGCATAAATATTTACAATTTTTATGTCTTATTGCTGTATAATTCCCTTAAGTAGTATAAAGTGCCCTTTTGATTAACTTTGGCTGGCTTGAAAAGCCAATATTAAGTCCTATGACTGCTGCCTTCAAAATACATCAAGTATACAGTCACTTTTCATTATAACTCCCACTATCACTATAGTACCAGCCACCATCATCTTTCTCCAAACAGTGGACTCTTGTTCTCTGTGACAGACTACTAGTTGTCTTCTGAGAATATATTCTTTCAAGAACCCCAAAAGCTTACATGGGGCAGAAATGTCCACAGCTAAAAAGGATATTCTGGCCACTTGCAAACAGGAGAGGACACATGACAAAATTATGGCCAACTAGATATTATTGGGAGCTGCTGGGAGAAGGCTCAGAGAGAATATCAGAGACAGACTAAGCTGACAAGAATACACTTCCTTCTTCCTGCTTGGAAAACACTGGGATGCCTAGAATTAGGGAGTCTTTTGGCAAGTAACAAGAACATGCTGAGGATCACTGTCCAAAAAGGGAACCTGGGTCCCTTGATGACATCCTGAAACCACTGCATCACTGTTTACACCACTGTTTATAAGTTTTTGTTACTCAGAACTCAACATGGTTCTTAACTGATCTAACAATTTTCACACATACTGAATTTATTCTCCCACAGTAAAATGAAGCTATAAATCACTAATCCAAAAAAACTGAAAAATTCACAAATATGTGGCAATTAAATAATTCCTTTAAAATATTGTTATTATTTTAGTTGTAGATGGACACAATACCTTTATTTTATTTATTTAATCTTATGTGGTGCTGAGAATGGAACCCAGGGCCTCACACATGCTAGGCAAGTGTTCCATCACTGAGCTACAATCACAGCCCGACAATTAAATAATTCTTAAACAATCAGTGGGTTATGGGAGAAATTACAAACCCATTACAACAAAAGAAGCACAGGAAAAGAGAACAATGATGAAGGGCCCAAAGTGATCCTTCTGTTCTAAATGCAACTATTTCATTAAAAATTGAAAACTGCCCTATGATCTGACTTTCTTTGTATATACTGACTTTGAATTTTTACTTCACCTGATTTCTGATGTTTAAAGTTGTAGTTTTCCTGATTTTTTCCATTAAATCAATTCCATATTTTCTGAATTTTCTCAAACTTTCTGGATCCTGAAGTCTCACCTACTGATTTCCAGTATTACCATAGGTTCTTTCCTTTTGAAATAATGCTTTCGGTTAAGGTCCTGAAGCCTTGGAAAGTGGGAGAATGGACACACGTGTGCAGTCCACTATGCTGCAGCTCCTATGTGGGTTTGTTTTGCTTTTTCTGGCTTCCTAATATGAATGCCTATAGCATTTCCTCTCACTATAGTTTTACTGAAGCTTTGCATTTACAGAAGTATCAGATGACCATCCAATTAATAATAGAAAGTTAAACAGAGTAAAAGTAGGGGAGAAACTCTTCCCTCCTCCAGAGTTACTCCCTTGAGAAAATGATGTTAGTATTTCAAATCCATTTACACATTTTCCCATGTTTATGTTAGGGGGTAATTCTTTTTTTTTTTTTTTAAATGAAATCTTATTTTTCTACTTCATTTTCATAGATGTTTCATTTATTTTCATTTTTTAGTAAATTCAATTAAAACAAATTTTTCAGTGTTAGAAGTTAAACTGTTTTTAAGAGAGATTTTTGGAAATTTAAACAAAAACATTATAAGCAAAATAACAGGTATAGAAGTACAAGATGTATTTCGGGAATTTAGAATTAGACACACTTGGCTGGAGGAGAGGGACTGTTGGGGAATGCTGAGGAGCTTGAAGAGGTGGAGTCTGTGTGAGAAGGCAACAAATAGCAGTATAAGTGGGAAACCACTGAAGATGTGAGTGTAAGGTCATGATGTTAACTGCTTACAGTAGAAATCTTAAAATAATCCAAAAGTATTTCTAATGAAAACATCACTCACTGAATGATTTTGTTGACCAGGTATGTAATAAATCTTCCACAGACTAAAGGAGATAATATATAGGATGGTGGTTTGAACTGTCAAGTGTTCTACAATGATGTCAAGTTTTCTTTGGCTACGTTGACAATGTAGAGGTACATTAGGATGCTTCTAAGGCCACCCAGACTCCCTCAATGCTGTTTTGATTGTGTGGTGGAAGAAGTACCTGGTGATGACTTAGGACTCACAATCTAGGCTACTAATCATCTGGGTATCTTGGGGAAAAGAACTTCAACTTTCTATTCTTGTGTAAAATAAGGATTAAGACTAGATTATCTCTAAAGTGGCTTTATCTCTATCAATGGTTCTATGATTCTAGAATAGTTCTTACATACCTTGCTTAAGCACCAATTATTTCTTTAGGCACTTTATAGTATTCATGTAATAATGCCAAGATGAGAATCATCAGGAAATGTTATGTCAGTATACTTTCCTTCCCTCCCTCCCTCCCTCCTTCCCTCCCTCCCTCCCTCCCTCCCTCCCTCCCTCTCTCCCTCCCTCCCTCCCTTCCTCCCTCCTTCCATTCATTCCTTCCTTCCTTTCTCACAGTTCTGGGAATTGAATCCAGGGCTTGAGCATGCTAGGCAAGCACTCTACCACTAAGCTACATCTCCAGTTTTAGAAGATTTTCACAACCTTTTAAAAATCACATGACATTTGTTCTGACAGTTCTATTTTATTTTTACTTTTCTTTCTGCTTAAAGTGGCTGTGCATTATTTTGATTTTACAAAATTATAATACTAAGGAAGCTAGTAGTACATATACATTTATTTGAAAAAGTTTGAAACAGCAGTTATAAGAAAAATACTTTTTTAGGTTCAAAAACTATTTTATATCTTTAATGACTATTGGAGGGCTGGGGATGTGGCTCAAGTGGTAGCACGCTCGCCTGGCATGTGTGCGGCCCGGGTTCGATTCTCAGCACCACATACAAACAAAGATGTTGTGTCCGCCAAATACTAAAAAATAAATATTAAAAAATTTCTCTCTCTCTCAAAAAAATGACTATTGCAAGAATAAAATGACCTTAACAAATATCCTTTTATTACAAGTAGTTTAAATTAAAACTTCTTCTTTTATAAGGTGGCTTTTTCATCAAAAGAATACTTTCCATCACATTTCAGACCAGAATATATAGAATTGAAACCAAAATATCAGGTGAGTCCTGAGTTATCCTATCTCAATATCAAGTATAGTTAATTATTGGGCTTCTCCAATACTTAATTGATACATATATACTTATTCATACATGTATACAATATAGATGTAGAAGTACAAGGTGTATTTCAGGAATTTAGAATTAGACACACTTATATGTGATTTAAAGATTCCAAAACCATGCTACTCATTAGAAACACCTGTCTTTAAAAGTATTTAATCACAGGTCTCATCTGACTTAATGAATCTCCATCTGGAAATGGAAACTGGGAACCTGCATTTTTCAAGAAACTTCAGGGGATTCTTAGTGTGACCCACTAGCATTTCTTACTCTGTATCCACCAGCATTTGTAAACCATTATAATATTTACATCCATTAAAATAACCTTGAACTACTAAGTTAAAATAAAACAAATATTAGGCTGATTATTTCAGAATTTGCATTTTTTAATTGTATAATGTAGAAGTTGTATGAAAAGAATTTGAATGAAAAACTTCATTTTGAAGACTTTCAGTGATAGAATAGCTTGATCTCAAAACTACAAATTGCTTATTTTTTACACTGAAATTTCACTTTTAGCCCAAGTTTTTGTATGCTGTTCTCTTTTAACCATTTCTAAAGCAAATACATTATGCATCAAAAAGCAAGAATCCACTGTGACATATTGAGGATTGGGTTTCATCAGTTTTGAAACTCACTGACTTAAGGAGATGATATTTGTCCCCAAGAAAGTCTTTAAATGATGTTATGATACTTTTCATAGGCTGTCTACTATTTGCTTGCATTCTTAAAAAATTTCCTACATTGCTGATAAACACTTATATGGCTAAGACTTAAATCCTGATATTAGCCACTGTTTTACTATCTAAGCAAACACAGCTAACACTGGAAATTCAGTCAGTAAGAAGCTTTTTGTGGGTGACTATTCTAGGTGCAAAAGCATTTAGACACAAGGTAGTGTCAAAATTAGGAATTTGATATTTTTGCTTTAAAAGCTTTTTTTTAATTCAAGTTTTAAAATAGTTTGTAGAAGGTAGGAGGATGAATAGATAAATTGACATTATTCAAAGAAAATTTACTAGAAATTTTATTATGAATTCAAAGTAAATGCTACAGAATTTCTTATTTATATTGCAATTTCAGAAATTCAACAAAGGCGGTTTTGATCCTTTTCTAAGGAACATAAACAAGATGTCGGTCAGGAAAAGGAAAGACCAAGATATATACCAGTTTAGAAATGTTTTAAGTCAGGAGGTTATAGAGCATGAAGACCAAGATCCTCCTTACCCAACACGTTCAAAACCTGGAGGATATAGCAGTGTATCCTGGGCCCATGATCCTGATACCATCCCAAAAAAGAATAAGTCAGCTTATGATCCTACTATCAATGCAATGAAAACTTTGGACCCTAAGAGTAAGCCAGCCCATGATCCTGCTATCAATACAATGAAGACTTTAGACCCTAATAATAAGTTAAAAGAAAAACTACCAAGTTTAACTTTACCAAGCTTAAGAGAACCACCAATGACTGGAAACATAAATACCTTTTGCCTCTCAAAGTCATTAAATTTTACCCCTCATATAGAAAATTTAAAACAATCAATAGTGCTCAAGTCAATTTTAAGTAAAAATCTGCAAGATCTTTCAGATAAGTTATTTTCTAAACCAGAAGTTTGTCTGAACACTGAAGCAATGAAGAAAAGTAGTTCCTCACATCTATGCATTCAGGACAAACCAGTCAGTGATTTGGAAATAAAAGCATTGGAACCAATTCAAGATTTAAACTGCCAGCTTTCAGAAAAAGACATTTCAAAGTCAAAGTCTCTTTTAAATCAAGTAATTAAAAACATCACCTCAGATTTACTTTCAGAAGGTAAACCAGGAAAATCTCCAGATGTAGAAGACGTTGTCTCGGAGGCTGATGGAATCGATTTTTCAATGAAAAAAAAGAGTTGTTTCAAAAAGAAACATATAACAAGTGAAGTGTCTAGCCCTATGCTGGGTTTCAGTGGAAGTATACACGACTATATTATAAAGCAAATATTCACTGCACCTATCTTTTCACTGTTGGAAAAAAGCATGAAAGAACTGAGTGAGACACAGATGAACCTGCAGGATCAGTTATTCAAATCTTGGGAGACAAAATTGTCTTCCAATATTCTAGTTAACTATGGAGATAAGGATGATGAAATAAAATTGCCACAGCCCAAATCTGTGATAAGCGAGATAATACAAGCATTTCCTATAGATACACTTTTAGAATCTGGGATAATCAAAGTGATGGAACTAGATAAAGAACAACAGATGGGTGCTTTGGTAGATACAGAGAAATCCTCTTCTGAAGAAACCCTCAGGGATACCACAGAAGATGATTCAGAAATCAAATGCAAAACACAATTTCTTTCAAGACCCAGTGTTCCCAAAGAAGGCACTTCTTCTATACGTAGAGTTGAATTTGTAGAAGACAGACAAAACATGTTCCTACATGATTCAGAATATCATTCAACACCAGACATAAAAACAGATTTGTCACGTCAGGGGCTTGATGGAGAAGAAAGTGACCTAATGTTTGATTTAGAAAGTTTCAGTAACTTGCTAACAGATAACCTTCATGAGTCTGATCCACCAATGTTACAATCCTTTTTAAAAAACGTATTTAATGCTTTTTTCAAATATAATCAGCCTGAAAGAAGACAACAACCAGAAAAGGAATTAGAAAATCTAATTCAACATTCTTTTCCAACTTACATAGAACACGCTGAAGAAATTCAAGGGGATTCAGATAAAGCAGACAGATTAGACAGAAAAGCTGTTTTGAGTCCAAAGCTACGTGTGTTTCTAGAAGAACTCTCAGAGTCAGAAATTAAAAATTTAAAATCTGAATTGAGTAAACATATACAGCATTATCTTGTAGAAAGACTTTCAGAATCGGGACATATCACCAAGGAGGATTTACCAAAAATCTACCAAAATCTCTATCTGATGAATGAGAAAGAACTGAAAGAACAAAATGCTTTTCCAGGGAAATATTCAGAAACTGTTAAAGAAATCATGTCTTTTGTAAATAAATTTAATCATCAATTCATAGATAAACATTTAGAAATAAAGCTAAGATCTTTTTTAAATGAAATTCTCCAAAACTATTTCCTTACAAACTTTGCAGAGAGCAGTTTATTTAATGAGACAGAATCCATGACTATCCACTCAAACATGACTTCTCTAAGAACCCAAAGTGCCTCATTATCTCCTCATGATATTTCAAGGGGGAGTTTTGGTAGAAGGCTTGAAATAAACATGAAATATCCTTTAAATCAACCTCTACAAAGCCTACTTAAAGCTTTATCAGAAAATGACTTCTTAAATTTAAAAGATGATTTAAGCAAACAGCTCCAGAGACTTTTTATAGAAAAGCTTTCAAAATTAGGACTAATGACAGAGAGGCAATTAGAGGGGGTCAACGAGCATGTAAGCTTAAGTGATTCTGATTCAATACCATTAAAATATATAAAAACAGATTTACCTTTCCGAGATGAAAATTACTTTGTGGGGGAGCATTCAGAAAAGCAAAGTAAATATTCAAAACTTGGTCAAAACACTTTACCAAAGGTTTCTGAGGATAAACGTATCAGGCCGGAATTGGTCAGAACTGAAGAAAAGGACTATTCTTCTTTGAAAAATTTAAAAGAGAATCCATCAACAATTAGGGAACAGAAAAATTATTTCCCTGGAGAAGGAATTAAAGCAATAAGTTTAATAAAAGTACAGCCTTCCAACAAAAATATCCAGGCTGTTCCATTAAATAAGTCATCAGACAGAGCTACAGATATATTGTTTAAGAAATACAAGAAAGAACATGATTTCCTGCAATTTCCTCGAGCAGAAAATTGTATTTATACAACAGAGATTCAAGACCCATACAGTTGGGAGGGTAAATCAAAAATAGTTTCATCAAAAGTTTGCTGTGAAAGGACATTGAAATTGAAGCCCTTTGATAGAAAGGAGAACATTAACATTTGCAAATTTACTGCTCAGGAAAAAACAGAAACAGTATTGCCATCGTATTCAAAAATTCCTAGTTGCAAAATGCCAAGGGAAGAGGAAGAATATTTAAATAGATTCGCCTCCCCTTTCTGGCAGAATAACTCTTTATCTCACTTCAATTTAGAGGCTGAAGAACAATCGAAGTTAGACCTGTACTGTCAGAGATTGAAAGGAAACAATAACAACAATAAAAAACATTTAGTAACTGTCACACAAAATGAAAGAGAAATTCAAAATCTTTCTATAAGCCCAAATGAAATTTGCAATGAAAAATATTCCAAGGTCCCCAAACCACAATCCTTTAAATATAAAGAAAATAAGAAAAATTCAAAACCATCCTTTTTCCCAGAAGTATTAAAGAGAGAAAACATAAAACCCAAGGTTCGAAAAGAAAAAGATCATGCCACCAAACCAAAAAAGTCACTTAACAAGGTAGTTAGGATCCTACCAACCACGCTGCCTACTACAAGAAGTCATTTAAGGAAATCTGCACCAAGGACTTTGCTTCACTGGACTGCACGGAAGACTATACACGTAATAATGTTTTCCCTGTCTTCTACTTCTCTTATTTGTCAAAGTTCTATCAATAACTTCCCTTAAGCCTGAATGCAAGTGTGGGTATAAATTTAATTGCCCCAGGAGATACAGACCTCCAAGCTTAAAAATTCTTCTGGAATTCAAATTATCACCTTGCCTCATTGATAGTCTAACCACAAAATCAGGGGGGACTATTAATATGTCTAATACCTTTTTATGAACTAGATAAAGGGCAGCCTCTCTGGAACAGGATTTAGAAAAAGATGTCCTTTCTTCTGGGCGGACCCTCCATCTGGCATAGCCTAGAACCTCTAGGAACCTGCTGCATATTTGCATGGATCAAAATTAGCCAGGGACCTTTGTGCAACAGCCTGCACAACCTTTAGTAGTGGTGGAATACTGTAGAAACATAATTCAGATTTTCTTTTCTGAGAGATTTAACTATAAATGTTTAAGGCTTTTTTCAGATAGCTGAATTTATCTGTAAATAAATGTGATACTCCTATGTGCTAGTTATTCTGCTAAGAACTAGGGATATGCAGAATTTACAATCTGTGGATAATGAATTGAAAATTTTTAACTTCTTTTTTCTTCTTTTACCACCACTCCTCTGCTATATCATATGCTGAGATCTTGAGAATTCAAGTCTATTCTTAGCATTAACATAAAATAATTAGGAAGGTGAATCTGTTACTAGACTGTACAAATGGTTCTAAAGCACTTAAAATTTAGGAATAGAAGGTACTTATTTTAATTTTCGGAACCAATACTTGTCTCAGTATGTATTACAGGCATAACTCATAAATTTAAAAACTCATAAGATCAACAGTTGATCTCAAATTGATATTTTGATGTGCAAGATCCTGCCTCTGAATGAGAAAGTAAATATAATTTCAAAATATTTGCTTTGAATCTGTTTTCCACAGTAAATAAAGCAGGTTGTTAGCTTTACAGTGGCGGGGCAAAAATTATATACCTATATATTATATACTATATATTATATAGCTAAATATTCTATTAGCTATATAGTGGCAGGGTAAATATTCTTATCACTTGTACTCTTAAGTTTGGATTTTTTTCTTTTCTATCTAAATTCAGTCATTTAATATTGAACAAGCAAATGTTGGGGGGTGTGCATATGAAGAAAAGGAAGTTGAAGATAGGCTCATAGTTTTTGGCGAAAAAAAAATTTCTGAAGTTCCTTTAGACAAATGGAATCTTTAATACAACTTCTTCAAATGAAAAAAAAAAACTGCATTTATGTCAAACACTGTAAGGTCATCTTACAACTCTTTACTTAACAGCAGACTAGGGAGTTAGGATTCTCATTCTTGTTATTTCCCTCTGTTAAGCCAAGTGTTTCTTAACTTTAGAATTGAGTGATAAGAGGCAGTTGTCAGATGATCAGAAAGGTACTCATTTTATTTTCTAAACCCTAGGAATCTTCAAAAGCCTCTAATCAGAAGCAAGATAAGTTGAGCCATAGGAGCTCTCAGAAAAGGAAGCAGTGGTGTGGGTCTCCAAGGCCTTCCACTGATCCTTGTAGTTAGTGATCAGCTGTGGAGCCAGTTAAGCACTACTCACTAACATAGCAGAAACTCTTAAAATTTGAGCTTGCCTTACTATTCCAGGAAGGTAAGAGGAAGGAGGAAGTTCTCCCTGCCTTCTCCAAACCCAGGCACAGAGGTAAAGTAGATGGAATTGGCCTTCCTCTTCATACCTTCTTTTTTCTAGATCTTTTTCTGGCTGTCTTAATTCTTAACAGTTCCTCCCAACCTTCCTGACCGCTCAATTTTATCAGTGCACTCTCCCCATGTCTCCAATCAAAGCAGTCCATTTCTTTGCTGTGGCTCTCTCTGCGAGGTGTCGAGGAATGGACTGCTCAAACTGCTGAGAGAACTAGTTTATACTAAAACTACCCAAAGAGGTACTTATAGATTATTATGTTTTTAACTATAAAATATTTGTTATAGAAAATTTGAAAAAAGAGAATTAACATTTTTCTTTTCTTATTTCAGTGTATATCCTTCCAGTTACTTTCTCGAATGTTATACTTGTTTTATTCTCAGAATGTAAATTGTAATTTTTATTTGAAATTTTTTATTTTAATGTAAACATTACAACCACATTCTTGCATGCTATCTGTGCTCTCTTTCTCTAAATACACACACACACACACACACACACACGTATAAAGGCTAAAGATTTATTAAAGTAACCTTTAGAGAATGAAAGGTCAAAGTTTGGATGATGTAAAAAGCTAAATATAAAAGTTAATCATTTATATTTGGGGTTAGGGCAACAGAAGTTTTGTTGGAAAAAGAATTACAACGTAGCTGGCCAATTTTGCCTAAGAATCTGACCCCTGAGTATAGCTCCCTTAGGCTTTTCTAGTTTCCAGATTCATCTCTTCCATCCCTTTTGAAATACAATATTTTTTGGAACAGTAAGATTTTTAAAAAGCCTGGTTTCTAAGGTAGCATCTAAGGGAAATCATTGAGTGTAGAGTCTGAATCTGGGGATGGCCCAGGAAGCATTCGGTGCTTTCATTCTCTTTGTCAATATTACAAACTTTAGTCCTTGTAAATTTCAAGTGTACTTTTTAACTTACCAATTTGATGTTTTATTTTAAAATTTAGGATTGTTCAGATAGATTTGAGGATCTACAAGAGCCCTCAATGCAGCATCTTAATAAAACAAAATCAAGAGTAAGACTTTTAGCAAAGAGCCCAGATGATAGCCATATTCAGGCAAAACAAGCTGCAAGACCTTGTACTGCTCCAGAGCCTAACAAACGACGAGAATACTACACTGGAAAATTCACAAGTCCTCGAGTGGTTTCATCAGGATTAGCTAATACAAATGATACAACCCCAGATTACGAAATACATAAAATGCGATCAAAAAAAAGATTAAAAGAGGATATTGAAAAATGTTCGCTCATTTGTGATATTATCCAAATGTTAAAAAGTTCAGAATGATATGTGAGGCCAACAGTCAGAATTATCACTTCTCCATTAACAAAATGGTTTGGAACTCTGTTCTTGTGTGTGATAGAAGTTAGCAACCAAATTCCATCTTGTTAGAACCATTTTGTTACAATTAAAATGAAAAATAAACACATTTGATGTAAACGTGTTTTTGTTTATAAGCCTTAGGGAACCAACCCAGAAGTATATATCTAGTTGATATTCACTAGAAAACTTGTTTCCCAGCTTTCCCCCTTTTTCACAAATATAAAAATATCACTCCATATTTCTTTGACTTCTCCCAACCTTTGTGACACTCTAAATTATCAATGTCCACCCAGTTTTCAGATTCTCTTTTTGTAGTGATCTATGTTTAGTCTTTTTTGTTATGAACAAATTTTACACATCAGCTCTAGTTATATTCCCTAGACGAAGCAGTTCTCCGAGTCTGTAGAACTTCTGCTAATTTAACATCATCTAATAATTGCTTCCCCCCACTTCCAGTGCTGGGGATCAAACCCAAGGCCTTGTGCTCTACCACTGAACTACACCCCCAGCCTTGGTAATATATCTTTTTACACTATAAATAAGGATAATAAAAGCTTTTAATGCTAATTCCTGAGGCATCTCCACCTAGAGTGACTTTAACTTTCTAAATTGAAAACTCTTGAGTCTTTTTAATTGCACCAAAATTAGGAAATGGAACAACAACATATAATCTAAAATCAAAGGATTTAAATCAGAGATCAAAGCAGTCCATTTCTTTGCTGTGGCTCTCTCTGCGAGGTGTCGAGGAATGGACTGCTCAAACTGCTGAGAGAACTAGTTTATACTAAAACTAGAGAATTGGTTCTATTTCTATAAAGTATAGTCTTTACTGAACTCTACTTTTGAAAAAAACAAAAATGTCAATTTACAGAATTTTTGTCAGTTTTAATCTTTTTACAAGAATTTATAAAGACCTGAAGGTTTAAATAGGATTGCCTAGTGGAAAACATAATTCCTGGTCATTCATTCCATGTTATTAACAGGGCGGTAATTTTTTTTTTAATGGAAACCAAGAATTTCCTACAATCCTCAAAGTTGTCAGTACAGATAATTTGACTTAGGATTTTTTACCTTTATGATAGTGTGAAACTGATATGCATTCAATAGAAACCATATTTTGAATTTGGAATTTTGATGTTTTCCTGGGTTAGTGGTACACACACCGTCCTCACATGCTGGTAGGCAGAAGCAGTGAGCCATCACTCCTAGTCAGCTACACAGTCATCAGAGGAAGCTATGAACTCTGCACCGTGGTGTTCGGCTAAGCCCTGAGGTTTTGTAGGTTAGATGTCTTAAATGTGTTTTCCACTTGGAGTTATTTTCAATTTACAATGGATTTATTAGGACAAAACCCTTTAAGACAAGGAGCCATTATACTTGTACCAGTTAGCGTGGAACTGGGAAAACACAACTCCAGAACTTTCGGGTAGAAGGAATACAGGAAATTGGTTTTATGAACAATGGAACTAAGGCTAAGAAAACAAAAGCGTTAGTGAGGGAACCCAGAGATAGCAAGAACTGAAAGTGCTCCCACCTCTGAGCTGAAGGGGAAGCAGGAGAAGGTGAAGTTATCAGAGTCTTAAAGCTGGAAGACAAGATACAGCCATTGCCAGGAAACAGGAATGGGGCACAGGGTGAGAAATACCATGTTTCTTCCCTGGACACCGGAGAAGGAGGGTGCATGGGAAACATAGTTCCTGGTTCAGCAGAGCAAGAAAGAGTGAAGAAATGGATTTGAGAGCTAATAGGCAGTTGATCGATGGTGCTTAAGAGGAAAATCTCTGATCTGGCTTGAAGTAAAGGAGAAATTACTAGATGGAAATCTCAAGTTCCTTTAGCTCATTACAATTTTAATGACAATATTGTGACCCACAAAGAATTAAAAATTTCTTACCATAGAAATCTCTAAAATTGTCAAGTCCTTTTTAAAATTCATACACTTTATTCAAGAAAGAATTTGTTAAATATTTATTAAACATCTATAATACATCAGACATTTTTGCTAAATACTAGGAGTATCCTACTATTTAGAATAAGACTATAGTCTTGAAGAGTCCACAGACTGACTAGTCAGAGACATAAACACAGAAGTCATTAAAATAGATTTGTGTTAAGGAAAGCTCTATAGAAGCTTACAGGTGTTTTAACTCAGACGACTATGCTAGCTTGGGTCCTTCAAAAAGCAGGCATCAAGATAAAGTTAGACATTATGCTACAGTCAAACTAATGGCCCCCAAACCTGTCCGTATCCTAATTCCAGAGGGGATTTTGCAACTATAATTAAGGGTCCTGAGGTGGGAAAATTCTCCTGGATTACTTGGCATAAGGGTCAATCAGAGGTGATGTGGCCACAGAAGTAGAAGTTGAAGTCATGCTGTGTCATGAGGCAAAGGAAATCAGGAAGCCTCTAGTCGATGAAAGGTAAGAGATTCTCCTTTAGAGGCTCCAGAAAGAATAGCCCTGTCAACCCAATTTAAACTTAAGGCCTCCAGAACTTTAAGATAACAAATTGTGTTAAGCAATTAAATCTGTGGTAATTTGTCAGAGCAGCAGTAAGAGACATGAAAAGATTTTTTTGGAGGAGAGTGGGGAACCTTTGAGGAAAAATGAGGAGACTGGGAGATCTGTCAGTCATGGAGTAGGTCTGACCACTGTGAAAGAGGGAAGAACATAGGGTAGACCAGGAAATGTCAGAATGCAGTGTCACTATGTTAATATCAGCACAGCTGACGGAGAGTCGCCTAGCCAAAGGCACTCATCACAAAATGCTTTTGTCTGCTAGGAAAGTTGGTTTAGTCAGCCTTTTCACTGCTGTGACTAAAAGACCAACCAGAATACCTGTAGAGGAGGAAAAGTTTATCTGGGGGCTTATGGTTTCAGAGGTCTCAATTTATAGACAGCAGACTCCTTTCCTTGGGGCTCCAGGTGAGGCAGGATATCATGGCAGAGGGAAGCGACTCAAGTCATGATCAGGAAGCAGAGAGAGAGACCTATACTTGCCAGATACAAATATATACCTGAAAGCCATGCCCCCAATGCTTCACCTCCTCCAGCCACACCCCATTTGCCTTCAGCTACCACTCAATTAATCCCATCGGGAGACTAATTTGATGACTGGTTAAGGACCTCATATTTCTTGTCTGAATCTTCTTTCATTGTCTCACATGTGAGCTTTTGGTGAATACCTTACATCCAAACCATAACAGAAAGGTCTGACTTACTATCCTGGCTTCCAGGAGTAAGGACTGGAGTGAGGAAAGTATAGTAGGAAGAATTATATCATCCCAAAGATGACAACACTGTAAACACCAGAACCTATGAATATGTGAGGTTGTACAACTAAGGGGAATCAAAGTTGCTTATCTCTTGACTATGTGGCAGGGAAATTACCTTGTATTATTTGGCTATGACCAGTATAAATCACTAGGGTGTTTAAAAAGAAAAAATGTCTGGGCATGGTGATGTATTCCTATAATCCCAGCAACTCCGGAGGCTAAGGCAGGAGGATCAAAAGTTCAAAGACAGTCTCAGCAACCTAGTGAGGCCCTAAGCAACTTAATGAAACCCTGTCTCAAAATAAAAAATAAAAGGGTTCAGGATGCGGCTCAGTGGTTAAGTAACCCTGGGTTAAATACCTGGTACAAAAAAAAAAATTTGAATGGGAAGAAAGCTAGCGAAATGACAGTATGAAGACTCTTCTCAATGGGGATGACGGGTGGGGGCGGGAAGGTACACTCATACATGGCTGGTGGGACTGCAAATTGGTGCAACCAATATGGAAAGCAGTATGGAGATTTCTTGGAGAACTGGGAATGGAAACACCATTTGATCCAGCTATCATGCCTTGGTCTATACCCAAAGGACTTAAAAACACCATACTACAGGGATACAACCACATCAAAGTTTATAACAGCACAATTCACAATAGCTAAACTGTGGGATCAATCTAGATGCCCTTCAGTAGATGGATGGATTAAAAAATGTGGCATGTATACACAATGGAATATTACTCAGCATTAAAAGAGAATAAAACCATGGCATTTGCAGGTAAATGGATGGAGTTGGAGAAGATAATGCTAAGTGAAGTTTGCCAATCCCCCAAAACAAATGCCGAATGTTTTCTCTTAAAAAGGCTGACTCATAGTGGGGTAGAGAGGGGGAGCATGGGAGGAACAGATGAACTCTAGATAGGGCAGAGGGGTGGGAGGGGAAAGGAGGGGTCAGGGGGTTAGCAATGATGGTGGAATGTGATGGACTTCATTATCCAAAGTACATGTATGAAGACATGAATTGGTGAACATACTTTATATACAACCAGAGGTATGAAAAATTGTGCTCTATATATGTAATTTATGGGGAAAAAAAGACTCTTCCCAACATTGCTGACTTTGAAGTTGGACAATAAGCTGAGGTGGGCTATAAGCTGAGGAACATGGATAACTCTAAATGCAGAAGACAGCAGGGTAAAATGGATTCTCCTACAGAGCCTCCAGAAAGAATGCAGTCTGCCCACACCTCAGATTTACCTGAGACCCAAATTATAGAACTACAAAACAATAAGTTGGTATTGTTTTAAGCCACTAAATTTGTGATTTGGTATAGCAGCCATAGAAAACTAATACAGCAAGTGAGGTGACTATGATAGAAAATTCAAGGTACTCATGCAAAAGATGAAGCTGTCAATTATAATACCCAATGTCATGGTTAACTTTATGGCTCAATAGTACTAGACCACAGGATACACAGATATGTGAAATATTATTCTGGGTTTTCTGTAAGGGTGTTTCTGGAAGAAATCAATATTTCAGTTGGTGAGCTAGTAAAACAGATTGTCATCCCTAATGTGGGTGAGCCTTACACAATCAGTTAAAGACTTGACTAGGTAAAAAAGGCTGAACCTTCACCAAGTAAGAAGTTCCCCTTACCCAACTGCCTTTAACTGGGACACTGGGTTTTCCCTGTCTGGCCTCAAACTGAAACATTCACAATTCCTAGGGCTTAAGCCTGACAACCTTTGGACTTGAACTCTACTACGGGCTCACAAAGCACATCAGGAACCTGTCAGCTTCTGCAATTGCATGAGTTGATTCTTCAAAATAAATGTGTGCATATATACATATATTTGTATACAAGTTAATAAAAAACTTGAAACACAATCCTTTTTATATTATTGCCTAGATCTTTTTTAAGAAGGAAGGTTGGGATTACTCTTAATGCAGCTACTAAGACCTTCCAAGGAGAAAACATTCAGAATGGATAGGAGGGATGAAGAGGATGAAGCCCCAAGAGCAACTGCTGTACATAAAGATTTTATGTATTTTATTACATAAAAAATATACATTTTACACATATGTATGTATGACAGACATACACATATATATTATATATACACACATTCTCTTGTTTCTCTGGAGAACCTTAATATTCCCGTAGATCTGAGAGGCACCATTTATGAGCTCTCAACCCACCTTTTGCACTATACACATGCAGAACTACCCTACAGATGTGGGAACACCTGTGAGGTACCCCTGGGACTCTGACTAAGGGGAATTCAGAAGGGAGAGATTGGTGGGATGAACCTCAGCCCCCACCACTGCAGCTGCTCCCAGGGCCTTGACTGGTCTTTATCCTCTCCTTCCTCTACTACCCAATCTAAATTCTTTCACCTTGGCAGGTTTTGGTGGCTGCACTAAAAGGAGTAACCCAATCTTTGTTCTTGAAAGGATCTAACCAATAAACATAAAAGGGATTATGTTAAAGTTGCTTGTGAATTTGTATATTATTTATCATTTTGGTTTTAATTTTTTAGTCTTAAGATAATCATTTAAAAATAATTTTTAGTGTAATATAAATAAAAGTGTAAAGATTACGAAAATCAACTGATAGGCTCCAATTCACCACCACTCAAACTACACTTTTTGAGATGTAGTATCCCTCTTTTACTAATAAGGAAATATCATTAATTAAGACCTCTGTGCCTTAAGTGTTGCACCTGTGACAGGAGCAATAATTATGTCAAAGGCCAAAATGCCTTCTGCTTCCATTGGGTTGTCCCCAGTCTATAAGGTTATGTAAATCAGTTTGAGACACAGCTTTTCTTGACTAAACAAATTGAAATCTGTTTCAACTTTATCAAACCACACATGGAAAATAAATAAAAGCATAAGCTGGATTCAATAAATTTTTATTGAGCTCCCTCAGGGTGCATGAATTTAGGATCTATAATTTACATAGGTAGAAAAGTGTCACTTTAGCCCCCCTTTTTAAAAAAGCAAATTATATCTTCTCTATGTGTTTCAAGTGAATCATTTAAAGTGAGTGAGGCTCAGTGTGATGTTACCATATGTTTTAACAGAAGAAAAAGGAATAGGATAAACATTTTCCCTTTCCCAAAATAAGGGTTTAGTGCCAAGATAGACTAGCCTTGGTCTAACAAGAGCTGATCAAAAAGGCTGGAGAATTTGGAAGATAAAGATGTACTTGGAAGCACTATCCTCTGAGGACAGCAAAATGTCAAAAAACTAACTGGCTCAAAAATTATACTGGGAGATCAAGAGAAGAGTTAGTCACAGCTTGGGAAAAAAACTAAAAATTAGATGACACTATCTGTAGCTAATTCTGATGTTTCCCTGGAGTTATGAAAGCACTCTAAATAGAGGGGTTATGGCTTCATACCCCTGTGAGCAGAGTGGTTTTAAATGGTAGATTCTCCAGTGCACCAACTGTATTTTCAAGTATAAGTCTGGTATTTATACCTAGCAATATAGAAGATAAAGCAGCAAGGAGAAAGTGTCAAGTATACAGGACATAAAATGAGTTGGTAGCCCTAAAATTCCCAGTACAATTCTTTTTCGTTAGGAAAATCACATTCTGGCTCAGTCCAAGGCAACACAGGAGGTACTGTTTCTGATGGCTTATTATAAGCAGGAGGCAGTAGTGAGAGTATTGAATCCTGGCTTTCTTCTTTCATCTGTTAAGGAAATCCAAAATAGGGCTGTTGGTAGATGAATTTAATATGTCAGTTCTGTTACCAATAAAAAAAAAATCATCAAAAAAAACTGAAGTGTTTAAATTGTTCTTAGGTATTTTCCCTAAAAATGCTTTTGACTGATAATCTGAAAAAAAGAATAAAGAGCCAAGTAAACTGATTTTTATCAGAATTATTTTGTCCTTTCATCATTTCTAGCCAATACAGAAAATGAAAATGTCTCTAATGAAAACATACACTGAACATATAATAGCATCTGATGGTAGTCCAATTTGCTTTTACTCACTTTGTTTTAATTACATATAGACTTTGTTTTAGAAAGTCTATATGTAATTAAATTACCAAAAAATTTTTTTCTTGTTTTTAGCTTTATTTTGTAAGAAAGTTACTAGTCAGACTCTTGACAACCATAAGTATTCCTTTAGCCAATGAAATGACTTTTTAATAGTACTTAAAAATATCTGGACAACAGATCAGCTTACCTGTTTGAAGAATACATGGGACAATAAGCTGCTTGCTGATGGCCTGAAATTTTTAAAAAGTTATTGAAAAAACAGAAGCTCATATTAGAATGTAGATTTAAGATATATACTAGAAATTAGGTTTAGAGCCATAAAACCTAACTAAAAATTACAAAGAAAATTAATATATGTCCAAAGCCAAATTCTTAGCTCCAATCTTGACTAATGGGAAGCATTAATTCTAGAAGTATCCATCAATTAATCTATACTCAACATTTATTGTGCACATACTATTTCAAGGAACTATATGAGGCACTAAGGGGCTAAAAACAGATAACTAAACATATCTTCTTTCCAAAATACTAATGCTAATATATAGCTATGTACAGTAATAATTTATATTAGTATAATAGCAGCAATTTATATTTTTATACTGTTTGGAGGTTTCTAAGATGTCTTAACATAAATGTACTAATTAATGTCCAGGAAAAGGAACAGATTTTTACAGGTGAGTTGGCTAGGAAATGGTACAACTAAGACTGGAGCCCAACTCGTGCTATTAATTCAATGTTCTCATTTGCTTTTCATCTCAAGTTGTCCTCAGCATTGATATTTTCTATATTAAGCTAGTTTTTTGATCAAAAGATTTGAATTTTACAGGAAGGGTAATATCACAAATCTTCTATATGAAATCAACATGTATATTTTGTGCTATTTATAGATAACCAATATTACCTTTTCTCAGGATCTTGCTGCAAACAAAGCTGTACCAAACTAAAGAAGGCAGGAGAGAAGGTTTTTGAGGATGGCGTGTGCAGTCGGTCACTATTGACTGTGTGAGTTCCGCTGGAGACAAGTACACTCTCTCCAATTCCAGAGTCTATGCCTGACCGGGAATTCTTCATTCTAGAGTCTGATTGTGGGAAAATACTGATATCCAGTGGGCTATATGGAGGACCTTTCAGTTTCTGTAACAGCATCTAAAAAAACCCAAAAATTTCCTTCAACCCTTTTCAGGCAAAATATTAAAACAACAATAATAACAATAAAGTTCCTAAGAGTCTACAATAAACATGTTTAAAAAAAATTATCTACAGCATAAGAGAACCTATGAAAGGGAAGAAGTTCAGTAATTTTGGTAGCACTTACCTGAGTTCTCTGCATGTCCTGGAAAGGTACTTGCCCACTGGCTAATTCACATGCTGTTATCCCAATACTGTAAATATCTGACTTCACATTATATCCATGTAAATCCTAGAGAATACAATTAATTTGATGTCCTTTAGTGCAAAAAAATTAATAAAAAGCTAACAAACATGTGCTCTTTTGATAAAATATGGTGAATGACAGTGGGAAAAAATACCCGTAAGCGCAAAATCAAGATCTACCTAATGTATGGCTTATGATTAAAAATTCCTAACATAATTTTGACAAGAAAGAGGGAAAGTCTTGTAGTAGGCCATTCATCAATCCAAATATAAGGATGCAACTGTCCTTTAATCAAACTCAGAAGACACTCGAGACGCACAGACAACCCAATGCCACGGCCACACCTGACCTGTCTCAGTAGTTCTGGGCTCAGCCACGGCTGCACTGATGTGCTGAACTGTGGGAAATCAAACACAGCCCTATGCCTCTGTCCGTGCTTAACCAAACTATGCAGGTGGGACAGGCCAGAGAGGGTCACTAGGCCATCACCAGAAATGAGGATGTGGCTGGCTTTAAAACTCCTAGAACAAAAAGAAACAGTCCTAAGTACTAGGAATCTGGCCCATAAAGAGAGAATAAAAGTCTAGTCAGAATGAATCTATCCTTGGAACTTAAATACCCTTTATAAAATAACAGTGCCTCATATACACTGCTCTACATATGGAAATGTTGAGGGAATTAAGGAAGTCTTCCACCTCCTTAATATAGCACTAGAACAAAGAAAAAATACAAATGACAGCTACATGTATGGAACTGGTAATTTTTTTTCAAATAAGGAATGGAATAAAGTTATTAATTTCACTATTTTAGGTTGCTGTTGCAAAAAACACCTAAAGCGTCCAAAATATCAAATAATATTTGAAGAGATAAGATTATAATTTAAGGTTAAATGTGATACTATCCATTAAAAACAGTCTCTCATGATATAACATCATTTATAAAGATATTTTGTATAAAAATTCCCTTTGCCAGATAAATAATAAAAGAGTCTTATTTTTTTCCCCCAAACACTGAATTTGGACACTAAGAAAGCAGGTCAGCCAAGACACTGGTAAGGTATATGGAAACTTCAGTAAATTAGAATATACTAATTGAAATCCTCAGTTAACAAAATGTTGCTAATAAACAAATTACAAGTCAAAGGCTTCAAGGAAATTGAAACAAAACAATAAGAAAGCAAGCTTATTTAAAAGCAACTTAATTAAAAAGCAAAACAAAGCCCCAGCATATCTTAAAAGAACACTGCTTTTCACATTCAGTCAATTACTTCTGCAACTGCAGTTTGGTAATGAGAATTTATACTTAATATGATAATCTCAGGGTGCTGCAAGATATTTCAAAAAATTAAGAAAGGATTAATTATAATTTGATAATGATATATATATATATATATATGTGTGTGTGTGTGTGTGTGTGTGTGTGTGTGTATGTGTGTATGTATAAAAGCTGGAAAGCAGATAAAGAAACTCTTTGTTTGCTTAAAAAAAGAGAAACCAACAAAAAAACTCAGCTAATGAGGACCCCCTTCCCTACAACTGATACTCTGAACATACAGGTTCTTATATCCCTCATGAGATTCAGACTGCATGCTCTGTTAGGTCAGGTGCTCCACCAGCACCAAGGACAGCACTTGGCACAGATGATGTGGTCTCAAAATGGTTGGATAAAAAGGTAAGCATCCACTGGCTCCTTCCTTCCTAAATTTTTGTTCATATATTTCTCATCCCTTTTTTCTTTTTAAACTTCTTTTTTACTTCCTCCTAACAACTTTCTTTCCTAAAAGATGTCTTTCAACTCTTTCATTTTGTAAAATGCAAATAAGTGAATACCTATGAATACAGCCATTTTGGTGCAGATAGTTCAACCCACGCACTGCTCCAAAGAGAATGTTTCTTATTAAAGCTTCGCTCATTCCTTCAGGAAAGTAGGTCCTCAAGAGCTGACTTGCTGAACCTGAAAGAACCCTGACATCTTTACATGAACATTGAAAGTGATTTTGCTCCCATCTATATTTTTTAAATGTATTTATCTGTTCTAATTATTTATATATGACAGTAAATTCATTTGGACACATCATACATAAATGGAATCCATCTATGTTTTAAAAAGTGTTCTTTTCAACCATAAACTCACACATACACCTGTTAGTTGGGAACCTAATTACTTTCCCATGTGAAAGTGAGTTTTCTTCAAGAATCTATAAGACTCTTTTTTCTTGGCTGGGGATATAACTTAGTGATAGAGTGCTTGCCTAGCATGGTTCCATCCCCAGCAACACAAACATACATACACAGTTTTTTTCTAATGATCTAAAAAGTTAGGAAAGAGAATTAATGATTTTTCATTATTACCAGTAAAAATACATATTGCATATGTATGTAATATGTAATGTTTTAAATCCAGAAGAAATTCACAAAAGCTGGTATAAAGATCCAAGCTATACAATTTATTCACTTATTTATTCAACACTCTTGAATAAATAAGTCTTGAATAAATATGTGAGCACTTGGGGGACCCAAAACAGAAAATATAAATGCTCCTTGCTCTCAAGAATCACCAGTGAGGGAGATGGGCATACACACACATTTATAATAACATGAAATTGGTTCACAGTGTAGTGAACATGAATGGTATGCATAGGTGGGAAAACTATTTTCCTGCAAAATTACAGATGCTCTCTGAAACAGGGGAAGAGATAGCTTGAGCAATGGCATAAAATTCTTAGAGAATTAATGTTGGTTTCATTGATCATCATACCCATTATACTTTTTTCTGAAGACTGAAAGTCAACATGATAGAGAAATATATCATAAAATATAGATATCATAAAATCTAGAATTGGTCATTAGATATATAAATTAAAAGCAATGAATAATAAATCTAAGATCTCATTCATCTTTGTAATGATAGCATCCAGACTAAACAATGATTTATTTTATTTAGTACCAGTCTTCTTACCATAAGCCATAAATGGAGAAATAACCCAAAGCCAGCTGCCCACAGTGAAAACTGTCCAATAAGTTGTAATATTGGGGTGCCGGAAAAAGTGGGATAGAATCACTGCTTTCTAGGATAAACATACAAGAGACAAGACATTTTTACAACCTTTATTTTTCTTATAAGAGAGCAGCAGTAGTGGCAGCTAAACACCCAGGGAGCTTCTTACACTAAGCTCTGTTCTTATTGCTTCCATCCCTCTAAATCTCACAGCCATGCCATGAAATACATGGTTCCCATTTTATAGAGGATAGCACTTTTTAATACGAGAGTCACTTGAAGGAATTAACAGTCGTTATCAAAGTTTGAATGTATTTGTTCTTTCACAGAATGAATCTGGCTGTCAAGTGTGTTTTCCAATACAGTAACTTTGTGTTGATAAGAGGAAAGAAATCTATCCCTTCAAACAGACATTCCATTAAGTATGTCCTTTTCTTCCTACTGTTACCTGCAAAGCTTTTAGGCGTTCTTCAGTGCAGTTTTCCAGATTTGTAATTTTTATAGTCACCAGTGTTCCTGTAGGAGTATGCCGTGCGAGATGGACAGAAGTAAAATTATCAAATCCTCTTCCTGTAATAAGACATAAAATTAAAGATAGCAAAAAAAAAAAATTGACACTGTGTACTTTATCAAAATTAGAAACTCCTGTTCTTAAAAAAATTATTGAGAAGGCAAACCACTAACTAAAAGTATTAATAATACTTATATCTGATAAAACTTCCATTCAGAATACATAAAGAACTCCTATGACTCTGTAAGGTGACAAGCAGTCTAATTAAAAAAAAGAAGATTAACAGGCAATTCACAAAATAAGATATGGGAAAGTCCAAAAAGTGAGTGAAAAGATATGAGATAGGGAAATACAAATTAAAATAATGCCAGACCATTATATATCTACTATAACAGCTAAAATTGTAACTTTAGCAAGTTGTGATATAGTCAAAAAAATGGAGGGCTGGGGATGTGGCTCAAGCGGTAACGCGCTTGCCTGGCATGCACGGGGTGCTGGGTTCGATCCTCAGTACCACATAAAAATAAAATAAAGATGTTGTGTCCACCGAAAACTGAAAAATAAATATTAAAAAAAATTTTCTCTCTTAAACAAACAAACAAAAACAGAATGTCATTTGGCTACCTCCTACTCTATTTCTAGGGCCTGACAATTATTGATCTGATTTTTATTTGTCATCTAAATGATATTAAAAAGGATGTAAACTTTTGTGTTTAGCTTCTTTCCCCCAGCATAATGGTTTTGAGATTCACCTGTCATATCGGTAGTTATTTTTCTATTGCTGAGTTATGTATGGAGAATTTATTTATCCACTCATAGGTTGGTGGATACTTGAACTGCTTTCAATTTTTGGTGGCTAGAAATAGAGCTGGCAAAAACACCCCTGCACAGGTCTTTAAGGAGACATATGCTTTCATCTCTCTTTGACAAAATACCTGAGGGTCAAACTGATGGGCCATGGAGTGAATTATGTTTAAATTTATAAGTTGCCCAACTGTTTCCAAAAGTGGCTGAACTATTTCGCATTCCTACAATGTATGAGACCTGCAGTTGTTTGGCATACTCACCAGCCTTTGGTGGTACATTTTTAAGTGTGACACTGTGCACCTATTAACAAGCACCTGATCGATGTCAGTTCTCTCCTTCTATCCAGTCACCAAAATCTGTCTGTTTTACCTCTGAAATGAAATTATGCTCACCTTCTCCTCTCCAGAGTCCACTTCCTGCCTTAATTGAAGTCTTTCCTCTCTCCCTGGATATATACCACTCCCTGTATTCTCAATCATGGCATGTACTAGAATTATGAGAGAACTTCTTCAAAGTGCCTATGCTTAGGTCCCATTCCCTAGAAATATTGATTAAGGGCTCTGTAATGGAATACAGACATTGCAATTTTGTAAAAGACACAGGTAATAGGGATGATATTTCTGGTTGTGAATCACTGATCTACTGTATCTTCCAAACTACTACCAGAGTTGTTCTAAAGTTGGCATTTTATCAGTAGGAGGGTACTGTGGTGCAACAGTTGAAAGCTTAGACCCCACAGTCAGAAAGATCTGGTTTTAAATTTCTTGCTATTATAAATGTATCTATCTATCTATTTATCTATCTATTTGTATAAGATAATATATAGATGATTTGAAATCTCTAGCTATTATAGCTGAGGCTACTGAGACTCTGCAAAACAAAAGTGATAAAGGGTTAAATGAAGAAAACACATTACTGTTCAGCATAATGACTGTTAGATGCCACCATTACCAGTGCCATTATCAACAATGTCTCTCTAGCACTAAGAGGATAAATTCCAAACTTCTGCCTTAAATCCTTAAGAAAGTGGGTAAGATGTGGGGGCCAGCAGTCTGAACTTCTAAATATATCTTATAAAGTCCTTCACAATGTGTTCCCTACATGCCTTTGCAGATTTATTTCCTACCACTGCCCACTCTTCTTTCCACTTCTATTTACAGAGGAACTATGTAGCATTCTCCAACCATCCTTCTGCAGTCATTTACTGTGGTAAGCATTTTTACCTTTCTTAGACTGGCACCATCTGAATTGCCTTTCTAATGCTGAAAAATTTGCTATCAGGTAAGATTCTTATTCTCCCTTGATCTCCTTGACACTAGCATGTGCTCTATGCATGGCCAACTGGAGGATAGAGGGAGTGACATGGCCAACTGGAGGATAGAGGGAGTGACATAAGAAGTAGGGGTTATCAGAACTCATTGCAATGAGGCCCCATGTCTGTGGCAGCTATACCCAACTAAGTAGTGTACCATGCTGCCTAGTCCATGGCTCTCATCTTATTCACTCAGCTCCTTTGATATTCTTCCAAGCCTATTTCTCTAGTCAACAATTCTGTGAGTATTGTTCTTGAACAGTATTGTTCAAGAATTCCCTTTTTGTATAAGTTACCAGTATTGTTTTTTGCTGTTTACAACAACAACAAAAACTAACTAGAATATGTAGCAAACTTTTCCTGATTTTTTTTCTTTGACTCCTAGAGGTTTGGTTGTATGCTCAATCGTCTCTGCTCCCAGAACATTTAGCACATACCTCTACTGTAGTATTCTCAAGACCATGAAACAGCACTATCTAACGTCATCTTCCCAGAGGTGCATTTTGCATTGTGAGATGTACATGAGATTTTGGGTGCCAGAGGACAAAATGTTATGGTTTAGATGAGGTATCCCTCAAAAGTTCCTGCATAGGAATATTTTGGAGGTGAAATGATTGGATTGTGAGAGCGCTAGAATCTAATCAGTCCATCCTAGTTTGAAAGGACAAACTGGGTGGTAACTGTAGGCAAGTGGGGTGTGGCTGGAGAAGGCAGCTCATAGGGTCAGAGTGGGTGCTCTGGAAGGGTTCATCTTCCCTGCAGCCCACTCTCTTTTCTCTTTCTTCTTCCTGGCCATCACAAATGGAGCAGTGCTCCTCCACCTCAGGCTTCCACCATGATGTTCTGCCTCATCTTGGGAGTCAGTGGAGACAGACCACCATAGACTGAACTGCTGAAACAATGAGCCAAAATAAACTTTTCCCCCTTTAAGTTGTCACAGTGATGGATTTTTTGATCGCAGTAATTATAAGCCAACTAACACAACTCCTCAAGTGTTTCAGAGGCTTTGCATCCCCAGAACCTACCACTCACTGATTTAAAAGGTATTTCTCAATGTTCAGAGTTATATAGAATATTTCATATATAGAAAGCTATAAACGAATACTCATTTTATTGCACACTTAACTGAGAAATATTTCTACTATAAATGGAATTTTGGATAAAATTTTAAATTTGAAAGTAATTGGTTAAAGGTCTACGACTGAGAAAATTTACATGATGTAAGTTGTACACAGTGGTATTCGCCTGTATTCTCAGGATTCTGAGGTAGGAGGATTGTTTGAGTTTAGGAGTTTGAGACTAGACTGGGCAACAAAACCCCGTATCAAAAAAATTTACATTATGTGATTTTAATCCATACTCAGTATAAAATTAAACCCACGAAACTAGAAGCTTCCCACAATAAAGAAAAAAATAATAAGTTTTTGAATTTGTGTCTTCCTTCTCTGAATGTACTTCAATGGAAACGTAAAACTTCTAGACAGTAATCTTAAATTCTGGGTCATTATTTTGAGATAGATATAAAATTAATTCAACATTTGATTGACATTATTAATACCCAGTTTTATGCTAAAGGTTACAACAGAAAAAGATTTGCCTCTAAAATAGTTTTTTGTCATTAATTTTATTTCTAGCAATGAAGGGTCAGTTATGTGAAATCCAGGATTATTACCTATTTCTACTTGTAGTTCATAGTGAGAAACATTGGTGGAACATATCACTTCATGGGCTCTAGCAGATGGAGGCGACCAGGAAACAGTTGGCTCATTGACCTGTGTTTTTTTTTACAAGATGAAAACAAAATAAGTAAAATTTTTTCTTAGTTCCCCAAGTAGGCTCCCCCTCCTCAATATAAGTACTGATGTATTTTCAAATAGGTACTCATTAGGAAGGCACTGAAAGGTGCTGAAGAAATTTTTAAGATCTAAAAGGAATTTACCAATTGCTAATTGATGTGAGTTGGGGAGCTCTTGACCTATAAAGGGGAAGTCGATAGGAAAAGCAGAATTATAAATAAGCAGGAATACTATTCAATGAAATTTCTTATAAAATTTTTAGAAGTTGCTGAAAATGCCTGATAATTCTTCAGGGTATCTAATAAATGTATCATCAGAAATGCTGCAGCAACCTGTGAGGGAAATCTCATGCTTGTGCTCTTTACTCTAGTAAGTTGCCAGTTATATCCATTTCTCCTAAAAGGTACATGCTCTACTAGAGCAGCTGTTAACAGGAAACAATATGCCTATTAAAATTGATAAAGAAGTTTTTCATAAGATGAATCAAAAGGGAGGTCAAAAAGAAAAAAAAAAGTCAAGAGATGGGAGAATAGGGTACATCCCTAGTGAAGGACCACCAGGTCTCATAGGGTGCTTTGAAGTCAGGGTCAGGTTTGCACTTAAATATAGTGGCATTGAAATAAATACACATACAGGAGAAAGAAGAAGCCTAAACCACTGGTGTCATATGATAGCCACGAGGATCTTCTAAAGGACATCAGGACCCTAAAGAACACTTAGAAGTCTTTACTGGCACCAGCAGGTGGCAGGAATCTTGTTACTACCTTCAGGGGAGGGAAGCAGACAAAGGGGAAAAAATAACATTACTATGTGCTAGGAATTGTGCTAACTTCTTTTCACATTCTTGACTCTTTAATCAGAAGAAAGAAATGGAGTCTGAAAGTGACAGATGCACTTCTATACAAAGTGGTAGAGGGAACCCTAATTTTTTTTCCTTTTTCTTTTTTTGGGGATGCTGGGGATCAATCCCAGGGCTTTGCACATTACTAAGCAAACATTCTACCACTGAGCTACACTTTCAGCCTTGTTCCCTAAACTTTTAAGAGAACAGAAAAAATAATAATAATTTCAAGCTCATGTCTAAAGATGAAAAAGGTGAATATTGTCCAAGAGGAATGAAATATTGTAGAGAAATTCTACCAAGCAATTGGAAATAATCCCAATGAAAAGAGAAAAGAAATCAATTTAGTTTCCTAAGAACAGGTAGTATTCAGATATACTCAGATTTAAAGAAAAAATATAAGAAATAAAAAGCATATAATGATTTTTTAAAATTTTAAAGTCATATCAACCCATAAGCTCACCAGGAAGACTAGAAACATAATGAAGTGAGGCTTTACAGTTCATTGCTTACAAAATGGTCTCATGTTACTGTGTGACAGATTAAAACTACAGTTCAGCAAATGGAAAAATAGAAACAGAAAATATCTGATGCATACCAATGCCTGCTTACAGCAAAAGAAAAGTACTGTGATATGAATTCCAAGTAATCTGAAACATCCATACTGCCTTTAATTATTCTTTGGTCTTTCTTACAATTTTAAGGAAAGAATGGATTGATGATGCAATGTAAGAGCACCATTTCCTGTGACAGTGGTTTACACCAGTCTAATGAACTTGCCTCTATGAATCTACTCTAGATTTCCTGACTAAACCCAGTTTCTGATCCTAAGAGACTAAGGAACAAACCCCAAATCACAGTTTAAAAACCAAGACACGAATGGCCCTTAGTGAAATATTTTTGAAATATTCTGCTAGACTTTTACTTGTGGTGAAACATATCTTTCTATTTTATTTCCTACGATGAAGTTTTTTTAACAATTTGGATTTATACAACTAACTCAATGATATTGCAGAGAACACTCCCTGAATGGGTTGAAAATTGGACTGGATGGCCTTTCAGGAATTATTACACTGCTAAAATCCTATTTATTTATTTATTTGGTACCAGGGATTGAACTCAGGGGCACTCAACCACTAAGCCACAACCCCAGCCCTTTCTTATATTTTATTTAGAGACAGGGTTACATTGAGTTGCTTAGGGCCTCACAAAATTGCTGAGGCTGGCTTTGAACTTGAAATCCTCCTGCCTCAGCCTCCCAAGCCTCTGGGATTATAGGCATGTGCCACTGTGCCCAGCTAAAATCACATTATTTTAAAAAGCAGCATTTCAACTCATTCATCATAGCCTTTCATTTGTAAAGGCTAATTAAAGAAAATGGGCTTTGTAAAAAAAAATAGGCATAGAGGTTTCCAACGTGATAAAAGAACATAAATCATTTGGAAAACTAAAGACTATTCTGGAAACATGATCTTTTAACCTAACATGTAATCCTATATTTAGGATCCATGTTAATGAAGAATTACACATCGCACAAATAGAAGATCACAGGTAGTGTTTTGAAGTGTAACTCAAGGAGGGCCCCAGAAGCTTATTCTAATCATCAGGCACCAGTTTCCAGTTGGTGTCAATTTATGTTACATAACTTCTCCAGTTTAGTTTCTCTACTAGGGATTTCAGACAGATTATACCTCTGCTTCCTTAAGACTTTGGTCTAACTCCAATAACAGAGCACTCCTTAAAATATAAAGTAGTTCTATTTTGGAAGTTTGAAGTATTTCACCATGGAAGTTTCCTGAGTTCTAAGTTCCTGTCTTGGTAACAGCAGGACACAACAGTCAGGTGACTCTGAATTACCTTGGCCATAAAGGTATTACTTGAGCCAAATCTTGGATTGGACACTATCTCCTACTGTACCAGAAGGCAAGCACCTAGAAGGCTTTAGAGTACTAGTGCCTAAAAAGTGAAATGACAAAAATGAAGACAGTTCAAGATAAAAGTGGGATACATTATAAGCAGGAGCAAATGGAATTACCTAATTTTATAGCAAACTTATGTTCCATTTTGTAGTAAAAACTGCAGCCTAAATTAAGGATTAAAAGGAGGAAAAGATCCCAGATAAATATTTATTACCAAGCATGTTACTTTAAATATTATTTGATATATCACACACTGCCAAAGGGAGATAAAGATGAATAAGACAGGATGCTTCTTTTATAAGTATCACATTATGGTTGAAGAGACATACACATCAACCATTGTGAGATAAAATACTATTATGAGAATGTCTATGGTAGATGAAAGTATAATGGAAAAGATGTCACAGATCAAACTATTTGACCAATTCTTTATAGATAAGAAGGAATTTCTAGGGGAGAAAAAAAAGGGCATTTCAAGCAGAAAGATGAGTGTGAGCTAAGATTCACTAACAAGAAACAAAACTCAAAAACTAGACATATTCCATACCACTGAGAGTACGTTAACGTGTTAAGAAGTTTAGATTTTGTCCTACAGGTTTTAGGAAGTCAATGGAAGTTTTCAAACTGCAAAATGAAACAAGCAGGCCTATCTTGGTAGAATACTGATGTGGGAGAAGATCACGTGTGTGTCTTGGAGACTCAGGCAATGAGTCTACCTGTAATAGGCCAGGTGGGAGATGATGAGACTTGAGTAGAAGCAGTGCTCCGTTAAGTCAGGCACAGACTCAAGGACTTTCATGGACAGACTCCTAAAATGGGGGATCTAAATACATATGGGGTCGGAGTAGAGGCAAAGTAGGATAGCTTCTAAGTTTCTAAAGTAAAGGATTAAGAAGACGACTTAGTAGATAACTTAAAGATAACTTAATGGATGGGTTTTCAGTAACTAAAAGAGGAAATACAATGGGTTAGTGAGGTTTGAAAAAGGATTAAGGTTTTAATCAAATTCAGCAGAGATTCCTTTGACAAATATAACTGGACATATTCTATAGACACATTTGGTTCCCAGGAAAGAGTAAAAATCTAAGAATCATCAGTTCTGTATGATGCCAGTGTCTCTTCAGGACACCTGACTTAGCACCAGGACAATCTGAAACTTGAGCAACTGATAAGTGAGGCTGCTTCAGGGAGAGCTGGTCTAGGAAGAGAGGAGGTCAATTATAGTAGCAGGAGAGGAGTAAGAAACAGTAAAAGACACTGCAAAGAAAAAGAGCTGTAAGAGTTGAGGAGTGAATGGTATTACAGAAAAGCAAAGGATGAGCATTAATTATACTCAATGATTTTCTTACCAAGTATTGATGGATACTGCTTTCAGATTGTTTTTCAGGTCTGAGTGATTCAACTCGTGTTCGTGAAGTACAGAAACAATCCTGGAAGTCAAAAAAATACATTAAGTATGGTGCAGGATAAGCAGGAGTGGCATATGGATAAAAAAGGTCTTGAAATGAGGAGGGGAACAGAGAGAAAGAACAGCCCGGACTTGAAGCCAGGATGCATACCATGGAGGTCCTCAGTATGGGGGGAGAAGGAAGGAATAGCTAGTTGTGCAGAAGGCAAACTTTATATCTGTTAAAAGGTGCTATCTCTGATCCTTGCCCTCTCTTTTCTTGAGGTGATAACATTAATTAATTAATTTTAAATGCTGGTGTTAACTTTTGATTCTTTGGGCACTTTTGATGAATTTCTAAATATTTAGCTAAAAATTATTCTTCTGTATTCATTATAATAATTTTTAATTTTGATCCTCATTTTTCTTCTTCAGTATAAGGATCATGTTTATAACATTAAACCACATATTAAGTGTATTGGGAACCAATTTTTTTTCTTAAGGTGACAAGCATGTCTCAAAGCAAATTAAAAGAGACTTCTATTATCACAATTATGTTTTCTTGCATGTTAACCCATGATTCTATCATATATTATTAAAAGAAATTTAACATCTGCATGTAATCCATCACCTCATCGATGAGTGGGTACAGCTGATCTTATACCATTTAAGAAAAAAGTATATCAAAAGAAAAGCATAAACACATTGCATGAGAGACTTTTATAATAAATTATTTTCAAACATCTCATCAACATTCATATTTATATGAACATTAGAGTATAATATCAAATGAGTCTTTTAAAGTCCATTCATGCCTACTTAATATTTTGTAGTCAGTTACTTAAAAGTAACCAAAGTTCTTTTCTTTTAAGATATGTCAGCATTTCTAGATAATCAAACTAGTCATTTCTGCAGTTTACCTAGTTTACTGATTATTTTAAGTTGAATTCAGTCTCTGCAGCTCAGAATCTTCATCTATCAAATGGAGGAACTAACATAAACAGTCTTTTCTATCTTCTCCAACTTACAAACTGATAGAAAATTACCAATCTTAAGTAATCCTTTAAAGCAAGGATCAGCAAAATAGGGTCCATGTGCCAAATCTGGTTCATGGCCGTTTTGAGAATAAAGTCTTATTGGAACAATCATTCACTTTTATTCATTAACAATGCCTATGATATGGCTGCTTCTCTGCTACAAAGGCAGAAAAGCAGTAGTAACAGAGACAACAAGGTGTGTAAATACTGATTGGACTTTATAGACAAGTTTGCTGATCCCTGCTTTAGAGAATGAGGTATTTCACTTCAATGCACTTCTGAAGATATAAATTTAAAGTAAATGACTTATGCATTTTTGCACATAAATAATTATATAGTATTCTAACTTCATAGTTCTGCCTATCAGCCCTGGTGACTGATGGAATGGAGTAAATTAGCAGATATGAGTTTGAACCCTGGCTCCATTCTTGGCAAATTCAAATTAGGATGATGCTCTCTCTCTCACAATTTTAAAGACTAAGATTATTGTCTTAATATAAAAAAATTTCCTGTTCAAGTTATACTCCATTTATGTATGATGTGTCAAAATGCATCCTATTGTCAAGTATAGCTAATTAGAACAAATAAAAATTTTAAAAATGCCAAAAAATTCCCTGTTCAAACATTATACTTTATATAAAACAAAGTAAAAGTCCTCAAGATATTTAATCTAAAATGGATATCATGGATCTAATATAAGCAGAAAACAAGGAGGCATCTATACCTCATTATTATATATTGATCCAAATGTTTTTGTCTGATTAAGTCAAAGAGCTTACTTTTTAACACTACCTTGCTTGCCTTTATTCAGATGAAAATTTTAGAAGGGATTTTTGAAAGATTTAAAGGATGAGGCATAATTAACTGGATGGAACTAACAAAGTAAAATATATATGTAAGAAAAACTGGACACGGGATAAAGGGGTGAGGATAAGGAGTATATAAAAAATATATAGGAGAAGCTCTTTTCAGAAAAGACAAAAACTCACTAATAATTCATTTCTCAAAACCACAAGTCATTCAGGTAAAAACATCTTAGAACATAGTGTACTCCATCAGAATATATGCCTTCTGTTATGGCTCTGCACAAACATCTGACTGCTCATGACACCAAGTTAGATCATGTTAATAAAAACTTACCAAAAGAGACATTGAATCGCTTTAGTTCACAGAAAATGACAAAAATCCATCTATTTCAAAGAAGAGTTTTGATTTATCTTCCTTTCGAGATGCAGAAATATCCTACTAAAAAAAACACAAAAGCCAAATAATTTAGATTTATATATAAAAGTTCCTTGAAAAACTAGTTGTCATAAACTCCTTCAATATGTAGGCAGCTATTCCTTGACACAGACTAGAGACATTACTGACAAATATCTTTAAAGAGCATTTCCTTTTACTGAACACTATTTGGGATCACCACAGAAAGGTAGAGTGAAGTTGAAGGGAGGTTCTGAATATTTCTGAAACTTCGGTATATTCAGTATATTTGCATCTCTCCTACCTTCTCTGTACTGGTTTTTGAAAGAATCCAGGGCAAACATGAAAGCAATGTGGAAATGCAATTTTGGATTCACTTTACAATTTTGGACTCAATATACATGGGCCCATTTACAATAAACTCCAAGAATTTCCAATATTTTTATTTATTAGCAAACTTTGAGACTTTCCAAAACTTTCTGATTGGATTAACCTATTAAATCATATAGGGTCCCTGATTACCAAATCTGGGAAAGAATTAGAATTAGTAACAGATGAAGAAACAATGTTTTCTTGTTACTATGTTTAAAAAAAGGAGAAAGGCATTTTTTTGTTGTTTTTATGTAATGACATTTTTTGTAAGAAATTGTTTTACCTTATAATTTTTAGTTCTTAATTCTACTCTTAAAATTTGTTGATATTAAATATATATATATTATTATGCAAATATTCCTATACATTTTCACTAATAAAATATTAATCTCAATACTCTGTGCAATTCTGCAACAGATGAGAAATTTTTTTTCTTTTTATCTTTTTTGGGGGGCTAGGGGGTACTAGGGATTGAACTCAGGAGCACTTGGCCACTGAGCCACATCCCCGGCCCTATATTTTGTGTTTTATTTAGAGACAGGGTCTCACTGAGCTTAGAGCCTCGCTCTTGCAGAGGCTGGCTCTAAACTTGCGATCTTCTTGTCTTAGCATCCCGGGGCCACTGGGATCACAGGCATGCACCACTGTGCCTGGCAACAGATGAGAATTTTTACTTGGTAACATCTTTGGATTCAGGGAGATACAAGAACACCAGACTTCTACCAATAAAAAAGGGAGCCATGTTCTAAGCTTGCTAGCACTTGGTGCTCCCTTATTTCTAAACAATGTCATTTCTTTCATTTAAATTGTACTCAAGTCCACAAATTTCACGAAGGCATCTACAAATATCTGAGCAAAATGAGAAAAGTAAGAGTTTATAGACCATAAATATTATAGAGCAGTATCCAATTTTATTGCTAAAGGAAGAAGTGAATTTACTCAGGATGTTCACTATTAACCAAAAGCAAAGAAAAGGAGGAAGAAGAACCTGAAAGATGATGATTATTTCATTGCCAGCCAGGCATTACTATCAATTAAGGCACTAGAGTTTCCTGTACTACAAAAGGGGAAAAGCAATGCCTGTCCTCCCTACCCTCCAGGATGACTGAGATCAAATGGGATACTTCATCTGCAAGTGCTCATAACTACCAAACACTGTACACAAGATAGAGCTGATGCTCTGAAAGATGCAATGATGGCAGTACAAAATGCTAAGGCTTATTTGGAAAGCAAGTTGACAATGGTTTGATAACCATGAAAATATTCATACTTTGTGACCCAGTAAAATTCCCACTTCTAATAATCTGTTCCAAGGAGACACTCAAGTAAATTAATCAAACATACAAAGTCAATGCACTGTTGCTGGTAACAGCTAAGTATTCATTCCACACATGTATAATGGGTCAGGCACTGTGTGGGACACTGGGGACATCCAGGGTTAATCAAGACAGACAAGGACCTGACTACTTGGAGTAGTTTTTTCCCATTAACAAAGTTTAGGGATATCATGATGAATTGAATTTTCTGGATACCATGATTTTGAATCCTGTTTTTTTCACTTAATAGCTGCCAAGTTGTTACTGATTTTGTTGTCTTAAACAGTTTGAAAGTCCATGACATCATTTATTTTTCAGAAAAATCCACAAGAAAATCTGTGAGAATTGTTAGTTCTAAAAGGATTGTCCCTGTGGGGTGGTTTAATCCTACAGGCTTTGCCTTAGATACACCAGACTATTAAGAGATAATTTTACAAGACATTTTGAGGTCAGGGCAGCAGCTGCACCTGGCAAAGGAGTGGGGCAAAAGATTTGCTGTCAATTTTATTGGGCATGCTCTTTCACTAGTTATGAATATAAATCCTTTTTTTAAAACTCATACTTAAAAGACATATTTATGAAGGTTTTCATGACCATTTCAGTACAGCCCCTTGCACATGAATCTAGAAGCTAATTACAATAAAGCTTTATAAATAATATGTTCCATAACTGGTTCATCCTAAGGCTTTAATCTGAAAGTTGAACACTTTTAGTGGAAACAAAGGGCAAATCTATTTACAGAACTCGGGTTCTGAGTTAATTTAGGCATCCAATGCAATGAGGCAACACCATAGGGAATACAAACAAAACAGAAAGAAAAAAAAACAGCTTTAACTCTTTGTTGAGCTTCGAAAATACTGTAATTTTCAAAGTGATCTTGGGAACTCATAAAAACATAGATTAGAGCGACGCACAGCTCGGTAGAATTTTCCAAACTTAGTATCATGACTCATGCTTTCAACAAGTGTTTACTGAGTGCCTACTGTGTGCCAGGCTCCGTGCTAGGTAGGCGCCGTGTGTCATATCCTGACCAAGTTTTGAGGAAATAGGTATTGACACAACAAACCTACGAGGAGAAAACAACGCTAAACTTAAATGCTGAGGACAAAGCGACCCCAGAGCATTTAATTTTGTTAAAGTTTCCTTCCTAGACCTGCAGACAGATCGAGCCAGGGCCAGTGTCTTCGGTTTGGAAATTCGCCAGACCCGTGAGCGCGGCTAAAGGTGAGAGCTGGGGGAGACGAACCACTGGTGGCTCCTGCCTGCGTACCTGGCGCTGTCAACCCTTCGTGGTACCAGTCCACCCACACTCAGGAGCCTGGACCACCGCACGCGCTGGAACTCGCGGCCCAGGGATTCCCGCAGAGCCGCTGCCGCGCGGGCTCAGGGGCCGCTCGCTGAGCCACACTCCGCCCGGGTTCCAAGTGGGCGGCCGGTTCTAGCCCCTGGCTTCCCGGGGCGTGAGTGGACCCAGCCGCACTCCCTCTCCTCACCCACAGACCCCAAGTCATTCCCCTCCCCTTATTACCCTAGCGGCGACCACGGCCAGTGACTCTTCAGGTTGCCTGCTGTGCGGGGCCAGGGCGGGCCGGAGCCCCAGAATCCGGGAGCCCAGCTCGCAGAGGGGCGAAGGGAGAGCGCTAGGCCCGCTCCCAGCGCGGGCCAAAGAGCACAGAGTGCGGCACGACGGCGACAGGAGACCGTCAGCCAGGAACTCTGTCCCAGAGCCAGGCAACCGGCCTGGACAGGATCCGCCCCACCCCTGCCCAGGTCCCGGTCCGGCCCGCCGCCCCGCCTCTCGCCCCTGGGCCCGGCGACAAGGGGGTGGGGGGCGGGGCCTCCGCGCAGGGGGCGGGGCGAACAGGAAACTACAGTTCCCAGTAGGTCGTGCGTTGTGGCTGTGGGGGCTGCTGGGAGAGTGGGTCTCCTTGGAGCTTCCCCTGTTGTGCGGGGGCTGTCATTGACCCAGCGTCACTGCAGAATCGAGGTCGCCGAGTGATGATGTGAAGTCGCCCGCCCTTCCCTGCCACGCCCGAGTGGTTACTGGCTGCGGCGGCAGCTTGGGCTGCTGCTCTCAGGCTGCGGCCGCTTCTGGGGCTTATTCCTGAGGTATTGGGGGCGGAGGACGGCAGACGCCGGGCCATTCCAGTGAGTAACCTTCCCGCGCGCGACTCGAATTTGCCCTTGCCAACTTCGCCGGAAGGCGGAGGAGCCACCCCGCCCCGCGCCCCTTCAGTTCTCGGAGGTCGCGCGCGGACACCGGGTTCCGAGGCTGGGTACCAGGAGTGCTGGGTGCACGCCGGGTCCTCCCCCCGAGGTGGAAAGGAGACTGTTTCCAAAGTGTAGGTGCGAAGTGATGGTGGCTCTGGCCTCGGGATTTACCCCAGCTGCCGCTCTGAGGATTGGCAGCCTCTTATCCTCTGCCGGACAGCATCCATCTGGAGCCCTGTCTTTTAGGATGAGTGGCTTTAGTGTCTGGACATTAAACCTTAAGCCTCGGTGGCCATCTGTGATGCAAACGGGAGGAGAGGATATTGGAAAGAGCACTTTCTGAGTTGTGTTGGGCTTTTCTTTGCAATTGATTTGAAGCCAGACGCCACATTAAAAAGAAATGGTTGGCTATAATTTTAAGCGTGAATAATGGATATTGGCATTGTCCTTTTTAGTACCAGCATAAAAATAATCTAAACAGTTAAAAAATTGTCATGGCAGTAGTTACATGCTCATACAGCTTTTACTTTCATCTACTGTTTCTTTGCTGGCAAAATAGTGACTTTTCATTGGAAATTCATCAAGCTGAAATGGACCATAAGAACAAAGTGAAACAGACTCTTCCAGTTCTAGAGCTCTCTAAGTAAATTTTTTCATGACCTTCAAATCTTTGCTGTTGCCTTGTAAGTCTGAGCTACAGTTATCTCCAAATTGCATGGTAATGGTGGTGAAGGGCACTTAACAAATGGTGAAGGGCATTTGGTGGTGAGGAAGGGCAGAGATGAAGACACTATCATAGCAAGAGTTATTCCAGTTTTCTATTTTTAAAATTAAGTAATGCCCAACAAGTCTCAGACATTTAGCAGGCACATAGTATGTGAAAGAATGTTTTATAAATCTTACAAATTTTGTTCATATGATGGAAGAGGTAGGAAAGAGTCAGTATTTGAGTACTTGTAATCTGCCAGGCACACCAGTTAGGGTTAGGCTAACTTAATCACTTAACAAACCTGTTGCAGTAATCAGGCTTTGTTTATGTAACAACTAGAGATTTAAATCTAGATCTGCTTTGTTTCAAAGTTATAGATCAGGTAACTTACCTAGTTCAGAAATTACAGATCTTAAAGACTGGCTAAAAAGGAGTTTGGGGTATTATTTCCTAATACTGGTTTCAACACATCTGACCCTTGCTTTGGTACTTGTGAACAAATTTTTTCCTTTGCCTACAATTTCCATCCCTCCCATTAAGACCCTAAAAACTCATTCCAAATATACTTCAATCTATTTTTGTAAGAAATTATAGAATTGGACTTTTATCTCAAAGGTCCTTTCCAGTTCATAGGTTTTATGGTTCTACAGTTCAGATTATAAGCCAAGAAGTGTTATTCTCCACTGTGAATGATTAACATATGTAGTCACAAATAGTAGAAAAATTTTTATTTCAATGCCCCAAATATGTTAAATACCTATATAAGGAATGAGGCAGATGATAGTGTGTTATTTCATGTTCATTTTGAATTTTTTTGTTGTTTTTTTAAACATCATCAGCACTGACTTTTGATCCTCTTTAGTTTGTCCTATTTGGTTGAAAAGAAACCTGAGGCATTAAGGTAATCGTCACATTTAAATGAGTTAGTCAAGAAAGGAGCTAAATTATTCATGGTTTTCTGTCATTTCTGTTCAGACCTGAAGTGTTCTTATAGTAATAATAGGAAACATTTGTAGACTTACTATGTGATATGTACTAAAAGTCTTACCTACATCAACTTATCCTCATGTTAGCACCATGAAATTTTTTTTTTTTTTTTTTTTTTATAGACAGGCAACTAAAGCAAAGGGAATAGTAACATACCCAAGGTAATTTACTGAGTGGTAAAACTGGGTGTCAAACCAGACAAGATCAAATCTTTAATATTCGAGTATCTATTACCAACCTAATAATGGTATTTTTATTGTGATTAAATCATATATTTGTGCAGCTACCTTTTTAGAATGCAAATTCAGCATTAAATGATTTTGTTACAAAGTAAATGAACAGAGCTAGGATTTGAACCCATGCTTCCCTTACTTCAAGGTCCATGTTCTTTTCCTCTCCTTCCTGTTAATCAAATCTTTATTAAATTCTTTCTGTGGTTCACTGTCCTAGATGCTAGGACATAGTCTTTGTTGTTAAGGTATACAATCTGAAGAGGGAGACACAATTAAGATAATGTGTTGAGAAGTGTACAGAGGTCCTACAGGAACACAAAGAAAGAGCACTGAAATCAGCCTGGAGTGAGAAGGCTTGGGCCAATCCTGAGAAAACAAATTAAAATTAGCCTTGGCAAAGAAAGGGGGTAAGTTTTATTTGAGCTAAACTGTGTCATTCCAAAATTTTCATGTTGAAGCCCTAAGCCTCATAACCTCAAAATAAAACACTTTTGGGATAGGGCTTTTGAAGTGATTGAATTAAACGAAGGCCTTTTAGGGTGGCCTCTAATTCATTCTGACAGGTGTCCTTATAAGAGGTAGAAATTTGGACACAAAAATTTACCAGAGATGCGCCTGCACCGAGGAAAAGACCCTGTGAGGATATGTCAAGAAGACCAAGGAAACAGGCCTCAGGCTAACACACTAACCTAGGACTCTACCCTCCAGAATTGTAGGAAAATAAAGTTCTGTTGTTTAAGCCTCTCAGTCTGTGGTATTTTGTTTTGACATCCCCAGCAAATGAACAAACAGCTATATTCTAGTCAAAAGGAATGACATATAAAAAGCCTTTTAGGTGTGGCCAGGTGATTTAGGTTTCATGGTGAGAAGTTTTGAGAGATGAAGCTGGAGACTAGGCTGGCCAGGTTAGGAAGATTTTGTTTGAGAACCTGAGGGGTTTAAACTTTATACTAAAGGAGATGGAATGGTGGAGGGATTTTTAGCAATGGAAAAACAAATTTGCATTTTAGAAACAATATTCTGAGCCTTGGGGGTGGGATAATATAAAAGGGATAAGATTGGAGGCAGGGAGACACAAATTAGTGGCTATTGCCATAGGAAGCTGAACTAAAGATTTTCTTAGACTATTGAGATGTCAAACTAAAACACAACCATTGTTGATATAAGGAAGACTATAACAGGAGTAGTAGCTAACCTTAGGGCATACATAAGAAGATTTAGAAAGAATTTGTATATAGCTCATTGTACTTAGACACTGGCTTTGTTTTGACCTTTTGCTTTCCTTATATGGGTCATAAAGCTTTATACAACTATAGTTGTATTTTTCCACTATGAACAATGATTTTATGTATTTAATAGACATTTATGATGCTTACACCATTTAAGCCCAATCCTCTGAGAGACTTATAAACTACCTACTGTTATCTCCATTTTATACATAAATATATAGTAACATAAAGAGGCTATGAAACTTGCTTAAATTCATGTTAGCTAATATACAGCAAAGACTCAACTCAAGCAGTCTATCTTCTGAGTCTTAGCCTTTCACTACTTGAGAATCAGGGAGGAATACAAATATAAATTGAGTATGTTTGGTGTCTGGGATAGACAGTTTGTAAGTGAAAATGATAAAGAGATGATTTAAAAGTATTTTATAGAAAAGTAGAGTGATAGAAAAATTACTTATTTTGAATTGGGCTTCCAGAAAGACTTGGTAGAAAAAGTGGCATTTGAGCTGCTGTGTGAAGAATAGTTAGAATTTGGATCTGCAGAATTGGGAGAGAACATCAGAGATAGACAAAATTGCATGAACAAAATTACAGAATTGGGAACTTGCTGGTGTGTCTAGGGACCTAGTAAATGCAGTCCTTTGTTTTGGCTGGAATATATTGTGTGGTTGGGGAAGGAAGTTGGAGAAGCCAGTTTGTGGGGTGGGGAACAAAACTCTGGAGAAGAGAACTTTCAAGTGTGAGATGCAAGGAAATTGAAGGTTCAAGCCTGAATAACTGAAGTGTATGCCAGATGTGGTTATCACTGAAGACAGAAAAATCATCAAATCCCAAATCATTAGTTGATAAGTTCTATTTTCACTATTTCACAAGTCCTTCTCTCTTACTGTTGCCATTCATCTGTTTTATGACTTTATGAAAGTAATCTATATATAATGTGATAAAATGTCCTAATTATTTTTCCGTCTCCATTCTGTCTATTCCTGAAATTTATCACCATTCTGCCTCTGGATTTATTTTCCTCAATGTCACTTTCCATTTAGAAATTTGTTTCCTACAGTATTAAGTTCAGACTTCTTATGTTAAACTAGTCAGATTTAAATCTCCAAATACCTTACCCATAATCCTTACCACTCAGATTGGTCTTTATACTGCTACCTTGCTTTTGGATCTCTTTTTGGAGGCTTGTGTGTGTGCTTTTTTAAAATTACATTATTCTAACAGATATACTCCATTTTCATCAAAGTCTTTTCATCCTTAAGAAACCCATAAAAATTTTACATCCTATGTGAAGCCAGAAAAAGGTTCTCCCCACAACACTATCTATGGAACTGTCAGGTTGTAATACCCATTAAATATTTGTTAACTAGTGGTGTTATCTTATTTTCTTAGGTTTCTTAGATATTATGTCTAATCTAGATCATAGAGTGCTTTCCCCATAAATACTAGATTTCTTAAATCTTTAACCTTCTTTTGCACGGAGGCTGTATATCTCTTTTTAGTACTTTTCAGTTTAATTCACATGGTATTTATTGAAAGCTGTTCAATAAAAAGCTGACTGACTAGTGTTTGATTGAGATTATTTTATTGGTATTTATTTTAGAACTGACTGCTTCGTATGTAATGTTCTGACTTTATTCCTAGCTTTACCACTGACTAATATAACCTTGAAGACATTCTGTTTAGCCCTGTATTTATGTTAGAAAATGAGCATACAGAAATTGCCAGAGGTATAGAGGTAGAACTAATTCACTTTATAATGATTGTTGAGATTTTTGAAGTTTATCTATATTTTTCTGCCAGTGTTTGCCAAACTTTGAGTTCTTACTCTTTAGAAAGCTTTTTGAAATCATAGAAGGTAAAGGAGTAGTTAAAATAGGGCCTAAATTAAGAATGTTATGTTATTTTTTGTAACAGTGGAGTTGATGAATTATACTTGGTGAAAGTATTCATTCATCCACCAATTTAGTTAGTAATTCATTTCAGCAAGTATTTATTGAGTTACTTGATCTCCTGCCATTGTATTTGTGTTCTGATCAGTAAGGAGAAGGAAAGGGAGGAGATGGAATCTTCTCTTTTCTTGCAAGAGGACTTCCAGGAAATAAATTATAGTACTATGAAAGATGCAAATGAGATGCTTTGTTATAGAACAAAGGTGGGCAGGGAAGGCCACTTCAGATCAGGTGAACTGGTAACTTCTCTCCAAGCATGACTTTTAAGCTGAGACCTGAAGGATGAAAAGTAGTTATCATATAAAGAACAAGAAAGAAGAGTATTCTAAGTATGATAAATGACAGTTACAGAGGCCCATAGGTAAAAGAGAACAGGAGAAGGAAGTGAAAAGAAGTGACAAAAGGCATTTATCTCAGTGGCTTAGTATGACCAGGAGGAGAGTGGTGCAAGAAGGTGAGGGAGGAGGAATGGGCAGGGACCAGGCTGGGCCAGACCTTATAAGACTGTGACTAGAGGTGTGACACTTATTGTAGGTATTATGCCACCTTTTTTTTTTTTTTTTTTTTTTTTTAAGAAGGAGTTTAGTTTTTAAAACATGATTCTTGCTGCCTTATAGAGAAGGAAGAGGAGCAAGAAATTTAAGCATGAAGTCCTGTTACAAGGTTGGTTTGTAAACTGAGGGATGATAGTGGCTTGAACTCTGATGGTGGTAGAGAAGACAGAAGAGTGGGTAGATTTGAGGTGTATATTGGTAGTTGACTGTACAGGATTTATTAATGGATTGGCTGTGGTGGGGTGAGAGAGGAAGGAATCTAGCATTCAGTGTATTCTAAATAACCTGTGGGATATTTGAGGGGAGCTCAGGAAGCAGTCTGAAGAGCCAATTTGAGAGTTATTAACTGAAGTTGCAGTGTAATCTGGGGTGGTAGTTGGCTGGCACAACAGTAAATGAAAAAAAAAAATTAAAACCAAATCCAACAGCAACAAGAACAAAAAACATAGTCACTATCGGAACTGTGGAAAGTATAAAATTTAAGGATCAAGAGGAGAGGGTTGGATGACCCAGCGAGGGATCTGAGAACAAGCCTGGGAAGATGTAGGTTCCAGGGGAACCATGGAAGGAAACTTAAGTAGAGAGTCATCAATCAACACTGAACCAGAAATGAGTTACCCATTGGCAAAGTAGGGTTAGATTGGTTGGCAGGGACTCTCGGTAGAGGAAGAGAGAATGATTTCCGAAGTATCAGGTTATGGTGGAAATGATGTGTATGAAGAGAGATGGGGTGGAAAAAATAAAACACTCTTTGGAGAAGCTGTGCAAGCATCTCCTGAGAGGAAGTTGCTAGAGGGGAACCTATAGTCTTGGGAAAGGGAGACTTTTGTAACTTTATCTGTTTTTAGTAAAGGGGAAGATTTTGAGCATGTTAATAAGCTAAGGAAGATGGTGAAGCTAGTGGAGGACAAGGATAGCCAGTGGAGCAAGGTTTAGATAAGGCAGGAGTTATGTAAATAACATGGAACTCATGTTTAGTGTTTTTTTTAAACTGGATATGAATATATACACGGTCAAAAAATTGCAAAAACATGATGAAAAGTCAGTTTCTGTCCTCTTTTTGTCTTCTAAGCACCTACTTCACACCCCCATCAACAAGTGTGCAAGAGCATGATTGAAATTATGCTTACACTTAATGCTCAGTATTTAGAGAGAATGTTAGCTGTAAATTTTGTGAATTTACTGGAGGAATGAGAGAAATGGAGAACAGAGAGGGGGGTCAGAGAAGAGTAAGAGAGATGTGGTATGGGATTATGTCAGAAGAAAAAGGGCATTTAAGAGAATCATGGAGTACATGCCTGTGGTGGGAGGCCTGTGGTTGGTGACTGTTTTCAGGAGCTTCATTCCATGTGGTTTTGTGACCCTTCAGGAGAATTAACTGTTCCTTTATAATTAAAATGCAAGTGAACTTAGAAAACGAACTGCTTAAAAATTTATCTCTTATATCAAGTAAATAATGTTTGGAATCCAAGTGGCAGAGCTCTGCTCTCTGCTCTTACTACTTTCTGTCATAGGCATGTCATGTATAGTGCTGGAGTTCCTCAGGCCAGTGTTATAAATCAAAACAAAGGGAAGTTTGTTGGTTAAGAAAGAGCACTCTGTCTGGAGGAAGGGAGGAGGAGGAGCCTAGAAACCAATACAAATGTCTCTGAGATGGGCTACTGTTCCTAAAGCATATAATTTAACAACTTTAAAAAAAAAAAATCTTTTCAACCGTTCTCATCTTTCTCAGCTAGCATTAGGCCAAACCTCTGAATTTGCTTTTATTTTCTTTTTAGTCATGAAATTCAAAGACTACAAATGAGGCTTATTTTAGCAGTTGTGAATTTTTAAAAGAAGATATTGAATCATTTCTCATTTGATGCAGCGCTTATTTTAAATGTGTTTATAATCAGCTGCAGATGCTTAGTAGATAGCATAAAAAAACTAATCAAAGCCAAAGAAAGTTTCAATTCTTTTAGCTATTTTAGAAAAGTGGTACTGTGTCATTACTATAAAAATGATAGTTCACTCTAACACAACTCTTTTATAAAGAGTTTTTCATAAAACAAATAACAGTGTTTTCTTCAAAATGTTCAATCTTAGCTGGATTTTGTTTTTCGAGGCAACTTATTTAGTTGATGTTGGATTGAAAATCTATTTAAACATCTAAATGTTATTAAATGTTGACTAAATGTTGACATTTTAATCTGTAAGCTTAATGCATTACGAGTATTACAATCTTTCATGTGTCAGTTGCTGTTAGATTTCAGACACATAAAAGATATCTTCCTTCAAGGAGCTCAGAGTGTAATGAGGGAGAAATGACAAGGGAGCACATTGTCCTCTGGGATAATCCAAGAAACGGCTTCATTAAACACTGATAAAGAACAAAATCACAGTGAGAAATTTAAAGATTTCCCAAACCTTTTTTTCCATGTTTGTAATGCACTCTGTATTTCCTTGTATCAACAGTAAAATTCTCACAAAAGAAGAGGAGGACCTGTGCTTTTCTTGGGAGGCAGTAAAGAAAGAACAGTGTGTATTCAGAGCCAGCCTAGGAAAAAGAACACAGGTGAGAAAAACAGTTGACAATAGTGTGAAAGGAAGAAAAGAATGCCAGCTAAATCCCTGGTGCTGAAGGGGTGAAAGACAGAGGTTCTTGGGAAACCAGCCAGGAATAGAAAAACAGGTCCTCCGGTTCAGCCTCAAGCAGACACCTTATGAGTTCTCTGATAACCTGGTTATCTGGTTTCTTAGCCCAACATCAGGTTAGAAAGGGGAGAAGCACACTGGCAACACTGAAGTGTAATGCCTGATAGCCTCCTCACAGGAAAAGGAAACAAAATTAGAAGTGGATGTACAATCTAAAAAGAAAAAATATTAATTTGCGATCATTTAATATATAGAAAAAGAACACTAAAAGCTTATAATCCTGGAGGATATCAGCATTATTGCTGTAAATGCTATTCATGATAATGACTGTGAGTCATCTGGTTATTTTCAGTCTTTTTTATACAAAGACATATCTTTTTCCTGCTATAGCAGTTTATTGGACTTTTCCTCATTATCATGTCTTAACAGTAGATAGAAAACATTTTACCATCAATGTTTTTAAAATAAGAAGACTACCACCATTTGACCCAGCTACCCTACTCTTGATCTATACCCAAAGGACTTAAAATCAGCATACTATACTGATATAGCCATACCAATGTTTAAAGCAGCTGAATTCACAATAGCTAAACTGTGGAACCAACCTAGATATCCATCAATAGATGAATGGATAAAGAAACTGTGGTATAGGTACACAATGGAATATTATTCAGCATTAAAAGAGAATAAAATAATGGCATTTGCAGATAAATGGATGCAGTTGGAGAATATTATGCTAAGTGATATAAGCTAATCCCAAAAAACTAAAGGCCTAATGTTTTCTCTGATTAGTGGATGCTGATCTTGATGGAGGAGGGGGGATGGGAAGAATGGAGGAACTTTGAATTGGTAAAAGGGAAGGTGGAGATGGGTTATAGGGGTAGGAAAGACGGCAGAATGAGATGGACATTATTACCCTAGGTACATGTATGATTGCACGAATGGTGCGTCTCAAAACTGTGTACAACCAGAGAATTGAAATGTTGCGTTCCATTTGTGTATGATGAATTGAAATCCATTCTGCTGTCATGCACAAGTAAGTGGAACAAATTTTTAAAAAGATAAATGCAGGTGATTGCAGTCGGCTTGCTAGCCAGGCTCCCCAGCAGCCCTTCAGCAGAAATAAAGGTTGGTTCTGCCCACCCAATTTCAAGCACATGTTTGATTTCTTGTGGCACCTCATTATTTCTAACATGATGAATTCTCAGGTGAACTTTTCTCATTACTAAACATCTATTTGAATTTGAAAATATTTATGTTTTATTAAGGCATGTAATAAACTATTCTTTGAAACCTATTGAATAGAATAAAATTTAAAGCCATATTGTAAAAGATGGCATACTGATTGCAAAATAAACAAAAATAACATCATTTAAAGAAAAATAAGATATGGAAAACCAAAAATATATGTATATATTGAAGGTTTGTGGTGTTTATCACAATGCTGTTAATTCCATCTCCAGGGTATGTTTGCAACTATAGTGTAAATGATGGGCTTTATTGATATACCCCTGCACATACGCATACAACTATTACTCAAGCCCATAAGAGGCCTAGTAGATTTTTGTAGATAGGGCTAAGAAAACATCAATTTTCAAATGCTCTTAATTCTCATGTTTCTCATGTAGTTTAATTTTTGTCCTATTGTAGACTGCAAGGATACAACTAAACTATAGCCTATTCATTTATTTAATCTATTTTAAACTATTTTTTAGTTGTAGATGGACATAATATCTTTATTTTTTTTACTTATTCATTTTCATGTGGTGCTGAGATTGAACCCAGTACCTCATTTGTGCAAGGCAAGCGCTCTACCACTGAGCTACAACCCCAACCACTAACATATTTATTGAATGCCTGTCATTTACAAGATAGTACTATGTAAGTAGACTGAATTTACTGGAATAAGGATTTATTTTGATCAGTATTCTGCTTATTACTGTTAACAGCTCAAAACAAGTAACAGAATTATTTCTTATTTACAATAATGATCTGTATTTTTGTTGTAGTTGTTGTTGTAGAATAACCATTTAAAGGCAGAATTGAATTTAGATTTGGGACTGTCTTTTTAAAGAGGCAAATCATGTATTTAAAAGCACAGATCACTTCTGCTTCGAAGTAAATTTACTCAATTTTGGGACCAGATAACTCATTTTTAAGAGCAAATGTAAACTACTTGACAGAGTTTATTTCCCCCTTATTTATTTCTTCTTTCTTCAGTAATCAGTATGTGTTTTAAAAAATTGGAATGGAGAAATAGGATTGTATTGGAATTATCTGAGGCTTTTTTCAAACTACATATACATTTCTTGTCCTCCACACTTCTAGTCTTGTACACCTTAGAGGTTAGAGGTCCCCAGCTTTAGAGAAACAGTTGGACATTATTCCTAGTTTTTAAGCAAGGTAATGAAAGAGAATTATGGGCAAAAAGCATTTAATGTGATACTAGGCACACAGTAAATGCTCTGTCAGTGTTAGCTATTATTAATAGAAAAGACTAAAATCGCATCAGAAATGCAAATATATTTAACATTTTCATTTGAAACTCAGAAAGCTCTTATGCTCATATTATAAATTGTTTACTATTTATTATAAGCTGATTTTAGAAAACTTCTGCAGTATAATTTCATTTGGTATATTCTTTAATAAAGTCATGCTTTATCTAAAAGCGGTTATTGTCAAAGAGCTAGTTCCTGCTCAGGAAAACTCTCATGGTGCAGTGTTATCTCCTCCTCAGTTGTGCAGGTCTAGTAACTGAAGTTTTCTCAGTATACTCAAAGTTGAAGAGGCCTGGAGGTATGTCACAATAAACAAACTCACTAACAAATGGTAATTAAGCCAGAATATCTGATCTTAATATATAATGTAATTGTTGAATGAATTGTGTATTTTGTCTCCCATAGAGTTAGTACATTTTTCCCTTATAGGAAAATCTGCACCAGAAACCCAAGTTGCCAGAAATTTAGAGGCGAAAGACACTGGAATTATAGGAACAGCATACTGAAAGAATGGGGGTAGCAATTTGTATTCCAAGAGCTATGCTAGCTTAGAGTAAGAAAGCCAGACCAGGTCAGAAGCTCTTGTAGTACCCAAGGATAGAGAAAGGTTTAAAGTAAGACCAGCACAGTAGCCTTGGAAAATAAATCCACAGGAACCAGTGAAAAGCAGGGGTTGAGGAAAGAAAGGATGACTTATTAACTTACCAGTGAAGCAGGAAAAAACAGATTTCATGTGAGAAGGAATTCAGTTTAGAATGTAGGGAATTTATGGTACCAATTATAAATTGATATTGAGATTTCCAATTTAAAGTCATGAAATGCCAGTTGGAACTAAAGAGAAAACTTGAGGAGTGACTCATACAGTGGGAAATTAAGACCTTTGAAGTAGAAGGATTCCTGAGGAGAAAAAAAGAGAGAGTCCATGAGAAAATGCTGAAGAACTGGTGAATACTAGCCATTAAAGGCAGGTCAAAGAAGAGAATTCCTGAATTTCCTCAGCTACCTACTAACTATATCTTCAAGCTCAGAATCTCATGGTCTCCTGAGGTGCAGATAGCCAACAGCTATCCAAAACATTATCTGTTTTTATTTGTTTCCAAAATTTCATTGGCAAATCAGAATCATCCAACACATGTCAATTCTCATTCAAAAGTAACTTTATCTTGAAATCCTGGAGATGATTGTGACAACTGGTTTTGAAAAACAAGTATTATGTCTAAACGTAATATAATTAGAAAGTCTCTTGCCTAGGAGATTACATTATTAAAGTAGTTACATGACAGACAAGCAGATAATTGGAGAATAGTTCTTAAATTACATGTGTTTATAAATATGTTTGTAATAACTATTCTTCCATCCTGAACATCACTCACCCCCATTTTTAAGTTACACCCTGTTCCTGGTCATATAAGATTGCATGTCCTAGTGTCAGTGATAATGTTTACTTGTAGAGCAATATTGCCTACAGTTTTGCTTTTGGCATCTGTCACATGGGACCTTCTCCTTTTAAAGGCTTTAAGTACAATAATTTTTAAATAACTGAAGACTTTAAGATCATTTTAAGCAACCCAAAGCAATTTACATTTTATTGTTGGGATATGATCAAATTATATGCATGTATGAAAATATTACAAAGCCATTATTTTATATAATTAGTATATGCTAATAGATATAATAAAAACCACGATTTTTTCCTGGTGTTCTTTTAAAAACGTGTATATTTCTTACTGTTACGTGAAAGCTCCATTTCAAGGGACCTTCTTAGCTGTTTTATTTGACACTAAGTCCTGAAGAACAGATTATAAAGTAATACTCTTAAGTCTGACAGCATAATTATATCTATTGTTTGGTCCATTTCTTAATCTTCCATAAAGTGTTTCTAGATTTTCCAGTTGATAGTGTCTTTTGATTTAATCTACTAACTAAATTTTGCTAGTCAGCATTGAGAGAAAATACTTTCTGACTTGCTGGAGAAGGATTTATTTGGTTCCAGAAGTATAGAACATATTTTAATAACCCCAGAATCAATTGTATAAAATGCTTCTGCTTGAGGTATTTTTTCCAATTTGTAGGGTGGTGGGGAGGAGAACAGGAAACCCACAAACTCTGTAGTGCCCTTTACTCTGCTTTACTCATTTTTTGAAGATCTCTATTCGTCTTTTCCTTTCTTCAACCATTACTTTTATCAAAGGATCTTATTTTCTATGTTTAAGAAAAAGATGAAGCCAAGGGTACGTACTTAGACCCAGCTACTCTGGAGTCTGAGACAGAATATTCACTTGAGCCCAGGAATTCAAGGGCAACCTGGGCAACATAGTGAGACCCTACCTCAATAATAACAAGAAAAGATTTAAAAATAAAATAACATCATTTTATTAATATCCTGGATCTTAATTCTTGGTAGCAGCTGCCCTTATAAGCTAATAATATATCTGTAACCTAATGTCAGCAAGTGTCCAGATCCTTCAAGAGGTAAATAGTTGGCTCAAACTTTCAGTTTCATGTTAGGGGGAAGCCAGAACACTCCCTAGGATTTCCTTGTGTTTTTTTGAGCTGCTGCCATCTCCATTGGACCTCTCTTCCTTCCCTCTTCCTTTAAAAAAAAAGATAAATGTTATTCCCCTCATCTCATGCAGATCAGCTTAGCTGCAAAGAAGCTATCAGAAATGGTTTTGGCAGAGGATCATTATTAAAATAGAATGCCTACTTAGTCAGAGGTTAATTCAGGTAAAGGTTAGGAGTTCAGCACCTTAAAGGCTGAGTGTAGTGAATGAAAGTGCTCTGTGGAAACTTAACGAAAACTACAGATGGCACCTTGGGTTCCAGGCCTTTTATCTGCAGGCAGAGCTGTGATGCAGAGGTTACCACCCTTCTGTTAGTAAAGATTGTAGCAGGGAGGGGTTTTGCCTCCACAAATGTTTATTCTAAACAGAAAAAAAATGCTCAAAATACATAAGATAGGAAGAAATGCCGAGCCCATTAGCCTAAACCTCTTTCATGGTTTTGGATGTTTAAACTGATGGATTTAACAGCTTTTTGGAATCCAGTGTTTGTAAGTAGAGCTACCTCTGTGCGTTTCATATTCTGAAAACTCTAGTGATCAATAAATTGAATGACAATTTATAAAAAAAAAAAAGAGGAAGAGATTGCTAGAAGAATAGCTGTGCTGTTCTGTACAATTGCTGGTAGAATAGCTATGCTGGAATGTAGCCAGTGTAGTTCTCTATGGACTCACTGCAGCTGGACATGGTGTATGGTCTCTGCCTTCAAGAGGTCTGCTGATTCCTAGCTGGGCTGGATTTTGGTGGTGACACCCTTTCACACACATATTGCCATTTTTCCCCCTCTAACTTTTAGCACAGAAGCCCTGCTGGAATCTTCATGTGGCTCATTATTTGATTTTTAAATTACTGTAGCTTTGGAGTACATTTTGTCTGGTGTAGCCAGGTATAGTACCATTAATGATTCTTCGTCAACAATCTATTATGTAATATAGGGTCATGGTGAATTTATTTTATTTTTAAAATTACATAGCTTATGTCTGGGTTAGTTTGCTACTACCTGGGTGGCTGCTGCAGAGTTGGTGATCCGCACTGTTTTCACTCCTACATGTAGATCAGCAGCCAAATTAATACCCAAAAATCATTTGTAAAATAAAATTTGGAAATATATTTCCAGTATCAGTGTTTCATTAAGTCATTGCATTTACTGTATTTCCACACTTTACATTCCCTCAAGTTTGTTCTCCTTGAGTTATTTTATCCCTTTCCTTGTTTTCACCAGAATATCCTGTTTTAAGGAAGTAGCAAGATTTTTTTTTTTTTTTTTTAAGGCACAGGGCCTATATTTAGGCATTCACTGTTGATCAGTTAGTTCCAGGGCTGAGCTAAACTAAGTAATTTGCCATGTTTTTTCTACCAACAATATTTATATTACTAACCTGTTTTTGGTTTGTCTTTTTAAGTCTCATTCTTTTATTTTTTTAAATATTTTTTAAAATGTCAATGGACCTTCATTTTATTAATTTATTTATATGTGGTGCTGATAATCGAACCCAGTACCTCACACAAGCTAGGCAAATGCTCTACCACTGAGCCACAACCCCAGCCTTGAAGTCTCATTCTTATTAAAATGAGTTTTTTGGTTAGTTTATTTTCTTTTTTTCTCCTATATGTGCATGAATTACAGAGGCCTGCTTTTTTGTTAAGTAATGCATACTTGACTTTTTTTTTTTTAAAGAAGAGCAGTTGTTTCTAAAACGACTGAATTAAGATCTAGCAGAAAAAGTAAGTGGCTGTCAAAGAAGTACTAAGAATATGTGTGTACAAACTAGGAAAGATACTGAAAATGTGTTGTTTGTGCTTGTCAAAATTTAGCTTCTACTAAGTTCAGAACTCTGACTGTGCCTTCTGTTTATTCATACATCTAAAAGACTAAAAGAAAATGATTGCCCTGAACTTAACATAATTTGTCAGAGGGCAGGAAGTAAATGTGACTTATATTGAGAGAAGATGCCATCAAGCTGTCAATAGATTTTCCATTGCACCCAACATTGTGTAAGGTACAATAATAGTATCATAATGACAATAAGAATGCACTTTGATGGTGATAGAAATAACAAATAATACTCATATAGCATTTACTGTATTCTGTGGCATTATTCCAAGATGTATGTACATGTGAACTCATGTAATTACCTCATAACACCCTGAGGCTGATGCTACTATTACTTCCTCATAACTCATTTAATCCCCATTATACCTCCACAAAAGTAAGTCCTGTTATTAGACCCATTTAACAGATGAAGAAATGAGATTAATTTGACCAAGATCATATAATGAGTAAGTGGTGGCTCTGCAATTCAGACTAAGGCACTGTAGCTGCAGAATTCATGTTCTTAACCACAGTGGTAGGCTGAAAAATGGCCCTCAAAGGTATCCAGACCTGACTCCTACAACCTGTGAATGTTACATTAAGCAAAAGGGATTTTTGCAGACATGACTAAATAAAGATCTTAAGATGGATTATCCTGGATTATCCTGTTGAACCTTAAACATAATTACAAGTGTCCTTATAAGAAGGAGGCAAAGGGAGATTTTGGCAAAAAAGGCAGCAGTGGGACAATGGAAGCAGAGAAAGAGATTTGAAGATGTTGTGCTGCTGGCTTTGAAGATGGTGGAAGAGACCCTGAGCCAAGAAGTACAGCTGTAAAGGGTCAAAGAGGCAAGGGAATGGATTTTCCCTTGGGGCCTCCAGAGGGAGAGAACACTGCCCTGCCAACATCTTGGTATTTGGTCCAGTGAAACAGTTTCGTCCTTCTGACCTCCAAACTGTAAGATAAGACCTGGGTGGGTGGTTATTTAAGCCACTGAGTTTGCAGCTATAGGAGCTAATATAACAACTATGTAATGGAGAAAATTAAGACTTTCTATTATAAGAAAACCTTCCTCAGAATTGCAAAGGAATGAGCTTTGATAATAATACCCTAGGTAGTTCCAACATTATGACACTGTTACTATATTCCCAAGTTACTTCATTTCCAGGATCACAAAAAAGATTACTCAAGTAATCTTCAGATGCATTTGTTCCATACTTGAATATTGCAGAAACCTAAGAAATATTAGGTAGAAAACATCATCTTTTCTTCAGGCCCAAGCTGTAGTAGGGAGAAGCTGAAAGGAATGGGCATCTCCTATGTGTCAGGTTCCAAGAAGGGAAGTTTTTGTTTGTTTGTTTATTTTTTAATTTAATCCTCATATATGACCTTTCTCTTAAGGGTAGTTAATATTCCCATCTTGGCAATAAAGAGTGAGACTCAAAAATAATAAATTATGTGCAAGAAAAGCAGAAAATGGGATTAAAATTCAGACTTGAATTATGCCAAGGTGCATACTTGTACTGTGTTTACTGCTGCTACTCCAAATTGATTTTACTGAGTTCAGATTTAGACTATGGCATGTTCTAAGTAGTTACCAGGAAGAGCATTCCATTTGCAGGTCTCTGACCTGCTTCATAGTGTACAGGATGGACAGGTTCCTGGATTGTCCTGGAGATCTACATTCTTCCTACATGACTCTTAAAGTGATCTTAGTTCTGTGTTCAACTTGGTTTTCTCTATTCTTGTGTGTAAGGGTTCAGACCAAACCATTAACAAAACCTCCAGAGCTAATTAAAAAGCAGTTCTCTAGAACAAAGTCTGGAATCCATTGTCAAAACTTAGATACAGTTTTTTGTGTTCTTGTGTGATATATAAATACAAAAAAAAAATAGAAGTTAAAAAATAGAAATGGTAATGTAAACATAAGATTAAACTAGCTTGTATGTAATTAACTGGTGGATAGAAGATCTCAGGTTATTATTAGATTTTCACAGTGGTTTTTGATTAAAATATGATTAAAAGAGTCCCAGTTCTTTTTAAAAATCAGTTTAAATCAGACCAGTATGAGAGTACTTAGCTTTTATCATTTTCCTTTTTATCTTCTTCCTCTTCCCTGCTTTTCACTTCCTTCTCTTTGCTGTCTCCCTCCCCACTCTTCCCTTTTCACAAGCAAATCTGTAACTTATTACTTTTTAAAAAATGCTTTCTTAGAAGTTGAAAATAATTTTTCTTTTTTAAATTGATTTTATTTTTTAATAACTGTCAGCAGAATGTATTACATTTCTTATTACACATTTAGAGCACAATTTTTCATATCTCTGTTTATATATAAAGTATGTTCACACCAATTCATGTCTTCATACATGTACTTTGGATAAATAATTTTTTCTTATAACACCTGGTCAGTACAGGACAGAGATGCTGCTGAGCCATGTTACCCAAATGACTAAAGATGACAATAGTGGCCAGGCTAAGAAACCTAAATTGTTATTCCATTTCATCTCTGTTGTTGATTTGGTATATATAATTCTTGACTTATGTCATTGCTTACTTTCAGGTTTATAAAATACCTGTTTAACTTATCATAAAATACCTGTTTAATGACTTATGTCATTGCTTACTTTCAGGTTTATAAAATACCTGTTTTAATTTATCACAGTCTACCTTTAAATGGTATTTTACTATTTGACATAAAGTATAAAAGCCTTATAGCAGGATGCCCCTGTTTTTCCCTCCTGGCCTCTATGCATTTTACTTCTCTATATGTTCTAGTCCCTATACTATGTTATTATTGTATTTCTTTAAAATGTAAAATGTACTGCATTTTACTTCTCTATATGTTCTAGTCCCTATACTATGTTATTGTATTTTTTTAAACAGTTGATTTCCTTTAAAAATAAGGTAAATAGCTATATTGAAAAACAATTAACATGCACCAAACTGCATGTTTTAGGTATGCAATTTGATCACATTTCACACACAAACACACATAAAGTCATCACTACAATCAAAATAATGATCATATTCATCATCTTCCAGACTTTTTCTCCTGCCCTTTAGTAATTTCTCCCCCAATCCAGTCAGCTTCTGATCTGCCTTCTGTCACTGAAGATAAGTTGAATTTTTTCTAGAATTTTTATTTAAATGGAATCATAAATGATATACTTTTTCAGTCTTGACTTTTTTCAGCATAATTCCTTTGAGATTTATGCATATTGTTATGTATATCATTAGAAAAATATTTTTAATGACAGACTTGCCAGGTAGATTACTGTTATTAAAGAACATGCTGAATCCTAGTCGTGTGATCTGTTCTTTGTTTTAGGTCATGACTGTCCAAGTGATGATAATCACATGAGAGCACTCATTGCTGCAGATGCTGTTTGACTCATCAGAGAAAATCTGTGCAAAAGAAAATATCCATATGCCTACTTCTATTTCTTTATTAAATGGCTTGATGGATTTCCTTTACTCTGATTCATACCAAAGCTGTCCTTTTCAACCAAAGCAAGAAAGGATCCTGCATGAGTCAGTCGCAGAATGCCATTTTTACATCACCAACAGGTGAAGAGAACCTCATGAGTAGCAATCACAGAGACTCGGAGAGCATCACTGGTAAGTCCAATTTGATAATATCAAAGTAATGTTGCTTATAGGATAATATGCAGATACCTCACTCAGTCTACCCTATATGACCTGCCATGATGAAACTTCAGCCTCCCTCTCTGGCTGGGTTTCCTTGGACTGAATTAATCTCTCCATACCCTGGTCTCCTTTCGCATTATCAAAATCTCCCTTGTATGCTATTCTGTGTCTGTGTCTGACTTCCATATGCCCTCTGGTGCACTGGTGATCAAAGACTGCCTCACCAATCTTCTTATCTCACCACAGGACAAAAACAGGGTTACCTGTGTTTGTGTACCCTACCAGCACCTGACAACAGTGCCTCGCATACAAGAACCTCTTGGGACTTACAGGGTATGCAAACATAGGTACAGAACCTTAACACCTCATATGCAATGCTAAATTTAAACAAACAAACAAACAAACTCAGAACACTCAAAAAAGTTTTTTCTAAACTTTGGTTCTAAAACTCATTTCTCTGGTTTCTGTGGTCTCTTCTAGATTTATCTGAGAATATTCATGTTTGCTGAAGATGTGTTAATATATTAAATATGGGATATAGCTACAAAACCAGATGGGAATGTTATGTAACACACAGTACCACTTTTTTAAAAAATCAAAAAAATTCCAAATACTGACAGCCATCCAAACCCAAAGTTATGTTTTTTTGTTTTGTTTCTTTAGTTCAGCTGTATGGCTGGGAGGCTGAAGCAGGAAGATTGAAAATTTGAGGCCAGCCTGGGCAACTTAGTAAGACCCCATCTCAAAATAAAAAATAAAAAGGGTTGGGGATATATAGCTTAGTAGTACAGAGGCCCTGGGTTCAACCCCCAGTATTGTTAAAAAAAAATTTAAAAATCAGCTTTATTGAACCATCTTTATTAAAATACAATAAAAACACCCATTTTAAGTGTACAGTTTGAGTTTTTACAAATGTATACACTCATATAACTACCAGTACAATCAAAGTTTTAGAACGTTTTTATCTTTCTACATAAGTTTCCTTGTAACCAAATCTTTCCACTCCTTACTTCTGGCTCCAGACATCATACATCTACTTTTTGCCACAATAGATTAAATTTGCTTATTCTGGAATTATAGATAAATTAAAAATTTTGTGCTGGCTTTTTTTGTGCTACAAAATGTTTTTGAGATTTATCCACTTGTGTTAAGGTTAGCATAGTAGTTCATTTGTTTTTACTATGAAATTGCAACATCTCTGTTAAAGCAGAAAAGCAACCATAGGGAATACATAAAAGAAAGAGTGTGAATATGTTCCAGTGAAATTTGATTTATAAAACCAGGCAGAGGCAGCAAGCTGGAGTTGGCACTCCAGGCTGCAGCTTGCTCACCATCATCAGTACTGATAAGGTCATTGCTTTTGTTCATCTAGTAGATGTGTACTGGCTTCACTTTGTTGTATTATTTTAGATTTTGTTGATGCCTAATGATGTTTAGCATCTTTTCATATGTTTATTGTCCATTTATGGATATCATTTTGAATTTTCTATGCAAGTCATTTGCATGTTTCTTTAAAAAACCTTTTACTATTGAATTGTATATACTGAATTATAAGTGTTCCTTATATATTCTAGATGTAAGATCTTTGTTAGACAAATGGATTGCAAATATTTTCTCTAACTAGCTTCCTTCCCTTTTATTAATGATATCTTTTAAAAAGCAGAGATTTTAAATTTGATGTTTATTTTAGCAATTTTTGCTTTAACAGTTCATTTTTTGTGCCATTCTGAGAAATCTTTGCATATATAAAAAATCACTAAGATTTTGTCCTGTTTTCTCTAAAAGGTTTTATAGTTTTTGATTCTACAGTTGGGTCAGTGGTCCATTTAATAGTTTTGTTTTTTGTTTTTGTACCAGGGGTGTTCAAAACTGAGCCATATCCTAGTCCTTTTTATTTCTTATTTTGAGATAGTCTTGCTAAGTTGCTTAGGGGCTCCCTATAAGTTACTGAGGCTGGCCTCAAAGTTGAGATCCTCCTTCCTCACCCTCCCAAGCTGCTAGGATTACAGGAATATGTCCAATACCTGGCTATAGTTACTTTTAAGTATAAAATGAGGTTAGGATCTAGGTTTTTTTTTTGTATGTATATTTTTTTCCAATCAAATATTTAGTTGTTCCTGTACCATTTATTGAAAAAACTATCTTTTAAATTTATTAAATTATCTTGGTAATTCCATTGCAGGTCACTTAGTTCATATATATGTGTGTCTGTTTCTGGACTCTATTGTTTGCTTTACTCACCAAGTCTATGTTTACAGAAATATTACATTGTCTTGATACTCTAACTAGTAAATCTTGAAATCAGGTAATGTAAATCCTCTAATTTTGGTTTTTTCAGAAATTATTTTGACCATTCAAGATCTTTCACATTTTTACATAAATTTTAGATATAGCTTTTAATTTCTACCAAAAAGGAATGTTGGAATTTTGAATGGAATTGCATAAGTCATTTCATAGAGTATTGACATCTGGAGAATTTTGGATCTTTCAATCCGTGAACTTGATATATCTTTTCATTTTTTTAAGTTTTCTTTAATTTCTCTTAACAGTATTTTTTAGTTTTTATTGTTCAGGTCTTACATTTTATAAAATTTAATCTTATATATTTTTGTTTTTAAAGGGCATTACTTCTTTAATTTCATCCCTCAACTGTTATTGGCATATAGAAATGAAATATTTTTATATTAACCTTGTATTCTGCAACTGCCTGGATTTCTTATTAGTTTTAGTAACTTTCTGGTAGATTCCTTTGTATTTTCTATAGATACCATCATGTCATCCGAAAATGGAGACAGTTTTACATATTGCTTTTCAATCTGGATGCCTTTTTATTTCTTTTTCTTGCCCCATTGACTAGGACAGGATCTCATTATATTGTTGAATAAAAGTGGTAAGAACAGATATTCTTTTTTTATTATTTTTTAATTTGTTCTAATTATTTATACATGACAGTTGAATTCATTTTGACACATTGTACACAAATGAAGCACAACTTCTCCTTTCTCTGGCTGTACATGGTGCAGAGTCATACTGGTAGTATAATCATAAGAACAGATATTCTTGCCGTATTTCCATTCTTAGGAGAAAAATTAGCCTTTCACAGATGTTGTCTCAAGAATTCCCTTTATCAAATTGAGTCATCCTAAGTAAGATCAGAAATAAAAGTAATAAATAATAAAATATTTATGATAAAATTACTTAAAGTGAATAAAATTGAAATATTTTTGCTCTCCACATATTGCAAGATTGATTTACTAATGTTTTGTTAGAGAGAGAGAGAGAGAGAGAGAGAGAGTGTGTGTGTGTATAAATTTTTCCATTTAAAGAACACCTTGTACAGGTAAATTGCAGTTGAATTGTTGTCTTTTTTTAACCCAGTCTGACAGTCTCTGCTTCCTAATTATAACATTTAGATTATTTACTTTTAATGTAATTATTAATTTAGTTGAGTCTACTGTGCTACAATTTGTTTTCTATTTGTTCTTTCTTTTGTCCTCATTTTGAAAAATTGAGTATTCTATTAAAGATTCCATTCTAATTCCATTGTTGGTTTAGTAGCTATATCTTTGTCTAAATAGCTGCTCTAGCTTGAAATATGTATCATGATTGATCACAGCCTATCTTCAGATAACATTATAGTATTTCATGTAGTATTCTTAAAATATTCTTTCATTTCCCCTACCATTCTGTGTATTACTATTGTCATGCCTTTTATATCTACATATGTTATACATGTTATACTTTTATTATTTTTCTTTTAAAACTTTAATTATAAATTATGAGACCAAAGGCTTATTACCCACAGATTTACCATTTCTATCACTTTTTATTTCTTGCTTGTCTGGGAAAAAAAAGAAGAAATTCTCACCTTTTTTGAAAGATGTTTTCACTGGTAAATAATTTTAAGTTGACCTTTTTTTTTTCATATTTTAATGATGGTTTCCATTGTTATCTACGTTGCACTCTGTCCAGTGAATTAGTGTTAGTTCATTCTTTTTTAATACAATGAAATACATTACATTAATGTAATGTATCCCTTTTCTCTGCTTTTAGGAGTTTTCTCTCTATCATTGGTGTTTTGCTGTTTGGTTTAGTCTGGTTTTCCTTTTGTTTATCCTGCTTGAAGTTGTTGAGTTTCTTTAAACTATGGGTTTATAGTTTTAATTAAATTTGGAAGTTTTGGGCTATTCTTCAGATATGTTTTTGATTCTCACCTCTCTCCTCCTCTTCTATGACGCTGATTGCATGTATGTTTGGCATTGTGAAGCAGTCACTGATGTTCTTTTTAATTTCCCCCAGTCTTTTTCATCCTATGCTTAATTTTGGATAATTTCCATTTCTATGCCTTTAGATTTTCCTATTCTTTTGTTCTAGAGAATATCTAATTGGTTAATCATCTAGTGAATTTTTCATTTTTGAGATTGTACTCCAGTTTTATCCTGGTTTTATAATTATAGATATATCTTTTGTTTCTTGTTAAATTCATGTTTCTCTTTTAAATCTTTGAACACATTAATTATTAACTGTTTTAATGTTGTGCTAATCTGTCATCTCTGTCACTACCAAGTTTTTTTCTTGCCGCATTTTTCATCTGATTATGGATTTAAATTAGTTTAATCTTTGCAATATCTGGCAATTTTTAATGGGATGCTGAGTATTATAACTGTTAAATTGTTAGCTATTTGGATTTTGTTGTCTTCCTTGGACGAGTGTTAAAAATTTGTTTTGGGCGGATTATTTGCTGATAAGGTTAATATTTTTGTGGCTGTTATGTGGATATCTGTACCATACTCTAATATTCTTTATTATAGCATTAATATACTCCTACTACCAGTAGGCGTGGCCCTTCTGAAATCTTTATTCATTGCCCAAAATATTCCATGAGGTTTTTCTCTACTGGCTAGATGAAATTTAAATCTCTCTCTCTCTCTCTCTCTCTTTGGTACCAGGCATAGAACTCAGGGGCACTTGACCACTGAGCCACATCCCCAGCCCTATTTTGTATTTCATTTAGAGAAAGGGTCTCATTGAATTGCTTAGGGACTCGCTGAATTGCTGAGGCTGGCTTTAAATTTGAAATCCTCCTGCCTTAGCTTCCCAAGCCACTGGGATTGCAGGCACACACCATGTTGCCCCACTAAATCTCTCCTAGCCTTAAGTAGGAGAGTGATAGATGATTTGGAGGGTGAGTTGAGTGCAATGCATGCAGACCAATACTGAGGACCTATTTAAGAGGAACAATGAAGCCCTGAACCTAAATGGAGGCAATGTGAATAGAAAGAAGTAGGTTTGATGGGGAGACATTGGAAGATAAGGTTGTAAAGGGTGGGTTGTAAAGTTTGTTACAAAAAGAAGAATAATATAGTACTTCAGAATCCCAGCAGCTTGGGAAACTGAGGCAGGAGGATCATGAGTTCAAAGCCAGCCTTAGTAACAGTGAGGCACTAAGCAACTCAGTGAGACCCTGTCTCTAAATAAAATACAAAATAGGGCTGGGCTGGGGCTCAGTGTTTGAATGCCCCTGAGTTCAATCCCCAGTACCAAAAAAAAAAAAAGAGTACATCAGAATATGTAAGCAAGTAGGAGGAACTAGTCTGAAGAATATTTATCTACTAAACCTGGATTGTACCCTAATTTTTTAAATTACATTTTAGAAGCAGGAAATTGGTGAGTTTGAACTTTTGGAGGATTTCATTAACACTTACTAAAAGAAAACTCCCAAATTTTAGCAGAATTATAATTAAAGTTTAAATGAACCTCATCTCTCCTTGGGATTATGAAGCCACTGCTTATTCTTCTGGGTGCATAGGAATGCCCGATGTTGCTAGCCTCATTGTATTTGACTCATTAAATTGTAGTTGGTGCTGGTGCGAAGGTACAGTCGAGTACCCCTGAGTTCAATCCCCGGTACCAAAAAAATAATAATAACTGTAATTGGTAAGTTCAGGTCAAGTAGTATAAGTTTACTCTTTTAAGCTTTGTATTCTTATATACTTTGTTGGGGGTTTCTTGGTTGGTTTTGTTGTGGTGGTGGTGGTGATGGTGGTGGGTTTTGTTGTTGTTGTTGTTTTTTGCCAGAGTTAGGGCATGTTCCTTTATACCACCCACAAAGGAAATATCAGATCTCTTAAAAATGAGAGGATAGATACCACATCCTGTATTTTCTCTATTTTAAGCCCTAGTATTTTAAGCATGTTAAAAGGGATAACTCTTTCTTTTTTATATAAATGGCTAAATTTGGAAGGTGTTAAATGATGGATAGTCTTGGGAACAGGAAGCCAGGAACAGACACAAAAAGAAGAAAATCCAACTTGTATTCAGGGACAGTGGGCCTGTGAGAGAATAGTGATATGAGTAGTATTCAGTGGGTACCTACTATGTGCCAATCATTACCTTGGGTGCCTTAATTGTTTCTTTGTTTTGTTTTGTTACTTCTAACTGCTGTGTGTAGAAAATGATCTCTTTATTTTACAAATGGGGAAAATTAAGTTTCAGAAAAAGTAAGTCATATGTCTAACATTCCATAGCCAATAAGTGGAGAAATCAGATTTAGGAACTAGGTCTAATGCCAAATTCCATGTTCTTTCTAGTATTAAGAATGAAAAATAAGCCAGGTACAGTGGTGTACACCTGTAATCCCAGGAGCTCGCAAGGCTGAGGCAGGAGGATCACAAGTTCAAAGACAGCCTCAACAAAGGCAAGGCACTAAGCAACTCAGTGAGACATCCTGTCTCTAAATAAAGTACAAAATATGCCTGGGGATGTATCTCAGCAGTTGAATAGCCCTGAGTTCAATCCCCAGTACCAAAAGAATGAAAAATAAGTTAGGCTAGGCACCTGAAGGAATTAGGAGGTACATGAGACTAATGTGGAATGGTAGAGACATGATGTGTATGAACTTGCCTTCTAGGACAAGTGTAGTGGTAAGCCTTTGTCCTATAAGTAAATGGGAGACAGCAATTAAGACATGACCTGTAGTTGAGTAGGCATAGTGCTGGATAAGAAATTGAGACACAAATCCAGTGGTCCTCAGCAACTCACTCATTTTTAAGTCTTAGTTTCTTTTATCTAGGAGGCAATAGTGGATGATTTCTGAAGTGCCTACCATTGATTTTTTTTTTTTTAAAGAGAGAGTGAGAGAGGAGAGAGAGAGAGATAGAGAGAGAATTTTTAATATTTATTCTTTTTAGTTCTCGACGGACACAACATCTTTGTTGGTATGTGGTGCTGAGGATCGAACCCGGGCAGCACGCAGCATGCCAGGCGAGCGCGCTACCGCTTGAGCCACATCCCCAGCCCTTGATTTTTTTGTGATTATTTAGATTCTATGGGAACTGAAGCCTTGATTTGATGTCTAGGTATTAAAAAAAAAATTCAGTTGCAAAATAGTAATAGAAATAACTAACATTTAGAGATGCCTTCATGGTGTGCCAGGTATTGAACCTAAATATAGGTATTTTTTATGCATTTATCTCACTTAGTTCATAGAGCAGCCATGAAAGCACCAGATACTGTCACTGTCTCCATTTTATAGATGAGGAAATGATGCATAGAGATTATATAAGTTATCATGCAGTGGCAGACTCAAACTCAGGACTATCTGACTTACAAGTTGATGTTCTTTGTATCATACTAAATTTATATTATGTTAAGGCTATAAAAGTGAAGAAATTTTTTTTCCCTCCCCTTTTAAAATTTCTTCTAATATAGTAAGGGCTTCTGTATATCACATTTTAAAATAAAAAATGATCAAGTACTTACTTTGCTGTCAAATATACTAAAATGTAATTTTTCCAGATTTTGAAGATTCCTTCTATGAATTGAAGTTTTATTATTAGAGAAACTGTAATTTAATCCCTTTTGAATTGGCTATTTTCTGCTGGTGGTTTCATGTTGCTCCCCTTGCCTCTAGCATATAAGTTAAGGTGAGAACTCTTAAAAACAGTGTTAAATAGATTGATAAGGAAGAAATAAGAAATTTGTTCCAATTCATTTAAAATTTTAAGAACATAGTTTTATTATCACTAAGCAGTATATTTTTAGATAATGTGTAATTAAATTTTATGGTTGTCATTTTTTAAAAAATTTTTTGTTGTTTGATGGACTTTATTTTATTCATTTTTTTATATGCAGTACTGAGAATCGAACCCAGTGCCTCACAACTGTGAGGCAAGTGCTCTACAACTGAGCCACAACCCCAGCCCTGTGGTTATCATTTTTACCTTGGAAGTTCTCTTTTTAAAGAAATCTAGAGAGAGACTAACGGTTGTACTAGAACATGTTAATAAAGATCAGTAGAGAAGTTATCTTGTCTCATGTCTCTTTGGTTTCCTACTTTTGAAAAACTAATTTCATCAATTTTTTTCTGTAGCCCAAGAAACTGAAATGCACTGGTTCATTTCATGGTATCTCCTCTTTAGATGTCTGCTCCAATGAGGATCTCCCTGAAGTTGAGCTGGTGAATCTGCTAGAAGAACAGCTACCACAGTATAAGCTAAGAGTAGACTCACTCTTTCTGTATGAAAATCAGGACTGGACACAGTCGCCACAGCACCAGCACCATGCATCTGATGCCCTCTCTCCAGTCCTTGCTGAAGAGACTTTCCGTTACATGAGTGAGTATTTTATTTATTTGTTTGTTTTACCTATTTAGAGTCTGACCAGTACTAGAGGGAAAAAGAGAGAATCATGAACTGAAGTCAGTTTCCATGCATGTATAAGTTTGTCAGAATGAACCCAACTACTATGTATAATTGTAAAGCTCTAATAAAAAAATGGGAAAAGAAAAATAGAGTCTGTCCATGGAAATGAAGATCATGAGTATCTTGGTATTGACTTCTGAAACATTTGACATTTAGTAGCATTGCTTGCTGTATACCTGCTTTAATTCTAACTGATTTAACAGAAAGGTTATCATCCTTTTGATGCTGAGTGGCCAGCATTGCAAGTATGCTTTTGTTTCTTTCCTCTTTTACTTGATATCTTCCTCAGACTGAATAGAAAAGAGAACTTTTTTAAAAAGTAGTGAAATTTTTAAAAATTTTAATATCCCTGTGTACATCAACTTTTATTATCCCAATAGTGTGCCATTAGCTTTGTAAAACACAGTCCCAGAAATTTTCAGTCATTAAGGAGCACAATTCATAGATACATAAGTAATTTGATCAAGCCAAGGAGAAATACATGTACTACTATATAGTAAGCATCATTATTTTCTTAAGAATCTAGAGAGAATAGTTCTTTGAGAGGGTAAGCCTAATTTGTTCTGAAATAGTTCTGCTTTATACCAAGCTGCCAGAAATGACAAAATTAAATAAAGGAGTTTTTAAACTTTGAAGTATGGAAACCTCTTCCCATTTGTTCTTCTCCCACAGTTCTACATTAAGGCTAAGCTTTTTCTTTTCCTTTTTTTTTTTTTCTTCCCATTTACTTAATTCAGTATAAAAATGTTGTGTGCATAGAAGCTGTTAGAATTTAAAAGGAAAGTCTAAATTCATTATTGATATGTTTGTGAACTTCTTTTAATTTAAACTAAATGAGAGATTTCATCAAGTGCTAGACATTTTTCCCAGTGAGTGCTTCAATGTTTTTAATGGAAGATTGTTGCTGGAGAATAATTGTTATGAAAGTTTCAATTCCATAGTAATCATTAACTAACTGGTTTTTACTGGTAGTTTCCTAGAACCACAGTCTCTTATTTACTTCTTGTAGAACTTATTGCCCAGGGGGAATAATTATAAACATTGTTTAAACTTGAATTGAAATATCACAAAGCCCAAATAAAACTGTATTTCTGTCCGTAAGTTTTCTTTTAAGTAGCTGAATTAAGTTAAACTAAAGCTCTCATGGTTTTTATTAAGTTTTTATTTGAGAAATTTAGTTTGTCATTATTTTGATAAAATAACCCAAACAGCCTTTTATTTTAATGTTTTTTGTACTTCAGGCCATGAAGAGGGAAGGGTGGGCTAGAAAAATGACTCAGGATCATGTTTTAATGAAGTCTCTTCTAGAACAATTTTAAATTGACTAGAAATAAAATGTAAAGAAATTCTAAAATACTTCTCAAGACTTTATTCAAAATGACCAAGGAGCAAAGTTTTCAACTTGAGATTATTAATGGGATACAGGTCTGTACGTCAAGGTTCTGAAAAAGTATTCTATTCCTTTAGTCTAATGGTACTATTTTCACTTCAACAAATTTGAAAATTGAACTATAAATAATATACCTAAGATCAGGAAATAAATAGGCTATGATTTATTTTTTTTTTGTACCAAGGATTGGACTCAGGGACATTCAACCACTGAGTCACATCTGCAGCCCTATTTTGTATTTTATTTAGAGACAGGGTCTCACTGAGTTGCTTAGTGCCTCACCGCTGCTGAGGTTGGCTTTGAACTTGTCTGAGCCTCCAGAGCTGCTGGGATTATAGGCATGTACCACCCCGCCCATCTACTAATCTATGATTTTAATTGTCATAATATTTTTTTCTCTGTACTGTAATTTCACTGATTTTAAAGGTATCAATTCTTTGGGTTAATAATTCAATCAAATGTAAATAAACTTCATTATGGATTTGCATCCAATGAATGTAAAAAACAAGTGATTCATTTTATTTAGCAATTGAGCAAAGTTTGACATGTAAAACATTCTTCTACCCTTTCTCAGAATTTTCTATCCTCCTGAGACATCAAAATTTATTATTATTACATACCCTGGCAGGACATCTAGGGTTCTGCTCCCTCGTGCTGCTTTAGCTCCTTATCTGTACTCCTCTCCTGTTGCAATGGGTACTTGTGCTCAATAAAATGAAATTTTAATAACTAATACAAAGAAGTAGCTGGCATGGTGGCACTCGCCTATGATACTGCTGGTTACCTTGACAAGTCCTTGCTTCCCCAAATGCTGAAGTATAACACGAGAGAAGCAGGAGAGTAGAAAGCAAAAGGCTTTATTGAAGGATAGCAGAACAGACTCCCCCACCTCCACCCCCAGGATGCAGGGGATCCAAAAGGTGGAAAGTCCCATCCCTTTTATATCTAAGGTTTTCTTTATCCTTCTACATTCCTGTCCTTTATCTTGCTTATTTCCCTTTATCCTCCTGTTGGAGGATGCAGGTGGGAAGGCCAAAAGGTGGGAAACTGGTGGGCCAATGTGGGGGTGGTGTGGGGCTTAGGCTGAATTGATTAGCACCTCCCTATCTGCTGGGAGTTGCTTCATTAACAGTTCTTTAGGATGGTCCAGGGGACCCTGGGGACAATAACATTTCAGTCTCCCAGGTGCCGTTTCTGATTTCCCAGACTCAGATAGACTCCATTTTCTTTATTAGACTCAAGTCTATTTTTCTCTGTATCAGACCCAATTTACCTAGCTACACTAACTACCTATCTTTAAATCTAGCGTCACCTATAATCCCAGTGGCTTGGGAGCCTAAGGAAGGAAAATCGCAACTTCAAAGCCAACCTCAGCAAAAGAGAGGTGCTAAAAATCTCAGTGAGACCGTCTCTAAATGAAATACAAAATAGGGCTGAGGATGTGGCTCAGTGGTCTAGTGCCCTTGAGTTCAATCCCCAGTACAACCACTCCCCCACATACACACACAAAAAAAGGGGTGGCACAGGCAAAGGCGACTTCCCCTAGTATAATACAAAGAATTAGAGCTGTGAGAATAGTGATTTAGTAGGAAACATTTGGGTTTAGGAGCCTATGTCACATGAATGAAGGTCTATGAAGTCACCCAGACCAGAAATAGATTATTTATTTTTAAAATAGAATGCTTGATCCAGGTATGGTGGCACATGCAAGTTGCAGGCTAGCCTCAGCAACTTAGTGAGACCTAGTCTCAAAAAATAAACAGGGGTGGGTATGTAGGTCAGTGGTAAAGTGCCCCTGGGTTTCACTCCTAGTACCAAAATAAATAAATAAATAAATAAATAAAATGCTTGAGAGCTGTGAGTGGGCCCAAAAAATAATGCCGCGTCACTTACAAAGCTCAAGATGCTTAATGAATGTGTTACTGTGCATGCAGGTTACTCCAGGTGTTTCCTTATCTTTTTACAGGTAAGCCCTAGCTATGGTGTTAGCTGTACAATAAAAACACATAAGGTATAGAAAGAACCTTGTTCATGTAAAAGCTAAAAATAAAAACCTGATGTGCCTTTCTGGAGATTTTATTTGGGAATCAAGGACCACTCTCTAAGGCATAAGAAGAGGGAAGGGGCATGGGATTTATTATATATAAGTTTTATTTAAGGCAGTGTTCCCCAAATGTGAACCCTGCCGTCCACATCACTTGATAACTCATTAGTAATGCAGATTCTTGAGCCCCTAATCCACCTACAGAAACTCCAGGGGTGAGACACAGCACTCTGCTTCAATATATCTTCCTGGTAATGCTGATGCACTGTTAAATTTGAGAAGCACTGATACAAAGCATTATAAACCAAAGCTAATGACCTTTTTTACAAGGACCTTAATTAGAAAATTAAGGAATTAGGGAGAATATAAAACTTTGCAGAGAAATACACTTGTAGAAATTATTACTTCTTATTGGTACATGCACTTTCCTTTGTGTTCTGCCCTCTAAAGCCATTAATGGTATGGAAATGACTGATAATGTTCAGAAAACATTAATTATGAGCCAGGTCCTAGAGATTAGCAGAGTTACAATCCCTCTAGATCAACCCTCTCATTTTCATGAGAAAAATTTAGCTATATGTCCAAATACATCTCAGTTTTTATACTACAGTTTTTTATATTGTAGAAATGTTTGAACCCAGGGCCTCACACATGTTGGGTAAGCACTCTACTACTGATATGTCTCCAGTCTTTTTTATTTTATTTTGAGACAGGGTCTCCCTGAGTTGCCCAGGCCAACCTTGAACTTGTGATATTCCTGCCTCAGTCTCCCAAATAGTCAGAACTACATGCAGTCACTTCTTTAGGGTTAAAACCACAAGACCTGCTTATAGTTGTCAGAAACTGTTTTACTATGCAAGTGGTAGGTGCTTTTCTTTTTTTTTCTTTTTTTTTTTTTTACGTTGCTAGGGATTGAACCCAGGGCCTTGTGCATGCCAGGCAAGCACTCTACCAACTGAGCTATATCCCCAGCCCTTTTTTGTTTTTGTTTTTTTTTTTTTTTTTTTTTTTTTTTTGATTCAGTTTTGGGTTTTGGTGAGGGAAGGTTGGAGACTGATGAAAGATTAGAGTTCTTTTTAAAATTCAGAAATTATGATAAGAACCTATCTTGGAAGGGACATATTAAAGAATTATTGAGCACCTCATATAAATGACAATTCAGAATGGAGTAACATTGGTGTTTCCCATCCTGAAAAAAAAAAATATGAGAATGGATTAGACAGGGATAGAACACAGAAAGTAAGGATTAGTGAAGCTCTTCTATGTACTAGCCCTCCACACCATATTTTCAGAAACATTAGATTTTCCAACTATTATACTCAAAGTGTGAACATTAACAACTCTCAGAAACCAAGTGGCAAAATTGTTCCATAAAAATGTTTATTATCTCCCTGATGTATATATATATATATATATATATATATATTTTTTTTTTTTTTTTTTTTTTTTAAGAGAGAGAGTTAGGAAAGTTCAGTCTGGATCATTGCTAATGATCAGCAGGGATCATTCCTAATTTCTGAGCCATTTAACATATTTTTTGTTTTAACAGCTGAGCAGTAAAGGGAAAATAGATTTTGATAGGATTGATTCGAATAAAGGCTGCCTTCTTGCCTCTCTCAGTGTATAACTTTTGAAGCATTTAATTACAGTACCTAAATACCAAGAGGATTCTAAGAGCTTTTCTCTGAGCTCTTTTGGAATCATCCCAAGAAGAATCTTTACTGAGAACCTTGTGTGAAGGAAGAGAGGACCACTGATTAGGTTGCAGAGAGGAAGCCATTGTGTTCCTTATCTGCTTTGAGGCTGACTTGGAAGTAGTCCAGTCTTTGGGGCCTGGACCATAGGCCGTTTCACATAAAACATAAGAATTGGAAATTAAGGTTGTTAACTGTTTGACATAATAAATATTTAAGCATTTTAAAGTTCATTTTTGTGTTTTGAAAACTCTTAACAAGTGTTGCTGTTTTTTTTTTAATAATCCCTACTGAGATAACATCTGTTGACATTTTAATGTATGTCCGACCAGCCTTTCTTACAAATAGATATGCATAGATATCTTCTCACTTTAAAAAGCAAAATGGGGATTTATACTGTTTGATATATTCATGAGTATGTGGTTTCTTTTTTTTTTCTTTTTTTATTAGTGCATTATAGTTATATATAAGATTAGGATTCTTTTTGAAGTAACTATACAGACGTGGAACGTAATTTGCTACAATTCAGTCCCCAGTATTTCTCCTGTCCCTCCTCTTCTCCCTCTCCCTGTTCCTTTTCCACTACTCTAGTGGGCTTCATTTGTTTATAGTTTTTTAAATTAGTGCCTTATAGATACACATAAAGGTGAAATTCACTGTGGTGTATTTATAAATGTGCATATGATAGTTTGATCAATTTCATTCCACTGTCTTAGGTGTATTATACTCTGGTATTCCATTAGGGCTTTTTTAATGTTTTTAATGGAGCTGAGGTAGAAAGAGCAGCATGGTAGGAACACAAAGCACTGACTTCATTTGGGTCTGCAGATACCCAGTGGGGAACTAAAAACAGAAATGAATCTTGGCATTTCTGCCTTCATTTTGTGTTAGTCTTCAGATTCATACTCCGCTCTGCACAAAGGCATGCTAATCATTTAAGGAGATTTTATCTAAACACTGGCAATAGAAGATTTATTGGCCCTAAATTTATCCAACCTATCTTGTCTTTCTTCAAGACTGAGGACACTAAGATAAGAATAGGATATTTTCAAGATTTTCAAGGACCTTCATCTGTCAGCTGCATGAAGTCCTCTTAAAGACTGCTAAAGTGGCACCTAGAACTCTCTAGTTGTTGCCCTAAGCCTTCCATGAATAGCAGAGTCTTAACAAGCAGATCACCTGAGGATGAAACTGCTCCCCTAAGCAGGAGCAGTTGCTTCCTGAAACTGAGTTGCCCCCTCCCAGGATTATAGGTCTGATAGATAAATGTCTATCATATAACTAACAGATACAGCTAATAGAGATTTTTTATAAGGACATCCCTGGAGCCACTCACAGAACCAGAACTGAGATAACAATCAGCCAGACAACAGTTTGACCAAGACTTTAATTGTGTGTGCCTCTTGCCTCCTGCCCCAATGTTTCCTCTATTTTAACCTAAAACTCCCATCAATTCCCCAAAGAAGTTGGGACTGAGATGCTTGATCTCAATTTTCCATTCTCATTATGGCCATATGGATTAAAATTCTTTCCTGTTTTCCCCATTGCTTTTGTTTGTTTGTTTGTTGGTGAGTGGCTGGGCCTGACTTGTTGGGACCCCCAGAGTCTGGCCTGTAACTTGGTAACAGGAAGAGCTCCTTACTTTTCTAATGACCTTGTGAGTTGCACATTATCACCTGCATGTTAAAATCCTGTCCTTGCCACTAATACTTTGCTTTGTGGTCTTAAAATATGTCATATAATAATTTCTCTTAGAGAAGATATCTCATGGGAAAAAATAAGATAAACTGAATAATTTCTTAAGGTTTAACTTGAAATTTTCATACTATTCCTATAAATTGCCTATAAATGGTAAACATTTTTAGGCACTATGTTTTCATTTCTCTTGTCTAAAATAAGTTTTATTCTTAATAGTTCTTAACTATATTAGTATCCTTTTCTCCTTCTCCTTTTATCCTATTTGATTTATGATTCACAGTTGTTTATTACATGCTTTAGCCTACAGGCTTTACTCCAAGTTAAATCTGTTACTTCATCTCCACTCTGATTGGAAATTTTTTAAAAAATTATGTAAAAAATGTTTTTAACTGATTTTCTAGGATTCCTGGTTCTCCCATTTGTGCATTTGTTAGTTTTAGTTTTAGGGGGAGCAAAGGGGGTGCGGTGTTTGTTTGGTTTTTGGTTTTAGAGGTTTTTATTTTTATTTTTTTGGTACTAAGGGTTAAACCCAAGGGTGTTTAACCATTGAGCCACATCCCCAGCCCTTTTTATTTTTAAATTTTGAGACAGGGTTTGCTAAGTTGCTAAGGGCCTCCCAAGTTTGCTGAGACTGGCTTTGAACTTATGATCCTCCTGCATCAAACTGCCGAGCCGCTAGGATTACAGGAATGTGATACCATACCTAGCTAGATTGGTGTTTTTCATCCCTGGCTTCATGTTAGAACACCAGGGAATCTTCTACATGCTATCAGTGCCCTAGAACTCCTCCAGATACATTAAATATGAAGCACTGCTCCAGATTATATTTGGTTTTGCAATCATTGGCTGGCTTTCTGTAACTAATTTACAGCATGAATATTTGTTTTTTTACTTCTGATTTGTTATTGTGTGATCCGAAGTAGAAGAGACCACTTACTGTAGGTATCTGTCTTAATTTTTTAATTCTTTGTTCATGCTAAGAATTTAAGTGTCCCACTTAAATTATTTATTCCTATAGGCCCAAATGCCCCTTTCCCTTATCACTGTGGTTAAATTATGCAACTAATAATATGGCATACAATTAATTTTATAGCAAAGATGTAGAAACTATGTAGATTATTACAGATAAAGGGTTTTTAATTAAATTTAAAAGGATTGTGGCTCAAAGTCCTACAAAGTTTACATTAGATTACATGTTAGCCTGGCTCGGTGTGCATGCCTGTAATCCCAGCAATTTGGGAGACTGAGGCAGGAGGATTCCAAGTTCAAAGCTAGCCTCAGCAAAAACAAGGCACTAAGCAAATCGGTAAGACCCTATCTCTAAATAAAATACAAAATAGGGCTAGGGATGTGGCTCAGTGGTTGAGTGCCTCTAAATTCAATCCCCAGTACCAAAAAAAAAAAAAAAAAAAGGTTATATGTTAGATAATCTTTCATGGTCAACAAAATCACAGGAGAATGTTAATTAAATTCCTCTCTAACTGCATTACCCCTCACTAACTCAGCCCTCAGTAACTTTAATTTAAATAGGGCTTAAACTACAGTGGACAGCTTAATCCATTCTCCCAGGCCGCACTCTCAGATGTGACTAGGCCAAGCTTCTGATTTTCCCAAGGGCAGGGGAAGTGATCAAGAAGTGAGTGCCTTCTGATCATTTGATACTTTTAAATTCTTTGTATGATGTGGACTTTGTAATGGTTAGTCTGTTTCCTGATTGGCTAATACAAGAAAAATCTTTCCTTTTTTCACATACATTTTAATACTCCAGAATGACTTTTTGTAAAAATATGGAGCTTTTGTTGTTATCTTTTAATTCTTATGAGTATTTTAAATTTTCTCTTATTTCTTAAGTTATTTTTAACTTAGTTCTAGGTACAGACAGAGTGGAGCAGATGACCAAAACTTACAATGACATTGACATGGTTACACATCTCCTTGCAGAGGTAGGAGTTTATCTTTTATTTCTCTAATACAAAAAGCTAAAACTGGGGACCGGGGTTGTAGCTTAGTGAGTGCTTACCTAGCATGTGTGAGGCACTAGGTTTAATCCCCAGCACCACATACAAATAAACAAATAAAGGTAATGTGTCCATCTCCAACTTTAAAAATATTTTCTTAAAAAAAGCTAAAACTGAGGATCATTTGTAATCTATCAGATTTGCACATTAGATGAAAAATGGTGACGTCTGGGCTCTGGGTTCTTTTTGGGTAAGATTGTTACAACTGAAACATCTGGCATACCATATTACATCACAAACTAAATGGTTTCTGAACCGTTGATTGTTGTGAAGTTATAGAGGACTGATTGATCGATCAGTTGACTGATTGGTTAATATGGTGCAGGCTGGACTATATCTTCTAGAAAAAGATATTGTTTTTAAATTGTCCCTGCTGTTATGCTGGAGTAGAGCCGCCCATTCAAGAAGATCCATTGCAAATGGGGATCCATTGCAAATAAATAGCTGCAGTCTTTCAGTCAGCTTTTTTGTCACTGTACCAAAAGACCTACAAGCACAGTTTGAGAAGGAGAAGTTTGTTTGGCATTCATGGTTTCAGAGGTCTCAGTCCATTAACAGCAGATTCCATTCCTCTGGGCTTGAGGTAAGGCAGAACATCATGGTGAAAGAGTGTGGTGGAAAACAGCTCAGGACATACAATCAGGAAGCAGAGAGAGATCTGCTCACCAGGGACAAAATGTATACCCCAAAGGCATGCCCCAGTGACCTTCCCCCTCCAGCAACATCCTACTTGATTACAGTTATAACTCAGTTAATATATTCAAGTGAATTAATGCACCTGTTAAGGCTTTCATAACCCAGTGATTTCACCTCTAAACTTTCTTGCATTGTCTCATACATGAGTTTTTTGGAGGACACCTCATATCTAAACTATAACATGAAAGCATTTCCTTTTTTCATTTTCAGTTTGATCTATTTGATCTTAGTTTGTTTATGGCATTTTAAACATGTATAGTGTATCTCTTCCAGTTAATAGTCAATAGTGTTCTCTTCTTGTATCTGTTTCATTTGACTTTCTCTTTGACATATACCTGCCCCCTCTCCTCCCCAGATTTTCAGACTAATTTTTGTATATGCCACTTAGCCTATATTTAAATGAGATAAATGACCTTGATACTTGGGAGATAATCCATCCATTTTTATGTGCTATGGGAGGGAAACAATTTTATTCATAATGATTAATGTAAACTGAACTCATATTTTAGGCAGTTAGAGATATGTGACAGTTTTCCATGTCATGAATATAATCCTTACCACTACCATACAGATGGCTCTAACTGACCATAACTCTGAATTAAGGCTTGTTGCTTGGCCTCCCTGCATCACTTACCACCAACTTCATTAGACTCTCTTCTCCTAGAGGCAGACCCCTGAGCCTCAAATTTCCAATTCTTTATTCCTTATTTTATTTCACATCATTATTCTTACACCATTTGTCAGTGGGGCTCTTCACTGTGTTTTCCTCCAAGCTACTGGCAAGAGTGCATATAAACTTTGCCTTAAACAAAACTATTTTCAATATGATATGATCCCCATATCTTAAATGGCTAATTCTGTATCATTATCATACTTAATACACAATTATGCTTAACAGATATTTGGGCTTTTATGGTATAGTTTCCATCTTGTGGGGGGAAAGTGGGGGTTGTTCACTGGGGGTTTAACCCAGGTCCCCGAGCATGCTAAATGCACGTTCTACTATTGAGCTATATTTCCATCCCCCATCCTTATTTTTTTTAAAGCCTCTATTAATTTTTCTAATTCTCCAGTTATAAGTTTAAGGGTTTAATTGTTGGGCTCTAGTGACTAGAATGATCAATAAACTGTGACTCAGTCTCAAAAAAAGAGACGCTCTTCTGCATTTATAACTCTAGTAGTCATCCATTTGATTAATTTTTTTAATTTTTTGTAGTTGATGGCCATCATGCCTTTATTTTATTTATTTTTAGGTGGTGCTAAGGGTCAAACCCAGTGCCTCACCCATGCTAGGCAAGCACTCTGCCACTGAGCTACAGCCCCAGCCCTGATTAATATTTATTAAACACTACCTGTGTGTGCCTGACCCTGTATTCATTTGCAGTATCTGGTCATTAAAATGAATCTCAATGTTTTATAGGAGATTGCTTTTGAGTTTATCAAAATTGACTGCAGAATTTCTAAGCTGACATCTAATTCTATTAGTACTCAAAGAAGTGTGTTTATTTGGTGTTTTAACAGAGAGATCGTGATCTGGAGCTAGCTGCTCGAATTGGACAAGCTCTCTTAAAGCGGAATCATGTCTTGTCTGAGCAAAATGAAGCCTTGGAAGAGCAATTGGGACAAGCCTTTGATCAAGTAAAATCTTTGATTTAGTATTTGCAGCATGAAACTAAACGTTTAGGTCTTGTGTAGTGGAGACCTTTATGTTCCCAGATATCCTTGAAATGATGGTAGTAGGTAAATACCAGTCCCTGTTGGCAACCATCAAACTAAATAGTAGAGAAATGAAATGTTACTATATAGAACACTCAGGTGACCCTACCTTAGTCAATTAAAGCCTATATTCAGTATCCATAGTGCTTCTAGCACCCTGCTTAGATCCTAAGACTGTCCTTACCCCTTTGCATGAAGTCTTTGTATGTGATCATAAAGTGTAGGTATCTTTACTCTGAAGCCAAAACAAAAGGCAGAAAAGAAAAAGAAATTTTTAAAAATGCATTTATTCCATATCAATAAATATTTGTATTAAGAACTAATTTATTGTCAACTTGAATGGTTAAATTTCAGATTTCCTATAACTTGTTATTTTTATCAGGTTTCGTGTATCTTTTATAAATATATTATAGTTGATAATATTTATGTCTATGTTGAAAATATTTATTTCCTAGAACTAAAATTAATATTGCTAGGAAGACATGCAAAGTTATATATAACTTAAAGTATAAGCTCTTGGGTTGAAAATTTGAAGTAGGGGGTCTGTACTGGTACTTTGAAGGTTGTTCTGTATTGTTTTCAACTAAGATTGTATCATCATCTTAAGTGAAATTTTCTTCTATTTTCTTATCTTTTAGAGTATGAAAATTGAATTTTCTTCTTACCTACTAAATAAAAATCGATATTAGTTGAGTTAATGGTCAAAAACTGTATTTTAGAAAGTATCTGGGATTTGTTTAACACTTGTTATTTTTGTCATTCAAATCTAGCATCTGATTTTATAATTTTTTATGGCAAAAAACAGTTGTTCCACATAGTAGAAGCTATAATCAAGCACTTTTTATACGCAGGTTAATCAGCTGCAACATGAGCTATCCAAGAAAGATGAATTACTTCGAATCGTCTCTATTGCTTCTGAAGAGAGTGAAACTGATTCCAGCTGTTCTACACCTCTTAGGTTCAATGAGTCCTTTAGCTTATCTCAAGGTTTGCTACAGCTGGACATGCTACAAGAAAAGCTCAAGGAACTGGAAGAAGAGAACATGGCTCTTCGATCCAAGGTATATTTGACCTCATTCTCATTGTCCTTTACTTTAAAGGCTACAAGGTTCAGTTGCAGGTAGAATTGAGATAAATTATGGCATAACATTCTTATTAAGGGTTGGCAGACAAGGAACTGTTTGCCTTCCATTGTTACTTAGAGCCCACTGAAAAGTGGATGATAGCAGGTTGACAAGTAAAATGGGGATGGCCATAGCATAGGATGGACATCAAATGGAGTTTATATATATAAATAAGTAACTGGAAGAAGAACTACGTCCAAAAAAATTCAGGTTTCTATGAGCTGGCATAATGTAGTGAATCAAAGATGTCCTACTTAAGCAAGTGACATTTTAACCAAGCCTAGAAATTCATTAGAGATATAGATTACAGGGGGCTTGAATGGGCGTGTGCAAAGACCCTGAGAGCAATGAGGAGAGATGCTTTTCATGTTCTTTTCCCTATATTTATTTTGTGGTAGGTAAAGTTTGACAGACTGTTAGTATTTTTTTTCCTTTGAAAGTGGTGAGCTTAAATTTTTAAACAACAAAGCCTTTTGTAGTTGTTAATACAAAAGCATTAGACGATATTGTCACAGACTGATTTTTTTTTTTCTTGAAGGCTTGTCATATAAAGACAGAAACTTGTACTTATGAAGAGAAGGAACAACAGCTTGTGAATGACTGTGTTAAAGAACTTCGTAAGTAGTAATATATTCTGTTTCATAGCCTTTGCAATTTTTTGTTAGGAAATCTCCAACTCGGAAATTTGATTAATAGTTTCAGTAGAAGTATCTCAAGAAACAGTTTAAAATTTACTTAGTCTATTTTGTGTTGCTATAACAAATACCTGAGAATGAGTAACTTACAAAGTAAAGAGGCTTATTTAGCTCACAATTCTAGTGGCTAGAGATTCCAAAGATTGTGATGACTACATCCTGGCAAGGGTCCTGGCTGGCTTACAACATGGCAGAGAGGTGGAAAGGGAGCTAGCTGTATGCAAAAGGGGCCAAGCATTTGAGGTGTTCTTGCTTTATAACAACCAAAATCTAGAAATCTAACATAATTGGAGAGACCAGCTTTAATCCCTTCTGTAGGCAGTGTCCTCATGACCCAAATACCTTCCACTAGGTCCCACCTCCTAGAGATCTCACTACCTCCACACCACCACATTTTTCCAACACATCAACCTTTGAAAGACAGACCACATCTAATCCATAGCAATTACTAAAAGTTCTATAATATCACATTGAGCCTACAACCCTAAATAAGATACCACATGTATTTTTAAGAAATACATGTTTCACCATGATCAAGTAGGATTCATCCCTGAGATGCAAGGCTGGTTCAATATACGGAAATCAATAAATGTTATTCACCACATCAATAGACTTAAAAATAAGAACCATATGATCATCTCGATAGATGCAGAAAAAGCATTCGACAAAGTACAGCATCCCTTTATGTTCAAAACTCTAGAAAAATTAGGGATAACTGGAACATATCTCAACATTGTAAAAGCAATCTACGATAAACCACAGGCCAGCATCATTCTAAATGGAGAAAAATTGAAGGCATTCCCTCTAAGATCTGGTACAAGACAGGGATGCCCTCTCTCACCACTTCTGTTCAACATAGTCCTCGAAACACTGGCCAGAGCAATTAGACAGTCAAAAGAAATTAAAGGCATAAAAATAGGAAAAGAAGAACTTAAATTATCACTATTTGCAGATGATATGATCCTATACCTAGCGGACCCAAAAGGGTCTACAAAGAAGCTATTAGAGCTAATAAATGAATTCAGCAAAGTGGCAGGATATAAGATCAACACGCATAAATCAAAGGCATTCCTGTATATCAGCGACAAATCCTCTGAAATGGAAATGAGGACAACTACTCCATTCACAATATCCCCCAAAAAAATAAAATACTTGGGAATCAACCTAACAAAAGAGGTGAAAGATTTATATAATGAAAATTACAGAACCCTAAAGAAAGATATAGAAGAAGACCTTAGAAGATGGAAAAATATACCCTGCTCATGGATAGGCAGAACTAACATTATCAAAATGGCGATATTACCAAAAGTTCTCTATAAGTTCAATGCAATGCCAATCAAAATCCCAACGGCATTTCTTGTAGAAATAGATAAAAGAATCATGAAATTCATATGGAATAATAAAAGACCCAGAATAGCAAAAACAATGCTAAGCAGGAAGTGTGAATCAGGTGGTATAGCGATTCCAGACTTCAAAATATACTACAGAGCAATAGTAACAAAAACAGCATGGTACTGGTACCAAAACAGGCAGGTGGACCAATGGTACAGAATAGAGGACACAGTAACCAATCCACAAAACTACAACTATCTTATATTTGATAAAGGGGCTAAAAGCATGCAATGGAGGAAGGATAGCATCTTCAACAAATGGTGCTGGGAAAACTGGAAATCCATTTGCATCAAAATGAATCTGAATCCCTATCTCTCACCATGCACAAAAGTTAACTCAAAATGGATCAAGGAGCTTGATATTAAATCAGAGACATGGCATCTGATAGAAGAAAAAGTTGGTTATGATCTACATACCGTGGGATCGGGCCCCAAATTCCTCAATAGGACACCCATAGCGCAAGAGTTAACAACTAGAATCAACAAATGGGACTTACTCAAACTAAAAAGTTTTTTCTCAGCAAAAGAAACAATAAGAGAGATAAACAGGGAGCCTACATCCTGGGAACAAATCTTTAATCCACACACTTCAGATAGAGCCCTAATAACCAGAATATACAAAGAACTCAAAAAATTAGACAATAAGATAACAAATAACCCAATCAATAAATGGGCCAAGGACCTGAACAGACACTTCTCAGAGGAGGACATACAATCAATCAATAAGTACATGAAAAAATGCTCACCATCGCTAGCAGTCAGAGAAATGCAAATCAAAACTACCCTAAGATACCATCTCACTCCAGTAAGATTGGCAGCCATTAGGAAGTCAAACAACAATAAGTGCTGGAGAGGATGCGGGGAAAAGGGCACTCTTATTCATTGCTGGTGGGACTGCAAATTGGTGCAGCCAATTTGGAAAGCAGTATGGAGATTTCTTGGAAAGCTGGGAATGGAACCACCATTTGACCCAGCTATTCCCCTTCTCGGTTTATTCCCTAAAGACCTAATAAGAGCATGCTACAGGGACACTGCTACATCGATGTTCATAGCAGCACAATTCACTATAGCAAGATTGTGGAACCAACCTAGATGCCCTTCAATAGATGAATGGATTAAAAAAATGTGGCATTTATACACAATGGAGTATTACTCTGCATTAAAAAATGACAAAATCATAGAATTTGGAGGGAAATGGATGGCATTAGAGCAGATTATGCTAAGTGAAGCTAGTCAATCTTTAAAAAACAAATACCAAATGACCCCTTTGATATAAGGGGAGTAAACAAGGACAGGGTAGGGACGAAGAGCTTGAGAAGAAGATTTACATTAAACAGGGATGAGAGGTGGGAGGGAAAGGGAGTGAGAAGGGAAATCGCATGGAAATGGAAGGCGATCCTCAGGGTTATACAAAATGATATATAAGAGGAAAGGAGGGGTAAGACAAGATAATACAAATGGAAGAAATGATTTACAGTAGAAGGGGTAGAGAGAGAAAAGAGGAGGGGAGGGGAGGGGAGGGGGGATAGTAGAGAATAGGACAGACAGCAGAATACATCAGACACTAGAAAGGCAATATGTCAATCAATGGAAGGGTAACTGATGTGATACAGCAATCTGTATACGGGGTAAAGTTGGGAGTTCATAACCCGCTTGAATCAAACTGTGAAATATGATGTATTAAGAACTGTGTAAGGTTTTGAACGACCAATAATTAAAAAAAAAAATTAAGAAAATAAGTGACTTCATCAACGTTTCAAAATAAAACAGAGCTATAAAGAAGAAAAATTAGTAAATTATTTTCCTTTACAAATTACTTTAATACTTTTAAAAAACTGCACTAAATTGAAGCTATTAAAGATGTATACAGACATAGGCTTCCACAGCAATTCCAGTGGTTGAGCCAACATTAGAAAACTTTGACTTCCATTTAATTCAAGTTTTCTAATGTTGCCAGGATAAGGTCTATCCTTGAATGAAAGATTGTATCTTTTTCTTATACAGAATAATGGCAAAGAAATATGCCCAAACTAATCCATTCACTTCCACTTTAGATAATAAGAAAATGTAACTACTTCTTAATTTGGATATTATCAATTCAACCACTAGTTATCTATTATACTAATTTTGTTTCTTTATTCTGGAAACAATTCCACTAACAATTCATTCACCTGGATGGTTATAGTTACTGATGCTGTTTTTTGTTTGGTCCAGACAGCAATGATTCAGTATTACTTTTAAACGTTCTTAACCCAGGATCTTGGGATTTCTAGGAAATCCATAGGCATCTGGAATTATATTTTTTTAAAAAAAATTTCATGTACACAGTTCTCCCTTAGTATCCAGGGCAAATTGGTTCCAGGAACACCTTCCACCCCTACCATACAAACAGCAAACTTCACAGATGTTCAAGTCCCTCATATAAAATGGCATAGTATTTGCAAATGACTTATACACACCCTCCCATACACATTACACCCTCTCTAGATTACTTGCAATACTTCATATAATTCTTATGCACTAATGTGGATTCAGAGTAGCATTTGGTAAGCAGCAATTTCAAGTTTTGCTTTTGGGGACTTTCTGAATTTTTTCTGAATACTTTTGATCCACAGTTGAATCTGAAATGCAAAACTGGGGCAGGCTGATTATATATACTCATTGTGATTATTCTGGCAGCCAACCATTCTTTTTTTTTTTTTTTTAACCTAGCATCCATAGAGTCTCCTTCATTTAACAGTGCCCCATTTCCCTCTGAAACACAATCCTTATGCCTAGTCCAAGGAAAAAGATAAAAGTCATTCTACTCTGTGCTTGAAGAGAGGTGCACCGGAACCAAGTCAGAATGAACTTGTACAAAAAAAATTTTTTTTTTCAACAAGGCTTTGGGACAAAGAATCTGTTTCAGCTTGATCAAAAGCCTGAGAGGATGATACAGTTGAGACAATGCTACTGCCTCCAACTTGCTACCAAATGAAGACAGAGCACTAACATGCTCCCTTCAAGATGGAGAAAAATTGGAACTTTTTTACATTATCCAGAAGTTACCTTTATGACCAGATTTTTCCATATGTTAATAATGTGCCCCTCTGGGCACATACACACTCATGCCATCTACTCCATGACATCTGCAAAGCTAACTCTTCTGTTTAATTTCTATGGGTTTCTGTGACCTTTCCTGTGCAATATCCCTCTCTATGTTCTCTACTTCTAGCCTTCCTACCTGTCTTTAATTCCATTACATGTTGTCAAAATCACATACCATATACTATTTCTTAATTTGGAACAGAGGAATTTTGTCAGTTTTCCAGTCCTTTTCCGTCCAAGTTTACACAGTGGAGATTATTTTGCAGTTGAGAGAATGAGACAGGGAGGGAGTGCAGTAGGGAGGCAGGAACAAAGAAAAATGGGATTTAAAAACAGGATTCAAATGGAGAATCATGTAGTACATTTCATTAAGAGTAGAACAAATTGAGAGTTTATTTAGACACACAAAAGAAAAATATATTTTGGCTAAACAAGTATCTTCAGCATAGATTAGGAGGAATAGATGTTTATGCATTCTGATCTAGATTCCGACCAGACTTTGCTGACATAATTATGGAACCCGTAAAAGTAATGACTGGTGTTTAGAACGGTTGCCACTTCCTTTGAACTGGCTCTATAAATGCCAAGAGTGAGTATTTTAGATTAAATGAATAGATTAATAAACATCTTTAGAATATCTATCATTAAGGCTGATTTATGTTCTATTGCCAGCAGTAATTCAAAGAAATGCCATGCTATTCAAAAAATATTGCATGTTGTTCTCACCACTTTGCCAATGTTATGACACCATGTAAGAATGACAATATCTATATTCTTTTGCAGTGCTAACTATTCACAAAACCAATAGATATTAAACCACTTTCCGTTTACACAGGCATCAACACAGGAACCACTTATATTTATAACTTTGATAAATGGCCTTTCATTTATAAATTTATAGTGTATCCATAATTTCTTTAGGAAACCAAAATTTCATTCAAAAAATTGCCACAACATTTATCTATGCAAAAATGATGAATATGTTTTGTGAAATTAAATGCTTTTAAAAATTAAAATCATATTGCCAAGAAAAAAAAAAGAAATACATGTTTCAAATAACCATCATCATTAAAGAAGGCCCTGAATTTCTTTTTTTCCCTCCTTTCACATGTTTTTATTGGTGCATTATAGTTGTACATAATGATGAGATTTCTTATTACATATTCATACATTCGCACAATATAACAATATAATTTGGTCAGTATCGCTTCCCACCACCTCCCCACTCACTCCCCTTTTCCTACCCTTTTCTCTGCTGATTTCCCTTTGATTTTCATGAGATCCAAGCCCTGTATTTCTATAAATAAATTATAACATAATAGCAAGAAAAGAATTAAAGCTCTCATTTTGTTGCTGAGGAAATAATCCTAGAGAGGATATGATTTGCCAAAGTCAGAAAACCGATTAGAGGCAGAACAAGGGCTTAAAATATGGCATAAAATCTAATGTTTATGGAACACCCAAATATTCCAGTAAGGACAGGAATATGATTTAAAGTAATGTTCTCTAAAACAATTTAAAAAATAAATCATAGAAAAAGATTGAGTTCACCAGAAAAAGATTTAATTTCTCTGTAAACATAGCCTTTTATATTGAAAGACAATATGATAATGTCACATCAATTCATTTTGGCTGTGCGTCTCAAAATATGACACCTTGGAGTAACAGAATGTTAGAGAACCAAAAAGAATGTAATTGAATCTTCTCTACTACCTTTACCAACTTCAGAAAGAAGTGACTTTCCCCAAAGCTCAGCTCCAGGTCTCCTCCCTTTCTATTATTATCCTTTGAAATACAAGAGGCTCTCCATCAAGTTAAAAATAACTTTCATACAACAGTGCAAAGTAGTTTTTCCACTTGTAATTAGATGTCAGTTTTTCATATGAAATACAGGTTTATTTCTCCAGTGGAATTCTGAAGGTTCTATTTTATGTACATGCAAGAATGCTAGGCTGCAAGAATTACTCTGGAGATCCTACTTAGTTTTCTGGGTAGCCCAGAAAGTCTGTCTCACACAGAAGCATCTCAGTAGCTTTATCACATTCTGTCACAGATTGTGACTGTCCCATTCTGTAACTGTTCCTTTGTTAGATTAGTTAAGATTAATTATCATTGTTTGTGGGATTTAAGTTACATATCCCTGAAGAGTTCTCAAAGACAAATGAAATTGCCTGTTAATGCTTGCAAAAATATGTAATTCACTTAGCTTTCCTTTTAGTTTTTTAGTCCGTTATTAAGAGAAATATTGGAACAACTGTCTTACATAAAGAAAAAAATTGAAGTAAAACATTTAGCCTTTGGCCTTTATAAGTCATCTCTTTTCAGTATCATTGTCTCCTGTATAATTCCCAGCATTTGCCTATCTCAGAAAAAGCTTTTGTAATTTATGTTAAAGAAAAATGTATTTATGCTTGTCCACTCCTTGTTACTAATCAGAATTCAGCCTATAGGCAGTAGTTTGCTAACCCTTGCTATACCTTTTAATTTTGCTTCCTAGGAGAAACAAATGCTCAGATGTCCAAAATGACTGAAGAATTGTCAGGGAAGAGTGATGAACTGATTCGATACCAAGAGGAAATCTCCTCGCTTTTGTCTCAGATTGTAGATCTGCAGCACAAACTTAAAGAAGTAGGTGTATTCATTCATTCAGCTAATGTTTGCTAAGTGCTGACCTGGTACTGTTTGCTAAGCAGCACTAGATACATGGAGCAAAATATACAAGTCCCCAGCCCTTTTTAATGCCTTAGTTTAATTACTGTTTTAATCTTCCTTATTTCCTAAAATATCTTAAATAGTTTGGAGTCACTATTTTTCTCTTAAATGGTGTTAGATTTTCCTTAGAAATTTTGCTCACTTTATTGTTCTTAATTGGCTTTTAAAAGCCTTTTAAAGGACTTAAGAATACATGTCCCACAGAGAAACTTTTAAGATGTTTTTAAAAGGGAAGGAGTAGCCATTTTTAATATGGGAAAGCCTCATGTGTCTCTTTTAATATATTGTTAGCATGTGATTGAAAAGGAAGAACTAAGACTTCACCTACAAGCTTCCAAAGATGCCCAGCGACAACTGACAATGGAGGTAGTGAAATCTTCCTTGATTTCGTGTAATTCAGGAGGGCTGGGATGAGTAGTTTTGTTTTTTGGTTTTTTTTTTCTGTCTTTGAGACTAAATTATTAAAGGGGAATTACCAGGTTTGAAAAACAGCCAAAGATTAAGATGAAATTATAAGATCTGTGAAGAAAAGCATTTTTAAAATTCTGTCTCTAAAACTAATAATGGCAACATCCTTCTTGATTAGTAGGGAAAACCTTGACCTTTGTAAGATTCTTTAGAAATATAGGACCCTTTTACTGGTCTGCCTAAAAAAGTCCAGCAGTTTTTAAATAAGATCATTTCTCAGTAGTAAGAGAAATAGCAAAACTTTTACTTTCTGTCTACATAAACATTTTATATGTTAGATATAACTTAGTGGTAATTTAGTATGCATAAGAATCACCTGGGAGAGCAGGTTTTCAATGGAAATGCCCAGGCACCATCCCAAGAGTTTCTATTTCAGTTAATTTAGAGCAAGGGCCTAGAATGTACTTTTTATTTTTTGATACTAGGGATTGAACCCAAGGGTGCTTAACCACTGAAACACATCCCCAGCCCTTTTTTAAGACAGGGTCTCACTAAATTGCTTAGGGCCTTGCTAAACTGCTGAGGCTGGCTTTGCCTTCTGAGCCACTGGAATCTTAGTGTGTACCACCGTGCCCAGCTGCTAGATGTTCATTTTAATGAACATCCCTGGCTCTGGTGATTCTGATGAGTAACAGTACACATACTATAAGAAATTTTTTCAGTTCTGAAAATTATATACTCTTTTACCAGACTTGTGTATCTAGCTGTAAAAGAAGATTCTGAAACAAGAGGGAAAAACTACTTGTTTCGGATGATTGAACAGCCTGATATCAAGTACAACACTTTCTGTACTCTTGATCTTGTCACTTAAAGACTTCAGAGTGATGTTTAAAGGAAAGATATGACTTGACCATATCTTTTAAACCTCCTCTGTAAGCTTGATAAAGTTAGCTTAACCCTCTGGATAAAATTAATACTTATCCCCAGGATTTCTGTGGTTTTTTCCCATTGTTGTTTTGAGAAGATAGTGAAGTACACTGCTGTCCTTTCTTTCAGCTACATGAGTTACAAGACAGGAATATGGAGTGTTTGGGAATGTTACATGAATCCCAAGAAGAAATAAAGGAACTTCGTAGCAGATCTGGCCCTGCTGCTCATCTGTACTTCTCTCAATCTTATGGAGCTTTTACTGGGGTAAGAAACAGAAAGATGCCATGAATTTGAGGAAAAGATTAGATTGTCCTCAGAGTGAAAGGATTTGTGATGGCATAAGTTGCCTCGAGATAACATGGTTTGTTCTTGTTTCTGAGATCCAGTTATAGATTTAGACTTCAATTTGATATATCTCTATCTTAATACTCTTACTAATTCTAACAGATGACCTTCTAGAGTATTGTAATAAGTAAGATGAGCTGTAAGGAAATTACATTTTAATCTGTGTACTAAGAGCTACTTAAACATGGTTCATCTCACCTGAGGCCCATCATCTACTAATTATTTAAACAGTACTTTAAGCATCTAAAACCTCTTTCAGTACCTCTTGAAGTTTCTTGTTATGTTTAACTCCATTTAGAATGTAAGCCCCATGAGAACAGGAGTTATTTAATTCATTAGTAGACAGTATCTTTTTTTTTATTTGTTTTAATTAGTTATAGACGACAGAATGCATTTTGATACATCATATATAATGGAGTATAATTTCTCATTCTTCTGGTTGTACATGATGTAGTAGACAGTATATTTTTAATGGTAGAAATTAATAAAAGCTTCTGAGTTTATGCCAGAATTTGTGATGTTGGTTCAAACATTTACCTTAGCAATCTGGTTCTTAAATACTTACATGGAGTTACATGGAGTCCTGTGAAATTTTTAAAATACCAAAACTCTAAATTTTGGTAGATTTTCTTAAGGATATGAGGGTAGAAGTTTTGTTTTTTAATTTTGAAATAATTTTGGATTTAAAATTCCAAATATAGTAAAGAGAACTCTCATATATTCTTCAACTATTAACATACTACTGTATTTACTAATTACATGTCTGTCCTTTTTTAAATTCTGGACCATTTAATAAGTTGCAGATACAACATAGTACCCCTTAGTATGTAAGTGTGTGTCTGCTAAAAGCAAGGACACTCTGGAGGACTTGCCTACATAATCACACTATGACCAGCATAAGGAAGTTGACTTGATGTGTAATACTGTTATCTAATCCACAGAGCCCATAGATATTTTCCCAGTTCTCCCAATAATGTCCTTTAAAAGATGCATAGCATTTAGTAATTTAAACCAAGGGAGATTCTTTTGTTTTTTTATTTCATAACCTTTATAGAATGTCCACAATTTAATGCCATATTATTCTCAGTGCATCATAACAGGAGGCTACACAATGTCTATATATTACTTTATTCATGATATTAGTATTTTGTGCAGAGAGACTTTGAAATTAAATGTCCTATTTCTCCTCAGACTTTCCATCCATGGTGTTAGCTCCATTGATTGTTCTCATTCATTGTTCTCATCTGGTTTGGTTATTACTATTGTGATTGCCAAATGGTGATTTTTCTAATTCCATTTTTCTACATTATTAATGACATTCTTTTGTAAGAGCTTTTCTACCCTATTTATTTATTCATTTGCTCCTTGAGTTATATCAATATAAATTCCTATTTTATTCAATGGATTATAAAATATTATTATTGTGTATTTTGATATTTAAATTGTGCCAGAGATGGCCAGTGGGATTTCCTTCAAGCTTGTATTTACTTTTTGTCCCAGCCCTGGAATTGGCCCTTTCTTCAAGGAGCTCTGATGACATTTTTACAGAGGAATGGTATTCTGAATGCAAGACTGGGTGCTGGGTATACCCATTACCACTAGAGTATTTTTGCTTCTAGGCCCTCTCAGCAGATAAAGCTAGGAAATATTTTCTATTTCACATATATACCTAGACAATACATAGATCTGTTTTTCCACTCATGTTTATATTTACATATGTATATATAATAAAAATCTCAAGTTCACATGATTGGCTTTAGTTCCAGTTATTCTCAGCTCAAATTACTGAGCATGTCAACCATGCTACTTGAATCCTCATCTCTGACCAGTGGAAGAAATAACTTACTTAATTTCTTAATGATTTTTCTAATGTTACAAAAATTTATACATGTATGATATGGATAAGTTAGAAATTACAGAAAACAAGAAGTAATTGTTGCAGAGAATCACGGTTCTTGGCTTATGGTCTTTCAGACCTTTTTGTTTTTGTATATTTGCTTGTGTAATATTTTCTGTTTATCATAATTCCCATTGCTTTCTTATAAAAATATTTCATGAAAAGATAGTTGGTTCTTGTTCAAATGTTTTATTTTTACAGTGTCTCTTTTTATTCACCCTGAGTTTTAGCTTGTGACTATTTTCTTGTGTTTTCTTTTATTATAACAACACCAAAAATATAGGCTGCTTGAAAATCTGTTGATTAATTTAAGGGCCATGTTCACTTTAGGGAGCACATACTCTTTTTTTTCAGGAATCTTTGGCAGCTGAGATTGAGGGGACCATGCGTAAAAAGTTGAGTTTGGATGAGGAATCTCTCTTTAAGCAAAAGTAAGTACAGATCACAAGGTGATCTCAACCACTGGAATGGACATTAAACAGAAGCCACAGGTCTGAGGATGTTGCTCAGCCTAGTATGTGCAAGGCCCTGGGTTCAGCCACCAGCACTAAAGGGGAAAAAAGAAGCCACAATCCAAAGTGGTAACTATTATGAAATTCAATAGTAAATCTTCTTACTATTCATTTTTTTTCCTTCATTATACTGACTTAAGAGAATTTTTTTGTTCTTAAAATTTATTTTCTACTAAAAACTAAACAAAGAATTAAACTGAGAGTTCTTCTAAGAACTAAAGTCTCTAAACTTTAGAAACTGTTCAGGGTGGCTTTATTTCTAATGAACTGTACATTCAAGACTCTGCTAAACACCCTAGTGGATGGCAGAAATAGTAACGAATGCTTCATTTTTTGACAGAGCCCAACAGAAACGGGTGTTTGATACTGTCAAGGTTGCAAATGACACACGGGGCCGCTCTGTCCCATTTCCAGCTCTGCTACCCATCCCAGGCTCAAACCGTTCAAGTGTCATCATGACAGCAAAACCTTTTGAGTCTGGTGTACAGCAAACAGAGGACAAAACACTCCCAAACCCAGGGAGCAACTCAGAGGAGGCTCCAGGGTAAGAAACAGATGACAGCAGTGATTCTGCATTTCTGTGGCATTGGCATACCAGATACATATACTGAGTATTCCAGCACTCCTCTATTCTATTCCATAAAGGTTCTATAACACTCGATTCTCATTCAGTTTTGATGTCCTACATTATATGTAGGATATTATCAATTTCATCAATGTTTTTGAGTGAAAATGTGTGTTCAAAATAGAGTTTGCATTTTACTTCAAAATTTTTCACTTCTTATAAGTCTAAATCTTCATGTTCAAAGTCGATTTGTTCAAATCAATTTGGTCAGTGTTATAAATGCATCAGATGACATTTTCTCCTATTCCATGTTTATAATCTCAACCACTTTGGTGCTTTGATAAAGAATGAATTTAAGTACATATGGTGAAGTTCCAGGTTGCTTCTGATTTCTTACTTGTTTAAACTCAAATTATTTTCCTTCTTTTCATTAATTCAGTTCTTTAAATTACATATAATTAGAAGCTAAGCAGCTTTATTAGAAAAAGTCAACTGGAAACCTTTGAAACATGAGTATATGGCACTTTGGGAAAATCTTACCTAATGCAGAAATCCGTCACACAAGGTTTCATTTGTGTTGCTTGGTCTGTCATGAGCATGGTGTGTCCCTTGTTATTTGGTTGTCTTAGGAGAAGCTCTGAAACAGATCTATGTGAATTCACACAGTTACTAAGCAAGTATAATCTTTCCTTTGATGTCATTTGTAAAATAATTTCTAATTTTCCAATGTTGAAAAGTGTAAAAAAATGTGCACCAGAGAACTATGAAAATTCAGTATTATACAAATCTTATTATCTTTTAAATATTTTGCAACATTCACAGCCCAAAGGAAATTTTTTCATAATTTCATATTTTTAAACTGTTGTTTTTCAACTAATGACATGTCATTTAATGGATAGCATGTTCTCTTTTATCATATTACTTAAAATAATGATACCTCTTATAATCAATGGGTAGATTCAGTAAAATGTGATATTTCCTTTTCTGACTACCTGAATATATAGATGGACATATCTATAGCTTCATAAATCAAATAGAAAAATTGACGAACACAACATAACAATAAAATATATGTTTTGCCTCTCTAAAGTAATTTGAAATATCTGTAAAAATGACATTTAGTAAGTATTGCTGGTGATTTGGATTTGTTGTTATTGTACTCCAGATATTCTATGAGAATACCTCCCTTTTAAAATCAGTCTCTTAAATGTTCACCCTTATAGGAAGGAGAGATCATGACTTTATGATCTGATCAGTGAATTTGATTTTCCTGCAGGAGCTCTCAGTCGGTGAGCCAGCCAGAACCTTCAGAAGACAGTGATTTGGCTACAGCACTACATCGCCTCAGCCTGCGTCGACAGAACTACTTAAGTGAGAAGCAGTTCTTTGCTGAAGAGTGGGAACGGAAGATCCGGGTTCTAGCTGACCAAAAAGAGGGGGTTAGTGGTTATGACACTCCCACAGAGAGCCTTGCATCTGTTTGCACCGACCAGTCAGAGATCACAGACCTCAGCAGTGCCAGTTGCCTTCGAGGCTTTATGCCAGAAAAATTACAAATCGTCAAGCCCCTTGAAGGTAATAAGTCAGTAAGGGCTCTGTCCAAACTAGGCAGCATTTGGACTTTCCTTTCCCTGGACTTGAGATTCTGTTGTAACTATAAGAGCACTGTGTGTGGAAGATATATTTTCAAATCTCACTGTTTGGCTGATAGGGCATTATGTGTTTTGTGGAAAATTAGTAAATGAGATCAGCGTTCTCTAAGTCATCGTCCATCAGTTCTTTTCTGATATTTTTAATATAAATATGAGGGGGGAGGAGGAGGAATCTTTTCCTGTCCTTTGCTAAGGACTGTCATTAATAGCAGTTTCCATGGAATGAAAAATGAAAATGAACTGGAGATGATACCTCATGTCCATCTTCCTATTCGAAAAAGAACTCTATATCCAGGAACAATAATTACTTTGGGGTTTGTATGCCTGCATTTTTTTTTTTTAAATTTCTGTTTCAGTTCAGTTTTTATTCTAAGGTAGTACTTGAATTCAAAATAAATTTCTTTGTTTTATGGAATATTGGCAGTTCTCAAATGAGACTCTACCATTATCATAACCATTATTATACAAGAATTATGCATTAAACAAAATTTGGGGTAGTTAACCTATAAGGATCCCTCAACTCAAAGGTTCCATAACTTAGTTTGATGTAGGCATTTGTCAGAGTTGTCATTCTTAGGATGAAATGACGGTAGTGACATAATTAGATGCTGCATCTGGTGCAGGTGCTTGGGATGAGTGTTCACCAGGGACCCATACACTAGAACCAAGAGAATGTATCCTTTTTATCATTTTCATTTTCATTTTCTTCCTGGGAACCCAGAGGAGAGAGAATCATGAGCAAGATGGGGAAATACATAAAGAAATTACTGAAAACTCAACTTATCTCCCAACCTAGGAGCCTGGCTTTTGGCTTCCAAGTTTATAAGCCCTGTTCCAGGCCAGGGGAGTATTGATTTTTATCACCAGGGAAAACACAGCCCACCTCTCAGGTACATCCCATCCTTTTCCTCACTGCTTCAGCATCCTGATTCCCATTAAGAATGTCTTCTTGGATTTTTTTCCCCTCTCCTTCTTTAAATATCCTTTTATAAAATTTATTTATTTATTTATTTTGGAGGGGATACCGGGGATTGAACTCAGGGGCACCCAACCACTGAGCCACTCTCCCAGACCTATTTTGTATTTTATTTAGAGCCAGGGTCTCACTGAGTTGCTTAGTGCCTTGCTTTTGCCAAGGCTGGCTTTGAACTTTCGATCCTAACTCAGCCTCCCGAGCCGCAGGGATTACAGGAGTGTGCCACCATACCCCGCTAATTGTCCTTTTTAAAGTTGACTTTTGAAATCGATTATTACACCCCCAATGTCTTATCAGTCTTTCACAGAGAATTTTAATTTGCCAAGCTTATTAACAAAATATTAAGATCAATAAGTAGTTTTATTACTATCATTATTACTATTGCACACATAATTTTAACTTCTGTTTCAAGATTTAAGATGCCTCTCTTTTCCCTTGGCTTGTACATTCAGGATCACAAACTCTACATCACTGGCAGCAGCTTGCTCAACCAAACTTGGGAACTATTCTTGATCCACGACCAGGTGTCATTACTAAAGGCTTTACCCAGTTGCCCAAAGGTGCCGTCTATCACATCTCAGATTTAGAAGAGGATGAAGAGGAGGGCATCACTTTTCAGGTTCAGCAGCCTCTTCATATGGAGCAGAAACCTGCAGTATCCAAACCAGTAACAGGGATCTTCCTACCACCCATTTCTTCAACAGTTGGACCAGTTGCAGGTAAGAAGAGTGCTTGGTTGAACATGGCCTAGTAACCAGTAGCTTTTGCATTCTGACTGATCAACTGGCTTCCTCTGCTCAAATCTCACAGGAATGTATTCAGTATTGGATTTAAGATAATGCATATCTGTGGCACTAGTGACATTCTAATTCTCTCTACTTTATCTCAGCCATGCCTTCATGGATTGGGCAGAGATAGATCAATTCAGTCAGTTTGCAAAAGGTTTGCATACCTTTTGGTCTCAGTATCTGTTAAAAATTGTTGAGAATTCAAGACAGTGTTTCTATGAGGGTTGTGTTACATCAGTTGATATTTGCTGTTAGAAAACAACTGGCAGAAGTAAGAGATTTTTTAAAAATATTAAATCACTTAAAAATAATTACCTGCTTTTTTTTTAAGAAGTAATAAATTTTTTTTTTAACAGTTTTACAAGTCTTTAGTTTCTAAATTAACAGAAGGTAGTGGAATTCTCATTATCAGTATCTACATTCAGTCTTTCACAGTATGTTGTTTTGATTGAGCAATACAAAAAAAATTGCAGCCTCACATAAACATGTAGAAATATTAAGAAACTTTCAAGCTCTCTAGTGGTAGATACAAGTTTTCCAAAACTCTGATTTTTATTTGAAACCTACAATTTTGTCAATGGCAGAAAATATTATTGTTATTTCTTTTGAAGGAGTAGGTTCATTTCATTCGTTTTGGAGAAAAATGCCTTCCAGATACCCAAGACTAACTATAGCTTACCTCTTATTCTTTCAAGTGAAAATGTGGCTTCCTGGCAAAATTTCAACTCATCTGCACAAATGCTTTTTCTTCTAGATAATCATTACCTTGATGTGCAACAGAAGTACTAACCCATACTTCATTTTATTGCATGGCATTAAGATTTATGGGACAAGATTCAAGATTTAGTAAAGAATTTTACCACTTCATCAAGGGCATTCTTAGCTAAATCTGGCTTTTTTTTTTTTTTCTGTTACTATGAGTGCATGAGAATGAAAAAAGTATAGTTTGGAGACATTGCCTTGATTTGTACTAAAGAGCCAGCAGTTTTACCCACCATTGCCTTTGCACCAACAGTGCAAAAGTCAATCCCATCAAAAAGAAAAATTCCCTATCATAGCATTACTTTAAAAGCAGCTTTGACCACACTTTGAAAATCACAGAAGTAATTTAGATGACTAGATGTTGATTTTTTAATGTATTTTTTTTCAGAGTGTATTTTTCTCTCATTGCTAAACTATTTTTATGCCTTTTTATTTACAGTTTTAAAGTTTTGAAGGATTAAGCTAAATACTAACCAGTTAATATTTGTGCATGCAATCTTTTTATTTTATTTCCATATTTGGGGATTTTTACTACAAAAAGCAGATGATAAATGCTTTAATATTAATAAATAATGATGAGCTTCTTATAATATTAACCTAGTCTTTCAATTTTGTGTTTGGCTCCCTGAAAAATCTCATTTCAGTTTCAACCTCAAACCCAGGAAAGTGTCTGTCATGCACGAACTCGACATTCACCTTCACCACCTGTAGGATATTACATCCCTCTGATATCACTCAGGTTACCCCTAGGTAAGAGGGCCTGGGAAATCTGGCGCCTCACATAAATTTCTTTATAAAATTACCTTCATTTTAATTCCCAGAATTTTAAGTAATGTTTTGTATAATTTGTCTTTAGACTATTTTCACATTTTATTTTCTCATTTGATCATTTTAACTCTTTTTGTTTTTTTTTTTTTTTTTTTGTGGTACTGGGGATTGAACCCAGGGCCTTGTGCATGCAAGGCAAGCACTCTACCAACTGAGCTATATCCCCAGCCCCATTTTAACTCTTTGAAGTAAACAGGATAAGTGAGTATATATTGTTTAAAATGAAGAAACTGGGACATTGAAAGTTGAAGTGACTGGTCCAAAGGCAGACAGCTAGTAAATGACCCAGCCAAGGCTATATCCAGAGTTAGCCATACTGCAGAATTTAAGGGACCAGTGCCCTGCACAATACCACCTTCACTTCTGACACCACCTATAAAAGTTCAAGGGGTTTCTACAACTCTGTCAAGTTTAGTAATTTGTTAGAACTCACAGAAAGCTGTTTTACTTGTTTTATGACAAAGAAAGAACATAGGTTAAAATTATCTAAATAAAGAAATGTATAGGGCAGAGTCTGTGGGGTTTCTACACATGAAGAATCTCTTGTCATTAGGGAGATTCTCTTGTCATTACACTCCTGGCATCAATGGGTAACAGTGTGTGACTCAAGCATCAGTGTCCAGAGTTTTACTGGTGCTTCATTGTATCAGTATAATTGGTTGATTTCCCACATGGTTGAATTCAGCCTCCAGTACAACTGATATTGTATGATCCAAAGCTTCAACCCTAAATCACACTGTTGGTCATTCTGGCATGGCCAGTCCTCAGCCTAAGACTATTTGGTGTGGCCAGGCCCATCTTAAGATCTGTGACTAGCTCCCACTCTAACCAAAGACGTTCCTATAGACTGCTTCCCAAAAGAGCTGAGGACAAAGACCAGACCTCTCTGGGCAAAGCCAAATTATTTACTGCACAAGCTTCTCTTGGATGTTGTTTCCATCCTGCCAATTCCCAAAAGAGTCTGTGGTAGCTTTCAGAGACCCATTGACTGTTGTAGGGATATTGTTAACTAGAAGTAAAAAAGAAAGAAGATGTAAAACGGAATCAAGGGTACAAAATGGGTACAGGAATGAAACCTACTGCACAAAATGTACCATAAAGTCTCATATACTAGATAAGATGATCCATGCATATGAGTCTTACTTTCTAGCTTCCAGTGTGCAGGGAAATAAGATTATGATTTATAATATCTATAAGATAGAAATAAATCAATTGTTTATGGAAGCATTTAAATGATTCCAATCTACAGTGTTCTTACAATCACCAAAATAATTTTTATAAAATTCGTTCTTGAAGGGACTTTTAATTTGGGTTGGTACTGTCATATGAAGTATATAATTTGGAAAAGGACAGGCAAATCTACAGTAAGAAAAGATTATTAAGTGTAGAGATGGCATAGAGAATATGGACTGCACCAGATCAGAGGTTCTCAGTTGGATTAATTTGACCAAGTAAGGAGTCAAACTTACTTGACTAGCTTCTATACGAGTTGGTGCTACAGAAATTTGCATTTTTTTCTAATCTTTAAAAATATTGAAATTGTGATACACTGAGCATTTTGTAATAAAGTAAAAGTTTTTTAAATACTGATAACATTTGTTCAGGAGAAAATTGGCTAAAGAACTCTCCATTCTGTCACCATTTCCTTAAGTACATGATTTCTTATTTAGTTTTTCTTCTTAACTGAGCATAAAATAAGAAGAATGAGTATAATGGTTTTCAAATTTTTAATTATTTCTAACTTCCTAAAAACACATGTTCTAAGTTAATGTAGAGAAAAATTTATTTCTCAATTATTCATGTATTACTACTGTTTGGAATTAACATTTCTTGGAAAATGGGAATTGAATAGTCAGAGGTTTGTTATTTCTCAGTGATATAAAACTGAAAATTTGCTAGGCACAGTGGTACATACCTATAATCCCCGCTCCTTGGGGAGACTGAGGCAGGAGTATCATAAATTCAAGGCCAGCCTCTGCAACTTAGTGATACCCTGTCTCAAACTAAAAAATAAAAAAGACAGGATATGTAGCTCAGTAGTAGAATGCCCTTGGGTTCAATCACCAGTATAAAAAAAAAAAATTAAACACCAGTTTGGGATTGCTGTTTTATTCTTAAATACTCTCTTCCTGCTTCTTTCTTTGAGCTCTGGATTCCCTTCGCTATCCTGTGGAAGTAGTGGGAATAGTTCATCGAACACAGCTATGAATTCTCCTGCCATGTCCTATAGACTCAGCATTGGTGAATCCATCACAAACCGACGAGATTCTACTGTAACCTTCAGTAGCACCATGAGCTTGGCCAAACTTCTTCAGGAGCGTGGCATCTCTGCTAAAGTGTACCACAGCCCAATTTCAGAGAATCCCCTTCTCACGCCTCTTCCAAAAGCCCTTGCTATCCCTTCCACACCTCCAAATTCCCCATCTCATTCACCATGCCCCTCTCCCTTGCCCTTTGAGACCCGAGTGCATCTCTCTGAAAATTTTTTGGCCTCCCGTCCAGCTGAAACATTCCTCCAGGAAATGTATGGCTTGAGACCTTCCCGGAACCCTCCTGATGTTGGCCAGTTGAAAATGAACCTAGTGGATAGGCTGAAGCGACTAGGGATAGCCAGAGTCGTCAAGACCCCTGCCAGCCAGGAGAATGGAAAAAGCCAAGAGGTAGAAATCAGCCTACAAAAACCAGACTCTGCTGTTTATTTAAATTCCGGTAGCAGCTTAATGGGTGGACTGAGAAGGAATCAGAGTCTTCCAGTCATGCTGGGTAGCTTTGGTGTCCCTGTTTGCACATCCTCACCCAAAATGAGTATCCTGAAGGAGGACTGAAACTCATCATTAACTGAACCCTTGTACAGATTAGCACATGAAGGATTGATATGCACTGATACAAGCAATCTGGTCTGACTTGAGAGAAAAGGAATGTTGCAGAAGGGTTGTGAATGTGGAGAGGGCAGTGGAGGTGTGGAAACAAGATTGGGCTGAGGTCCCTGTGGATGAAGTCTGGTAAATTGAAAGTAGAAACGAATGAACCATGAGTGTTTGGAGAAAGAAAAGAAAGGTTTAACAATCTTTCAGTTGAGTTTTCTTGTCTTGAAAATAAAAAATGAATAGAAATTCAATAGTATTAGAACACACCAGAAAACTGAACTTGCTGATACCTTTACTTCTGATGAGCATAGCAGGACGGGAAGAGAAAAAGAGCAACTTTGACGGTCACTCAGAGAAAGCTCTTCCAAAAGGTTGGTGTGGTGATTTCGGTCTGTTACTTGGATGGTATCGAGATGCTCAAATGTTACTCTGCTAATGTCTGGTTAAATCATGCATCCATCTAATGGTGTGCTCATAGCATTCGCAAAACAAGGAATTTTATCTTTTTAGTTACATCATAAGTTGAGACTCCTTTTTTCCTGTTTTCAGGCCTTTGAGCCACTGTGAGCTCAAATGCCATCCAAATTCCTTCATATTAATGATAATTGAAAGCTCATTTCTAAATTTGTATTTTTATACAATATCCAAACAACAACAAAAAAATGTGGGTAGGGGTTGGGAAGGATTTTCTTTAAGAAGGAAAATATGGGTAAGTTGGAACCAAGGAAACTTGTTTTTAGAATATTTTTGTTGGATAATACAGTGGCCAGGAAAGACAAACATCAAGTGCATGTCTTTCAAATTTTCTTGGAGGCTAGAAAGGGTTAAACCAAAAGTGCAATCAATAGGAATTAGGTTATGTTGTATATTTACATGCGTAAAAAATTTTTTGTAAGGAAAGTTGTCCACAACTTTTTCCAAAGTGCGCTATGCATATTTTTCATGAAAGATGATGTGTATTTGCACAAAAATTCTCAGGCACATTAAATTATTATAAACTGAAGTAAAACCCAGGTGCTTGCTTTGAGACTATATTTTGTTGTTGGTGGTGGTGGGTTTTTTTTCCTAATAAAACATACCTGCCTCGTACTTAGTATCCATAGAATTAGAGGACAAACTTTATCATGGAAAAGTTAAGCTTCTTTTCTCTGGGGTTCTTTTTTGACAAACTGAAATAGTAAAGTGAGACCATGAGATTAGGTTTCAGTATTCAGCAGTGTGATGAAAGCCTGTGAATTGGGAAGAAGTCTTTCTGTTTTGTGAGTGTTGCTGATCAAGGTCTGTCCCTCATCAGGTGGCATGGCTTTGTATGACTGGTGCTGGAATATCATTACATGAAAAATATGATAGGGAGAAGGTGGGGGAGGAGACTTTGTTCATGAAAACAGGAGATGCATCACTTGATCTTTCTGGTGCTTAATTTGCAATTGCTTTGTTGCTTTGTCCTGAATTAACTGAAAGACAATTTTCAATTGCTCTGTCTCCTGTGGTACCACTAGTACACCTATTCCCAGGCCAGGGATGGTCCTTCTTCTCTCCTTTTGAAGTGCCTCCCCTATATAAAGAGCTACAAGCTCCAAAGAATTAAAAAACCAACATGCATAGCCAGTGGTAAGAATGTATGAGTTTTTCATAATTTTTAGAATCTTTTAATAAAACTTTTCTAAATAAATTCCTCAAAAACTAAGGGTGGAAAGAGAACTCTTCCCATTCTTTCCCCTTCGCTCAGCTGTGCTGATGTCAGCAAGCATACACGCACACAATCAGAAAGGATTCCAGGCAAGTCAGTAAGGCATTAGAACAGAATTGTTGAATTTCCTAAATATTCCAACTCACTTTTTTAAAAATGGCTTTTGAATTTCTACTCTGTAAAGTAGCTCTGGGGTGCTTACTTTAGCCAACTCTTAAAGCTTTTTATTTGTTTCCTAAGAAAGTAATCTTCCTGTTGCCTGGACATTTATAATTTCAAAGCAACATCAGGAAGTAGGAAAACATAAGGTTAGGAAGTAATAAAGAATGTTAAATTACCAGATTTATATGCATATTATATAAATCCCTTTAAATTAAGCTAGATTTTGTAGTGTTCTGTGTTGAGCATAATTTTTTATAATCAATGCCTAAATGATCACTGGAAGCAGAGTGGGTATATTAGCAATCAAATAAGAACATCTGATTAAAGAAAACCAGACCTGGGTTTTGAAAATTCAATTGATACTGATGTCATCAGAAACCATAATTATATGCTGGTGCATGCTTGTCTCTAGAAATGTATCCTATCTTAAAACTGGGTTTTGCTATTTTTGAAGTTTCCACTAAAATCATTTTTGGTACAGCCTGAGAATCTGCAAAGTATAGTAAGAACTAGAGCCTCACAGCAAGTTCTTCCTCAGTTTATCTTATATGCTTTGGTTCTATTTGTGTTTTTTTTCCTCTGGTGTTAGCTGTATCTGTAATTTCGTGCTAGTTTAGGAAATCCCAATCTTTTTTTTTTTTCCTCCAACAATGTTTTCAGTGATTAATACCTCAGGTATTTCTGAGTATCCTGTTATCTAGTAGGAGAGATAACTTTCTTGAGCTCAGAATTAAAAGTTCTCCTGAATTAGGAAGATCTCAAATCTTAAGTAAATAGCTGAAGGCATGGATCTTTAGGGAGAAGTTAATGATTATTGTTAAAAGTCATTTTTTTTAAACATTTTTGTGCTGTATGCTCTTGATTTGACATAAATGGTCAGACTTTGGCAAGAGAGGAAATAAATTAGAGACGCACAACAGAAACCTACTCTTTTATATTTTGCACAGTATTCAAAGTTTGTTTTTTTCTGACCGTTCTAGTACATAGTTAGTATTGGGTGGTTCTAACATCTTTGGACATCTGGAACTAGGGCTGTCAGTATTTAATGTGCTGTCCCTTGCACAGGGATCTGTTCTCTATGTGTACAACAGCAACAGCACAGTGTTGTAACTGAGCTGTTGCATCACAGAGCACAGACCCCTGGGAGCAGGCACAAGTACCCTCTGTTTGGGACAGCCAGAGAAATACCATTTTGTGATGTCTGGGATTTGACTTTGTCAAACAACTCTTTGTGCACCTTCCTTTGCTTTGTAAAATGTAAATCAGATAATAAACATGAGAAGCTTCTTAAATTTTCCTTTGTCTCCCTGTGTTTTGTCCCAGGTCTTGCTCAGATGAGCCTGCACTGTCTCTTCTATGTTGTTTTTAGTTGGAAAACAACATCTACTTGTTGAGCCAATACACAAAACAGACCAGTAACACAGTCAAGTAGTAAACAGATCTTATTGTATGTCACACATACTTTTTTAGAAGTAGTGTCTCTCTATCCCATATTTGCTTAGCAAAGTAATAGTAGTAATAAACTCTAATGACTGGGGATGCAGCTCAGTGTAGAGCACTTTGGTAGTGTGCCTGAGGCCCTGGGTTGAATCCCCACCACTGCCCAAAAAAATAAAAATAAAATCTGAAGTCATTGATGTGCAGATATTAAGTTTGAGAAGATTCAGAAGTGTGAAATAATTCTTTTCCACAATTTTCTCTTGAGATTCTTAACCAGTTAGAAATGGTTTCCAAGAAACTAAATTTAAATACTCTTGCCTCTAAAGAAAAGGTCCTTCTATATTCTCATCTCCTTCACAATTTCTATATTTTTGGGACTGAGGTTGTGGCTCAGTGGTAGAGTACTTGTCTAGCATGCATGAGGCACTGGTTTTGAGCCTCAGCACCACATAAAGATAAATAAATATGATATTTTCTCCATCTACAACTAAAAATATATATATACATATATTTTTTAAATTCTGTATTTTTAAAGACTCATCCATATAGAATTTTGCACAATTTTGTGAGGAATAAATTCAATATAAGACTCTTCTTTTGGGCTGGGGATGTGGCTCAAGCAGTAGCGCGCTCGCCTGGCATGCGTGCGGCCCGGGTTCGATTCTCAGTACCACATACCAACAAAGATGTTGTGTCCGCCAAAAACCAAAATAAATAAATAAATAAATATTAAAAAATTCTCTCTCACTCTCTCTCTGTCTCTCTCACACACACACTCTTAAAAAAAAAGACTCTTCTTTTGAGGGGCTGGGGTTGTGGCTCAGCGATACAGCGCTTGTCTGCATGTGCGAGGCACTGGGTTCAATCCTCAGCATCACCTAAAAAAATAAATAAAGGCATTGTGTCCAACTACAACTAAAAAATATTTTCAAAAAGACTCTTCTTTTGATATGAAATTCAGTAACACTCTTAGCATCTTTAATAATGTGTCTTTTTTCATAAATGAATATCAGTAGATTAAGTCCAGAGACCTTTTGATGGGGGTAAAGATTTGGGACTTTGCTCATTTTCTTTTCTGTATATTAAGTTGGAATTATGCTGCTATCAAGTTTTGTGTGTCTTTTTTCATTAGCTTATAAAATTAAGGGTCAGAGGGCCACAGAACTTTCACATGAACAAAAGATGCCAAAGTATAACAGCTGGTTGGCAAGCATTGTCCACAATAGCATAAAGTGGTGTTGTTCTTTATTTTAAGAAAGTGTAAGTATACATAAAATGATATTAGATGTTAGTAAAAAATATATTATCTGAATATATAAAAATCAAAGTATTATTTCACAAAAGTTAACTTTCTTACCTTAGCAAAACACTAAGTGGTTAAAAAGCAAGATTTTCACGTCACATGCAAACAATCTCATATAGCCTCTTATATGGCTATTTTCACCATCACATAATGCTACTGGGGATTGAACCCAGGGGCACTTAACCAATGAGCCACATCCCCATCCCTTTTTTATATTTTAGTTAGAGACAGGTCTGAATTGCTTAGGGCCTCGCTCAATTGCTGAGGCTGGCTTTGAACTCCTAATCCTCCTGTCTCGGCCTCCCAAATTGCTGGGATTATAAGTGTGTGCCACCACACCTGGCCCATAATCTCTTGACCTATCCAGTGGTATGAAGATTTGGTACTATGCTTGGTTCACGTCCCATCTGGACTTAAAGATGAGGAATCAGGATTCTTATTGTAAATTGTTCTCCAGCCACCATATGCAGTTTTTGCAAATATTACTCCAATATCTAAGTACCTGTGGAATTAAAATTAATGCATTAAAAGAAGCAAAAAAAAAAATGTTCAGCACATCTGGAAAACAGTATTCCCTTGTACATGAATCTTGCGCTAATGCTGAGAGGTTTTGTAAGTTATCTTTTCTGTTACCTAACTCCTGCTGCCCCAATCCCTTCTCCATTCTAAAGCAATGTCTATCTCCAACCTTAACAGATGAATAAATCACAAATATCCATAGTATTTGGATGTAGTCATCTTGTTTTGAAAGTATTGTGGTTTAGATATGTGGTATCCCCGAAAAACTTGTGTGTGAGTCAATCCAAGAAACTTTAGAGGTGAAATAGTTGAGTTATGAGAGTCTTAACCCAATCAGTGGATTAATCCATTGAGATTAATCCGGTGTTAATTGTAGACAGGTGGGGTGTGGCTGAAGGAGGTGGATCACTGGTATGTATTTTATTCCCTGGTGAGTGAAAGCTCTCTCTGCTTCCCGATAGTCATGTCCTGAGCTTTTCTCCTCCACACCTTTCCACCATGATGTTCTGCCTCACATCAGGCCCAAAGCAATGGAGTCAGCCATTTATGGACTAAGATCCCTGAAACCATGTTTTTATCACATCTTTTGGTCACAGCAACAAAAAAGCAGACTAAAACAGAAGGTAAAGAGCAAGAGATGTGGAAAAAAGCATTCTCTGAGGTCTGAATGATGTTCATGATGGGAGCTGATGTTTAGCTGTGTGGATCCTGCTGTTGCAGAGCTGAGCTCCAGATCAATGAACCAAAGTGTCTGTGATTGTCCCTGCTATGCCAGGGCTCAGAAGAGTGTCCCCTCTTTCTAGACATAAGGCTTTCACATGATTCCTGCACCTCCTGTTTGGCCATCAGGAACAGCTAAATGAGTCCAGAAGAGTTAGCATGGCACCCTAAATTAGATCTTGAAATACAGGAAATGATCAAAGGGAGAAGGTTTGAGACAATTGCAAGCTCCTTAAGAGAACACTGCCTTTTCCACATTGGGAATAGTTTCCTCTCACTTCTCACAACTGATCACACTTGAAGGCCACAGCATCAGACAAGATGGTGTCCCTTCCCCCAGTGTACACAGTAGTTTGGGTAATGTAATCAGATTGTTAAGACATAGTTTCTCTCATTCATCTCCCTTACACTTAAACCCTCAGTGTTCTGGACTCCTCTCACCTCTGTTCCAAACATAAAGCCATGTTTTTTGGCAGAAGACACTGAGAATGTCATTTCCCTGAGCCCAATCAAAAAGAAGAGTGGCTAACCCTTGGTCCTGAGAGCTTCCCTCCCCTCTGCCGTTTTGAGAAGTGGTAATCTCTTGGCCTCCTCACATGGTGGATTCCCTTCAGTAACCTCTGCCCTCCTGCCTTTGTTTTCAGCCTCTCCACTCAACCCAAATCCTGCTGCTGCTAATTAATCATAAATAGAACTTAAGTACAGAATTTTACATGATAAACGGACTCTATTATCTGACCCCCAGGTGGAGATGGACTTGACTAGATCAATAGTGAACTCTACCAATTTTCCTCTTTGTACTATTTCCTCCTTTTGAGCTTTGAACACCTGTCTTCAGTTGTGGCAGTGCCAGGGCCATCATGAGGCTTCCCTCAGTCAATACACTGGGCCTTAGAGAGTCGGGTTTGCCAAATCTGTGTACTGACACGATGGCATTGCCTTCAGACTTCGTATTTCATAAAGTTAATAAGCCTCTTTGACTTAAGCCACTAATAGGCAAGTAATAGTTGTACATATTTTAACTAACCCATGGCCCATCTTTTGAAAAACGTCATTGTAAATACTGGTGTTCCTTAGGGCTCAGTTCTAAGAAGACCCTGTCTTCTTATATGATACCATCTTCCTGCATCTGCTGCCTCAGAGTAAAATTGCCTACTACTTTTAGATTGCCTTGTATACCCCTTATAATGGAAAGAGGGCATCCATAAACAATCTCCTAAGGGGAGAACCCAGTCTTTCTAGTAAGAACAGACCTAATCCTCAACAAAGCAATGGGAAACACCTGGTCCCAGTGTAGGCAGGTTTCCTCACACAGTTTGCTTAATTGTAACTTTACAGTTTGGTTCATTCACTCCACCTTCCCAGAACTCTGAGGACAGTATGCTGTGTGTAACTTCCAGAGAAGAGACCCCTTTGCCACCAATTGTACCACCCCAGCCACGTACCCTGGCCCATTACCCAGTCCCATAATGTTTAGGATTCCAAGCTGAGGAATGATTTCCTTTAGGAGAAATGGGGCCACTCATGTGCCTTCTTTGTGACAGTAGGGAAGGCCTCTATCCAGCTGAGAAATTACACACAAAGACTAGCAAATACTTAACCCCAAACCTAAGATATCTCAGTGAAGCCCAAAACTATATATTTTTTTAAATATTTATTTTTTAGGTGTAGACGGACACAACACAATGCCTTTATTTTTATGTGGTGCTGAGGATCGAACCCGGGTCCCGCCTGTGCTAGGCGAGTGCTTTACTGCTGAGCCACAATCCCAGTCCCCCAAAACTATAATTTCAAATGGGCCCCCCCCAACATATTGCACCCCAGGAATTAGGTCCCTGACACAGGTCACTTCCGCACGTTTCACACAGTTTGCACGCCACTCGAGCTATGTTGGAGAGCTGGGGAATGTAGAATATGTTGGCCAAATGTGTCCTCAAGAGTCATTCAGCCAATGTGGGTCTTCCAGTGGAACTGCTTGGCTGGAGCTAGGCTTGGGACTCAGGAATAGCTTTGGGGCCATTTCCAAATCTTCATCTGCCCAGGAAATAGCTCTCATGTTCAGTTTTAAACCAGGTGTTCTCACGTTGTAAATATTTTAGGTCCCATTCAGAGCCATTGATTCTACTGCTGCCTTGGAGGTCATGAGTTTTGCCTCTCAGTCTGCTTTACAGTTTTCCCAAGTGATGGTGGTATTTCCCCTCTTATGTCCCCAACAGTGCATGACTGCCACACCTTTTTAAAAGCCCATACAGCATCTAAGGTTCAAGAATTTCTTTGAATACTTTGTCTTTTCCTTTGTACATTTTTAAATATACAAAGCTCGGTCCATGTGGAGGGTGGTGAAGGCATATTTAGAGTCTGATATATATTGACACATATCCCTGCTGACAGCTAAAGGGTTCAGGTCAGCTCAACAAGTTCTGCTTTTTGTGCTGAGATTCCTTTTGGCAGAGGTTTTGCCTCAATGATGGAATTTAGGGTCACCGTGGAGGACCCAGCAAGGCATTCTTCCTCTCCACAAAATTGCTACCATCAGTGAAGTATTCAGCATCAGATCTTTGAGAGGCTGGTCTGTTAAGTCCAGTCATCTGGAAAATTCCTCATCCATGACTTCAATGCAATCATAATCTGGTTGACCTTGAAAAATAGGCAGTAGGGTCCTGTGGTTTAAGGTCCACAGTACTTCCAGGTGGAGGTACAGATTTTTGCACAACATTCCCTGGTATCTGACCATCCGGGCATTAATTGATATTGACCCTTATACTCCATGGATGTCAGTACTGAATGTGGCACTGTTCTTGTCCCATAGTCAGTTTTTCAGCCTCTGAGATTAAAAGGGCTGTGGCCACAAGTGCTTATAAGTAGGGTGGCCAGCCTGGGCGACAGAGTCAAGTTGTTTAGAGAGGTGTGCCACTAGATGATGCCATAACCCCAGCATTGCGTCAGGACCCCCATGGCAATGCCAGTATGCTTGTATGTACAAGAAAGGCTTCGACATGTCTGGGAGTCCCAAGCTGGGCTGCATTGGGAGAGCCAAATTAATATCCTCAAAGGCCTTATTTTGGGCTCATTCCCAACAAAGTTGGGACGTTTCTTCTTCTCCCCTCTTTGTAGTCTCATAAAAGAGTTTTTTTGCCAAGGTAGAGAAGTTAGGTATCCAGTTTCTACAGAAACCTGCAGCCATTTGGAAATCTTGAACTTGGTGTTGGGTTAATGAAACTGGGATTGAGCAAAGAGGCCATTTATTCTCTAGGCCAATGTCCTTGGGATAGGTAAAAAACAGAGGTATTTGACTTTTTCTTGAGAGATTTGGGCCTTTATCCTCAAAATCTTGTAACCAGCTTTCCATAGGAGGGTGAGGAGTAGTGTTCCTTCATACAATCCTCTTGTGTCTGCTCAGCCAGCAGTAGGTTGTCTACATACTGGAGCACTGGACAGTTATGTTGGTCCATTGGGAAAGCTTCTAAATCAGAGGCTGTTGTGGTGCCAGAAATGGTTGGAAAATTTTCAAATCCACCTCAGCCGAGCTTTGTCTTCATCTCAGGATTTTCCCACTGGAAGGCAGAGACTGTTTGACTCCGAGGGGCTGGGCAGACACAGAAGAAGGCATCCTTGAGTCCAGTCAAGTGAAGAAGGCAGCTTCAAAGGGGATAAGACCCAAGAGAGTATAGGGGTTAAGGACTACTGGGTGTAGGGTAACAGTGGCCTGGTTTATTGCTTGTAGGTCCTGGACTAGCCAATAATCATCTGTTCTCAGCTTCCAGATTGGCAGGAGAGATGTGTTCCAGGACGACTAGCAGGGTCAAAGGATTCCATACTGTTGCAGAGCAGGCTGAACAAATGTTAGCTGCAGGGTGGGCTGAACACTCCACCCTCACCCTCATCCATCTGTTCCTTATCACTTGTTTGCCTCAAGTCTGAACACTGGACCCCACTCAAGGCTGAACACTCAGCCCCCACCCATCTGGTGCAACAGATACCCACATCTGACCCCTGCCCGTCTGCCTGAAGGCAGAAGATGACACCCTTAGCAACTACTGTATGACCCAATCACTGTACGCCAACAAGGCAGCTTGCAGACCCAGAGACCCCATTAGATTTTGGCCATAAAAACTCCCTCCTGCCGCCCCCCCCCTTACTCTTTCTTTTCTCTCTCTCTTCTCTTTCTCACTCTCTATCACCCCACTCTCTCTCTCTTGCTCTATTTCATGCTCTCTCTCCTCTCTCTCTCTCTTTCCTCCTCTTTCTTACTGATGCAATAAAGATCTCTTGGTTGCGCTGAGTGTCATGGTCACTTTCCTTTCATCTGGTCCAAAACCTGGGAAGAGGGTGAAAACCCACTTTTGGGTCCCTCTTCCTTCGGAAGTGCCACTCACTGGATGTCCTGAACCTATTTTCTCAACCGCCAGAATTACATCCACCACTGGCCTTCGATTGGTGAGTTTCCCCTTCCTGGAGTCCTAAACCCAATGGTGGTGTCAGAAGGATTTGACTGTTGATTATCTGGCAAACCTCTTCGCCCACCTTCGGGGAAGAAAGCACCCCACCACAGCCTTCAAGGCCACAGTGGTCCTCAGGGACTCCCTCCTCGGGCAGATTTAACTCTCGGGTCCAAAATTATTTTCCTTCCCCTCCCCTGGCAAAGACTTTATACATCATCTTCAAAGTACAAAGGACTGTGCAACCTCCAGGAACACACGAGAACTGAGGATCACACCCCACCCAGACCTTCACGGTCACAGTGGCCCTCATATAGTCCTCTCACTTTTAAGACTCGGCGGCTAGAGATACGCTTACCCTCCCCTTTCACTCTCCTTCTCCAGCCCTGGGAGTCATCGGCCTCTCCAGAAGGGATCCCGAAAAGCCTTGGCCATGGCTCCGGCTCCATCCAGGACAGGAGCCTCAACTGTCAGAAATTGGTGACAACCAATCTCTGTAGCTCGAACCTGCCACTGGGCACTGTCTGATTTTGGCTGTTGCGGGGACACCTCTTTTGCCAATAAATCAGTTCCTTTCCCCTCCCTTTATACTATATGGGTAATGTGTCCTCTCTGCTGGTTGACTCTCCCTTTTAGCCAACCTCAAAACCCTCTCCTTAACACCAGACATCAAACTCCCCCCCCAAATTGATCAAATATAGCACCCAGGCTTGCTTGGCCCACTTATCCCCTAGACAACCAAAATAAATGGCTCACATTTGGGTCTTTAGATCCCTGTATTCTAGGGGGTCTCTACAATTACTGTGAGCATTCAAAAAAAATGAGTAAAGAGCCCCTATGTCCAAGCTTTCTTCTTGCTCCGACCAATCCTGCTCTCTGCACCTCTTACAAACCTCTACAGATTCTTCTAACTTGTAAACCAACACCCACCCCAACCACCGAGCCCCAACCTTCTCCTCCTCCAGACTCATCCACTACTTTTGACCCTGCTGATGAACCCCACCCTATTGCCCGGCTCAAATAGGTCCTCACCCTCAACCTTATGCCCCAGCCCCTCCACCATCACCCCTGCCTCAGCAATCTGCTTTCTTCCCCCCAACTACTAGATAAAAACCCTACACCTCCACCCCTCCTCAGACCGTTGACCCCTTGCGTGAGGTAGCAGGTACTGAAGATACCCCTCCACCCACTCACTCCTCTCTTCTGTCAGTGCCCACACCCGGTCCCACCAGGTCCTCTTACCAGCAAACCCAAAGCTCAAATGAGCTGAGGAGGTTCCCCAGACCCCTATCCAAGATCTGATGAAAATGGCGTTTAAAGTTGCTTTGTCATCGCTGAAAACAAGGTTACTAAGAATTTAAAGTTTCTTATACACTTTTTGGTATATTCACTCCCGTCTTCCCCTTTGCTCTACCTGTTCTACTGCTCAAGTTTTCCTTGCTAGGGAAAAATCCCAAACCCCTTTCCCATTATTCTTTTGCATCTCCTTCCTCATTGTTAGATCCAACTGAGCTGCTCTCAGCCCCGTCTTCCTGTCTCCCCCTCCCTACCCAGGCCCACAGAAAAGTCTTAACTGAACTTCTCCAGAAATCTTCACTATGGCTGATTTTAGGACTGTCAGCAAAAGAGTCTCTACAAAATAAATAAGTTTATCTACAGATAAACTTCCTCTTTTCATGTTGCTCTATTTTACTTGGACACTAGATGGGAAAAAAATCAGCACTCCAGATGCTAGACACTCTCTAACTAGTTTTTCACAAAAATATGTAAACAAGGCCTCTGGCCTTGAGTTGGAGCTTCACAGAGATGTCTACATTTCTAAGAGAAGTTACCAACTGGGCTCCATGGGAGAAGCTGGCAGGGGGAAGGAAAAAAGGATATGGAAGAAGCTCTCCTCTTCTCAGGTGCTGTCCTTGAAGGGTTAACTTGCCCAAAACAGTGGGGGGGGGGACTGCTTTTATGTGAACTTCTGAGTCCCTTCCCTTACACGCTGGGTATAAAATTCTGAAACAGAGGATTAATTGATTACAGCAGAAGCTGTGCCCTCTGAACCTGGCTGCAGCCAAATAAAACTGTTTCCCTATCTTTGGTGCTATCTTAAGTACCTCGCCTTGTCCATTCCTATAATAGTATAGTTCTATAAACTTAAACATTGTTTATGCTTTCATGAAATGGTAAACAGATGTGACTAACTATATACTATAAATAACAAAATATTTCTTATTAAAATGGAATAATTTCCCTAAATTTAGAAATTTACAATGATTGTTTCAAAATGTGAATAAAGAAGGGATTAACAGATGGGAAAGAGAAATTAGAAGGTTCTAGGTATGGATTTAATAGAAGGGAAAAAGCGTTTCTGGATAAGAGAGTCTACGTGATTAAGTAAATAAGAGGATTTAAGTAAGTGATAAAGAGGGTCTGTGTAAGTTGGCTGTATAAGGTCTAAGTGATAAAGAAAGTCTGTGTAAATTGGTTATATATGTGAGTTTTTTGAGCAAGTAATCTTGAAGGAATTAAGGATTATACAACTATGGTTAAATAACAACTGTTATTTTGCAATATTATGTTTTTTTAAGAGCTAAACTTGATTAATATAAAGACATTAATGTAATTGTGGTGCTATTACTCTTCTTTGTATATTAAATTTTGTTCATATTTTCCAGGTATAAAGTCTTTAAGGTAGAAGCTTTAAAAGAGCATTATATCAAGCTGGTGTTCTCCAAAGGTCGCATGGTAATTTTAGGCTTATAAGACATATTGGAGATTTATTTATATCATTTAATGTTCTATAACTGGACCTGTTAACCATAAGATTAATATAAAGTCTACATACTAGGATACAATTTAAATGTAATATTGTGTTAGCTAATATTCATGTGACCTCAAACAACAATATATGTAAACTCTATAAAATGATATTTAAGAAGCAAAGATCAGCTTCAATACTAGAATACTTTACCTAAGATTTAAAAAGAGCCCCACCTTACCTGAGATAAGGCTCTGCCTTCTACTTATTACATGTCAGAATGACTCCCAAGTAGGCCATACTTCAGTTAAAGCCCAGTACTCTTAATTTAAGACTGTTGAGATTGACTTGCTAGATGTTTAAGATCAAGACATAAAATTAAAATAAATTTAAAAGGCCAAGAAAACCAATATTTGGCTCTTACCCTCTCAGTCAGTCTGAATCCAGGGAACAGGGAACTTCTTTAAAGAGCTTTGAAACTCTGGGCCACCTAACCTCCTGATTAGGGAGATTAACGAGACCACTGGAGGATGAAAAGCCAATCAGTGCACTTGTTGTGAATAGGAAGGTCATTGGAGAAAGGAGACATCCCTGATGCTTCCAAGGGAAGCCACATGATCAAGCAAGACCTTGACCCATCCTAGCGCAAACGGCACTAGCAGAACTAAGAAGCTGCTCTCAAGTTTCCCCACTAGTGAGTTCCTATGAGAACTCAGCTGACTCTGAACAATAGAAAACAAAGCCAATTTTGACCAGTTTGATCTTAAACACCTAACAAAAACCAGTTAAACCAAAACACAGTCATTCCTGGGGGTAATGAAGGACAAGAACAGCTAGAAAAGAGGAGACAGCAACTAGGCCAACAGTGTCCATGAGGAATGTTCAGTCAAGTATGGCCTTGGTTCCTCTCCCTCATAGGACCCTTATTAGTCCTCTTTATGTTTCTCCTAATTAGAACCATGTCTATTAAATTGCCTACAAAAGTTCCTACAAGATTAGACGCACAAATTCACCAAACAGTTGGTCAATCAACTACTCCTTTAAGACTACCAGCCTCTGATGCTCAAGACAGAGACCTATGACTCATGACCAACTCCTCCAGCTCCAGAGACTCTTCCCCCATCTAAAACCCTCCCTGACCCCTTTTCCAGTTTTTACCACCCCTCTTTCACTTCCTAGGAATGAGAACTACTCTCCAGCAGGTCCACTCCACTTGTTCTGTCTGCTCTACAGTATCTCCACAAGGAAATATCAAACCTAAACTCCCCACGCATCAGATGAGGAGCCACCAGCCAGGTGAAGACTGGCAGATTGACTTCACTCACATGCCTAGACACAAAAGCTTCACTACCTACTTCCTTTGGTTGATACTTTTTCAGATTGGATAGAAGCCTTCCTTACCTCCAGGGAAATTGCTGACACCATCACCTCCATTCTCATCAAGCAGATCATTCCCAGGTTCGGACTATCTGCCTCCATCCAGTCAGACAACAGTCAGGCCTTCACTTCTCAGATTGTTCAACTAGTCTCCAAAGGCCTCAACCTCACTTGGAGGCTCCACATCCCCCACCACCCAATCCTTGGGTAAGGTTGAGAGGCCTAATGACATTCTCAAGGATCATCTCACTAAACTTGCTATTGAAATCAGGCTCTCCTGGCCCAATTTCCTGCTGTTATCCCTCACCCCAATTCAGGCAGCCCTTAGAGCTCCCTCAGGCCTTAGGCTCTTTGAGCAACTCTATGGCTGTCCTTTCTTAATCCACCAAAGCTTTCCAATCATTCCTCCTCCCCTTGTGTCCTATCTGCCCAATCTCACACTTCTATGCAAACTCCTAAGGGAACATGCAGACCTGTGCCTTCCTGCGCCATCCTTTGCCTCAATCCCAACGCAACCACAAACTGAATCGGATCCTCTTCAACTGGGTGATGCAATCTTACTTTGGGAACTGCATCCTCAATCATTGGGACCTCAATGGGTGGGACCCCATACGGTCATACTTACTATCCCAACAGTGGGTCAAGCTGTTGGGCTACTCTCCCGGTATCATGTCTCCCACCTTAAAAAAGCACCTGTTCCAAATGACCAGTCCTGGACTTCCACCACGCCCACCAAACTCAAGATTTCTCGCCAACCCTCTTCTTCTTTTACTAATCATTAATCTCTCTCAAGCTTCTATCCCAACCACAGATGGCACTTCTACATCCAAGCAACATGGCACCAGGATGACACCACCCACTACCAGTTTATGTCAAGGCGATTTCCCTTCCACTGGCTGCAAACGGACAGTCGTCCTTAACATTACTGGATTCAACCAAGCCACTTCCCATATTTCCTAGAGTCCCTACGACAGGACCAATGGCTGATACCAAGGATCTCCACCGCTCAGGAATGGTTTGATGCCATTGACAACTATGGCTTCAAGGACTCTTTATGGACTTTGCCCCTTCCGAGATAACTGTCTATAGCCACTGGATATTATCTCTAGCTGCCCTGGTATTCCCAAGCCTGTCCCCCGAACATTTCCTCGCTCTCCCAGGTAAGCCCTAAGATGCCCCACTCAGCAGGAGATAGCCAGATGGAATTAAGCTGTCCCCACACCACTAAAAAAAATAAAAAGGGAGGAATGTTAGTTGTGGAGCAGGCTGAACAAATGTTAGCTGCAGAGTGGGCTGAACACTCCACCCTCACCCTCATCCATCTGTTCCTTATCACTTGTTTTCTTCAAGTCTGAACACGCAACCCCACTCAAGGCTGAACACTCAGCCCCCACCCATCTGGTGCAACGGAAACTTACATCTGACCCTTGCCCCATCTGCCTGAAGGCAGAAGATGACACCCTTAGCAGCTACTGAATGACCCAATCACTGTACGCCAACAAGGCAGCTTGCAGACCCAGAGACCCCATTAGATTTTGGCTATAAAAACTCTCTCGGGCTGGGCCCCCCGTCTCTTGCTCTCTCTTTCTTCTCTCTCACCCCTCTCCCCTTTTTCTCTTTTTCTTCTCTCTCTCTCACCCTGCTCTCTCTCTTGCTCTCTCTATTCTCTCTCTTCTCTCTCTCTCTCTCTCTCCTTTTCTTTTCAATGCTGCAATAAAGATCTTTTGGTCACTCCGAGTGTTGTGGTCACTTTCCTTCCACGTACTTTAGAAGTCTCTCAGGTGCCTCTAGACTTCAAATTGTGCTTTGTGAGGAATGAAATATTGTTTTGGTCGGGCAGGGCCAGCCCCTGTTTTTAGTTCTACTACTTTTAGGCATATGTTTTGGACCAGTCTAAGAGGATTTAGCCCACACCCAAGGCACCTTGAAAGGATGCACAGGTCCCTGTGTGGCCTTTCTATGAGACTATAGAAGCACAACGCTTCTCATTGAGGGATCATAAGGGTCAGGGTTTTCATTTCCAGCTTTCCTAGGGTTGGGATGGCTTGGATGTAAGAGTTGACAGTTATTTGCACCTGCCGTTTCCCCAGGGAAGTCAGGGAGGTATCGGAACTTATGAACAACTTCATGGCCACCTAAATTGCATTCTCGAGGCAATGAGAAGGGGCGATGAACTCAGCTGCTTGTTGCTCCCACAGGTAGTAGCTTATATCTGCTAGAGGGGGCCTATAGGTTGAGTCATCATGGACTGTTCTGCCCCATATCGATTACGAAATCCATGGGCCAGCCTCTCATGGTTGTTTGGACCTTAGGCTCCAGGGGGCCTAAGAAAATAGAGCCTGGTCTGTCCTAGTCTTCCTTCTGTCTCCCATGGTGGCCAATGCAACACCATCATCCTCAGGGGCTTCATATGATTGCTGTGTTTCTTGGTACCATCCTAAACCACTTGGCCTCTCTCCCTTCATCCGAGGACTGGGCAATAATCCTCTGACTGTTGAGGACATTCGTTCTTCCAATAAACTTCTTGAGAGCAGCAAGCACACTAGTTCCTGCCATACCTCACCTCTGGGGAGGCAGTCATTCTTTTCCAGCTCCTTCTCTGGTTTCAGCTTCAACCCAACAGGACCCCTCTCAGGGAGTGACCCAACCATTCCACTAGAGCAGCGGCAAGCAGATCTACCTTCCTCTTCCATTTCCAGTCTGCCTTACATCAGGGGTCTTGATCACGGGTGACAGATACTTTTGTCGCCACCTCCTGTAGTTGGCTGTAGAGCAAAGCCCTCTAACTTCTGTAGTTTATGCTGGATGTGTTCCTGGGCCTGAGTGACAAAGACTGCATTAACCATTTGCTAATTTTTGACTGCTTCTAGGTTGAAAAGATGGAACACTTCCCATAGCCTCTCATAGGACTGATCTGGGGTCTCTTCAGGTCCCTGGAACACCTCTGGGGTCTTGTTCATATTCATGGCCTTCTTCCCTCCTTTCTTCATGCCATCCAACACAGAGCCTCTTGATAAAGCTCAAGCATCCGAATTCCCTCGTCATCATTAAAGTCTCCTTGGGGATCTTTCTCAGAGAATGGGTTCTGGAAGTACACCTGAATATTTATGGTTCCTGCTGGGGCATGTTCCTACAACTACTTAACCTGGCTTGGGTAATTCAGCAGCGTTCTTCAGTTAAAGTCGGGAGTAGCTGGTGGCGATCAGTCCAAGTTGGGAGTAGCTGGTGGCGATCAGTCCAAGTGGGCTTGTGGGTCTTAATGATGAATTGCATAAAGTCAATCATAGTCTGAGATTTCTCTGTGAAGGAGGGAGTATGGTTTTTCCAGTTCAGGAGATTAGTAGTGGTAAAAGGCTGATATATTAAGGGGCGTGGTCCCTGTTGCGCTTGGCCGTCTTGATAGTAGTAGATGGGCCCCTGGGTTTCTCTTAGTGGCATCTGTAGGGCACCTGGGCATATCTCAGGAGGGGGGGTCTGCCAGAAGGGTCCCCCTGGTACTTCTTGGCTGGAGTATACCTGGTTAAGACAGGCAACTCCTGGGTGGCTATGGTCAGGAGTGCTTCGTGGGCCTCATGGCAGAGGTGATCTTAGGGGTGTGAGCAGCCTCTGGTGGGTTTCGGGCTGCAGTAGGTACGTGCAGCTCAGGTGTCAGCAGAGCATACAGCGGTGCATAAGGTGGGGGGAATCTCCTCTGGCTCTCCAGATAGAATGGGCTTCTTGGGTTCCAGTCAGCATTTTGAGGGAGCCATCATATATTTAGTTGGAGCTGAACACAGTACTCTTATTTTGTTTATTTTTATGTGGTGCTAAGGATTGAACCCAGTGCCCTCACACGTGCAAGGCAAGCGCTCTACCACTGAGCCATAATCCCAGCCCCTGAGCCATCATAATTTACAGTTCTCTTCCAGACAAGCCTTCAGTCAAAGCGGCTGAGAGAGGACCATGTCTTGACATAAGTCAATGCAGGGGAATTGGTCAGGGTGGCCTGAGTCTTCTACAATAATCCCGAACACCTTGTTAACTCATTCTTTATCTAGTGAGCCCTCAGAAGGCCAAACTAACCTGAAAGAAGGCCAATCTATTTCACAAAAGTCCAGAGTTTTCCAGGAGTCAACTCCTATGGGACATCCCTTTTTTGAAATGTTTTACCATATACTCTAGGGTGGGTAAATTTATTCTGTTTGCCACCCATTTCCTTCCCCTAAAAGACAATCACATACACAAGAAGGGAAAGGGGCAAGGAGTGAGCAATCACTGCGTCTATCTCCAGCCACTCCCCTCACAGAGGTATTTCAGGCACCTCTTGGCGTTGGTGGGACTATATAAACCCCAGTGTCAGGACTACTCTGAGGAGGGCCACCCTAAGCCAGGGGCCCATGGAACAGGACTCCATATTCGCCCTGGCCCTGGATCCTGCTAGAACTCTCCCATGGCCCATCTTGTTCACTCACTCTCACACAACATCTCCAGCCCTCTGCCTAGTACCTTGGAGTTGTGGTTTCATCTCATATAATTGAGACTATTCTGGCAACTCTGGAAGGTGATCAGGCTCCTCTTCTGCCACTTAGGGGCAGGTTTACTTCTGGAACCATAATTCCTACCTGTCCAACAGGCAGTGCTCCCTGCAGTGGCTCCTGGGCCCCACACCAGGTTCTTTTGTGCTCATGGGGTCCTTGCCCCAATATGCCAGGAGGGCTACTCCCCTACGGATCTATTGCTGGCATGGGGTGAGGTCAGCTCTCTCAGTATCTCAGGACTTGCACCCCAGCATCAAGAGAGGGAAAATCACCATCTCCAAATCCTGGAATCAAGTCCCCAAGCATGGTGCAGGATTCTTGTACAGAGAGATGGGACACTCAGGGTCTCAGCCAGAAATCAGTGTTTACTAGCGCCAGCAGTGGCCCAGTAGATTTACATCCAAAAGCTGAGCCCCAGGCACAGTGGAGCATTGCCGTATGTGTCCTGTTACTTTCCCCTTTTCATGTTAGGCCCTTTGTCTCCCCATGTGGTTGCATATATTCTGATTGGGTGTTCTATACTATGGAGTTGCAGCAGAACTGTGCATGCCCAACACAGGCATGGACTGTGCCACATCACCTTCCCTTTATTCTGGGAGAGTTCTTACCACAGTAACATCACCACTTGGACCTCTCCCTGGCACTTATAATCTCACCCCTAAACCTATTTATTCCCCAGACTTTCCTATCTCAATAAATGGCACCACTATCTATGCAATCACTGTAGCCAGAAACCTCAGAATAGTCATGCCTCCTCCTTTTCCTCGCCCAAACATCCTGCCAATCGCCAGTTCCTAATGTGTCATTTCTGACCATCCCCACAGCTGCCCTTCAGCTGGGGCCACCCTGGGTCTCGTCTATACCTCTACCACAGCCTTCTGCCTGGTGTCCTGCCATGTGTTTTGATCCCTCCAACTCTTTCTCTAAGTTGCAGTCAGACTGATCTTTCTGATATTCAGATTGAGTGAGTTCCCTTCGCTGATTAAAACTGTTCCCCGACTCATGAGAGTAGAAGAGTAACACTTGATATTAACTCACACTCCACCCGTGAGTCTCAACACAAGATTCACTGAGCTGTCATTGAATTTACTGTTTTTCCATTAGTCTCTAGGCTCTATTGAACCCAGGAACCGAGGCACATGAGGACATCTCCACACCTACCCACAGCACCTGGCATGCAAGAGACAAAAAATATGCACTTTAATGGGTGGACTCATTTATAACAAGGCTTTGTAAACTGGGTAGTGACCTAGAAGCTGATCATGAAATCAATGTAGTAAGTTAGAATCAACTTTCATCTAGAAATGGAAAACAAATGGAAAAGTAAACAATAGAGGTATTATTATTTCATGAAACTTTTTATGATTAAAATGTATAACATTATAATAAGTTGCAATAAAATCAAAATGAACAAATACTTTTTTCCTATGGTGAGAAAAGCAGTTTTATTTAGGGAAAAAGAAATCTGAAACCATTGGTAATTGAAAGATCCCTGCCCAGAGGATGTTGTACATTAACAGATTTCAAAGACTTAAATTTAAGGAATAAAGTGTCTACTTTGGAGTTCTAGGTTTCTGTAAGAAAATGGCAGAGGAATTTAAAATCCAGTTCAGATTCTGCCCGATGATGGCCAGAGACCAGTTAAGGCTAGGAATGCTGTTTAATTCTATTTGCTCTGAAAAATGTATCTTAAGCTTATTTTATCTCATGGCTGAGGTCTAAAGTGGAAACCTTGCTATTAAAGTCAAGCACTCACTGATTTGGGTCTTGGAGAATTTAACTGGTTGCTTCTACAATCTTCTCTCTGTAAGAGCAGAGTGCCCAAGCCAATGAAATCCTGCCATTCTGTTTCCATAGCAATAAAAGAAACAAACCTTCACCAGCCATCTCCTAAGAGCAAACCTCACCAGTCAGGCCCGAGTCAAAGGATCAGAACGAAGGGGGTTACTTTCTCTTCTAGTTTGACTTCCATTGCAATAGTGAGAGATTGAACAGGACTGTCTCTAGAAGGAAAGTTGACATTCATGCTACTTCAGCCTTTGTGATTGGATTATCTGGAAGTCTGCCTCTGCATACTGTGGATTTCTGCTTTGACGTTTCAACCACTTGGAATAAGCACTGAAGTCTTGAGTTCTGGAGTCTCTGGATTTGACCTACAATGAACTCTGATTTTCAGGGACTGAGGAATAGTTTCACTATAACATTGCCGAAGTCTGGCTTGGCACAAATCAGGAGCCACTTGTCAAAAAGAAACTAACTTTATTTTTAGAACTACAAACGCCAAACAAAACAGCTCCAGGGAAAAACCCTCAGAGCCCAACTGCCACCACCGGCTTCCACAAGCCTCTCTCCCCCACCCCAGCCTTTTCCTCCCACAATCCTCCTCCTCTTGAGGCCGATTGGCTGGGTTGCGTGGGCAGAGCCAAAGAAGTCACCCAATGAGCAGCTCCGTGGAGGAGCCAATCAGCTAGATGTTGCTGGGGCAGCTGTGAGCCAATCATCAGCTGGCAGTCTGAAGGGCAGGGAAACAGCCCAATGAACATCACCGCAGAGGAGCCAATCAGCTAGATGTTGCTGGGGCAGTCTGAAGCTTGCTGGCAGCTGGAAGTTTGCTGGGGCCCCTTTGGCTGTGGCTCTCAACATCTCCCCCTCTCTGTTTAAACAACAAGCATGTGGCTTATGGACCGTGTCTGCCTTAGGTTGTCCAATACATATGGTCCTTACCCGTCTTCGGATGAGCTGACCTCAGGGCGTCAGCCTCCTGTCTTAGGTTGGTACCATTGTAATTGGATCTTACCCGTCATTGACTACCGGTCCAGTACAGCCACACCTGTGGAGAGGTCTCAGCGGGGGGGGGGGGGTGAGGTTCTTTGCCTCACCTCTGTTGACCCCCAAATTTTAGCTGAATGATCATGACAAGCAGAAGGGAGGAAGATATACCAAGTCAATTGACGGCTCCTTTTGGGAAAATTGTACCACCGATGATATCATCAGCAAAAATACCCCAACACTACCACAAGTCGCTGCACCAACAGATAGTTCACAATGCATACAAATGACACATAGTTCTGTAAGCAGTTCAGTGCAAGTTCTGTAAGCAGTTCAGTGATGGCTATTGCAGAAACTGTAGATTAGTTTTTTCTTTGTCTTCACCGGCACAGGGATGAAGATAGGAATTCTGGCAATAATGACTAAAGAAAAAATTAGGTAACATTCCAGAAGACACTAAAAGAAAACAATTTTCTTAACAATTTATATTATCTTCATCGGCACTGGGATGAAGATAGAAATTCTGGCAATAATGGCTAAAGAAAAAATTAGGTAACATTTCAGAAGGCACTAAAAGAAAACAATTTTCTTAACAATTTACATTATAGTGAAGAGAATTATTAAATATAATGAAAACGAAAGGTGAGAGTAAACAAACAGATCTGTTAACCTCCTTTTTTGTTTACATATTAAAACAATTCTTAACAGTTATTTACCCAATTTAAATTAAACCATTTAAATCACGTGAATAAAAAAAAAATATTTGGATCCATCTTTTCATGAGCGCTCATCATATATGATATATAGAAATATGTACATTGGACATACGTACATTCAAACATATAACACAAAACACAAGTGTGCACACATAATATAATACATACAACACATAACACAATAGTAAAGGCCTTATAACTTTTTACAGGTAAAATCTCTATTGCAATGTTTAAAAACTCTATAGTCAAAAAAAAAAAAAAAATAGAACTGATCAGCAAAACATTAACCTAGGTCTGTATGAGCTCAAAAAAATAAAATAGAACTTCATGATATGGGAAAGGGCAATAATAAAATAGATATTGAAAAAAGCATCCTGGTTCTGTCGCAGATGTAAGGATAGCCAAATTGGAGTTTTGGATATCAGCTATTATGGATTTGAGCTAAATCATCTTCTTTTTGGTCTGTAGAAATCGCTTTAGTTAATCTCTCTGGAATCCAAATCGGCTGCTGTTCTCTCTGTGGAAACACAAAAACAGACCCCCGACTCCAGACAATCACTGGGTCAGGATTTTAGTTAATCTCTCCGGAATCCAAATCAGCTGCTGTTCTCCCTGTGGAAACACACAAACAGGCCCCCGACTCCAGACAATCACTGGGTCAGAACCTTGGTTAATCTCTCTGAAATCCAAATCGGCTGCTGTTCTGGGTCAGAACCTTGGTTAATCTCTCTGGAATCCAAATCGGCTGCTGTTCTTCCTGTGGAAACACACAAACAGACCCCCGATTCCAGACAATTACTGGGTCAGGACCTTTCCATTGTCCTGTTAGAATATCTTTCCAAAGTACCTTGGGCTTATGTACATTTTTTGGACACATATGCCTTTCTGCAGCACTAAGTCCTGATGAATCCAAATTTAAAAAGTTTAGAGTAAAAAGCGTTATTTTAAGTTTATCTTTGGGGAATATATACCCCTTCCCAATTCCATCTTTTTGCTTTAATAAGTACATTTTAATAGTTTGATGAGCTCTTTCAACTATGCCTTGACCCTGTGGATTGTATGGGATTCCTGTTATATGAGTAATGCCAAATGATGAGCAAAATTGTTTAAAAGAAGTAGACGTATAACCAGGGGCATTATCTGTTTTTAACTGTTTTGGAATGCCCACAGTGGCAAAATTTTGTAAGCAATGAGCTATAACATCTTTAGTTTTTTCGCCGGCATGAAGGGAGCCCATCAAAAATCCAGAAGAAGTATCAATTGTAACATGCAAATATTTTAATTTTCCAAATTCTGGCAAGTGTGTGACGTCCATCTGCCAAATATGGTTAGGCATCAATCCTCTAGGATTGACTCCAAGATTAACTTGTGGTAAAAAGGTCACACAATTTTGACATTGTTTTATTATTTGTCTAGCTTGTTCCTTAGTTATTTTAAAACGCTTTTGTAAAGTATTAGCATTGACATGGAATCTTTCATGAAAATTTATAGCTTCTTCTAGTACAGAGAAAATATGTATGTCACGTGTAGTTTTATCTGCTAAATCATTGCCTAAACTAAGGGCTCCAGGCAATCCTGTATGTGCCCTGATATGTCCTATAAAGAATGGATCTTTTCTGTCCCAGATTAAACTTTGTATAGTGGAAAACAAAGAGAAAACAGTAGAAGAAGGGGAAATTCTACCAGCATCTTCAAGGGATACTATAGCATTAACTATATACTGGCTATCAGAAAATAAATTAAATACAGAATCTTTAAACATCACAAAAGTTTGTAATACTGCATTAAGCTCTACCTTTTGAGCTGATTGTTTGGGTACTAAAAATGTAAAAGTTTGATCAGGTGTAACTATTGCTGCTGTACCATTATTTGACCCATCAGTGAATATATTTGGAGCATTCATGATAGGTGTTTTTCTTGTCATTTTTGGAAAAATTACAGGATGCAATGACCAAAAAGACAATAAAGGATTAGATGGTAAGTGGTTATCAAATGAAACATTAGATTTGCACATTATTATTGCCCAAGTATTTAACTCATTAGCTAATTCATCAATTTGATTCATAGTATATGGAGTAATAATTTTATGGGGAGAAATTCCAAACACTGCCTTTGCTGTTTTTATTCCTTTGAGTATTAATTGTCCTACAGCCTCAGGATATCTAGTAAGAATAGTGTTAGGAGAATAAGATAAATGTATCCATAATAATGGACCTTCTTGCCAAAATACTCCTGTAGGAATATTTTTTGTTGGTAGTACAATAAATAATAAAGGCAAACTTATATCAATTCTATCCAAATGCATATTTTCCATATATGTTTCAATGATTTTTAATGCCTTTCTTGCTTCAGGCGTTAACATTCGGGGTGAATTTGGATCTGATGGACCTTTTAGGATATCAAATAAAGGTCCCAATTCTCCTGTTGGAATACCTAGATAAGGCCTTATCCAATTTATGTCTCCTAATAACTTTTGAAAGTCATTAAGTGATTTGAGTTGATCTACTCGTATTTGAATTTTTGGTGGACGGACCATGGTTGAGGATAATAGAACTCCTAAATAATTAATTGGAAAATTTAATTGTACTTTATCTATTGCTATCTCTAGATTATAATTTTTTAATAAGTTTGTAAGTGTGGCATAACATTCTAGCAATGTGTTTTTAGCTTTGTGTGCTAATAATACATCATCCATATAATGAAATATTTGTAGTTCAGGATTTTGATTTCTAAGTGGCTGGATTACTTTGTTAACATAAATTTGACACATAGTTGGGCTGTTAGCCATCCCTTGAGGGAGTACTTTCCATTCATATCTCTGATCAGGACCTTCATGATTTAGTGCAGGGATAGTAAATGCAAAACGTGGACTATCCTCAGGATGAATTGGAATTGAAAAAAAACAATCTTTAATATCTATAACTAAAACATACCAAGTTTTTGGCAAAGCAGACAATTGAGGAATCCCCGATTGAGCAGGTCCCATAATGACCATTTCATTGTTAATGGCTCTTAAATCTTGCAGTAATCTCCATTTACCAGATTTCTTTTTGATGACAAAAATGGGAGTATTATGGGGAGATACAGAAGGTTGTATATGTCCTTCCGCTAATTGTTGTTTGACCAGATCATGGGCTACTTGTGTCTTTTCTTTAGTCAAGGGCCACTGAGGAACCCATACTGGTCTTTCTGATTTCCATGTAATTTTTATTGTCTCAGTGGCCCTTTGTGAAAATCCAACCCATGTCTATCTGTTCCTTGATCTATTTGTATTGGTGCTGCTATACATTGTTCTTGTCTTTCTAATCTTTTTCCTTTCCTAAAACCTTGTCTAGCCATAATAGTGGGTGCATTTTGATTGATATTATTTGTTAATGTCAAACCTAATTGATCTAAGACATCTCGTCCCCATAAATTTACGGGAAGATAATCCAATACATATGGCTGTATAGTTCCTTCACATCCTTCAGGATCCTTCCAATCTAATAGCATTGCACTTCTATCGGGATTAGTCGCCACTCCTAGGCCTCGAAGCGATTGAGTGGCTTGTTGTAATGGCCAATGTTTTGGCCATTCTTGACGAGAGATGATGCTAAGATCTGCACCTGTATCCAGTAGCCCATTAAATTCATGTCCTTGAATATTTAGTTTTAGCATGGGGCGAGAATCTAAATTTAAAGAAAGCATAGCCCAATCTACACCTGTGGAGCCTAATCCCTTGGAACCTCTTTCTACAACATGACTGGAAAATTTATCATGTAGGCTTGGTATTATTAGTAACTGTGCTATTCTATCTCCTGGTGAAATTACTGATATACCCTTTGGAGAACTGGCTATAATTTTTATTTCACCTTCATAATTGGAATCAATTACCCCAGGACTTATCAAAAGTCCTTTTAGAGTAGAAGAGCTGCGTCCCAATAATAAGCCTACTGTTCCTTTGGGAAGAGGTCCTTTTACCCCTGTGGGAATGATTTGAACTCCCATCTCTGGAGTTAGTACTGATTTGGTGGAGGCGCAGATGTCCAACCCTGCGCTCCCTCTGGTTTGTCTGATGAGGGATCTGATGTGCTGGGCACTACCCTGACGGGGTTGCTGGGGTTGCTGGGTTCCTCCAGTGCTCCGTATATTTGTGGTTTGGGGCCCCGGAGCATTGGGGCCCCCTGTCCATTTTTTGGCAACGGAGCCTGATGCCTTTGTCCACGATATTGTGGATAAACACCTTGTCCTTGTTCGTTTTTTGATAATGGAGTACCCTCTATGGTGGTTTGAGGACGGTATTCATTAGCCCAATATAATGGAGTACCCTCTATGGTGGTTTGAGAACGGCATTCATTAGCCCAATGTCTCCCTCTACGGCATCGTGGGCAAATACCCGGTATTCTACTTGTTTGATACCTAGTTTTGTTAAACCCTCCTCCTATGGGGCAATTCCTTTTAAAATGTCCTGTTTGTTGACAATTGTAGCATGTTCTTGGCCTGGCATCTAAAGCCTGTTTTACTGCAGCTGCCACAATTTGCCCTTGTTCATTAATGTCTCTGGCATCCAAAACCTGTTTTACTGCAGCTGCCACAATTTGCCCTTGTTCATTAATGTCTCTGGCATCTAAAGCCTGTTTTACTGCAGCTGCCACAATTTGCCCTTGTTCATTAATGTCTCTGGCATCTAAAGCTTGTTTTACTGCAGCTGCCACAATTTGCCCTTGTTCATTAATGTCTCTACATAATTTAATATATGTGTTTAAATCTTCCTGTTTCCATGGTCTAATGATATCTCTACACCAACGATTCGCTTGGTCATAAGCCAGTTGTTTTATAAATGGCATTGCTTGTTCTGTATTCCCAAAAACTCTGGTAGCTGTTTGAATAAGCCTATCTACAAATTCAGCGTAAGGTTCATTAGCTCCTTGTATTATCTTAGATAATTGACCTTGTAAACCTCCAGGTTCTTGTAAAGACTTCCATGCCCTAACTGCATCTACAGCAATTTGTAAATATACACCAGGATCATATGCAAGTTGTTGCTGCCGATCCTCATAAGGTCCCTTTCCTAACAACATATCTAGATTTCTCTGAGGATAACCAGCTGCTGCATTTCGACTAGCCGTCTCCTTGCAAAATTCCTCATTGGCAACCTTCCATAACAGGTATTGTCCTCCATTTAGCACAGCTTTACACAAACTAGCCCAATCTGCTGGCGTCATGCTTAAGTTGGTAATGGATTCGACCAAGCTTACAGTGAAGGGTGCTTGAGGACCATAGGTTGCTACAGCCTCTTTTAGCTCCTTCACTGATTTGAAATTTAAACCCTGGTAAGTTCGCTGCCCTCCTACCTCAAATACAGGGCATACTTGAGATCCTGTCTCAGGATCCAAACTATCAACTGCGGGGGTTGGGAGTCTCTTAGCATATGGAGGTGGTGCTGTTGATTGGACACTTATGCCCTCTGGTGATAGAGTGCTGTTAGTAGCAGTCTCCTGTAGAGGTGGCGCTGTTGGTTGAACACTTATGCTCTCTAATAAAAGGGTCTTATTAGCAGTCTCCTGTTTTAAATTTTCCCCTGATAGATTTTTCTGCTCTAAACTTTCTTCCTCTGTCTCACTATCTCGAAAGACCTTCTCTTTCACTTGAATCTTTTCCTCTTTCTGACTAACTTGAGAGACTTCCTCTTCTACTTGAATCAATATGTCTTCTTCTTCCTCTACCTCTGTCTGAACTGAAGGCTTTGGACTAAGCAAACTAGATACCAACGTCCACAATGACAATGTGCCAACTGGCAGAGTCCCTGGGTTGTTCTTTTCTATTCTTTTTAAATCTTCACCATGATGGTTCCATTGTGATATATCTAACAGCTCCTCCTTAAAAAGCCATGGGCTATATTCTTGTATTACATCAACGTATGCCTTGACTGCTCTTGATTTTACTGGGAAGCTTCCTTCCTCTAACAATTTACTTAACACTCTTTCGGTTTGTTTTTTACTAATTGCTGATCCCGTATTTCTACTATAATACAACCCAACAAGATGACGCCAAACAAAACCGAGACAGAATCCAATAAAAAGGGAACCACACAAAATCATTATAACAGCCTTTCTATCCTCCTGACATATGCATCCGTCCTTTCTCCCTATCTGTTCCTCAAACGCAAATAGTTTTTCCTCAGATGTGAGTGGTTTTTCTTCCCTCTTACTCATCTCCAGGGACAGGAAAGTTAAAACAAAAACGAAGCAAAACAAAAGAGGAGACTTAGAATGGCTCCCCATCCTCTCGCCCTGCCCTCAGGGGCGAGCAGTTTACTTACCCTCAGTTGCTCCCCGTGCGAGCCACCAAATGCCGAAGTCTGGCTTGGCACAAATCAGGAGCCACTTGTCAAAAAGAAACTAACTTTATTTTTAGAACTACAAACGCCAAACAAAACAGCTCCAGGGAAAAACCCTCAGAGCCCAACTGCCACCACCGGCTTCCACAAGCCTCTCTCCCCCACCCCAGCCTTTTCCTCCCACAATCCTCCTCCTCTTGAGGCCGATTGGCTGGGTTGCGTGGGCAGAGCCAAAGAAGTCACCCAATGAGCAGCTCCGTGGAGGAGCCAATCAGCTAGATGTTGCTGGGGCAGCTGTGAGCCAATCATCAGCTGGCAGTCTGAAGGGCAGGGAAACAGCCCAATGAACATCACCGCAGAGGAGCCAATCAGCTAGATGTTGCTGGGGCAGTCTGAAGCTTGCTGGCAGCTGGAAGTTTGCTGGGGCCCCTTTGGCTGTGGCTCTCAACATAACATTGGGTTTTTTTTAAGACTCTTGACCTTGGAAGGAACCATTGGGAAAAACAAATCTTCAAGCAGTCCAAGGTAAGCTCTTTGGAAAAGATGGTTTGTGTGATTTTTTCCCCCCCTTGCTGGTTGTTTAACTATCGATCTCCCTCAAAGCTCTGTTTGCTCACTGGTGACTATGGCATTACTAGCTGGCACATTTAGCATTCTGGGCCTCAAGGAATTCATCAGAGAGAAATGTGGAAAAGGTAAAGAGGGGAAAAAGAATCCTTACACACACACACACACACACACACACACACACACACACACTCCTATCTCAGAAACAAACATTATAACATCAAGTCACTACAAGTGAGAGCCATCTGTGCTAATATGGCAATACCTACCAGGTCTCTTGTTACATAAAAAGAGCAGGTGTAGCAATAGTGTAAACAATTCAAAGACACACACACACACACACACACACACACACACCACACAAACACACTCAGAGCATTTCTGGAAGGATACCCTTCTTAAAAAAAAAAAAAAAAAAAAAAAAGACTGTTAAGAGAGCTTCCCCCTTGGGAAGGTACTGGAAGTCCAAGCTTATGCTCAGTTGGAGGCACAGCTGGACATTGCCATACTGATCATGGCTGTTGCACAAGGCCCTCAAATGTCCTCCTTACCACCTTGCTTGTCTCAACTCCACCTCTACCCCACCCTGTGGTTCGGCAATTGGTTTGAGGTAGGAGGGCATGGGCTCCTCCAGGACCACGTCACAGCACTACAGCCCGTGTTCATTTCATTTGTTCAATAGCTTTGTCTTACAGGTTATTAAATGTTTGGGTGTTCAGAGACAGAGGACTCTACTTTTTAATAGCAAATTAAAAACACAAAGGCATTGTTTATAATGAGGTTAAAAAAAAGAAAACAAACATTCATCAATAGAAAACTAGTTAAAAATATAAATTAGTATATTCATAGAATAGAAATATATAGTCATGATGATATAGAAACAAATTTCTCTTTTTTTAAAAAAATATTTGCAGGGGACAGTACTGGAGAATTTACGCAGGGGCAATTTACCACTGAGCAACGATACTAATCCTTTTTATTTTAAGACAGGGTCTCCGTAAGTTGCTGAGGCTGACCTTGAACTTGCAATCCTCCTGCTTCAGTCTCCCAAACCACTGGGATTACAGACGTGCACCTGACTCAGACGTGTTTTAAATTATTTGCTTTAAATTAGTTGTGAAATAATCTGATGTTGGAGGAGTGGGGTGGGTATAGATAAATGAGATTAGACATAAGTTGCTAATCATTAAAACCATGGGATGGGCAAGTTCATTATATTTTCTGTACTTCTACATACTTAAAAAGAAAATTTCCAGGCTGTGGTTGTGGCTCAGTGGTAGAGCACTTGCCTAGCATGTGTGAGGCACTGGGTTCAATTCTCAGGACCACATATAAATAAATTAATAAATAAAGATCCATCAACAATTTAAAAAAATTTCCATTGTAAAAACTTAGGTTTGAAAAATACTGATATAGATCCATGGTTACTGACATAAAAGAAGCTTGTGGTATTGTAAAAAAACCAGTATATTCAGAATATAAGTATAGTTTGTTTCCAGTTATAGAATATTATATAGAATTCTGGAAAGCATTAACAAAAAAAATTTTTTTTTTTGGAGTATCAAGGATTGAATTCAGGGGCCCTCGAGCACTGAGCTCTATTTTGTATTTTATTTAGAGACTCGGTCTCAATTAATTGCTTTGCACCTCACTTTTGCTAAAGCTGGCTTTGAACTCACCATCCTCCTGCCTCAGCATCCTAGCCGCTGGGATTACAGGCATGCTTCACCATGCCCAACAACCAAAATATTTTCAGTGGTCATCTCTAGGTATTAGTATTTGGGATATTTTTCACTGTCTTAGGCTTCTCCATTATGACTTTCTTTACAATAAGTCTATCACACACACAAATGCAAATAAGAATATTCTTAAAAATGTAGAAATAAAAGTTTCTATATGCAAAATGCCACTGTGGGGTTCATGCTATTCCTAACTTCTGTCATTGGTTCTTGTGTGCAAGGCAGTGTGCCAAGAGCTCTCTCAACATGGTCTCATTGTGTGGCAGTGAATGAGGCATGAATTCCCATGGTCCCCGTTTTGTAGATAAGGAAACTGAGACTCAGAATAATAAGTTTCTTGCTGTCCCACTCCTAGGCAGAGAGCCTGTATGCAAAGTCAAGCCCCTCTAATTTCAATGTCCAGGCAGAATTTCAGTAAAGACTTTTATGTTTAGAGGGGTGCTAATACTGACTTTCTAGGCCAATTTTTATTTTTTTTAATATATTTTTTCTAACATTTGCTCAGATAGGTGCATACTTTCACATAATTGTATTGCATATGTATCATTTTCTCTTTTTCTCAAAAGCACTTCATGTTTCCACAGATTTTATTTGTTTTGTCTTGAGGTTTTTGTTGTTGTTGTTGTTGTTATTTTGTTTTGTGGTGCTGGGCTAGAATCCAGGGTATCATACATGCTAGACAAGTGGTCTACCACTGACTCCCACCTCTCCACAGATTTTATTTAATTTTATTTATTTATTTATTTATTTATTTATTTTAAAGAGAGAGTGTGTGTGTGAGAGAGAGAGAGAGAATTTTTTAATGTTTATTTTTAAGTTTTTGGTGGACACAACATCTTTGTATGTGGTGCTAAGGATCAACCCAGGCCGCACGCATGCCAGGCAAGTGCACTATCGCTTGAGCCACATCCCCAGCCCTCCACAGATTTTAAATAATTGTTTAACATTTATGTAAAACTCCACACATCCAAATTGACCTATGCATTCTGGGTTTTGAAGCCTAGTATTTAATATGATCTATAATACTGTAATGATGATTATAATGCTCTGGCAGTTCCATCTGTGGATTCTCTTCTTCCTGTTGAGCTGGTTCCTATGGTTACAATGACCCAAGTTACTACTCAGGTAAAATACATTCATCTAACACAACTCACATTGCTGGGCTCAGTGGGCAGCACAGAGCAAGCCACGGTGGAGGCCTGGCCTTCAAGAACTGCACAGTCCAGTTGAGCAGGCAAAACATGGAAGAAGGAGGGAAGCTGCTAGGAGCTGGCCTGCCTGGCCTATCACTTCCTGTCCCCGGGATTGCTGCTAAATCCCCTAGGTTCAGGGTCAGCACCTTTCATTATTGTGTCTAAGCAGAAGTAAAGCTGCTTTCTTGCCACTGCAGCTACTTCCTTCCCAACGCTCACCCACATCCTAGCCCCTGTGGCCTGCTCTTTTCACCAGGATTCTCAACCACATCAGCTTCCCTGACCTTGTCTGCTTGACTTTCACGACATGTGACATCTCCTGACAGGGCCCCCAGGCACAGTGAAGAAAGGATAGCTATACATGGCAGCTGTGCATCTTCAGGCCTGGCCTCCTTTTTAGCCTTGGCTTCTCCTCCATGTAGGCCCCTGGTCCTAGGCCCCTGGCCCACCACCTCCACTTGCCCTCACTGCCTGTCTTCCAAGGCCAGGTCCCACTTCTGCACCCAGCCAGCTCAGATCACTGTGCTGACTCTCCACTGACTGCAGACTCCCCGAGGACAAGGCCCAGGTCTTCCTATCCCTCAGTGTTTAACAGAGTGCTCACAGCACTGGCCTGTCAGTACTTATGCTATTAAATCAGCATTTACAAGTGGGCGAGTGGTCCCCTCACATCTTTGTTTCTCAGTGTCCATGTCTGTAAAGAGACCTAATCTTCAAGTCCCCTATAGCTTAAAAGTCCTTAGACCAAGTGCCTGAGTTTCTCATGCACCAGTCATGTTAAATAAAAAGATTTATTCTTTCATTTTTCAACTTACACAAATTTATTCCATTGTAGTGTTGAAATCAGCTATTGTCTTAGAAATTGAAGTTTTAAATCTACTAGCATTTTAAAAGTTCTATTGGGTTATCAGTTTTCATAACATTTTGGTATTTGTTTCATTTTTAATGAAATAATCTGCCGATGTCACTTAAAAATCAAATAATGTTAAAAATACATTAAGGAAAAGTCCCAGTCTCTGTCTCACCCTTAACCCCTGCCAGTTGTATTCCTCAGAATGCTCCTGAGAGGCAATTATTTTCAACTCTTTTAGCTATTTCTTTTGGAATTTAACCTCATGCTTCTAAACAATTTTGCCTTTTTGGTGCTGGTGCTGTTGTGATGCTGGGGATGGAACTCGGGAGCCTCATGCATGCTGGGCCAGGGCTCTACCACTGAGTCACACTCTCAGCCCACTTTGTTAATTTTTCAATTTTCCACCTTCTCTATTAATTCCTGGTACAGTAAACAAGGATTTAGCTGCTACACATTCTCCTTCTGTTTCCCTCCCCCATTCTTCCAGTGAAATCACAATTCACTTTTTAATATTAAGTGTCTACATTCATACATATGAATGTGTACCTTGCTACGATTATGTTTACTTTCTTATACAATATTTTTTAACCAAACATGTGCTAATCCCTTTTGCAATTTTGTCTCCTTTCCCATATTCTTGTGCTCACAGAATTAAAACTCTCTTAATTCTTAATTATTTGAGCAGGGTTCTGCAAAATAATGAAAATAAATAAGAGTGGTTAAGGCTTCATGCTTATCTGAGAGTTGTCTTGAATGCAGCCCTTCATGAAAGGGAGTTTGTCTTTATGGAGACAGGAAGTGGGGTTTTCACTCTAATTCAGGCAGGAGACCAGGTGAGATTGCATAGTAGCTTGATTGACAGCTAATTTTCCAGAAAATTCTATGCAGGTCCTGCTGTGCGAATTTCTCCTCACATCAATGAAAGCCAGAGTGGCCTGAGGGACGAGCAGGAGCTTAGGAATCAGGGAGACTTCTGTTTGTTCCCAACTCTGCAACTTGCTATCTCTCTGACCTCTCTGAATATCCTCATCTGTAAACATGAGATAGCAAAATTGAATACTTATTGTGTACTTGCATCACAGTAAGAACTCAGTTCTGGAAAATTTTAAATTGCTTTCAAGTCAAGTCTATTGGGTAGCAAGAAGGGAGGTGTTATTCTATCCTCAAGACCTGACACCAGATCAGCAGCTTCTGAAGTCATCTACCATTATTCTTTGGGTCCTTCCCAGTTTGTCCCTAGTTTTGCTTTGATTCTAGGTGACGTAACTTTCTGCTGTTGTTTTCTAATTTCAGCAAAAACCTTCTAAAAGATCTAGCAGCCAAGGCTGCTCCTGACCTGGGGACATGTACCACAACCCTCTCATCTACTGTACCTGCTGGGACCCCTGGAACTTGGGACCACGGAAGCTAATCAAGACCCTTCAGCCACCAAACAAGGTCCCTACCAGGAAGTCCAAGTAAGGATTAACTGGGATGGGGTAGGGGCAGGGGGCTTGGGTTTCATTTGCAGCCTTCTTCTTGTCACAAGTTTTCAAAAATAATAACTTGGCTGCAAAATCCCAAATGGGCCAGAAAGCCTAGCTTCACACAGCCTTCTCTGCCAGCCTGGCGGGGGCTACACGCTGATCTCATCAGTCCTGCCTGAGGCTCAGTGTTGTTTTCAATGAGGACATCTCAGTGTTGGTGCCACAGGGAAAATGCAGCTTCCAACTGAGAATCTTTGGTGGCAGCTGTCTCCTCCCTCTAGGACAAGAGCTCTGGGCGATGAGCTGGGCTGCTAACCTGGGGACTCCCCAGCACAATGGACAAGTGCCAGGGCCTTGGGTCTGAGGTCTTAAAGGCCTCTGATCTTCAAGCCATATATTTCAATTTGGGGTCCTGTGAGTATGTACTTAATGGAGAGTATTGAATTGGGTTTTTGAATTTCCATTGTTCTCTTTTTGAGTTACTTATTTTTCACTTTTAGGTCAACTCCTCTTCTACCGGCTACAAAAGAACAAAATTACCTCCAATCCCCACCATCAACAAAACCTGTTGATGTCCCAAAGTACGTATTTCTGGATCTGGGAGGCAGGAATGGTTTGGGGCACGTGAATGAATTAATTCCCGACATACCCGGTCCTGCCTGACTTGAACTAATCTGCTTCCAAGGACATCAGAGAATTGTCAGAATCCATTGGAATTTCCCTTAAAACTTCAGGCCCTGTGGGTAAATCCTATAGTCCTCCGTATCTATAACTCCTGAAGTCACTATAATGAGCTCTCAGCAGGGAAGCCCTCCTTAGCTCTTTCCTGCCTTACAAAGGACCATGCTTTTCACAGTTCTGGAAACTTGGTGAGCTCCCATGTAGTTATGGTGGTGACTCACCTTCACTGATTACATTCCTGCACCTAAAGATTCTCTATAGATAGCCTCTCTGTTTTAATCACATTTGACAAGTCACAAGAAGTGTGACTTAGCTTTAGGTCTTTTCAGAAATCTTTGTATATCATTTATTTATTTGCTTGGAAAATGTTTATTGAGCACCTGTTATTTGTCAGGGGCTGTATGGGGTACAGGGGACACAGCCATGAACACAATGTGTCCCCTCCCTTGAGCTTTCCAGTCTAGTGGGGGTAGCGACACTATAGAGAAAAATAATGCAGGCCAAGGGAGTAGGGGGTGTGAGGGTGCCGTTGTTGTCCACAGGAGGTCAGGTCAAGTCCCTGTGTTAAGGGGATGGCTGCAGCCACACTGAGGTCTGGGCCAAGTGCTCCTGGCAGATGGAGCAGCAAGACAGAGGCCCTGTGTGGGCAGTTGCTTGTGTGTCTGTCCTCTTCCAAGAAAGCAAAGAGGTCAGGATGGCATGAGTGGGGTGGGAGGCAGTGGTAGAGATGAGCTCAGGGACCAGAAGGAGATGATGTGGTAGAACAGACAATGCTCAGCCCCCTTGGCTGCCTTCCAGAGATGTCCACCTTCTAATCCCTGGAAACTATAAATATGTTGTGTGGTTGCCAGGAGGAGTTAGGGTTGCTGATGAAATTAATCAACTGACCTTGGGTTGGAGAGACTATCTTGAATTTTCCAGTTGGGCCCAGTGAAATCGGGAAGGTCCTTTTTACATGAAAGAGGAAGTCAGAATGTCAGAGTCTGAGGAAGAAATATGACAACAGAAGCACAGGTTGGAGTGAAGTGATTGTTAATTTTGAAGTTGGAGGAAAAGACCACTAGGGACACAGGAAGCTTCTAGAAAAAAAACAGTCTGGTGACCCCTTGATTTTAGCCCAATGAGTCTCATTCAGACTGCAGCCCCCCTTGAGGCTGTGCCTCAGTGGGTTCCCTAGTGTCTTCATCAGCTTCTTCACTGCGGTGACTAAAGGATCTGACCAAAACAACTGTAGAGGAGAAAAAGGTTATTTGAGGGCTCATGGTTTCCGATGTCTTAGTCCATAGAAGGCCAGCTCCATTCCTCAGGGGTCTAGGTGAGGCTGAACATCATGGCAGACCAGAGAGTATGGTGAAGGGAAGCATCTCATATGGTGATCAGGAAGCAGAGAGAGACTCTCCACTCTCCAGATACATAGCCACGCCCCCAATGAACCACCTCCTCCAGCCATACCCCACCTGCTTCCAGTTACCACTCAGTTAATCCCATCAGAGATTAGTTCACTGATTAGGTGAAGGCTATGTCCCAATCCTTTCTTCTCCAAACCTCCTTGCATTGTCTCACACATGGACTTTTGGAGAACACCACATCTAAACCATCAAACCCAGCCACCCTGGGAGTCCCCTAAAATTCAGATGACCAGAGCTCCAAGAAGAAGGGTCAAATGATGATGTATCAGATGCAGCTCCTAAACTTTGGGCTTGCCTTTGCCCTCGTTGTTTTCTGAGCACTTCTTTCTCTTGCAGAGTGAAAACCAACGTAGGAAGGCAAGAGGAGGGTTGTAAGTCACCTTATGTGAGTATCAACGGGACAGGGTCACAGGACATTGATCCAGCAGTTGCCCAGTAGGCCCAGGTCTCTTACGCATGCTGTCTTCCTGAATCTTTGCATGCTCCTAAGAGGAGGTGCTGTTATCATTGCAGAGCGTGTGTCTGGTCAATGGCGGAACCACGACTTAGCCTGTCAGGCGTTTGCTTGCCACTCTATGCTCATGCAGGGCTAGAGTCCCAGGGAAACCCGACAGTGACAGCTAGTCCAAGCCAGGGTGTAGCTCGTGCCCAGGTGCAGGAAGCCTCCGCAGGTGCACAGGAAGCCACAGATCCCATGGCAGGGGATGTCAGGACACCTGAAGGGACCAGCAGTGAATGCTGGGGAAAGAGATGGAGAGCAAACCCAAAAGGCTCTTGACACCTGCCTTGGAGTGTGGGCCTGATCCCTGCTCTGCACAGGAGTGTTTATGGGTCTGACACAAGCACAGAACCAGGTAAGAATTACGTTTTAGGAGTGGGGTTGTGGCTCAGTGGTAGAGCACTTGCCTAGCATGTGTGAGGCTCTGGGTTTGATCCCTGGCACCCAAATAAATAAATAAATAAACAAATAAAATAAAGGTATTGTGTCCATCTACAACTAAAAAAAAAAAAGAATTACATTTTTAAAAATGTGCCCTCTGATGGGATATTTTGGGAACCTTTTGCTATTTTTTGCTTTGCTTCCCTCCCGCCACCATATCCCACAAGAACCATGCACTCCTTAATGACCAGGAAGTAAAACACACAAAAACATAATTGCCTCTCCAGGAGGAGAGGATGATGAACTTAGGGAAGTGATTCTGAAGGCAGAGAGGCCAGCTGGGAGGGTGTCATTAGAAACCAGAGCAAGATGCCTACAGCCTTGGGTGATGTCCAGGTGGGTGTAAAAGAGAGGACCAGGTGGAGATGCTCTAGGAGATAATGTCGAGGGGCCTCAAGGTCATCTGGCAGCTCCAGAAGCAAGGATCTCATTCTGGTCCACACCAGCTGGTAGCCCTGCCAGGAATCTGACTTGGCATCTCGTATGGGAAGGAGAAGAAACTGACATTTTCGTTTTGTTTTTTTTGCAACCATGCTAGTCATTTCTTTATGTTGTTTTACTTTTCCTCACAAAAGCTCTTTGAGAGAGAATTATTACCCCCATTTTTCAGATGAGAAAACTGAGGCACAGAGATGTTAAATAACTAGAGAATTGGTGGCAGGTCTGTTCAATTCCAAAACCTGAGCAGTTTCCACAATGGCTCCATCCAGCATGGAGGATGCAGCGGAGGCGCAGTTGAGCATTGGGATTGGATCTCAAAGATCTGAGGGTGAATGGTAACTGGGAGAGGGTGCGGAAGGAACTTGGGTCCTGGAATCCCATCTCATGACTCTGTTTTTCAGATGATAAGACAATGGTAGACTTGGAGGACTCTCAGGGCTCTAAGTCTACAATTTTACTTTCTCTTCTCCCTTGGCGCTCAGGAAGTGATCAATGTGTCACCTGGCTATCAACTTGCGCGGCATCGGGAACAGATTTCTGTCACTTTGGGGGATGAAATGTTTGGTAGGAAAAAGCGGTTGGAATCTGAGATGATGGACAAATTCAGCATGTCCAGGTAATGTCTTAGGACCAGCATCCAGCTCCTCTCAGCTATCCCACCTGGCCTCAAGGACAAGCCTCTGACATCCTTGCCTGGGCCACTGGGCCACCTCTCTTCTGCCCCCTGTTTCCCAATGCTGCTTCTCTCCACACCCATCTTGCTCTGTTCTGATCCCATCCATGAGTGAATCCAGAGGATGAGATGAAGATGGAATTAGTGTGATTCATACTGAGGAGAGTGATTGTTCCTGTGGGTGAGAAACAGGTGTAATATTCATGAATGAGTCTAGATTTAAAGTATGTAAATTAGGAGTAAAGTCAGTTTTTGGAAGACTCAAGTATGCACTTCTTCTTTCACTATAAATAGTCTAAAAATACCACTCAATTCATGCCTCTGGGAAATACAGAGTGGAAAGTTCCCAGCGCCATTCCATTGAGCACGGTCATCTTCTGTCACTGAAGCCCACCCTCTCACTAGCCTCCAATGCCATACGAAGCATAATCCCACACCTTTTAATTCTACCTCCTCAATTTCTCACTCCTATCTTCCTTCCTCACTACCCTGAGTTCAGGCATCCTTACTGCTTACCAGCTCTACTCTGAGTGTCTTTTCCTTCAGACTTTAGTCTTCTGTCAGAATTATTTTTCTAGACAGACATCTGAAAGACCAATAACAGAAAACAATGACAGAAAACATACATGCCTTCCCAATCACTTACCCATCTGTCAGTGTGTAGAAAGGACACAGCCAAACCATTAGTAGGCTTAGAAGAGATTCAGGTTGAGGGTCAAACTGTGCTTTGGAGTTGCCCGGAGTCCTCTGACCTGGCCCAGAAGCCAGACCAGTTTCCCGTCTTCCCATCCAGTGGGATTATTCCATCTCTGTCCTCTTTTCTCTGATCATCCACAACCCTCAGCAGGAAGAGAATGGGTCATGTACATGTACTTGCCAGTCACACTAATACCCACAACTACTTTGTGGCCTCCTAAGAAGTTTGCCACCAGTTGTGGCATAATAAAACATAATAGCCCATGCTTGTCTCATTCCCTGGTAAAGCTGTCTGCACATTCCTTATACTGAAGCTCATGTTCAGAAGACAAGGGTTCTGTATTGTTTGACTTTCTCAGATTCTGTTACCCTCCCCCCAGATCCTGTCTTGTTTTCTTACCTCACTTGCTTTCATGCCCAGTTAGACATAGAGGAGTGTTTGGCCAAGTGAACTCCCTTCACTTTCACTGCACATAGCATTACTTGCTACTCTGTTTACTCTGGCTCAACCAGATAGAACTGAGTAATTTTACATAGCATGGCAGCCTCAGGCCCACAAACACAGTAAATAATTATCTATTCTGAAAGTCACTCTCTTAACTCCTCTCTTAGTCCTATTTCTGGCCCATTTCTTGTGTATGATTCACTGTCCGCATGAATCCTACTCCCCGCCGTCTCATTTCCTAATCCTCTGAACTTAACCCTGCTGCATTTCAACTATCATGATCAAGTCAAGGTCAAACCCTAATCAATGTCAGACATATTCCTATTTCTCTTTACTCAATAGGGTACCAAACCACCCTGCTCCCTTCTGGCCAGGTCACCCAAAAGGCTAGATCTGAGGTTCAACCACTCAACTGCAACCAACCTTCTCCAAGAGCACCCCTCCATTCTGTCACACCTACCTCATAATGGTGGAGCTAGTACAGAAATGACCTGGTTCTAATCATCCCAGGGGCCTGACTGGCCTGCAATGAATTATAAGTTCTGTAGATGATAGAAGAATTACTTCTCCCATAGGACCAACATAATTAGTGACCTTGAAGAGCAGATCTCAGAGCTGACAGCATTAATAGAACAGATGAACAGAGACCACCAGGCTGACCAGAAATTGGTGAGTGATCCTTGCACTAGCCAACATCTTTCTGGGTGGGGTAAGACTAATATTTTCAGATCACCAATGTGCCAGGCAAGACGCCAAGCACTTTATTCCCATGAACCATGTTATCTAGATGATAGAACTCTGAAGATAGGACCATGCAACTGATAGTATCTCTCTGACTCCATCTTCATCCATAACAACAAGCACTCAAGGTTTAACTTGTTCATTTCTGGGAGTTCTCCAGGTGTCTTCCAGTGAACCTCAGTGGAAGTGAACCTCCTCTCCATACTAGGGAGCACTGGTCACTCCCCATCTGGCCTTTGTGGTGAGATCAGCTTCAGAGGTTGCCTGGATCTTACCATTTTCACCCACATGGAGGAAACTTCCAGTGTTGCTCAAATCTTCCTGGAGGCCTCCAGTGCCCACTGTGTTGCTATTAAGCTGTTAAAGGTCACTCTTCAGAATCATTTCTATATGAAATCATTTTTATATGCTTCCTGGGATCTGCATAAGTGATACTTCTTTAGATTTTATTACCCACTACATCATGGTCCCTTTTTCCTCACCTTAAGCAGATATGCCTGTTGGTCTGGGCTAGAATAATAGAATAGAACTATGCTCAAAAATATCATGCCCAGTGTAATTGACACAAATTTGTGAGATTCTACCCCCCAGCAGGCAACCTTTTACTCTCTGGTATATCCTAGGTATGTCCAAATCCTACAGGAATCCAGCTTATGACCCAGGCTGAGATCTCCTCCACTACTGATTCATTATCTTATTTATCTGAAAACTCTGCCAGGTTGATGTGTCCTTCTACAGAAAGAATATTGAGGCTCAGGGAAGTTTTATCATTTGTATGAGGTCACAGCCCAATAGTAGTGTGTTGTTGGGTAACATGCACATTGTGACTTACAAGCACAGGCCCTGCTGAGGACAAACATGCAGAGACTGTTTCCACGGAGGGACCTAGATTGTGATCTTGAAAATACCCCACTTTGGGGAATATCCTAATTTGTGATGTGATCCTGTGGAGGAGACGTGCTGGCTGCCATCATGCCTGTCACCCCTGGGGCTTGACCCCTTGGTTGTACCAGGCAGTCTCTGGCTCCTCACCTCTAGTCAAAGGCATTAAATCCTTATCTCAGCTGACTGTTGGGACACTGACCAGAAGATCTGGTGTGTTAGAAGGAAGTCACCTGAAAATAAGCAAATCCTATCTGCTGGAACCCCACCATGCTATCCAGAGGACGGGATAACACTAAGCCTTAAGTTCCTTAAAATCAGCATCTAAGTGTTAGTTCTGGGCCAAGTCCTTTGCTCAGTAAAGGATCTCTCAATTGAGTTATTTATCCAGAAACCCAAAGGCCAGTCTTACAAAGAAATGACAGTCCAGCAGAAGAGACTAGACCAATCCACAAAAATCAATTAATCAAAGAGATGGTCTCCATGCACCAACATTATGCACTGATTAAGTATAAAACAACAACGAGTAAGGCAAGAATTGTTTCATTCCCTTGATAATAGCATGTTCTCTGATATTGCAAAACACAACTAGGGGAGGTGTGGGGTGGGAGGCATCCCCTGTGATTTGGAAGACTTTTCAGAAGAAGCAAATCAGAGTGGGGCCTAGGTTTTCAACACAGTGTTGTTTAATGATGACTTCATTTTCAGCTTTTTAATGAAATGGAACTCCAGTGTGCTGAGATGAAACAGAACTTTGAAAACAAGAACAGGTATGCGTTCTAGCATGATCCCTGTGTGCTGAAGGCCTTAAGGCTTCTGCACCATCTACAGAATTTCAGTTCTCTGTGACTTGAGATGGTGCCAAGTAGAATCAGAGATTGAGGTCAGTGAGATGAGTAAAGCATGAGTAAAGCAGGACAGCAGGATGGCCTAATTTGAGAGCACTAAAATGAAGCACAGGAAAGCTATTCCTGCTCTTGTATTTTGTCATCCATTTTCTTCACTTTGATTATAAATTTTTGTTTGTTTGTTTGTTGTTGGCAGGAGCCATTTTTGTTCTCTGAGACTTCAGAGAACCTTTGTGAACAATTTGTTCTCAGCACATTCTTCTCCTTTTCCTCTTCCTTCTTTTTCTCCTTTTCTTATCTCTTCCTGGCTGCTAGGTTGAGACCTGGGGAAACTAGGAAGAAGGGAGAGAAGGAGAAATTGATTGACAAATCAAGGGGAAATGAAAAGGAGGTGTATTGTCTGTGGGAGTGAGGAGAATCTCAAAGTTCCCTTCTAGGCTACCTGCTGAGTCCCAAAGCAGCCTCAGCAATCCTGGTGGAGAGAGCACTCCTAGTTGAGTCACACATAGTCTTTTGATTGTTAGCTACTTTTAAAGAGATGTTTTAGGTTTTTCACAAAATTGAAGTTAAAGTCTAAAATTCCCATGTACTGAGATGTCTAAATAGTATATTACAGTTTTGTTGTACATGCTTTTATTTTTAGATTTTTAATTTTATTTATTTATACTTTTACTCTCTCTCTATATTTTCCTCTCATTTGTTTCTTTGGAGTGTCTTTCTGTCTTTTCTCGTGCTAACAGCCAACTTCATTTGATTCCTTCTTCACTCTTCTTATGATGTAATACCTCTACATTCTCACTTCCTACCTCATATACATCACATTCTATACCCCCTTCCCCCGGTTCTCTCTTTGTCCACCATTAGAAACTTTTGTATTTATTGTAGCTGATAATGGAGCACATCATTTCTGTTTATTGGAACAAAACTATAATCATTTAAATAGAAGCCATTTGATTTATGGCTGCAAATTGTTTGCATTGTGTGCTGTTAATATTGATCTCTCCCTGAAAGGTGAGGTACTGGAAACCTGCAGGGACACTATAAGTCTATAGGGTAGAAACTGTAATACCTCAGATTCACATTGCTAGAGTGAAAGACACACGAACAAACATGAAAAAGCAAGGGAAGAAAGTGCCCCAAACAAACCAAGATACTACAAAAATAGAATGCATTGACAGCAGTAGAATAAATGTAAGAGAATGAGCTCAGAACATACATAGTTAAAATGATTTGCAAAGTAAAGAGTTATATAAGCAAGCAAATACAAGCAACAAAAGATCACTTTTGTAAAGAGATAAGAGAGCAAATATGGATAGCAAAAGGTTACTTCAAGAAAGAGAGATTCTGAAAAAAAAACACAGAGAAATCCTTGAAATGAATTAAACAATAAACCAAATTAAAAACTCAATAGATCACTTGGAACACAGAACCTCAGTCAATGAAGACAAAATATATAATCCTAAAAATAAAGTTGACCACATAATGAAGATGGTAAGAAACCATGAGCAGAACTTCCCAGAATATTGAGATAACATGAAAAGACCAAATTTCAGATTTTCTGGGATAGAGGAAGGCACAGAGACACAAGCCAAAGGAATGTACAATTTTTTCAGTGGAATAATATCAGAACATTTCCCAACCCTGAAGAATGAATTGGAAAATAAAATACAAGAGTCTTACAGGATACCAAATGTACGAAATTATAACAGATCTATACCAAGACACATTATAATGAAAATGCCTTCCATACAACATGAAGATAGAATTTTAAAGGTCTCAAGAGAAAAGTTTCAGATTAGGGGGAAACCCATTTGGATCTCAGCAGATTTCTCAACCCAGATTCCCAAAGCTAGGAGGTCCTAGAATGACATATTCCAAGCTCTAAAAGAAAATGGATACCAAGAATCTTATATCCAGCAAAATAAAACTTGAGATTTGCTGAAAAAATAAAAACCTCCCATTATAAGCAAAAAAATTAAAAGAATTTACAATAAGAAAGCCTGCACTATAGAACAATTCTCAACAAAATATTCCATGAGGAGGAATTGAAAGACAACAATGATAATCAGCAAAGGAAGGAATTACACTAAAGTCAAAGCTAATCTAAGGAGAAATCAAGTCAAGTTCAAAATCAAAAATAAAACAAAATGACTGGGAATACAAACCATATTTCAATAATATCCCTGGATGTTAATGGCCTAAACTCATCAATAAAAAGACACAGACTAGAAGATCAGATTTTAACAAAGACCCAACAATGTGCTGCCTTCAAGAGACTCATCTCATAGGAAAAGACATCCACAGACTGAAGATGAAAGAATGAAAGAATGGACTATGTAAACAAGCAAGGATTTCCATCCTCATATCAGATAAACTGAACTTCAAGCCAAAGGTAATCAGAAGGGATAAAGAAGGACATTTCATACTGTTTAAGAGAATCATACATCAGTAACACATAACAATCACAAACATTTCTGCCCCAAACAATGGAACATCTACATACATCAAGCAAACATTTCTCAACTTCAAGAATCAAATAGGTCACAATACAATAATACTAGGTGACTTTAACATACCTCTCCCACCCCCTGGATAGATCTTCCAAACAAAAACTAAACAAACTATAGAACTTAATAATACAATTAATAATTTAGACTAAACAGACATATATAGAATATTTCATCCATCAATAGAGATACACTTTATTTCACAGTAGCACATGGATCCTTTTCTAAAATAGAGCATATGTTATGCCACAAAAGCAAGACTTAGCAAATACAAAGAAATAGAGATACTACCTTGCATTCTATCAGATCATAATGTAAGGAAATTAGAAATCAGTTATAAAAAATAAAAAATAGAAGCTATTTCAACATCTGAAGACTAAATAATATGCTAGTGAATGAACAATGCATAGTAGCTGCATCAGGGAAGAGATAAAAAATATTCTTAGAGGTAAATAAGAATAGTGATACAACATATCAAAAACTCTGGGACATTTTGAAGGCAGTGCTAAGAGGAAAGTTTATTTCACTGAGCTCATTCATTAAAAGAATAAAGGTCAACAAATAAATGACCTAATATTACATCTCAGAGCCCTAGGAAAAGAAAAATAAATCAATACCAAAAGTAGTAGAAGATAGGAAATTATTAAAATCAGAGCTGAAATCAATGAAACTGAAACACAAGAAACAATTGAAACAATAGACAAAAGGAAAAGTTGGTTCTTTGAAAAAATAAATAAAATTTATAAACCTTTAACCATGCTAACAAAACTAAGGAGAGAGAACATCAAATTACTAAAACTCATGATGAAAAAGGAATTATAACAATGGACACAATTGAAATACAGAAGATAATTAGAAACTATTTTAAAGTTTATATTCCAATAAAATAGAAAGTTCAAAGACATCAACAAATTCAGATTTGCTGACAATTTCAGATTTTCTAGAGACATATGATCTACCCAAACTGAATCAGGAGGACATACACAATTTAAACAGATTTCAAGCATTGGAATAGAAGATGCCATCAAAAGCCTACCAAGAAAGAAAATCCCAGGACCAGATGGATTCTCAGCCAAGTTCTACAAGACCTTTAAAGAAGAATAATACTAATACTCCTCAAATTATTCCATGAAATAGAAATGGAGGGAACCCTTCCAAACTCATTCTATGAGGCTAGTCTCACCGTGATACCAAAACCAGACAAAGACACATCAAGGAAAGAAAACTGCATACCAATATCCTGATGAACATAGATGCAAAAATTCTCAATAAAATTCTGGCAAATCACATACAAAAACATATTTTAAAAGATAGTACACCAAGATCAAGTGGTGTTCATCTCAGGGAGACAAGTTTGGTTCAACATATGAAAAATCGAAAAACATAATTTATCACATCAACAGACTTAAAGACAAGAATCATATGATCATCTCAATAGATGCAAAGAAAGCATTTGACAAATTATACCTCTTTATGTTCAAAACACCAGAAAAACTAAGAATGGTAATACCTCAACATAGTGAAAGCTATCTATGCTAAGCCCAAGGCCAACATCATTCTAAATGAAGAAAAATTGAAAGCATTCCTGGAACAAAATAGGGATGCCCTCTTTCATCACTTATATTCAATATAGTTCTTGAAACTCTAGCCAGAGCAGTAAGACAGATGAAAAAATGGATACAAATAGGAAAAGAACTCAGACTATCACTATTTGCCAAGGACATGATTCTATGTTTAGAGAATCCAAAAAATTCCACCAGAAAACTTCTAGAACTAATAAATGAATTCAGCAAAGTAGCAGGATATAAAATCTATACCCATAAATCAAATGCATTTCTATACATAAGCAATGAATCCACTGCAAGAGAAATTAGGAAAACTACCTCATTCACAATAGCCTCCAAAAAAAAAAATGGGAATCAATCTAAAAGAAGTGAAAAACCTCTACAATGAAAATTAGAAAACAGTAAAGAAAGAAATTGAAGAAGACTTTAGAAGATGGAAATCTCTCCCATGTTCTTCGATAGGCAGAGTTAACATTGTCAAAATGGCCAGACTACCAAAGGTGTTATATAGATTTAATGAAATTCCTATTAAAATCCCAATGTCATTCCTTGTAGAAAGAGAAAAATAATCTTAAAATTCATTTGGTAAAATAAGAGACATAGAATATCCAAAGCAATCCTTAGCAAGAAGAGGGAAGCAAGAGGCATCACAATACCAGAACTTAAACTGTATTACAAAGCTATCATAACAAAAATGGCATGATATTGGCATCAAAATAGACATGTAGACCAGTGGTGCAGAATAGAAGAGACAGAGATAAATACAGTTATCTCACACTAGACAAAGGCTCCAAATACATACATTGGAGAAAAGATAGTCTATTCAACAAATGGTGAAATCCATATATAGCAAAATGAAATTAAACCTCTATCTCTCACCATGCACAAAAATCAACTCAAAGTGGATCAACGACCTAGGAGTTAAACCAGAGACCCTATGCCTAATAGAAGAAAAAGTAGGCTCAAATCTTTAACATGTTGGCTTAGGACCTGACTTCCTTAACAGGATTCCTAAAGCATAAAAAATAAAATCAAGAATCAATAAGTGGGATGTATTCAAACTAAAAAGTTTTTTTCTCAGCAAAGGAAACAATAACATGAAGAGAAAGTCTACAGAATGGGAGATAATATTTACCACATGCATCTCAGATAGAGCACTAGTTTTCAGGATATACAAAGAACTCAAAAAAACTTGACACACACACACACACACACACACACAAAAAAAAATCCCCTCAAATAACCTAATCAGTACATGGGCTAAGGAACTGAACAGACACTTCACAGAAAATATACAGTCGATCAACAAATATATGGAAAAATTTTCATCATCTCTAGTAATTAGAGAAATGCAAATCAAAACTACTCTAAGATTTCATCTCACTCTAGTCAGAAAGCCAGTTATCAAGAATACAAGCAATAATAAGTGTTAGAGAGTATCTGGGGAAAAGGTACACTCATAAATTGCTATTGGACTTCAAATTGGTGCAATAACTCTGGAAAGCAATACAAAAATCCTTTGAAAACTTGGAATGGAACCACCCAGCTATCCCATTCCTCAGTTTATACCCAAAGGACTTAAAATCAGCACACTATAGTATCATGGTCACATCAATGTTTATAATAGCTCAATTCACAATAGCTAAGCTATGGAACCAACCTATGTGTCCTTCAATAGATGAATGACAAAGAAAATGTGGTGTATATATTTAATAGAATATTACTCAGCTTTGAAGAAGAATGAAATTACAGCATTTGTAGGTAAATGGATGGAGCTGGAGAACATCATGCTAAGTAAAATAAGACAATCCCCAAAAAACAAGGCCAAATGTTTTCTGTGATATGTGGATGCTGATCCATAATGGTGTGGGGGAAGAGCAATGGAAGAATGGAGGGACTCTAGATTGGGCAGAAGGAAGTGAGGGAAGGGGAGGGAGTATGGGGGTGAGACAGATGGTGGATTGAGACTGATATTGTTACCCTATGTACATGTATGATTGCACGAATGGTGTGACTCTGCATTACAACCAAAGAAATGAAAAGCTGTGCTCTTTTAGTGTACAAAAAGTTGAAATGCATTCTGCTGTCATGTATAACTCATTGGACAAAACCAAACCAAAACAAAACAAAAAAAACCCGAAAAAACCACAATGAGATACCACTCACCTATCAAAAGCTATTATCAAAAAGAAAATAGATAACAAGTGCAAGAATGTGGAGAAAGGAAAGCCTTTCACAGCGCTAGTGGGAATCATGTAAATGGGGACAGACATTATGGAAAATAGTATGGAGATTCCTCAAAAAATTAAAACTAGAATTACCATATGATCCAGCAATCCCACTACTGGATATTTACCCCCAAAGATCTGAAGTCAGTTCCCTTAGGGTTGTGTGCATCCCCGTGTTTATTGCACCACTATGCATAATAGCCAAGATACGAAATCCAGACTTTCATTTAACATGTGTCTGAGACACTGCCAACACCTGCCTCTTGGGAGGGCAGCTGGGAAGACCTTGGGGTCTGAAATTATCCTAATGTAGCTAACGGAGCTCAGTTTCCCAAGTGAGCTGTAAGCAGACTGCTGTTTGGGTCGGGTCTGCAGCTGCTGCCAGCTCCAAACAGTGCCTGCAGAAAACAGGAAACCACGCACCTCTCTCTGAATAGAAGCAAGGGACTGCTCCAGGAAGTGAGGGCTTCCTCCAGTGTGGGTGAGGGGTGGGGGTCAGGCCAGGGTGGGGCTCAGCCCTGTTCACTGGTGATTGTGGTTTTCTCTATCCCACAGGGAGCTCAGAAAGGCTCACAGAACAGAGCTCAGTGAGTTAGAGAACAAGTACAAAGAAGCGTTGAAGGCAGAGAAGGCAGCTTCCCGGGGAAAACTAGGTACCCTCAGGGCCTGGGTGAAGGGGCGAGGGGCTGATAGTGTGGGTGTGGGGCCGGGGCTCCCATGGCCACGGATGGGTGGTAGCCAGGTACCAGAGGTTTCTTCCTGAAGCTAAGCGGGAGAGAGGGGGGGGAATGAAAAAAGGAAAGATTATGTCTACCAAGGTCCTTCCTTTTTCTGGAAGGTCTGAGGATGTCCCTTCATCTTGAGTCTCAGTTCCTCATCTGGGAATTGAGAACAAAATATCTACCCTTGTGAGTATGAAGAGAATCTGAAAACACTTTGAAAAGCACATTCCTAAGTTCTACAAATATGACACTGTTACAGTGTGTTTGTAACAAGTTTCCTGACCTGTAACGTGACAGGGTTTTATTCATTTCTCCCTGACACGCTGCCACTGTATGGCCTTATAAAGCAGAGGGTTGTGCTGACCATTTGACCTCACTATTTACACTGCCCTCCTGAAGGGTGAAGTGTGTAGCCTCCTGAATTCTGGGTTCACAGACTCAGAAGTAATGCTATAGGGCCTTCTTCCTTTATTTTGCCCCAATTTTTTTTAAAAGATCCTATCTTACTTACACTTTTCTGATTTTCCAATTTTCTCAAGAGAGCATGTATTGTTTTTGTAGTCATGGTAAACTAAGAAATGTTACCTAAAAGAGCGGCAGATACATGCCACAAGCTTTTGTTCCTCTTTTCCCCACAGATGTAGCTCAGCCCCTGGGATGTCTTTAAGACTTTGTTAACAAGAAGTTTATTTGTCAACAAATAATTTGTCCCCGGAAACCCCAGTTCCACAGGTGCAGGGTGGAGTCCAAGCAATTGAGTTTTGAAGGTTCAAGGGGAATTTCTGGGGTGCTTACAGGCCTCACAGCTGGGAGGAGGAGTTGAGGGTGGGGAGCTGTGCTCCAGAGCTCACATTTGAGTTTGCAATGTGCCTTTGAGAGGAGTGATGATGACCCTGTTGTTTTCCTTTGGTCCAGAGGAGATGGAAAAGGAGTATAAGTATTTGAAGAATATGTTTCATATGTATCAGGTGAGACAGAGCTCCTTGTTGGCTTCCGAGAGTGAGAGAAGCAAGTCTTATGCCTGGCTCACAACGTTGAATCCAGAGCTCTTGCCCGAAAAAACCATGTCCTGAGACTCCAGCATCCATAGACCTAAGTGGCACTTACTGTACCCAGGAAGAAGGGTGGACCCAATGGCTTCCATGTATGACAAGTCAGCCCAGACTGTAAAGAGGCCTATCGACAAATATGTTTGTGGTTATACCACAAATTATTAATTCTGGTATTCACTATTATTATTGTTCACTTTAAAAAAAAAAAAAGTAATGGGAGTAACCAACAACAGTAACATTCAAAAGAAAGAAGTGTTACCATCCAAAGACAACCTCTGCAAAAATCTGTATTCTTTTAATGAATTAAATCTGTGTATAGTTTTGTACCCTCTTTTCACCAGGCAGAAACTTTTTTCTCCTTTTTAATGACTAGATATTATCCTAGTGAAAACATGTATTTCACTATTCCCCAAAGGTTGTTTTTTGAGTTGCTTCCAATTGCTTGAATAACAAAATAAATAAATAAATAAATAAATAAATAAAAATTATATATATATAATCACTTTAAACATCTTTGATTCTGGCAGTGCTAAGTCAAAAGGATTGAATTTTTTTGTTGTTTTTTTTTTTTGTAGTATCAGAGATTAAGCTCAGGGGCACTCAACCTCTGAGCCACATTCCAGCCCTATTTTGTATTTTATTTAGAGACAGTGTCTCACTGAGTTGCTTAGCACCTTGCTGTTGCTGAAGCTGGCTTTGAACTCACGATCCCTCCTGCCTCAGCCTCCTGAGCCATTGGGATTACAGGCGTATGCCACCGTGCTTAGTAGGGATGAATCTTGTTAAGGCCTTTAGTAGATTTGGCCAAATTGTAATCCTAAAAATCTCTGTCACACTGCACTGTACAAACTGAACATGGAGTACGTAGCCATCTCAGAGCATAACCCATCCACTTAATCAGCTAATCTGATGAAGGCCCAGAGTTAGAGTATGATGCCTTGCGAGGGGGATGAGTGGAACAGGAGATGGGAAGTGGACAGGGGAAGGGCAGACTCAAGCCCTCTTCCTATTTAACTGTTAAATATAAGAACCAACTAGTCCTGTTGCCTTGGGACTGAGAATTTCCTGGGTTTCCAGACTTTATTGCATATACCTGGGCAGTCCCAGACAAACCAAGACAGGTGGTCACGCCCATCAAAGGTGAAACACCAGCACTACCTCTGAAGTTCTATGTGCTACTGACAGTTTCAGTTTTGAGCTTATATCCAAAATCTGACCAGATTTATGACCAGATGAACTGTCCCAGGTTCCTAAATTTACTCTGTGTTTATTTCAGTCTGGGCCTCTCCAGGCCACTTGAACTTCGTGGCAACCATGTTGCCCACTAGCATGAAAATGAGGAGAGAGAACCCATCAGCCTGGTCCCAGTGACTCCACAGGGAACTGATGCCCCAATTAGTGTGGCTCCTGATGCTTTCCCTTCTGGGAATTTACTAGCATCATTGAGATCCCGGGCTGCCTTCTTTTGGGTTTCTAGGATTCCCTGCAAAACAAACGGGGACTTCTGCCAGACACCACGCTGTGTTCTAAGTCTTCAGATTAAGTCCAGGCATTTCTCTTCTTGTGTGCCACTGAAGAGCGACTCATGGTTCAGCAGGAGCTGACGTGGGATTCTCCCACCTGGAGAGCCTACCTGTGTTCAGTGGAAGCCCAGTTCCAGCAGGGCAAAGGCCGCTCAGGCGTGCATGGTTCTCCCCTGACCTTTTGGGTTCCACAATTCTCTGCTGGATGGGGATGGAATTTACTTCCCATATGTCATCCAAGGAGGGGCCTGTCAGTGAGGGAAGCTGCCCAGGGCAAGGGCCTGTGCGTAAGGGGGCCTCTCTAGTGTGCATGGACAGCTTCTCCGGGGCTTAGGGCCCTTTTCCTCATGGTGCCTTTGGGACTCCACAGGACAGCATTTATGATGAAATAGAAGAAAAATGGTCAAAGCGGAAAGCAGAATGGGAGAAGGATGAGAAGTTGGAGCGGGAAAAGATCCTGCTGCAACAGAGTGAGTACTACAGAAATGTTGGGCTTGGGGGTGACAAGCTCAGCAGAAAACTGCCTTAGGCTTGGCCTTGACTTGAGGGACCTTGGGTTTACCAAGCGTGACGGCCCCACACCAGACTCCTGAATGGAAGGTGCTGTAGTCATCAAGAAAACAAAATGGCGCACACTGTGATCCCAGCAACCAGGAGGCTGAGGAAGGAGGATGGCAAGTCCAAGTTTGAAGCCAGCCTGAACAATTTAGTGAGACCCTGTCTCAAAATAAAGAGTTGAGTTTGCAGCTCAGTGATAGAGTACTTGCCTAGCATGTGTGAGGCTCTGTGTGTAATCCCCAGTACCGCAAAACAAACCCCAAGCAAAAAAAGTCTCCCATGTGATGAGAAGGGCAGGGTCCTTTTCAAGTTTACACACCTGAACTAAGGGGCCTGAGCTTGTATTTTTCAAACTTGCTGGTTCCAAGTTTGCCTATCATGGACTTGAACAAGTGTTGTGACCTCTAATAGGAATGTAGACTTAATATCTAGTTACAGGTGAGCCCAAAGCTCCAGGAGTTCTTCAATTAGAATTTGAAATATTCATTTTGGGGAGAGAGCAAGGATGAACCACACAATCCATTATAGCAAGAGCCTCCTTGTCCCCATGTCCCCACAAAGGGAGCCATGTTTGATAAAGCTTTTGAATACGTTCAACGCTTAACCTAGAGTTTGGATTTGTAGCACTTCCCACAACACTGAGCTTCTTCATTCATGGAAGAATGTACAGAGCGATTGGTGGAGAGGAATAGTTGAAGGAGGAGTGGGCCCTCTACAAACCTATTCCTCTTATTTTACATTTATTCAGTTTAACCAAATTACTCATTCAAATGCAAAGACTCCCTGGGAAGTTCACATTCTGGTGGGGACTCTGGCTGGGGTTGGGATGTGGAGCTGCTCCTGTGTGTTGCTCACCTCCCAGACTTCTACATTCTTACACAACACACATCTAGGTTTTGGAAAACTAGAATTTATGCATCCCATTCCAGGGTTTCCCTGTCAGTCCAGAGAATTCCTCCAGCCCCCAGAATTGCCACACAGAGGGAATTTGTGTTTGCCCTTTCCCGCCTTCCTCCTTTGTAGTATTAGGGTTCTGGTGGCAGATTTTTTGCCCAGGGGGGGAAAAAAAAACAAGGTAAGCCAACCTCAGGGCTTTAGGACAAAATGAATGATATTGCTGGAGAAAATCAGGTAAGCCAAGAGCTTCAACACAAGAATATTTAGGAATAATAAGTAACACATCCAAAATAAATAATGCACACAAGAACCACAGGTGGTGACGGTAAATCTCATATGGCTAACGTGATCAAGGACAACCATCCTGATCACCTCATCCTCAGGCATTTCCAGGTCAGAGTCCAAACACCAGGCTGAAAGGACTGGGGTTTGACCTGGTCTGAAATTGCTTGTATCTTCAAATATTCTGGGTTTCTCTCTTGACTTGTTTTTCCATATTTACACATAGATGTGCTTTTTTTCACACCTCCGCAGAACACAAGATGACAAAAAAGTTCGAGTTAGAGTCAGAAGAAGAAAAAAAGAAAATAACTGAATCCTACAGTGCTTCCATTGAGAACCTCATTAGCGAGAAGGAGGTAGGTCAGGGAGAACTCGGTGGTTGCATGTGTGTGGTCCAGGCACAGTAGCTGTGCCTCCATAGTCAGGAATCTTTTTGTGTGATTGATGGGCAATCCTTGTCCTTACCCAGCTTTCCTGGAAATAAAATCAGGTAGGTTGATAGGCTTGCTCTCCTTTAGCTAGTCTTACTACTTGTTTGTTGAAATAAAAATCTTAAGTGATGGGAAATAACTGAATGCTAAATATACAGAACCTGAAATTCCCAATTTTACCAAAATGCCATCTCTGAATGTCTTTTTCATTCCTGACTATAGCAGAAGAGAAAAGGCATTGCTGCAAACCAAACACATTTGGTCACACAAGACTCTTAGTAAATAATGAAGGGAGGTGAGGGTTGACTACTCCTGCCAGCCAAACCTCACTACTGCTAAAACCTTACTTCTGAGACCAGGAAATAATGAAAGCAGGTCTCAGGCCAAGTTTTGCTATACTTATGAACATTTACTTAGCAACTATGCATTAGCAAGCAGCCCCGACATTTCATGCCACCAGGTCTCTGAACTTTTAGATGCATAGAAGTTTTCCCAGTGGCAGGCCTGATGGCATCCCAGAGGCAGAACTTGGCACCCATTATCATCTGCACCAGGCAACCAGAGCATGTCCTTAGCAGGACTCAGGGCCACCTGGGATCAAGTCCTAGGCACCATGCTTAAGTGGACAGCTACAGACTTTGTTACATTCTTGTACCACTTTTGGGTAAAATGTTTTCCCAATATTTTGGATATTCTACGTATTTCATTTTTGTGTCCATGTCTAACTATTATGCTAATCAAAATCCACTAGGATCACCAATAAAAGTCAATTTCTGGTATTCACTATTATTAATGGACAAAACAACAATGAGATGGGGTCAGGTTCTGCAAGTGTGTATAGGGCTCCTAAGGTCTGGAGGGAAAAATCATCGGAATAAGAAGTAGCCATTCCTTTTGTGGAGGGAGATTTGATCTGTATACATCCTTCTTTCTTCTTCCTGTTATTTCTCTAGTGATGCTGGCTGTAAATAGATCTCTCTCTCTCCCTCTCTCATTGAGCTATCATTTATACTTAGCAAAACACACAGACTTAAGTGTGAAATTTGATAAGTTTTGACATTGTCTACTACAATGCCACAAAGATATTCTATTTTTTTAGAAATTTCATAATTTTAACTTTTATGATTTTATGATCCATTTTGAACAATTTGTGTATACAGAGTGAGGTAGATACCATGGGTCACTTTTTTACATATGAATATTTAGTTGTTTCAGCACCAATTTTTTTTTTAAACCAAAAACAAAACAACATTCCTTTTCCCATTGAGTTGCCTTGGGGTCATTGGGGGTGGGGAGTCAGACTCCATTCTGTTTCTTATGACTAATTGTCTTCGCTTAGGCCCACAAACGTAATGTAGTCTTACCTATTAGAGCTTAATACCAAATAGTTAAGATCATCTAACTTTAGTAATGTTTTCCAAGATTATTTTTCCCCCATTCTTTGCATTTGCATATACGTTTTAGAACTAGCTTGTCAATTTAGAATTAACTTCTCAAGAAAGCCTGTGGGCATTTTGACTAGGAATACATTGAAAATAAAGATCAATCCATGCCGAAATAAATCCTTAACAATATTGAATCTGTACACTAATTTAAAAGCTTTTGATGAAAATCTAATTTATTTTATATTTGTCAATGTGATAGTGTTTAATATAAGATTTTCATTAGTTAATTTCAAAATGTCATATCATTTGTTGACAATGTGTGTATCATTATATTGATATATAAGCTTTAGTAAATATTATATTCCTGAATCCTCTACTGGCTTTCTTAATTCTCCAAAAGAATATCCAGAGCCAATAATATTGTTTTTAGGAACTCTTGAAACAACATGAAAGCGACACCCTGCAATTAGAGGAGCTAAGGAAGACCAAAGCGGTAAGCTCTTCTGTTTCTTCCTATGGAACTGTGCAAATATATCAGTGAAAGATGGAACTATGCAAATATATCAGTGAAAGATACACTCTCCGTAAAATGGAACCTATGGTAATTTTTCCAAAACCCATAAAAGATGCAAGACCTAAAGCTAAGTTTGCTAGATGAAATAAGTTAAAAAGTGATCTGGAATTGTCCGTAAAACAAAAATACCTGGTACCCTTTTCAAAGCCAGATGTGAGCACAGACATCAACAGCATACCATATGTTCATCAATGTTGAATGAATTCTATTTCTAGCAAAGCTTAAGGAAGGATTTTGACTCATGAATGGTCATGTTCTTTCCTTTGAGCTCAGAAAAATACAGAACTTCCTTTGCCTACGGATCTCTGGTTCCAAGCTCTGGGTGTACCTCAGATGTGATAACTTTCTTAAAAACAAACAAACAAACAAACTTTTTAGCCACAGATGGACACAGTACCCTTATTTTGTTTATTTATATGTGGTGCCGAGGATCGGACCCAGGGCCCCTCGCGTGGGAGGCAAGTGCTCTACCACTGAGCCACAAGCCCAGTCCCAAGTGATAACTTTCTTGTGGGTCACTTTGTGGAGACATCTGAATAGAAGCTGTCCAGACCCACAAAAAAACCTGTGGTTCTTTCTTCTTTGAGAATTTAACTTGGATCTAGAATGGATATGTTTGAGATAAGCTTCATTTATGCCATTTCTGTTGCTATTAATTGATTTTTCTCCTCATTCGTGGTCATATTTTCTTGTTGGCTTGCCTGGTAGTTTTTTATGGTGCCAGCCACTGTGAAAGTTGCCTCGTTGGGCACTAAAATATTTTTATATTCCTTTAAATCTTCTTGAACTCTGTTCTGATACAGTTAAGTTACTTGGAAGCAGTTTCACTCTTTCACATGCAATGCATCAGCCTTAGCATTGATTTTATGCTTTGCTGAGCTGAACTGAAGCAGTCCAGGGCAGAGCTGGATTCCCGGTTCCTGAGGTAACACCTTTCCAAATGCTCTCCCAGCTCCCTTTGCATTAGACGGCTTCTTCTGCTCTGGATGGTGCGATGGTGAACTGCTCCCAGGACTGTGTTGGCCCAGGGATTATCCCTCTTGCTCTTTTCTTTCCCCAGCTTCATCTCCTTCTATTTCTTGCCTCCATCATTCCATCCCAGCAGCACTGAATTCCTTGCCATTTCTTAAAAGGCCAGGATGCTCCTACCTTGGGTCTTTGTTCTTGGTGATCTCTCTTCCTGAAAAGCTCTTTCTCAGAAATCCACATGGCTAACATTCTTTCCTTCTTCTGGTCTTTACTCAAATACCACCTTTTCAGGAGCCACCCTATTTAAAGGCCTAGTTCCCTGCTCAACACTTCTTGTGACAAATACCAGGAATGTCTCTCCTGTTCTGAGGTGAGGTCACTTCCTCCCTGGGCCACTCACCTCTGGCTTTCACAAGTGTCTGCTTCCCCCGCACTGGTCACTTCTCCGTCCTCTTTGTAGGTCCTCCTCCTCCACCTACATTCTAAGCCCTGGAAAGTTCAGGGCTTGGCCCTGGGTTCTGTTTCTTTTCTTTCTCTCCCCTTTCTCCTTTGGGAGTTAATTATTCACACAAATGTAAATGCCATCTCTGTGCTGCCGACCAGATGGACTCCTCCAGCCCCGGCCCCTCCTCTGAGACCCAGGCTGCATATCCAACTGGCCATTTGGTGTTTCTACATAGGTGACAATGGACATCTCAAACCTCATGTGTCCCATTCCACACTCTTGATTTTCCTCCCAGGATTTGAGCTCTCAAATTGTAAATCTCCCAGCTGTTCAAACTGGAGTCAAAGTCGTCCTCGATTTCTTCCACTCTCCCTCATCCATGCATCGGCATCAACCACTCCTCCATAGAGCACTCTATAAATCCACTTCTCTCCAGCGCCGCCGTCTCCCCCAGTCCATTATTTCTCACCTGAACTACTGTAATACTCTTCTCCTTGCTGACCTTGTTTTCTACCCTGTCCCTTCCAACCCATGTTCCACAGAGTAGTGAGATCGATGCAAACAGTGAGAACCAATATAAACACTCCTCTGCCTAAAACTTTTTGGCCCCCACCCCCCATTATTCTCGAGTTACCATGAATCCCAGGTGTGGCCTGGCTCCTCTGCGTCTCCTCACCGTGGCCCACTCTCCTACTTGTGGTCTCTATTCCAACCCTACTAGTGTTCCTTAAGGATTCCTACGCTTTTTGCCTCCTAAGGACTTTTGCACAGGTTCTTAAGTGTTCTTCAGTACTATTTTGTTCATTTAACTGATAGTCTATTTCTTGGAGCAGTTTTAGGTTTATAGAAAAATTAGGGCAAAAATTACAGGTTCCCCTAAGCTACCCCTCAGAGTTCCACCTATTATCAACATCTTGCACTAGGATGATATATTAGTTTCAGTCTACCAGTTGATGCTAATGCATTATTATTAACTGAAGCTCCATAGTTTACATTCTTCATTCCTTGAGACATACAGTCTTTGGGTTTTGCCTAATATGTCATGTCATGTATCTATAATCACTGTGTCAAAAAGAATAGTTTCACTGCCCTAAAAATACCCTCTGCCCCACCTACTCATTTCTCCTTTCCCCTTCCAACCTCTAGAAACCACTAATCTTTCTACAGTCCCTAGAGTCTCACCTTTTCCAGAATATCCTATAGTGGGAATCAGTAGTAGGTTATTAACAAAAGACTCTTCAGTGAATGAATGGCGGATTGCCATGGTAACCATCTGTTTGAGCTCTGGTGAGAACTGGCTCTGTGGCAGTGATGGTTGTGGCTGAAGGGGAGGGTATGCGGCCCGGAGAGACAGCAAATGGCCAGAATTTACTGGCCAGGGGTGAGTAGCTAAGGTTGTTGCTCTGCCTTATAGTCCAGGTGCTGTGGAGAAGAGAATAAATAGGTAACATGGGCTTGGTGTCCTGAAACAATTTCTTCTTGTGCAGATCATGGAGGAAGAGTTGCACTCACAAGCTATTATTCTAGAGTCGCTTAACGCGCACCTCTACCAAACACAGATGGAACTCCAGAAAGAGGTGAGTCCTGGCTGGAGAGAGGACAGGGGCTGGGAGAGGAACCCAAGGGTCTCTGCCATTTGGCTATATGGCTTCATGCTGGGTGGCTCTGGGGAAGACTGCTTTTAAATTTTGTCTTGCCAGAAAGCCACAGTGGGAAATCTTGAGAAGATGTTCCAGATCAAGCTTGCTGAAGCTAATGAAAAGCATAAGCACACCATAGACAGCCTGACAGAGGAAAACCTTCTTCTAAGGTGTGGATGCTGTTGGCTGAGCTCTCTTTAGGAGAGGGAGGGCATGTGAGTGAGGAATAGGTTCAGAAGATAAGCCAGGTACTGCTTACTGATGTCAAGACAAGAGGGAGGTTATGTCACTGAGCTTGGACACAGTTATCTGCAGAGGCCAGAGTTCTTTTGAGATATGTCTGGACTTCTCTCTCTTGCCTGTCTGTTATGCAGAATGACCCAGGAAGTGTATCAATTTCTGAGTTTTTTTCTGTTCTGTGACTGAGGGTTGTTTTACAAGCCCCCCTTCTCTGAAACACTCGGTGGTTTTTGTATTAGACACAGCTGCTTCTGGTTGCTCTGCAAATCAACTTCAGAACACAGAAATCGTACTGTTACCTGAAGAGACATCTTAAATTGCTCAAACAAATTTTAGTCAAACTTTACTGAAGTTACTTGTTGCATTGATTCCATAGAAAATGCCTCATTTGGCAATTTGGCCACCCAAATATCACATTTCACTAAATTCAAAACCACTGCAAGTGATGAGAGACTGCTCCCCCAGGAAGGACTATAGCCACATTTCTGCCCCTACCCACACACCCATATCCTGTACCCCCTTCTATCCTTTGAGTCCGTCGTGATATATCCTTCCTTTTACAGGCAAAAGATTGCCAAGAATGAAGAAGAAGTTTATGAAAGACAATCTGGAACCTTGCCCTCTTTAGCCAGTTATGAGTATAATTATGATTATGACATTGAATACGACAACAAAAAACAAGAATCATAAACAAAAAGTTGTTCTCCTTGGCCAAAGATGGTAGGAACACCATCCCTAAAGCCTATGGAACTCCTGGGGGTGGGGTGGGTGGAGAGAGTTTCTTGAGAAAATGCATATGATTAGTTGAGTTCTTGGGTTGTTCTGACTATGTTTTTGTCTTTTCACAATTTGCTTTTTTTCTGAATGGGAATGTTTAAATTCTCAACTGCAAAGCTTCTCATCGACTCTTCATTAAAAATAGATGTTCTCTATCCTGAAGCTGATCTCTCTCTGGGCCTTGTACTCTTTTCTCTTGTGCATTTTACACATTTTATTAGAAAGAGACTGATTTGAAGGCACCCTTCCTATCAAATGTTGACTGTATGTTGGGCTACATCTTTTGTCCCCCTCTCTAGCTAGCAAGACAGATAACTCTTTGACTTGACTTCAGTACTTTTTTCTGTTATACATGTGCCTGCATTCTCCGACCTTCCAACCATGTTCCCGAACCTATCACCTAGGAAGCGTATCTGAAGATTCTTGCTGCCTTCTCTAAACCATTGCCAGAATTCAAATGCCCCCCAGGGTAGGCAATATAAATCAACGAAAATGTCTGGATGTAAAGTAAAATGGTCACACTGGCAGGGTGATAAATGGCCATTGACAGCAGCCCCTTGGAGGTGCCTGGGTAGGGATGGAGAGAGGACTGGGGAAAGCAGAGCCACACCTGGCTGGAGAGAGGTGCTTCTCTGGGGTCAATGTTATCAGAAATTCTCAATTTTCAAAAAAAGATATAATGGGTTTTATGTGATATCTCCTGGTTTTTAAATGTTGGCTGTAAACGTTAAAAACACAGCCTGTGGGACCCAATATTGGGAGACTCAAGTAAAACAAGTCTATGATCAGAATGTTTTCTTTTTTTTTTCTTTTAAATTTTTAAAATTTGTTTTAATTAGTTATATATGACATTAGAATGCATTTATGCACTTCGACATATCATACATAGATGGGATATTTCATATTTCTGATTGTACATGTTGCAGAATCATATTGGTCATGTAATCACATATACACATACAATAATAATGTCTGTTTCATTCCATTATCTTTCCTATCCCCACATCCTTTCCTTCCCCTCCCATCACTTCTCTTGTAAGGGTCTGGCGAAACGTCGGAGGGAGAGACCACCCAAGAGACTGACTCCATGCAATTGGCAAAAGGGGATATTTATTGGGGATCCATTCCAGTGCGCTGGGACTCTGTGCTCACTCAAGGAGGGAGAGCAGCCCAGAGCCAAAGCAGAGTTCAAGCGGAGCTTAAGTACACTTTTTGGAGAGGGTGGGGGGCTTTGCATACATCAGAACAAATCATCATGAGGCGAGGGAAAATTGAACAACAACCTTGAGTCAGGATTAGTGCATACATTGGCGGGAACAATCAGGGCAGGAGTGATTGGTGTTCCTAGGTGGGGTACACATTCAAACTGATTGGTTTAGGTCCTGCAATGCCTACGTGCCAAGCAACTCGGAACCCTTAGCTATTAAACAACCAGAAAGTCGGTGGAAATATTTACTGGGCAGTTCCAGTATTGTCCTAACAGCTACAGAGATTACAGGTTTTGGGGGTAGCAGAGGGACTCTAACAATACTAGTCTTTTACTTTTTAACCCAATCCCTGCACTTTGGAAACTTTAGGATGCCTGGTCTTTTACACTTTAACTCAGGCTCTGCGGCTTAGAATCAGCTTGGAAATTTTTAACCTTTACATTCCCCACTCCTTTTTCTGACTACTTTTAATCTTAAAAGTACTGAATCACAATTATTGGAAGGTCTCATTTTCCATTTCCGCCAGTGGAGCATATTGCTGCCTGATTACCATGAGTTGTCCTGCATTTCCTGGAATCAATTTCAGCATGGCCTCCATTTTAGATTTCACTCGGTATTAGATCCCGATTTATCTAGCTACACTGACTACCTAACTTTAAATCTGGCTTCATTCCCCCCTCTAATTTGGGAACTCCTTACTGCTGTGAGGAAGGGGGACGAAGAGAATCTTTCTGGCTTCTTCAGGCTGAAAAGGGACGGCGTGGGGCAAGCAGTTCGGAGTCCCCCTTAAAAGTATCGGGTCTATCGAGTGATCCATGATAAAAGTCCAATTGAGGAGTAATAGGCTGGAGGGCCATTTGAGTGATGGTTGGTCTACAAGAGAAACAAGAATTTATTAGTACTGGAACCATATTGATGCAGCAATTAATGCCATAGCACAGGAATATGCCAATGAGTATGATGGCAAAGACAAAGACTAACAATGTTTTCCACCAGGAAGTACCAAGAACCAGGAGCTGAGATATTGTTTCCATGACAAAGTTGCTGAGGACATGGCTTCCATCTGAGCATATAAATCTTTAAGGATATTTGTCACATTGCCAGAAATATCAGGAATGTAAATACAACATTTAACTTTTAGGATTACAGATGTCCTTTCCTTTAAGATACAATTTAATTTAATGTCATCTGATCCTGCAAAATCCTTTTACTAGTATGACCTCTGTGTCTAATAGAAAAATCTTTAATTCTGTTACTTAGGGCTGGATAACCATACTAGCAAACACCAAGCCTACCTGTGTAGGTTAGAATATCTGTGGGCCTTAAACTAAAAACTACTCTGGCAGTTTCTTTGACAGTTATCAGGCATTTCTACCTAAGAATTTTTTTTGTAGCCTCCAGTCTACTAGTTTATGGAAGTTACATTTAACTATTATTATCATTTAAAATGCCCAGGAATAGCTGTGTTTTGGCTTTGACTGTCTTTGCTAAGTGTTTAAGATGAAGCAAGTCAAACTGACTTTGTTTCCATTTATTGTTAACAGTCAGCTGAATTACCCTGGGGAGTCCTCGGGAACTTCACAGCAGCTTCTCAGTTCTGCTAGTGCCATTTGCGCTAGGATGGGTCCAGGCCTTGCTTGACCATGTGGCTTCCCTCGGAAGCATCAGGGATGTCTCCCTTCTCTGATGATCCTCCTCTTCACAGCAAATGCACTGATTGGCTTTCTGTCCTCCACTTGCCAAAGCCAATGTCTCGGCTTGGCACCAGAATCACGAGGCACTCACAGCTTTGTAGGTTCAAACAGCAATTCTTTATTCCCGCTCTCACACCGCCTCCACACAGGTCCAGGGCAAACACGTTCTGCTGTCTCCCGCACCCTTCACCTACTCCACGAGGCTATCTCCAAATCCCATTTTAATCTCACGAGAACTCAACGGGAACAAGCAGCAGGAACACCCTAATCCCAGCAATAATCTTCAACTTCCAACTTCCCTAAAACCCATTATCTTAAACTGGCAACGCCTTAAACTCAAGGAGCCGGTTACTTCCTCAAACCTGATCAGCTCTAAACCCGGATCTGCCTAGGTCCTTGAGCAAGGTCACCTCATTAAAGCATGCATGCAATGTCCCATCAAATGTCCTCTAAGCAGCATGGGGTACGCTTGGCAAGGAAATTTCGATGCGTCATTCCTACTTGGTAATGGCCCTCAGCATCTCCCCCCTTCTGATTAATTAGGCCTAAGCACCAGTGGGGGGGTGAGGTTCTTGCCTCACCTCTGTTGGCCCCCAAATTTAACCTTGGTGCCAGTGGGGGGGGGGTGAGGTTCTTGCCTCACCTCTGTTGGCCCCCAAATTTTAGACCATCACTAGTAGAAGGGAGGAAGATACAGAAATGCCACGACACCAAGCTTGATCAGGGGTAACTACTGCAGCTGTACCATTATTAGACCCATCAGTGAATATATTTGGAGCATTCATGATAGGTGTTTTTCTTGTCATTTTAGGAAAAACTACAGGATGCTTAGACCAAAAAGACAACAAAGGATTAGATGGTAAATGATTATCAAATGAAACATTCGATTTACACATGATTATTGCCCAAGTATTTAATTCATTAGCTAACTCATCAATTTGCTCCATAGTATATGGAGTAATAATTTTATTGGGAGAAATTCCAAACACTGTCTTTGCTGCTCTTATACCTTTGAGTATTAATTGTCCTACAGCCTCAGGATACCTAGTAAGAATAGTGTTAGGAGAATAAGATAAATGTATCCACAATAATGGACCTTCCTGCCAAAATACTCCTGTAGGAATATTTCTTGTTGGTAGTACAATAAATAATAAAGGCAAACTTATATCAATTCTATCTAAATGCATATTTTCCATATATGTTTCAATAATTTTTAATGCCTTTCTAGCTTTAGGAGTTAACATTCGGGGTGAATTTGGATCTGATGGACCTTTTAGAATATCAAATAAAGGTCCCAACTCTCCTGTTGGTATGCCTAGATAAGGCCTTATCCAATTTATATCTCCCAACAACTTTTGAAAGTCATTAAGTGATTTGAGTTGATCTACTCGTATTTGAATTTTAGGTGGACGGACCATGGTTGAGGATAATAGAACTCCTAAATAATTAATTGGAAAATTTAATTGTACTTTGTCTATTCCTATCTCTAGATTATAGTTTTTTAACAAGTTTGTAAGTGTGGCATAACATTCCAGCAATGTGTTTTTATCTTTATGTGCCAATAATACATCATCCATATAGTGAAATATTTTTAGTTCAGGATTTTGATTTCTAAGTGGCTGGATTGCTTTATTAACATATATTTGACACATAGTTGGACTGTTAGCCATTCCTTGAGGGAGTACTTTCCATTCATATCTCTCATCAGGACCTTCATGATTTAATGCAGGGATAGTAAATGCAAAACGTGGACTATCCTCGGAATGAATTGGAATCGAAAAAAAGCAATCTTTAATGTCTATAGCTAAAACATGCCACGTTTTTGGTAAAGCAGACAATTGAGGAATCCCTGATTGAGCAGGTCTCATAATGACCATTTCATTATTAATTGCTCTTAAATCTTGTAATAATCTCCATTTACCCGATTTCTTTTTGATAACAAAAATGGGAGTATTATGGGGAGATACGGAAGGTTGTAAATGTCCTTCCGCTAATTGTTGTTTGACCAGATCATGGGCTACTTGTATCTTTTCTTTAGTCAGGGGCCACTGAGGAACCCACACTGGTCTTTCTGATTTCCAAGTAATTTTGATTGTCTCAGTGGCCCTTTCTGAAAATCCAACCCATGTCTGTCTGTTCCTTGATCTATTTGAATTGGCGCTGCTATACCTTGTTCTTGTTTTCCTAATCTTTTTTCTTTCCTGATACCTTGTCTAGCCCTAGTAGTGGGCACATTAGGATTGATGTTATTTGTTAACATCAAACCTAGTTGATCTAGGACATCTCGTCCCCATAAATTAATAGGAAGGTGATCCAAAACATATGGCTGTATAGTTCCTTCACATCCTTCAGGATCCTTCCAATCTAATACCATAGCACTTCTATGGGGATTAGTCGCCACTCCTAGGCCTCGAAGCGTTTGAGTGGCTTGTTGTAATGGCCAATGTTTTGGCCATTCTTGAAGAGATATGATGCTAAGGTCAGCACCTGTGTCCAGCAGTCCATTAAAGTCACGACCCTGAATATTTAGTTTTAACATTGGGCGAGAATCTAAATTTAAAGACAACATAGCCCAATCTACACCTGTGGAGCCTAATCCCTTGGAACCTCTTTCTACATTAAGACTAGAGAACTTATTGTGTAGGCTGGGTAGTATTAACAACTGTGCTATTCTATCTCCAGGTGAAATTACTGATATACCTCCTGGAGAACTAGCTATAATTTTTATTTCACCTACATAATCGGGATCAATTACCCCAGGACTTATCATAAGTCCTTTTAATGTAGATGAACTACGTCCCAACAATAAGCCTACTGTTCCTTGGGGAAGAGGTCCTTTTACTCCTGTGGGAATGATTTGAACTCCCATCTCTGGAGTTAATACTGCTCTGGCAGAGGCGCAGATGTCCAACCCTGCGCTCCCTCGGGTTTGTCTGATGAGGGATTTAATGGACAATGTGTCCTGGGCACCACCCTGATGGGGTTTCTGGGTTCCTCCACTGCCCCGTATATTTGTGGTTGTGGGCCCCGGAGCATTGGGCCCCCCGGTCCGTTTTTTGGCAATGAAGCCTGGTGCCTTTCTCCACGATATCGTGGGTAAATACCTGATCCTTGTCCGTTTTTTGATAAGGGAGTACCTTCTATGGTGGTTTGAGAACGGCATTCATTAGCCCAATGTCTCCCTCTACGGCATCGTGGGCAAATACCCGGTATTCTATTCCTTTGATTTCTAGTTTTGTTAAACCCTCCTCTTATGGGGCAACTCCTTTTAAAATGTCCTGTTTGTTCACAATTATAGCATGTTTCTAGCCTGGCATCTAAAGCCTGTTGTACTGCAGCTGCCAAGACTTGCCCTTGTTCATTAACATCTCTACATAATTTAATATATGTGTTTAAATCTTCATGTCTCCATGGTCTAATAACCTCTCTGCAGCAACGATTTGCTTGATCATAAGCCAGTTGTTTTATTAATGGCATTGCTTGTTCTGTGTCACCAAAAATTTTGGCAGCCGTTTGAATAAGCCTCTCTACAAAGTCAGCGTAAGGTTCATTAGGTCTCTGTATTACCTTAGATAGCTGACCTTGTAAATCTCCATGTCCTTGTAAAGTCTTCCATGCCCTAACTGCGTCTGCAGCAATCTGTACATATACAGCAGGATCATATTCCATTTGTTGCCGCTGACCCTCATAAGGTCCCCTTCCTAATAACATTTCAAGACTTCTTTGAGGGTAACCGGCTGCTGCATTTCGCCTAGCTGTCTCCATGCAAAATTCCTCATTGGCAACCTTCCATAACAAATATTGTCCTCCAGTTAGCACAGATTTACACATGCTAGCCCAATCTGCTGGCGTCATGTCCAAGTTAGTAATGGACTCCACCATGCTTACCGTGAAGGGGGCTTGAGGACCATAGGTTGTTACAGCCTCCTTTAACTGCTTCACTGTTTTAAATTCTAAAATACGGTGAATTCGCCGCCCTCCTGCCTGTTCAAATACAGGGCATGCTAATCTTTGAGGTCCTGTCTCAGGATCCCATCTATCAACTACGGGGTTTGAGGGCCACTCAGCTGTCTCCATCGGTGGGGCTGTTGGTTGAATTACACCCTCTGGTAAAACGGAGTTAGTGACAGCCTCTTGTTGTGGCCTTTTTTCTAATAACCCCTTTTCCTTTAAATTTTCTCCCTTTCTCTGACTAGCTCGAGAGACCTTCTCTTTTGCTTGACCTAAAATGTCTTCCTCCATGGTCTGAATCTCTAACAATTTACTTAACACTTTTTCGGCTTCTTTTTTAATAATTTCTAATCTTCTATAAGGATAACGCAATCCAATAAGATAACACAAAACAAAACCACAACTGAATGAAACAAAAACTGAATAAAAATTCACTGTATCAATTTTCTCTTTCTCGGGGCTAACAAACTTCAAACCTTGAGCCAACCATTTTTCCCAGTTTGCCTGAGAAATTTCTAGGGATAGGCAGCTTGAAACAAAAATGAAATAAATCAAAACAAGAACACATTGTTTTTTGAAATGGTCACCCATTCTCTCGCCTTCCCTCAGGGGGGAGCGATTTTACTCACCTCCAAATTTCAGACGTTCCGCGTACGGGCCACCAAAATGCCAAAGCCAATGTCTCGGCTTGGCACCAGAATCACGAGGCACTCACAGCTTTGTAGGTTCAAACAGCAATTCTTTATTCCCGCTCTCACACCGCCTTCACACAGGTCCAGGGGCAAACACGTTCTGCTGTCTCCCGCACCCTTCACCTACTCCACGAGGCTCTCTCCAAATCCCATTTTAATCTCACGAGAACTCAACGGGAACAAGCAGCAGGAACACCCTAATCCCAGCAATAATCTTCAACTTCCAACTTCCCTAAAACCCATTATCTTAAACTGGCAACGCCTTAAACTCAAGGAGCCGGTTACTTCCTCAAACCTGATCAGCTCTAAACCCGGATCTGCCTAGGTCCTTGAGCAAGGTCACCTCATTAAAGCATGCATGCAATGTCCCATCAAATGTCCTCTAAGCAGCATGGGGTACGCTTGGCAAGGAAATTTCGATGCGTCATTCCTACTTGGTAATGGCCCTCAGCATCCACTGGTCTCATTAATCTCCCTGATCAGGAGGTTATGTGGCCTAGAGTTGCAGAGCCCTTTGGAGAAGACCCTATCCCCTGATTCAGACTGACTCAGAGGGCAAGAGCCAAATATTGGTTTTCTTGGCCTCTTTAATTTAACTTTAATTTTAAAACTTAATCTTAAACATCCAGCAAATAAACTTCAACAGCCTTATACTAAGTACTGGGCTTTAGTACCTATCTCTCTATCCTGTAGGTGATAACTCCTTATCTTAAGTTAACCCAGGTCATGAGTTCTTAAAGCAGTACCTCTTTAGAACATTAACAGGCAATCCTTAGACCATCTAAAAGCAAACTACAAAACAAAACTAGGATAAAAACATATTTAGTTTATGTAATAGCTACCTTGAATTCTGGCAGAGTTATACATTATAATCCCCTGATTCAAATGTATGATATGTCAAGATCACTGTACAGTCACGTGTATCTAATTAAAACAAATTAAAAAAGAAAAAGAATAAAAATTCAGAAAATAAAATTTAAAAATACTCTTAAAAACATGAAATGAGCTGAAAGAAAAAAAATGTATACAAATATATGAAATACTAAAATGCTTCATTAGCAAGAACAGCGAATCCTACAAGCATATGAAAAAATATGTGAAAGAGCAACAGAAAATGAAAAAAAAAAGCTGAGATGTAACTCAATAAGAGAGCCTTTGCTCTCTTTATTTAAAATTTTAATTTTTCAAATTTAAATATTTTGAAAGTAGTGTATTAGATGGCTTGAAAAGAGAGGAATTAAGTTCTTATTTACTTTTAAGTAGTACTTTTTCATCTTGTTAAAAATAGTTAAAATTATACCATAACTGTGAATGTCTAATAGTGGCTGATATTGCATAGCAAGGACTTGAATTCATATAAGAATTAAAATGTTCTTGATTCAAATGCATAAAGTGAATTGATTATAGTAATGATTATAGTAATTATAGTATGGACAAAATGGTTTTGATGTAATAATTGAAGATAATGTTGTATATTTAAAAACACAATTTTTTATGAAAAAAATACTTAGTTCCTCATTCCCTCACTGCCTTAAAAAGTGCAGTTAATATTTTATAATTAACTAACACTAATTACAACAAATAAAAAAATACTTAATAAATAAAGCATAGTGTTACACAATGATGTAACATCAATCAAGAGGAAAGAAGAGTTTTTTCCTTAATGTAAAAGTGGGCTGTGGCATCTGTTTCCCCATGTTCTTCTTATCATCCTTATTGCTCACTTCATAGTTCACTTCAGTCAGGATGGTGAGAATATCATCGCCTCTGAAAAACAGAGCATAACATATGATGATTCACGGGGTGGGGCGGGGGGACAGGACTGACAACCCATCTCATCTGCTGTGCTGAGGGAGAGACCTATAGCTTCCTCTCTCAAGTATCAGGCTTTGGAAACCATAATCTGCTAAACCAAGACCTACCACAGCTTTCCAGGTAGATGAGTTGTCTCAAGCTTGATAACGTCACCTTCAGCTTATTTGGAATCTCTACTAACCATCAGAAACCTCAGGGCCAGTATTGGATTTGATTTCCTTCCCTTCCAGTCTGTGTATCTCTCTCACTACTCCATGGACTGTGTCACTCAACCCCCACAGCATCTCAATGCCTCTGAATGCCTTCAGCTTACACTCAGCATTGCTTCTGCAAATTCATCTACAACACAATCTAACATCTCCTGCAGCCCTCTCTCCCCCTCCATCCCCAGATATCTTAGCAGTTTTCTTGGTCAACCTCTTCATCTATCTCTGTAGCAAACACCAGAACCTTGCAGGACTCCTGGCCTAAGTTACAAAATGAAAACCTCACATTGGTGCTGTGGTTTGCTTTTTATATACCATGGGAGATTCTCACTCTTCATACTCTGAAAGCCTAATGAGAAATAGGTCTAGAAGGAATGTGTTAGGATTCCTCACGGTTCATCTGTCAGCTTTGCACACGTGGGTAAGCTATGACATTTGAATCTATAACTAAATGAAGCCTCTGATATAATAAACAAGGGAAGAATATTTTCCCACATCTTGCGGCTTTAAAGCAAGCCAGGTGAGTGGGGAGACACGAGAGGCTCCATCTCTTTGCTACTTATCTCCCACAATGCATCAAGGGTTTGAGGTGAGTTAGCTATTATGGGACTTTTGACAGAGTTGGAGAGTGTTAAACATTGACATGGTTACTGCCTTCTTGGCCAACTTAACAAAACTAGCTGAATCAGCTCAATCATGATTTTTTTTTTTCCTTAAAGACACAGAGCTGGACCACATGCCTATTGCCTTTCCAGTTCTGTAATACCGTGGTTGTCCTTTGAGATGCCGAATCAAGGAAACCTCTCAGTAAGTGTATCAGTTTTCCCATCTGTGAAAGAAGGATATTAACACTTGCCATTCCTCTTATTTCACAGCTGACCTGGGAAGTAGGACTTTGTAGTCCACAGGGAGACATTTTAGAGGTAAATGGAAATCACTCCTCTTGATGCTTCTTCAATTAATACTACCTCACCCATAAAGCTTTTTCTAAAAGGCCCTGGCTATGCACATATAGTAGTGGTGATGGGGAAGGGGAGCAGGTAGTATAACACTGAGGAGGGCTGGATAGGCAAACCTTACCGAGGACATCTTTCTCTCAGTCTCTGGCAAAGGGACTGGATATACCAGGTTCCCTCCATGGGATTTCGATAGGAAACACAGTTGCTCACAGTGGCCATCCCCAACAGAAAGTCAGCTTCATCTGGGATATAACTCTTTTGAAATGATAAATCCATCTCTAAGTAGGGGTCCTTCTGCTTTGAGTCGGTTTCAACAAGTACACCTTTCTGGTAGTTATCCCCTTGACAAGCCTGAATAAAAAAGACTTTAGGTTTCCCAGCAAGGGAAGGGCACTTTGAACCAGTGAAATAAGAGGTCAGCTCAAAGATGGAGACCTTCTGTCCATCAGTGCCATAGATTATGCCCTCGTCTCCATGCGAGAGGATACAGCAGATGAAACAATCTTTATTATTATGGTCTTCACTTTGGTAGAATTTTAGAACTTCACAGATTTCCTTGGCTGTAGAATCTTTGTAACATACTATTTCAAAATGAAGCTCCTTAAAGGTCTTGCTCAAAGCCTCTGAAAAGTGAAAGAAGAAAAGTCATATCACACTACAGCAATTCATTGCCACAGCCCAGCGTGAAAAAGAATTGGAGGGATGTGATATTGATAGATAAGAATTTGAGCCAAAAGTTCAAGAAGGAGAACATCTATATTAGTAGGTGAATTCTATAGACTTTTAATATTTATTGCCACCAGCAGAGAACATTTCCAAACCATAAAGCAAATGAAAAAGGGGTGAGTGCTATTTTCGGCCAGTTGCCTTTTCTGAAACAATTTATAGGATGAGTAAGCTGTTATTTTGGCTTACTACCAAATCAATTTAAGAGGTGATTTTATTTCCTATATAATCATAAAAAAGAGAAAGAATTTTTGAATAAAAATCTATATTCATTTAATGCTGTACACTCAAAATTAGTTACACTTATCAAAATAGGAGATACGAATAAAATAGAACTAAAAGACTTATTACAAAAACAGTTATCCTAACCGATGTGATTCTGCAATCTGTATTTGGGGTAAAAATGGGAGTTCATAACTCACTTGAAACTAATGTTTGAAATATGATATGTCAAGAGCCTTGTAATGATTTGAACAACCAATAATAAAAAAAAAACAACAGTTATCCTCTCTCTATTCTTCTCTGTTACCCAGTCATATGCCATGAAAGCAACCACTTTTAGGTTTTAAATACTTTAATATTAGCTGCCATTTTGTAATGAATTTGAATTCACTACTATTAATTCATTTATAAATTTTAGACTTTTTTATTAATACTTATTTTTTAATTGTAGTTGGACACAATACCTTTTATTTTTTTCTCGCACTTGCGAGGCAGGTGCTTTACCACTGAGCCACAACTCCAGCCCCGAATTTTAGATTTTTTCTATGTGAATTATTATGGAAGGTAAGCACATAGTACTCTTGTATAATTTTTTTATAATTTTGGGTTGAATTCATAATAATATATGTGTTACCAGGACAATGTCAACATCAAGTTTTTAAATTATATTTCCTTTTTTATTATGATTTTTGTCTTTCCCAGAGTTAATAATTGTATTACTTTTTAAATTTGCTTTGTTTCCCATATGGTTAACTTTTTTTTTTTCAAATACACTAACAGATAAGGTCAGTCTTTCACCATTTTCAGACTGCTTGTCTGATTCATTTTAATTTTTCTGAAGAACATTTCATCTCGAGCACTACATCTTCTTTCTCTAATCCTAACTGACTGTTCCTTAGGCTTGATAAATTTCTCTTCTCCTGGGAAATCTTTAGGTCTTTTCCATAATAGATTCACTTTTTCCTGAACTTATGACTTCTTCTTTATTGATTTACTAACTTGTTTTGCTAGAGTATATCTACTCCTGCATAAAGAATAAATTTTTTGAGCCCTTAGATGAGCTTTACTTCTACTTTCATATTTTTTGTAGTTTAGCTAGATACAATATGCTTTTTCCACAAATATTTTTCCTCAGAATTTTGAAGGTATTTCTTCAGTCTTATAGCTTTCAGTGTTCCTATTAAGAAGTTCACTAACAGCCTGGTTCCTGATACTTTATGTATTTGACTTATTTTTTTTTTCTCTCTAGAAGTTTCTAGGATGAAATATGCTTTGGTGTGAATCTTTCTTAATTCATCAGGTCCTTTTAGTCTGCAGACTATTAACCTAATTTCTGGAAATTTCCATTTCCCCATTTTCTCTGTCCTCTTTGGAACTCTGATTATTAGAGACTGGACATTCTTAACTTTTCTTCAAATTTTCTTTTCCTTTGGTTCCTATTTGTCACTTTTTTTGTGTGTGTGCTTTTTGTCCTATTTTCTGAGACTTTATCTTCTGCCCTATCTGCTCTTTTGAATTTTTTTTATTTCTGTGCTCATATGTTGAATTTTTAGTAATTCTTGTTCTGTTTCTTTTTCATAACATCTTGTTCCTCTATGAATATTTTACTAAAAATATTAAATATAGTTTTAAAAATTATTTTAAATGTGTGTATAAATATATACTAAAACAGATATTATACATATTATATTATATTATTATGTATTATTATATTGTATATTATTATATTTTATATATTATTATATATTATATAATATTATAATATATTATATATAATATCTGTTTTAGTTATATATTATATATAATAGTTTTAGTTATATAATATCTGTTTAAGTTGTGGATGGACACAATACTTTTATTTTTATGTGGTGCTGAGGATCAAATCCAGTGCCTTGTGCATGCTAGGCAAGCGCTCTACCACTGAGCTACAACCCCAGCCCTTAAATATAGTTTTTTAAGGATTTCCTTTTACCCAGCATCATCTTTGTTTAATTTATATTTCCATTTCATTTTTTTTCTTGTTTGTATTGCTTGTTTTATATTAGGGGTGTTATCCATAGCCTTATAAAACTTGGTTGTCCATTAGTCTACTAAAAAGTTAAGCAAAAGCTCTGTGTTCATAGGCATGGTTTGTTCACTGGTGGACTTCATAGCAGAGTGTTTGATTAGGAAACTTATCATTCCATTAGGAGCCCCCCAGATATCATGATTTATACATCTTTTATCTAGGGCTTTCATCTTCTCCAAAGGAGAATTCATATTTTCTACCAATGTTTTTTGGAACCAAGATAGGTTAGAAATCTAATTTCATGCCACCAGTAGGTTGACTTTTGTTTTTCTCTTCCTTTCTTCCATACTTCACTGCTTTCTTTGCTGAGCCTGGTATCACTAGATCTTAGAGACTCTCTGGTTCATTTTTATGAGAGAATAAACTTCCTGTTCCTTATGATGGTGGAATAGGAACAGTTGTTGGCTCCATGAGATGGAACTGGGGCATGTGCATGTGGGGTGGTGATGAAGAAAATAACAGCAAAGTTCACAGGACACTACAGCAGAACAGAAAGAACATCTCAGGAAAAATGATACAGGCAGCTGCATCTATTTTTACTCATTAACACAGAATGTAATAAGCCTAGGAAAATATAAAACAGGACATGTGATCTTAAATACCCGTCACAGACTGGGTTCTGTGGGCCAGATATAAGAAAAATGAACTGCCAGAAATAGAATCAAATGAAATTTAATAGAAAAAATTAATATTCAATGAATAGAAATCAAAGATCTAAAATGTTTTTTCCAAAACCAAATACATAATGATAATTGATGTAATCAATGGCCTGAAATTCTGACTTTAAAACCTTAAATAGATTTGCTTAAATAAGCAAAAATGATATTTTTGTTAAGAATTCACAATTTCTTCTACATTCAGTAGCACAACTTTTTTTTTCTTTTTCTTTTTTAATTTATTCTAATTAGTTATACATGACACCAGAATGCATTTTGATTCATTGTATACAAATGGAGCACAACTTTTGTTTTTCTGATTGTACACGATGTAGAGTTGTACCATATGTACGGTCATACAAGTACCTAGGGTAATGATGTCCATCTCATTCTACCATCTCTCCTGCCCCCATTCTCACTCTCCACCCCTCCTTCCCCTATGTCCAAAGTTCCTCCATTCTTCCCATGCTCCGTCCCTTCCCCATTATGGATCAGCAGCCATTTATCAGAGAAAACATTTGGCAGTAGCACAACTTTTATAAATTCAATACCAATATAGATTTTCATACTAAGGCAATCTTTTTCACCTAACACACTCTACAGAAATGCTATTCACTTAGTTGACTTAAAAGTAAAGCTCATTGCTGCTCCTCTTTATAAGATTCTAGTAAGACTTGATAGTTTACCATTCTACATATGCTTATGCTGTGATTTATAGAAACAAATTTTATACAAAGCAAAAAACTAACAAATATATAAGAAAGTTCTTCACCTCCAGAAGAAAATATCTTTAAATTCATATTCTTGAAATATGTGGCTCTTTTGGTACAGCTTTTGTTTTCCCCCTTTTGATAAAATTTTAAAAAAAAATAGATGTAAGAAATTTTCACATCTCTTTTGGATTCTACTGTACCTTCATCCAAATCTGATCCTTTCCTATCCTTAATGTTGTGGAGCTTGGGCATATCCTTCCGTGCCATGCTAAAATCATAGTTGTTGAAAATCAAACAGTATCCCCGAGGTTTGTTTTTCATTTGGTAAACTTTGTCTGATGTCTGGAAAACAAAAACCCAACCCAGGCACTTTACTCTGCAAGTTGAATACTGGCGATATAAACAAACAACTTTCCAGGAAGAGGGTGGGATCCCCAGGGGGCTGGGGCAAGTGGGCTCTCCCTTGCCCCAAGTCACCCCAACTTGGAGCCATTCTCCTGAAGAACTAGTTCCCTACTGTTCTCACACAGGATCCCTCAGACTTCTGCCCCATCGATAACTGTAAAGTCAGTGTACCTGGGCTGCATGAGCACTTTGCACATACATTCATACATTAATACCATCCTCATGTCTTTGAGGCAGAGAACATTGTGCCCACGATTGGGATTTAGAAACTTTTGAGAGCTCAATCCAGAACTGCTAAAAATGACTGTCTTTGGGCTGCTCCACCCTGACTGTGGACGTATTGGCTATCCACACATCTCATCTGCACTTCTTGGCTAACAGCTGAGAGCCTGCCCATCAGGCGGATACAGTATAGTCCCAGGATGTTTGAAGCTGATATAACCCAGCTCTCAGGACCACTGTAGCTGGTGGAGAGAGATGTTGGGGTTATGTTGTAGGTTAAGAATCCAGACTGTATGCCTGACAGTACTGGCCTGAGGTGGCCCTGTGTGCTGCTTATTTTTCTAGGGCTATTTCATTGCTGGGATTCTTAGCATTTGGTGACATATCTGTGTAACCCATTGAGGTACAGAAAACAATCCCTCCCCAGGTTAGGAGACCAAATTTCTGCTTCTACATAACATAAAACTTCAGGCGATTTACCCAATGTATTAGGATCTTAGCAAGTTTACTAAGATATCAAGTATTTTATTAAGTACTTAAGTATATTCAGTATTTACTATCATGTATGCTAAGTATTTACTAATATACTGGGTACATTTACAATACTAGACAATATTAAGATCATAGACTATTTGATGAGAACAATGCTTGTAGAGCATTATTTTACTTTAAGTGCCACATCACTGTGGTTATTCCTTGATTTTCAGATGGAGAGAGTTCTGGTAATTTTCACAGAGCCCACACTTTTAAATAGTTACTCTCAAGCCTAAATCAGGTGTTCAGGGTCTCCTGTGCTTCCTGCCACAGTGAGGAGTAGTGAATGGGGCAAGGCATTAAAATGCATTTGGTGAATTGTTGAAGTTACATAAGTACAACTTATGTTGTCTAGAGAGGAAATTTTTCTTCTGGGTCAAAAGCACAAAGATATGACTAGATTATGAGTACTTGTTGCTTACTCCAAATCATAAAAGAAAACAATTTTTTAAAGGTCATGCTTAAAGGAAAGACTTTGCTTGTTCCAGGTGTGCTAGGCCCCTACCCCAAAGCATCCCCCATTAGGTTGGCGTGGCATCTAGAAGATTAGATAGGAGGCCTCCCACCTTCTAGCTAGTCCAATACCTCTGTATTTTGTTTTAAAATAAAAATGTAATACACTGGAACTGGAGAGGTCACATTTTTAAAATGAAATGACATTTTTAACTTGTCCTTTCATGGGATTTTTTTTCCCTACAATTCTCAGATTTTTCATTTTCTACCCTTAATTGGTTCATTTGGCAGCTAAAAACAAAACAAACAAACAAACAAAAAACAAAAAATATAAGATCTAGAATCTGCAATGTAAAAGGAAGAAGGATTTGGAGGTGTCCATGTACCTGTGAGTCACTGTCCTGTTCTCCTGGAGAGTCCGACAATGTCAACATCCCCAAGGACTCCTCCCCTGCAAACAACAGAGAGACATGACTGGAATGAGGCATGGCAGGAAAGAGACTTTGGTAAAGAAATGTGTATCATCTTGGACAATGGTGACCAAGAAATGTCATAATTTTTATATGTTTCCACATTGCTAGGTTGAGCTCTATGGTATTTGTGAAATATTCATTTATAAAACACTGGCACAGGATGAATTGACTCAAAAGTACTACTTAATGTACTCTTCAAATCTTAAGCCCATGCAGACACGGGAAGTAGGGAAGAACTGGATGCATGGATATTACTCAGAGTAACCTTCATAAAAAGATGCTTCAAAATGCATTTTTCATGCCCGCCCACTGGCGCGCATGCGCACACACGTAAAGAAGAGCCAGGGTGAAAATGTAACAAATATAAAATATTAACAGTAGTAATATTTAGGATGTGATGAATCTCAGCGGGTCTTTAAAAATTTTTCTCTGAATTTAAAATCATTCTCGGTGAGTACGTATAATTTTTGTAATGAGAAAGTAATTAAAAATTTGAAGGAGATCCTGAAGAATTCCTTCTGCTTGTTTAGTCTGACTTCCCCAGGTAGGAAAGAGACAGAGGACTAGAAAAATATAATTTGGCTGAAACATCCACAAGGGAAGTCAGACAGATGATGGGGAGCTTTTGTGGAGGGCAGAACAGGGAGCCTGGTGACTCAGCGGGGGATGGAGGGGAATTAATCACAAGAGGTCTCTGACCTGGACAACAAATTAAAAAAAAAAAAAAAAAAGTTGTTGAAAAAGGAAGTGACTTAATCAACAGAGTCATTTAAATCTATCTACCAGTGCAAACCACAGGCAACACATGTCAGTGGGAGGTGCTAGGAGAGAGAAGGGGGAAAAAAAGAAGCAAAAAAGTTAAGTCCAGGACTTATGGCAAACATGCCAGTCTGGGGCTGCGAGGTCTGTCGATGTGCAGAGAAGGTGATAACAAGTGACCACCAAACTTTCATCCCAATAACAGGAAGCAGTAGAAAGAGGTATGATGTTACAAGAGGGTAAATTAACTCTGCACATCTGTAAGCATTACCATTTAAAAGTGCATCTGTTCTTCTTTCAGGACTCATTCTTCTCTCTGAATCAAGAGAAAAACACACCCCAAATATGTGGTTAGATCTGCTTCAGACAGGAATTTTTGAATTTGAGAAAATGATTAGCTGATTCACAGTATCAGGTTATTTTTACCTCTGCTTAATTCTTCATAATTCTCAATGATCTTCAGCAGGCTCTTGTTGATTTGTTCACAGATATTTTTCAGGGTTCCCAGGTTTCTCTTTCCTAGGATGAGCTTCTTCTCCATCTCTATGAAAATGTCGAGCAAGCTCTAGGGGACAAGAAATAAAGTGGGAAGACTGGATTGAGTCATACTAGTTTTTATAATATATATTTTATTTTATATATATATACATATATATATAATTTTATTTTTTATATATATAATTTTATTATATATATATGTATATATATATATATATATATATATATATATATATATATATATATAAAATATCACTTTTTCCAAACCAAGGATTCACCCTTACTTCCCAAGCAGACCCTTGAGAGTGCATGCTGGTCTCCTGCAGCAGACAGGCGCCTAGGGAGGCCATGACTTCTGGCCCAAAAACACAGAAGTGAGAGAATAGAAGAGAGGCCATGTCAGATGTCCCCAGATCCCCAGGCTCTATGCTCAGATTGCCTGTGGTTGTCTTTATGTATGAACCAGGCCTGTGTGCATTGGCTGAGACACAGCAGCCTGGTCAGTGACACAGTGACAGCTCTGGGACTCCCTTATACCCTGATGTAGTATAATCTACCTCCAAACCTGAATACACACACACACACATACACACACACACACACACACACATACACACAACACACACGCACACAAATACCACACACACACACACACACACACAGAAACATGCACAGACGGGGAAACACACACATAAACAGAGACACAGGAAAAACACAGAGACATACACACAGACACTACACAGAGACACACACCACACATGGATATACATATCATACATATAAGAGACATGCAATACATATAACAGAGATACATACACCACATACAACATACCCAGAGATACCACCCAGGAATGAAGAAGTGGAGAAAATGTCTCAGACCACCACTTCCTTCCTGCCTTTGCCTGGTCCCACACAGGGTCCTGATGCACAGCCGTACTACTCCCCTGACTCCCGAGTCTGCTCGCTCCTGAAGATTAATGTGAGCAGCACTCACAGTGCAAAGGCATGAGATCTACAGCACACCTGCTGACGGCTTTCCTCTCTCTGGTTAGGAACTAGAATTCAGGTTGCTTTTATCAGAAGAGCCCCCCTCTTTAGCCTCAGAAGTCCCCAGTGGCTGACCAACTCTCAGGACTGCATCTCCAGACAATACCAGGTCTTACCATGTCGTCATCCAGCTTACACTTGGAGATATCCTTGCTCAAAAGAAACTTAAAAGACTTCAATTCCAGTTTATTTACATCTTCTGAAATCTGAAAAAGCATGACCCTGCGGTGGGAAATGGAGACACTTAAGAAATGTTTCCTTAGATCCTTTCAAATTTGCTATGTGGAGTCACAAGGGACTTGACTCAATGGCCTCCCTCCAAAAAAATCTGAGACATGATTTAGGAACTGAGTCCTGAGAGAAAGGCAGGTAGACACACAAGTCTACTGACTTGTGCCTGCCCTGAACAATTAAAAGTTCCATCAGCTTTGTCCTTTGGTTTATTCCAGTTAAATGCATCTTGTTTTTCCTTCGTCTTTCACTCTAAGAACAAGATCTCGTTGCAATACAAAAAAGCATTGACTTTTGAAAATGGTACTTTCTACTCTGCATGTTGGATTACCACTTCCTTCATCAAACTGGGCAATGTCCTCTCAGTCTTTCCTTCAGGAGAAGAGCCAGCCAGGTTCAGTGGCACACGCCTGTAATCCCAACAGCTCAGGAGGCAAGAGGTTTGCGAGTTCAGAGGCAACCTCAGAAGTGAGGCCCTACGCAACTCAAAACTCTGTCTTAAATAAAATATTTTAAAAGGGCATTATCGTCCCTTTACGAAAGTGTTCAAGTCCCCTTATAGCCTGGTCCATGCCCTTATTATTGGTGGTCAAGTAACCGTGGGTTCAATCCCTGGTACCAAAAAAAAAAAAAAAAAAAGGAGAGCCAAACATTTAGTTCATCTGCTCTGCTCCTCACTGCCCCCACGCCCTCCTCCCTTTCCAGCCTGCCCCCTCCCAGCCAACCACTAATGGCCATTGCCTGCCTGTCCTCAGGGCTGCATGTGCTCCACTATGCCTCACTGCAGAAGGATCACTCGTTATCGTCCCTTTACGAAAGTGTTCAAGTCCCCTTATAGCCTGGTCCATGCCCTTATTATTTTCATAATCCCTGAGGGTGGTAAAGGCAGCATTTGAGCACAAGAGACCCACACGACCTGTGTTAGAACTTTGGCCCCACCATCTGGGAGCTGTGTGACTTTCAACATGTTAGACATTTTTTCCTCATCTGCAGACTGGAGATAATAATATATTCACACCATAGGCAAATACCAAAGATTATGTGAATAAATTTACATGAAGTACAGTCACCTCACTTAATGATGGGAAGTTACTCAGTGTTATCAGCTGATACATACACCTTCTCAAGAAATCTGATCCATAAATCTTCTCAAGAAATAAATAACCCTTTATTTGGACAAAGGGTCTTTGCAGACAAAAAAAATCTCATTGAACTGAGATCATAGTGAATTAGAATGGGCCCTAATCCAATGGCCAGTGTCCTTACAAGAAAAGGAAAAATCAGACAGACAGTCATGGAGATGAGGACATAGGCAGAGACTGGAAGGATGCATCTGCAAGACAAGGAACACCAAGGATTGCCTGCAACAGCAGAAGCTAGGGGCGAGAGGCAGGGCAGATTCTCCATCAGGGCCTCCGGAAGGAACCAACTCTTCTGGCACCTTCATTTCTGCACTTGAGCCCCCAGGACTGTAAGAGAATAAATTGCCTCTACTATTTTTACCCATCTAATTTGTGATACTTTTGTTACAGCAGCCCTCAGAAACTAATACACCCAGATATTTATTTTGCCATTTAAAATCAAAATAGTCAAGCCTCAAGTAGGAAGACATATGACAAGGAACATGCCAGAACCTCAGGTGTCTGAGAATAGAACCAAGGCATTGATAGGCTGGGCTATCAGAGGGTAGTAACCATCAGCCCTGGCTGTGAAGCCTTTCCATGCAACGTGCCAGTTACTGACAAGCAGAGACAGTGAATGGGCCAGAGTTAATGCATACATAAAAAATTTCTAAAAAGAGAATTAGAAATTAAAGAGTGTCTGAAAACAAGATGTTGACAGACGAGCACGGTGGCACATACCAGTAATCTCAACCACTTGAGGCCAGGAGGATTGCAAGTTCAATGCCAACCTGGGCAATTTAGCAAGACCCTATCTCAAAATAAAGAAACTTTAAAAGGGCTGGGGAATTAGCTCAGTGGTAGAGCACTCCTGGGTTCAATTCCTAATACCACCACCAAAAAAAAAAAATAAAGAAAAAAGAAAGAAAGAAAGAAAGAAAGAAAGAAAAATTAAATGAATATTGAAAGAGCATAACGTGTTTCTATTTTTAAAGTCATGAAGTTGCAACTATATGTGGCTCACCATTGCCCTGTCTCCCAGGTTGAGAGAAGGTGAGTTTCAGGGCCTTTGTCACCGCTGTTCTCTTGAACAGCCAGCAATTGGGTGCTGCTGTGCTAACTGAACCTGAGCAGTCTCTGTGGGTCAGGCCTGGCAGCAAACACCTCACTAGGGAATAGTGTCATTTTGAATCTTTAATTATGGGATAAAATCCTTAAACCCACTGAAAATTTCCAGCAGATGGGAGGGGCTTCCAGGCCAGGAAACCATGATGCCTTGCTCAGTGGCAAAGTAGGCAAGTTAAGTACATGGTGTGAACATCAGCAGAGGAAGGATGCCAAGATAAGAGAAAAAGAATTAGAACATTTCAAAAAACTATTTTAACTTCAGCATACCTGCAGGAAGTTTCACTTTGGAAAGTAAATATTTTATGACTGTGGTAATTTTTTTCTCTGAATTTCTTTTTTTTGGGGGGGGGGTACCAGGGATTCAACTCAGGATCACTTAACCACTGATCCACATCCCCAGCCCTATTTTGTATTTTATTTAGAGACAGGGTCTCACTGAGTTGCTTAGCGCCTCATTGTTGCTGAGGCTAGCTTTGAACTCGTGATCCTCCTGCCTCAGGCTCCCAAGCTACTGGAATTACAGGTGTGCACCACCGGGCCCTGCCCCCTAAATTTCTTAATCAGGTTCTGGTGAGACATCTTTTTTCCAGAGCCTCCCAACTCATGGAACATAGACAATCCCCAATCAGTCATGCCCAGAAAGATGTGTCCTCCAGGTCCCCACACTGTGAAGTTTCTACGTACCTATAGGCAGAAATCTGGGCCTTGCCAGGAATCTGAAGTTCCCACACCATATCCTCCTTGCTGGTATTTAGGATAGTGGTCAGCAGGTCCAGTCTATTAATTCGGAAAAGCAACTCCTTCAAGAAGGACAGATTGTTTTCCTCCAACATTCCCTTTTCCTGAAGTGTCTGGAATAGCTTCAAAGCATCCTTGATGGGCTCCTGCTTCTTTTGTGGGATATATTCCAGACATAAGAACTTGAGGGAGGACAACTCATCGCTGCCCAGTTGTTCCCCAATATCGTAAAGACATTTGTTGAAATCCATCCTTGACAAAAGGTAGGAGAAGTAACCTAGGTCAAAAGATGATATAATGCTCAGGTGAGTAGAAAATGTACCATCCCCCCCCAAAAAAAATACCATCCCTTGGTTTCTTCCTTCATCAAATGCTATTATATCTACTCTCTGCCCATCTGTCTGTAGATACAGGAAAGAAGAAGGAAAAACAAGTTCCTTTTTGCAAGTAGCTTACTAATTAGGGAAGTAGACAAAGAAGGCAATGGTCAGAGAGTTGTGACAAGGTGCAGTGGGAATACAGAGGAAGGAGCACTGGGAGAAGGGCTCTCTATAGGGAAAGGACTTTGGGGAGGATGCAGTAAAGGACAGTTGTCGCAGGAAACATTTTATGCATAAGATAGAGGCAAGAATTTTCAAGTTAGTTCAGGCAGGCACAAAGAGCTCAATAAAGTAACCACTAAGGGTGTGGGTTGGGGAGTTACAAAGAAATGAAGATGTAGCCAGGAACCATGCCATGAAAGGCCTCATACTGTGGGGCAGGGGGGTTAGGCTTTGTCCTGGAGGAGACAGGGAACTAAGAACATAGTATAAAAAAGACAATGATGTCATCTGATTTGGGATTCACAATTATGGTGAAGTGGACAAATTGGAAGAGTAGGAGGCAGGAGACCTACCAGGAGGAGGCATTTAAGTAGTGGCAGGAAGAAGTGATGGCTTTAATCATGGGACAGTGGTAGGAGGAGACATAGTGTCCACAAATACCCTGAGGACCAGCACCTATAGCTATCAGAAACTCAAAACTGGAAACTGAACCAGGTCAACCCTTACAGCCCTCTCAGTCCAAACAGTCTCTAAGATTAGGGAATGTTTTCATAGACCTACATGTTTAAGATGGAGAGGATAGTGTTTCAGAAAACCCTAGATAATCTTCAAGCTAGCAGGCCAGAATCTGGGATTTCTCCTCCCTTGAGGCCAAGGCTTGACCATCTTGTCTAGTTTCTTCCCCACGGTTATTGCGCTAACCAGCCTGTGTCCACAGTGAAAGGAGTCCCTGGAGAGTGTACTGGATTCTTCAGAGGAATCTGAAGACTCAGACACAGTTCCCTGTTGCAAGCTATAGGTCACTATAAGTGCCATGTGGTCCATCATCAGGGAAGCTGGGCAGTGGCAGTGCTTAGACACAGGGGCTCCACTAAGCATCAAAACCTGGTTGTGACACTGGCCATACGGCCTTGGGCAGCTCTCTTCCTCCTCTGTAAAATGGGGATCAGAAGTCCATCCATATCTTAGAGGTGCGGAGAATCTATGGGATAACACTCGTAATGCATTTAGAACAATGGCCAGCAACTAATGAATGCAGAGCAAGGCACTGACAGCCCCTGGCCCTGAGGCCCAGAGGCCAAGGGCATGGGACTTCCAGCACTTCTCTCACCCTCCTACTTTTCCCATTTCATCAGTTGAAAAATGTGAAATTCATTTGGAAGTGGTGGTTCTCATACTCCCCCTAGTTGAGGGGTTCTTACTCAAAACCTGCCCCACCTGTAGGAGAGGATTCTGGATAGCTACCATTGAGAGCCCAACACCACCCCTCTCTTTTTCTTTCTTTCTTTCTTTCTTTCTTTCTTTCTTTCTTTCTTTCTTTCTTTCTTAACATTGATGTTATTTAATCAGAAATAAATAATGCGGTCACATTATTTCCCTTATAAATATCTCACAGAATTCTGCAATTTGTATTTGGGGTAAAAATGGAAGTTCATAACCCACTTGAATCAAATGTATGAAAGATGATATGTCATGAGCTCTGTAATGTTTTGAACAACCAATAAAAAAATAATAAATAAATAAATAAATAAATATCTCACAGATCAAAGAAGAAAAGTAAATAAAAAGTGCTTCGAACTAAGTGATAATAAAAGCTTAAAATAGGGCTGGGGATATAGCCCAAATGGTAGAGTGCTTTCCTTGCATACACAAGGCCTGAGTTTGATCCCCAGCACCACAAAAAAAAAAAAAAAAGCTTAAAAGATCAGACTCTCTCATAAGTTATAAGTGTTATAAGATGAACACTTATAACTTAAAGTATTTGTATTAAAAAGAAGTTAGATTAACAATCAAATTATTTTCCAATTAGGTAGTAGGAAGGAAAAAATAAGAGTAGCAGCAGAAATATGTGAAATAGAAAAGAAATAACACAGCTAAAAGTTGATAAAAATCTAAGAAGTCTAATCAAGAAAAAAATTAATATCAATGAAAAGGGCAGCCTCCACCATTTCTATGACTCCACAGATGCTGGTTTGGGCCCTCCTCAAATAACCTTGGACCTGTTCCCTCCCCTGAAACAAGATGGATGGGTTCTGAGTCTGGAAGTTCCTTAAATTCCTGAACATTCATGGATGACTGCACCAACTCTGACCTTGTCACTCAAAGGCAGTGACCAGGTATTTTCTACATCTGATGCTAAAGTAAAAATACTTTCGATTTGCACATTAGAACATGTTTTAATGTTCTGGTTTTTTACTTTATGTTTTTGTACTGAGGATTAAACCCAGGGGCACTTTACCACTAAGCCACATCCCCAGTCCTTTTTATTTATTTTGAGACAGGGTCTCACTAAGTTGCTTAGGGCCTCACTAAGTGGCTAAGGCTAGCCTCAGATTTGTTTTCTTCCTGCCTCAGCCCCCTGAGCTTCTGGGATTACTGGCATAACTGAGCCCAGTTTAATTTTTTTTTAATGAACTTTTTTTTTTTAATTCAGAAAAATGGTAGATTAGAGGAAGGGTACACTTCCCAGCAGTTTCTGAGCTCAAGATTTTAAAAGTGGCACATTGTGGAGTTTTTGCCTGTCTCTAGGTGTTCTGTTCCACCTTGACAGCTGAGACCAACAGCAAGTCCTCCCAACATTCTCACATCCCTAGTGATTATAAAGTGCTAATCAGTTGCTTCTGAATATAACTGAAACAAAAAACAGGAAAATGTCAGCAAATTCTTCTAGAAAAGTTTTTCAAAACAGAGTTGTAATCTTGACAGAACTGGACAAAGAGATACGAGAATCACTTATGCAGAACCAGTCTTTAGCAAATCGTCCTGAAGCTAGCACCGCACTCTCAGGACCGCTCTTAATAAGGACTTCCAGGATCACACAGAGCAGCATCGTGTCATAGCCCAACAGAAGGCAGCTTTGCAGCATACACCTGCACATTCATCTGGTACTTCACAACTCAACACTCTGCATTTGGAAATCTTATTCTTCCCATTTCACCTCACTGTGACCCAGAATGAAGAAAAGATCTGCGGTGAAGATGAACTTGTAACACCAAATGCCAAAGCTACTCTCATTCAATGCTATACACACTGTGACATTCAGAATTTTGATGAACTTTCATATTTTTTGCTTCCTTAAAAGAAATAAATATATAAGTGAAAACAAAAAGAAGGAGAACTAGGATGGTGAGAGCTTTAGAAACTATATTATCTGAAAAATCCATTATGCTGCCTGGGATGATAACTTTTTTGTAATGATGTTTGATTTTTAGCTCTAAATCAGACTCTGAATTGGATAGTCCCATAAAATCAGCCCTTAACAACAGAATATGTTATGTCTACAGTCAACTTGCAAAAGCCATTTTGTTGAGTGAAAACTTTAAAGAAATGAGGGTGCTTTTTTAAAATGTGAAACAAAAGGATTAAATAATTTACATTTATATTTGTAGTCCACAGGATTGATATATATAGATATCTCTCCCTATCTATCTATCTATCTATCTATCTTTCAAGCTTAGATTCAATGTATCATACAGAAATCATCTTTGTAAATTCACAGCTATTCTCATAGTATCTTAAAAGAAAATCCAAGATAAAACTAAGTTAGCAACCAGTCTTAAACATCTTTTATAAATATATGCCATTATAAATGATGTGACAATGCTATTCAAAACAGTTATAAGGAATGTGTTGGTTTTAAAATTTGCACATGCTCTTATTTAGTGTTAACAACATACATGGTACATCGGCGTGGTTTTGTTGTTCACTTTTTTATCTAATTAAAAAATTTTAATTATGCAAGTTGAAATAAAAGATTTAAAAGGTGAGAAGACTGTTTCTCAGTGAGGTGGGTAACTAACGGAATTCCCTGAAATTCAACACTGGACAGTAAAAGATATGATAGAGACACAGAAAGTCAGACACTTCAAACAATATAAGAAAGTATGTTATGGAGGTGACGGTGATGTTAGTGGCAGCAATGGCAGCAGCTACAGCTGCTAAGGAAAGGGGAGCAGAGGCAGAGAGAGAGGAAAGCACTGTGAAAAATCGGCTTGGCGGGAAACTGAAAAAAGAGAGAGAGGTTGGTCTTAATGAGCCCCAAAAGGAAGGGGAAGTTGTTGAGTGAAAAGCAACCCACATCACTCAGACCATGGGTGGATAGCCTGGCAGGAACCATATATAAGTGGCCACATGGCAGTGAGCAGAGGCAAGAGATCAATAATTCATAGCAGAAGTTGCCAGCCTGGCCCAGTAGTCATCTATTGTGGGGTCCAGGGTATGCCTGGAAAAATGGAACTAAACAGGTGAAGAGAGAGTTGTGCTAGCTTCAAATACTGAAGATAGAGTTCTTCATAGCTGGCATCCTGTATGAGCTTTTAAGAAGATGCCAATAACTGGTCATACAGGAGCATCTGCTCCAGGTCTGATCCTACGTAATTCACATCCATCACAGTGAATGTGAGAACTCTGGAGGTTTGGACTATGCAACCTAAAGGTGGAATTTATGGGAAGTCCCTGAGACCCAGACATCTAGCAGGGATTGGCCTTTCCCCAGCAACAGGGGGTATAGATCAAAGTTCAAATACCCACCAACAGAGTTTCAAAGGTCAGCCAAGACTAAATCCCAAGTACTAGAACTTCCAATTTAGAACTCCGCACCCCCAAGGGAGTACACAGCTAGTCAGCACCCCCATCTACTCCATCCAATACTATGAGATGGGAAGCTGAGAGCTACTACACCCAGCTTTGGCTCCTGGCTACGTCCGCTGGCAGCTTGGTGAGAAACAGCCACACCCAGCCCTTTACACAAGGGTTACAGAGCCCAGAAATAAATACAAAGTATGGAACAACAACTGAAGCAATGAAAATCCATCTTTGCCAACTGTTTTGATCACCTCAGCAGAAACAAGCCCTTTATTTTCTCATTAAGAATTTTTACCTTTTTTTCCCTATCCCATTATTTTACTGTTTTAGATTTAAATTTTAATTTTTTATTTCATCTTATTTTTTTTAATCCATTCCATGTGATTGTGTGTTGTATGTGTGTGTGTGTGTGTGTGTGTGGAGGGTTTAAAATTATATTCACATAATTTTACTTTCATTTTAATTGCTTTCTTCTTAATCTGTTTATTATTTAGCTGGGTTTGACTTTGGTGGGATAAAATTATATGTGGGTTTAAGTTGTTCTGATCCTACATTCATTCATTTGTTCATGCCTAGGTTTTTGTTCCTCTTACTATCCCTTCTTCACTCTCTTCCCCAACTAATGACCAAATTTTCCTGTCACCTCTTCCTCTCTTTAATTATTTGATTACTTTAAGCTATTTTTTACTCCTTCTTTATTGCCATCATCTGCTATCTATCTCCTGCTTCTCCTCTGTTCACTTTTGAAGTATTTAAAATTTTCTTTTGCCACCCTACACTATTTTTCTTCACTTAAGAAACTATAACTCCATTATCTGATAGAATTATATAGTTTATGTAATTCCTATCCCATTCATGTAGTTGAGATTTTTCATGCAGCCCAAACCCCTCATGAACATAGGGGTTAAGAGCTGCAGTACTGAGGGGGGATCCAAGATGGCAGACTAGAGGGAGGCTGCACTCCTTGTTGCTGGGACTCAGGATTTTTGAAAGCCAACAGAAGCAATTGTTCAATTTTCCATTGAGACTTTCTTTTTTTTAATCTTTATTTTTAAATTTCTATTTTTTAAATTTTTAATCCCCCCTGCACACTTCTACCATTGTAATGGTTAATTTGAATTGTCGACTTGATTGGATTAAGAGATACTGGTGATAAGAGGCTTATGGGTACGTCAATGAGGGTGTGTCTAGGAATGATTGGAAAGTGAGATAGTCAACTGAAATGGAGACCCTCCCTAAGTGTGGTCAGCATAGTCCATTAGGATGATGGCTTGGATGAAATAAAAGTTGGAAGAACAAGAAAGCAGCAGCAGATGCAAGCTCATTCTTCTTAGATGCAATCGTCTGAGGATATCAGAATCTTGCTTCTTCATTCTTCCAAAGTGGACTCTGCCAGCAAATCTCCAGAAGTCTCTGGCCTCATACTAGGGTAACACAGTTGACCCCTCTTCTTCTGGGGCTTCAGCCTCTTGGACTGCATAGCTACTAGTTCTTCCAGCTTTTCAGCCTGCAGATGGTCATTGTGGACTATCTCACTACTGGTAGCGTAAGCCAACCTGATAAATCCTCTGTTTATAAATATACTTTCTGTTGATTATACAACCATCCTTAAATCCAAATATTTTTCACACATCAATTTATTGAGGAATGGAATGTCTGAAGAGTATATTACAGTTTTGTTATGGATTCTTATGTTTTTACTTTTTAAAATCTGTTTATATTTTTTTATCTCACTTGTCTCCCTGGATTCTCTTTCTCACTTCTCTCATACTAACTGCCAACCTCTATTAATTCCTCCTCACTCTTACTATAAATTTTTCCTCTCTTCTCTCCTTTCCATAAATATCTCATTGTTCCCTTGTTTTCCATCATTTGAAATGAAAAGCCCTTTTACAAACTTACTATTTATATTGTAGACAGTAATTGAGCACATCATTTCTGTTTACTGCAGCAAAACTCTAGATACCTTACTAGGAGATATTTGGTTTAAGGTTGTATATAGTTTACATTGGGAGCTGTACATATTGGTCTCTCTCTTAAAGGTGAGATACTTGAAGCTTTCAAGGACACTATAAGACTACAGGATAGAAACTGTACTGCCTCTGATCCATACCACTAGATGGGAAGATACAAACAACATGAAAAAAACAAGGGAACAAAGCACCTCAAACAAACCAAAATGTTCCAACAATAGAATCCATAGGCAACATAGTAGAAGAAATGTCAGAGAAGGAGTTTAGAAAATACATAGTCACACTCATCTTTGAAATAAAGAATGGTATTAGAGAGAAAATACAGGAAGTGAAAGATAACTTCAATAAAGAGGCAGAGATCATAAAAAGGAATCAAGCAGATATCCTTGAAATGAAGGAAACAATAAATCAAATTAAAAATTCAATGGAAAGTATCACCAACAGACTTAGAAGACAGAACCTCAGGCAATGAAGTCAAAATATATACTCTTGAAAATAAAGTCAACCACAGAAAGTAAATGGTAAGAAACCCATGAACATCACTTCCAAGAAATATAGGAAAACATGCAAAGACTCAATTTAAGATTTATCAGAATAGATGAAGGTATGGAGATACAAACAAAGGAATGCACAATCTTTTCAATGCTATAATATTAGAAATTTTCCCAAACCTAAAGAATGAAATGGAAAATCAACTACAATAGGCTTACAGGACCCCAAATGTACAAAATCACTGCAAACCCACATCAAGTCACATTATAATGAGAATGAGTAATGTACAGAATAAGAATAGAATTTTAAAGGCTATGAGAGAAAAAAATTGATCTACATATGGGGGAAAACAATTCAGATTTCAGAACCCCAACCCTCAATGCCAGGAGGTCCTGAAATAACATATATCAAGCTCTGAAAGAAAATGAATGCCAACTGAGAATTTTATATCCAGGAAAATTAAGCTTCAGGTTTGAAGATGAAATAAAAACCTCCCACGATAAACAAAATTTAAAAGAATTCACAACTAGAAAGTCTGGACTATAGAACATTCTCGGCAAAATATTCCTTGAGGTGGAAAAAAAAAATGAAAAGCAAAGAGAGGAACTACACTAAAGGAAAGGTCAACCAAAGGAGAAACTCAGTTGAGCTAAAAACCAAAAATAAACCAAAATGACCAGGAATACAAATCATATCTCAATAATAACCCTGAATGTTAATGGCCTATACTCACAAATCAAAACACATAAACTAGCAGATCGGATATTTAAAAAGATCCAACAATATGCTGTCTTCAAGAGACTCACCTCCTAGGAAAAGACATTCAGACTGAAGGTGAAAGGTTGGGAAAAAAAACATATTCACACAGATGGCATAAACAAGCAGGGGTTTCCATCCTCATGTCAGATAAAGTGGACTTCAAACCAAAGTTAATCAGAAGAGATAAAGAAGGACATTTCACTGCTTAAAGGAATCATACATCAACTAGACATAACAATCATAAATATTTATGCCCCAAACAAAGGAGCGACTACATACATCAAACAAACCCTTCTCAATTTCAAGAATCAAATAAACCACAACACAATAATACTGGGCAATTTTAACACACCTCTTTCACCACTGGGTAGATCTTCCAAACAAAAACTAAACAAAGAAACTATAGAACTAAATAATACAATAAATGATATAGACTTAATGGACATAAATAGAGTATTTCATTCATTAGTGAGAAAATACACTTTCTTCTCAGCAGGGCATAGATCCTTCTCTAAAATAGACCATAGGTTATGCCACAAAGCAGTCCTCGGCAAATACAAAAAAATAGAAATACTACCCTGCAATCTATCAGATCATAATGGAATGAAACTAGAAATAAAAAAATAGAAGCTACTCCAACACCTGGAGACTAAATAGCATGCTATTAAATAATGAATGGATAGCAGAAGAAATCAGGGATGAAATAAAAAAAATACATACAGGTAAATGAGAACACCAATACAATATATAAAAATCTCTGGGACATCATGAAGGCAGTGCTAAGAGGAAAGTTCATTGCATTGAGCTCATATATTAAAAGAATAAAAAGTCAACAAATAAATGGCCTAACATTATACTTGAAAGTCCTAGAAAAACATCAAATCAACACTAAAAGTAGTAGAAGACAGAACATAATTAAAAGCAGAGCTCAAAATCAATAAAATTAAAACAAAAGAAACAATTGAAAAAATTGACAAAATGAAAAATTGGTTCTTTGAAAAAATAAATAAAATTGATAAACCCTTAGCCACACTAATAAAGAGAAAGAAAAACTCAAATTACTAAAATTAATGATGAAAAAGGAAATATCACACCAAACACTATTGAAATTCAGAAGATAAATAGAGAATATTTTGAAAATTTATACTCAAATAAAATAGAAAATCTTAAAGACATCAACAAATTTCTAGAGACATATTATCTACCCAAACTGAATCAGGAGGTAACAGGGAGCTTGCATGGTATTGCCTCTTTCTTGTTTCTCCTACTAACAGCCAACTTCTTATGATTACCCTCTCACTTGCCATACAATCTAATACCTCCATATTCTAACATCCTACCTCATAAACATTTCAGGCCCCCCGCCTCTACCATTAGAAACCGTAAACCATTATGCAAACCCATTGACTATAAGGTAGAAGATAACCAAACTCATCATTTCTGATTATAGTGACAAAATAATAAATGTAAAAATAGAAGTTAATTGATATAGGGATGCACATTGGGTACATTGAGTGCTGTAATATTGATCTCTCCCTTAAAAGTGAGGTATCGGTAACCTTTATAGACACCATAAGACAATAGGGCAGAAGCTGTCATACCTCAGATCTGCAAGAGAGGAAGACTCATAGACATTATGAAAAAACAAACGGGAAAGTGCCCCAAACAAACCAAAATACTACAACAATAGGATCCATACATAGCAAAGCAGGTGAAATGTAAGAGAAGGAGTTCAAAATATACATAACTAAAATGATTTGGGAATTAATTTAAGGGAGCAGATACAGACAAAAATTGACCACTCCAACAGAGATAAGGGAGCAAATACAAGTTGCAAGATTACTTCAAGAAAGAGATACAGATACTAAAACAAACAAACAAACAAACAAAAAAACCCAAACAAATAGAAATCCTCAAAATGAAAGAAACAATAAGCCAATTAAAAAACTCAATATCAACAACAGACTAAATCACTTGGAAGTCATGACCTCAGACAATGAAAATAAAATATATAAACTTGAAAATAAAGTAGACCTCACAGTGAAGATAGTAAGAAACCATGAACAGAATATCCAAGAATTATGAGATACCATCAGACCAAGTTTAAGGTTTATTGGGATAGAGGAAGGTTCAGAGATTCAAACCAAAGGAAAGCATAACATCTTCAATGAAATAATAGCAGAAAAATATTCCAAGCATAAAGAATGAACCAGAAAATCAAATACAAGAGGCCTATAGAATGCCAAATGTACAAAATTACAACAGATCTACATCAAGACACATTATAATGAAAATTCACGGCATACAGAATAAGAATATAATTTTAAAGGCCACAAGAGAAAAAAAAAATCAGATTCCCTATAAGGGAAGACCAATTCGGATCTCAGCAGATTTTTCAACCCAGACTGTCAAAGCTAGGAGATCCTGGAACAACATATACCAAGCTCTAAAAGATAATGGATGCCAACCAAGAATCTTATATCCAGAAAAATTAAGCTTCAAATTTGATGATGAAATAAAAACCTTCCATGATAAACAAATTCAAGAAAGCCTGCACTTCAGAACATTCTTGGAAAAATATCCCACAAGGAGGAAATAAAAAACAACAATGAAATTCTGCAAAGGGAAGAACTACAATAAAGGAAAAGTCAACCAAAGAAGAAACCAAGTCAAGCTAAATAGAAATAAATAAAAATGACCTGTAATAAAATTCATGTCTCTTTCAACTCTTTTTTTAAAGAGAGACAGAGAGTCTGAGAGAGAGAGAGAGAATTTTAATATTTATTTTTTAGTTTTTTGGCGGACACAACATCTTTGTTTGTATGTGGTGCTGAGGATCGAACCCGGGCCGCACACATGCCAGGGGAGCGTGCTACCGCTTGAGCCACATCCCCAGCCCCTCAACTCTTTTTGATAAATTTTTACACATGAAAAATTTAACTACAATATCATCTGATTTTTCAGGCTTTTGTTTATGTCATATTTTTTTTTGTTTTACATTTCTCTTCACAAAGTTATACAAATATGTTCTTTAAAAGTTTTAGCATTTTATATGTTATATTTTAATATATAATCAATCTGGTATGTGTATATACATTGCCTATGGTTTGAGATGAGGTATATTTTATCTTTAAATTATTTCTTATAATTTAAAATCCATTATTTAAGATTCAAGGATGAAAAAGATCAATCAGAGTAATAATTGTTTAATAAGGTAATTATAAAGTAAGGGCAAGGTTGAGAGTAACTAACAAATTTTGTGAAGCACCTTTCCTTCCGTAAACTTGGAGAGGTAAGAGGTGAAATAACAGAGAGCCATTATGAAAAACTTGTAGGAGAAGGTGACCTAACTGAAGTTATTCCCACCAAAAGCATGTAGAAACCAACTCACAATCTATTTAATAGAGTCTTATAGGAAGGATTAAAACAATTTACTCTACTCTTATATATTCTAAGTTCATCTCTTTGGTGTCCCTTTCTGATGGAACTCAACAGGAAACCACATAACAAGGGGACTTACCATGCAGCCTACAGCATAAGTCTCACCAAAAGGTGAAAGATGGAGAAAGGAGCCAATATGGCAGCCATTGGTTACATAAGGCCACTGAGTATTTGCAATGTGTCTAGCCTGAATTGAGGTGTGCTGTGTGTTAAATAGACATTAGATCCCAAAGAATTATTAGCACAAAGAAACAAACATGAAATATCTTACTAACAATTATTCTCTTTGCAAATTATGTTGGTAATCATTGGGTTAAATGAAAATATATTAAAATTAATTTCTCCATTTGTTTAAAAAAAGAAGTAAAGGAGAACAAGGTAACATTCTGTATCTTGATGGTAGTACTATATATTCATATATATATGTCATCATTTTTTATATTTATGTTATCAAAATTCATATAACTATAAAGCTGAATGGGGTAAATTGTACCATATATAAACTATATCTCAACAAACATGACTTTAAAAATAAATTTAGTTCATGAAGTGTTTTAACAGTATTGGGCACATACTTACCACCTGATAAATAATGGCTATTATTATTCATTGAAACAACCAGCATCAAGCTGTTTCATAGTGTAGTAGGGAAGGGGAACATGGGAGTAATAGACCAACTTTAGATAGGGAAAAGGGGTGGGAATGGAAAGGAGGGGGCAAGGGGTTAGAAATGATGGTGGAATGTGGTGGACATGATTATCCAAAGTACATGTATAAAGATACAAATTGTGTGAATATACTTTGTATTCAATCAACTATGAAAAATTGTGCTCTATATATTGTAATATGAATTGCAATACTTTTTGTTGTCATATATAACAAACCAGAATAAAAAAAGAAAAAGAAAATGTGAGGAAACAGGCAAACAAATCTCCCTGAAAAATTCACAGTTTCCATCAAAAGAACCCACAAGTATGGAAGTGGAAGAAATTCCAGAGAAAGACTAAAAACTGATTATTACAATGTTCAATGAACTTAAAAAAGATATAAATAATTAGTTGATAAAGCAAATATAGGCTGGGTGTGAGTGGTGCAAGCCTATAATCCTGGAAACGTGGGAAGCTGAGGAAGGAGGATCGCCGTGTTATATAATCTAATTTCTGGTGATGCTTCAAGTGAATTTTAAATTTGAGCTATTGTGACTTCATGCCCAAGAGTTCTGATTTCTTTTTTTTTTAATCTTTCTTTTTTTATATTTATGTGGTGCTGAGGATCAAACCCAGTGCCTCACGCATGGTAGGCAAGAGCTCTACCTCTGAACCACAACCCTAGCCCCTGCTTTCTTTTTAATATCTTTATTTCTTTATTGAAATGGTCTCTCATTTCCTGTATTTGCTTTTGTTGTTGTTGTTGTTGTTTTATTCAAAGAAAGCCTCATTTTGAAATGTTTTCTCTTCAAGAAATGAAGGTGGTAGAGGAGATTCCTCTAGTCTCAATAAGTTGTCATACTGCCTCCAAAACGTATCAATTAAAAAGCCAAAAAATAAGATGTTGCATTTCTTCCAAAATAACTTAAAATATATTAAACTTTTCTAAGAAATAATTTGTTGGAATGAGGTGTCTGGATTAAACAGGTATATGCCACTGAAGGAGAATACTTTTTTCTTTTAAATTTATAGCCACAAATGGACAAAATGCCTTCATTTTATTTGTTTATTTTATGTGATGCTAAGGATTGAACCCAGTGCCTCACACATTCTAGGCAAGCACTCTACCACTGACTCCCAGCCCAAGCCCCTGGAGAACAGTATTTCTAAGGTGCTATTTTTGCTTAGGGTACTTGAAACTGGCTTTTAAACACATGGAGATTGAATAATACTCTTTTATATAATAGTTTTTAATAATACTCTCATAGAAAAAATGAGAGAAGAAATTCTTAGAAACAAATGAGAACAGAGATACAATGTACGAAGACAATTCTAAGAAGAAAATCGACAGCACTGAGTGCCTACATTAAAAGAAAATAGAGGGGCTGGGGATGTGGCTCAAGCAGTAGCTCGCTCACCTGGCATGTGCGGGGAGCTGGGTTTGATCCTCAGCACCACATAAAAAATAAAATAAAGATGTTTTGTTCACCGAAAACTAAAAGAATAAATATTAAAAAATTCTCTCTCTCTCTCTCTCTTAAAAAATAATAGTAAGAAGAAAATAGAAAGATTCCAAATAAATAATCTAATGCTCTACCTCAGGCCTTAGGAAACAAAAACCAAACTAATTCCAAAATCAGTAGAAGACAGTGAATAATTAAGATCAGAGACAAAATTAATGAAATTGGGAATTCAAAAAAATACAAAGGATCAATAAAACAAAGAGTTGTTTCTTTGAAAAGAATAAACAAAATTAGAGATGAAAAAGGAGATATTACAAACATTTTTGAAATCCAGAATATTATTAGAAACTATTTTGGAAATTTATACATCAATGAACTAGAAAATCTAGAAGACATTGACAAATTCCTAGACACATATGATTTGTCCAAATTGAACCAGGAAGATAGAGAAAAAATAAATAGAACAATATCAAGTAATAAAACTGAAACAGCAATTAAAAGCCTTCTAACAAACAAAGGCCCAGGACCAGAAGGATTTTCAGCTGAGTTCTACCAAATCTTTAAAGAAGAGCTCATTCCAGTCTTTCTCAAATTATTCCATGAAATTGAAAGGGAGGGAACATTCCCAAATATATTCTATGAAGCCAGTGTAACCCTGTTACAAAAACCAAAGACACATCAAAGAAAGAAAACTATAGACCAGTATCTCTCATGAACATAGCTGGAAAAATTCTACCACATTAAAAAATACATCAAGAAGATAATACAGCATGATCAAGTGTGTTTCAGCCCAAGGATACAAGGTTGTTTCAACATATGCAAATCAATAAATGTAATGCACCATATACACAGAATTAAGGACAAGAATCATATGATCATCTCAATAGATACAGAAAAGGCCTTTTATAAAATCTAGCACCCATTTGTGTTAAAATATGCTTGAGAAAATAGGAACAGAAGGAATTTACCTAAACATAATAAAGACTATATGTAACAAACCCAAAGCCAACATCATACTGGAAAAAAACTGAAAGCATTTCCTCTGAAATCACAAACAAGACAAGGGTGTCCACTCTTACCACTACTATTCAATATAGTTTGTGAAACTCTTCCCAGCACAATCAGAATACAAATAGGAAAAGAAGAAGAATTATATCTGTTTGCTGAAGACATGGTCCTATATCTACAAGATCCCAAAAACTTCACCAGAAGACTTCTAGAGTTAATGAATAAATTCAGCAAAGTACATGAGGTCGAATTCATAAATAAATAGCTTTCCTATACTCCAACAGCAATTATGCTGAAAAAGACATCAGGAAAACTATCCCATTCACAGTAACCTAAAAAAAAAATTTAAAAATTAAAAAAAAAGCTTGGGAAATTATATAACATTGAAGAAAAAAATTAAAGAATACCTTATGATGGATCGAAAGACCTCTCATGTTCTTGGATAGAATTAATATTGTCAAAATGGACATATTGCCAAAAGTGCTATGCAGATTCAATGCAATCCCATCAAAATACCAATGAAATTCTTTTTAAAACTAGAAAAAAAACCCAGAAAATCCATTAAGAAGAATAAATGACCCAGAATAGCCAAAGCAATCCTGAACAAGAAGAGCAAGGCTGGAGGCATCACAATACCTAATTTCAAATTATGCTATAGAGATATAATGTCAAAAATAGCATGGTATTGGTATCAAAATAGACATGAAGATCAATGGACTAGAATGGAAGACAAAGAGGCAGATACTTACAGTCATATGATACTTGACATAGGTGCCAAAATAATATGTTGGAGAAAAGACAGATGGTTTTAGGAAAACTGGTTATCTATATTAAAATAATGAAATTTGATCTCTCTCTCACCCTGAGCAAAAGTCAAATCAAATTGGATCAAAGACAGGAATTAGATCAAAAACTTTACAAGTGCTAGAAGAAACCATAAGGGACAAAATATTGATGCTGTCACTAACTTACTTAGCAAGACACCTAAAGCTCAAGGAGTTTGCCAGCTACTCCTCTGATAGAAGATTAATATCCAAAATATATATTTAAAAAAACTCAAAAAGCTTAATATAAAAAACTCAAATAACCCAATCAGCAAATGGGCAAAATAACTAAACAGACATTTCTCAAAAGAAGAAACACAATGGTCAACAAATAAATGAAAAAATGTTCAACATGTCTAGCAATCAGAGAAATGCAAATTAAAATTTCACTAAGATTTTACCTTATGCCAGTCAGAAAGACAATTATCAAATTTATTATTATACAAATAATAATAAATGCTGGTGAGGATATAGGGAAAGGTACACTCATACATTGTTGTTGAGACCAAAAATTAGTACTACCACTCTGGAAAGCAGTGTAAAGATTCCTTAGAAAACTAGGAATGGAGCCACTATTTCGACTCAGCTATCCCACTCTTTGGTATTTATCCCAAGGAACTAAAATTAGCATACTATAGGGCTGCATCATATCAATGTTTATAGAAACACAGTTCACAATAGCCAAATTATGAAACCAGCCTAGATGCCCATCACTAGATGAGTGGATCAAGAAAACAACACACACACACACACACACACACACACACACACACACACACCATGGAGTTTTACTCAGCCATAAAGAACAAAATAATGGCATTTGATAAACAGAACTAAAGAACAATGTGCTAATTGAAATAAGCCAGAATCAGACAATCAAGGGTCAAGTATTTTCTCTCATATATAGAAGGCAGAACAAAATAAGGGAAAGAAGGTGGGATCTGGATATCATAAAGATATTGGAAAGATAAGTGAGGGCAGGAGGAGGGATGAGAAAGGGAAGGAAATGTGGAATGAATCTAACAAAAAGTATGCTATGTTTATACATACATATATCACAGTGAATTCCACCTTTATGTGCCCATAAAGCATCAATCAAAAATAAACAAATAAATGAATGAAAGAAAGACCAGTAGAGTAGAGGAAGGAGAATAGGAAGAGGGAGGAGGAGAGTGATGGGGAACACCAGGGATTGAAATGAAGTAAATCAAATTCCATGCATTTATGATTTTGTCAAAATGAACCCAACTGGACTGGGGATGTGGCTCAAGTGGTAACGCGCTCACCTAGCATGCACGGGACGCTGGGTTTGATCCTCAGCACCACATAAAAATGAAATAAAGAAGTTGTATCCACCAAAAGTTAAAAAAAAAATTTTTAAAAATTCTCTCTCTCTCTCTCTCTCTCTTAAAAAAAAAAAGAACGCAACTGTTACATATACTTATAATGCACTAATTAAAAAAAAATTCTTTTCCTTTCTTGGTTATACTAGCAGTTACTTTTGTGTGTGAAAACTGAAAATACAGTAATTTATAATAGGATCACAGTTATCACTATCATAGCACATATCCTCACAGACTAAGATACATTGATATAAAAGTGGAAATCAGGCCGCATATGCAAATTTGTATAACTGCTACTGGCTTTTATCTCACTTACCATTTATAACAAACATATACCCACTACCACTCCTATGGCACATTTCTAATGTTTCTTGATTTATATAGCATGTGGATACAACAAAAGCTTATTGGAAGCAATCTATATCTTTCCTGTTAAAATATCATTTAAAGACTTTTACATATATCCTTGATCATTTCCTTAGAATAAATTGTTAGAATTAAACTTATGAGGCATAACCTCTTCTCTTCCTTTCCATCTGAAATATATAATTGTTTAGATGAGCTTCTTTGACCAAGGAAATGGAGAGAGACAATGTCTTGAAAGGTTATGCACTGTATGAGATTTGCAAAATTTGCATAAACTAGATGAATGAATTGATCAATCAATTGTTCAGAAAATTCTCTTACTTAAGAAAGGCATTTCATGACAAATGATCTGAAAGAGAAACTAGGAAAACTACTCCATTTACAATTGCCTCAAAAAAAAAATAATCAATCTAACAAAAGAGATGAAAGACCTCTATAGTGAAAACTACAGAACACTAAAGGAAGAAATTGAAGAAGACCTTAGGATATGGAAAGCTCTCCCATGCTCTCTGATAGGCAGAATTAACATTGTCAAAATGGCCATACTACCAAAAGCATTATACAGATTCAATGAAATTCCTATTAAAATCCCAATGTCATTCCTAATAGAAATAGAAAAAGAAATTATGAAATTAATTTGAAAAAATGAGACCCAGAATAGCCAAAGCAATCTTTATCAAGAAGAGTGAAGCAGGAGGCATCATAATACTTATACTATAGAGCAATAGTAACAAAAAAGGCATGATATTGGCACCAAAATAGATTTGTAGACCAATGGTACAGAATAGAGGACACAGGGGGCTGTGGTTGTGGATCAGCAGTAGAGCATTCACCTAGCATGTGCAGGCACTGGGTTCAATGCTGAGGACCACATAAAAAATAAAATAAAAGTATTGTGTCCAACTACAACTAAAACAAAATATTAAAAAAAAGAATAGAAGACACAGAGACAAACCCACGTAAATATAGTTATCTCATACTAGACAAAGGTGCCAAAGACATATATTGGAGAAAAAATAGCCTCTTCAACAAATAGTGCTGGGAGAACTGGAAATCCATATGCAACAAAATGAAATTAAGCCCCTATCTCTCCCCATGCACAAAATTCGATTCAAAGTGTATCAAGGACCTAGAAATTAGACCAGAGAGCCTGTGTTAAACAGAAGAAAAAGTAGGCCCTAATCTTCATCATGTCGATTTAGGCCCCAACTTCCTTAACAAGATTCCTATAGCACAAGAAATAAAATCAAGAATAAATAAATGGGATGGATTCAAACTGAAAAGCTTCTTCTCAGCAAAAGAAACAATCAGGTAGGTGAAGAGAGAGCCTACAGAATGGGAACAAATTTTTACCACACTCATATCAGATAGAGCACTAATCTCTAGGATATATAAAAAACTCAAAAAACTTAATATCAAAAAAACCCCACAAATAAGTCAATCAATAAATGGGCCAAAGAACTGAACAAACACTTCTCAGAAGGTGATATATAATTATTCAACTAATATATGAGAAAATGTTCAACATCTCTAGCAATTAGAAAAATGCAAATTAAAACTACTCTTAAGATTTAATCCCACTCCAGTCAGAATGGCAGCTATTAAGAATACAAACAACAATAAGTGTTGGTGAGGATGTTGGGGAAAAGGCACACTTATACATTGCTGGTTGGACTGCAAATTGGTGCAAACAATCTGGCAAGTAGTATGGAGATTCCTTGGAAAACTTGGAATGAAACCACCATTTGACCCAGCTATCCCACTCCTCAATTTATCCAAAGGACTAAAAAACAGCATGCTACAGTGACACAGCCACATCAATGTTTATAGCAGCACAATATACAATAACTAAATTGAGGTACCAACCTAGATGCCTTTCCATGGATAATTGGATAAACTATGGTATATATACACAAATATATATTACTAAATAAATAAATATTATTAAATAATATTTATTTTAGTAAATAAATATTACTCAGCATTAAAAGAGAATAAAATTGTGGCATTTGCAGGTAAATGGATGGAATTAGAGAATATCATGCTAAGTAAGCCAATCTCAAAAAAACAAAGGCTGAATATTTTCTCTTATATGTGGATGCTGATCCACAATGGGGGTAAGGGGAGAGCATGAGAGGAATGGAGGAACTTTAGATAGGGCAAAGGGGAAGGAAGGGAAGGAGGAGAAGGGAGGGGACCTGGGGGTAGGAAAGATGGTGGGATGAGATAGACATCATTATCCTAAGTACACACATCAAGACACAAATGGTTTGACTCTACTTTGTGTACAACCAGAGACAAGAAAAATTGTGCTCCATATGTATACTATGAAATGAAGTGCATTCTGATATCATGCATAACAAATTAGAATAAATAAATAAGTTTTTTTTTTTTAAAAAACGAAAGGCATTTCAAATACATTCCAGCAAAATGCAATAAACAAAAACTGCTAGGTCTATAAGAGAACAAACTAGTAAGCCCATTAAATACACTCTGTGAAAACACAACAGGGTGCATCCACGAGGTCTCACAAACCACAACATTATGTGTACCCCTGAACAACCCGAAACCACCCAAATGTCCTCCAATAAAGGAATGGTCAGGCAAACGAAGGTACAGACACACTATGGGAGAGCATATAGCAGTAAAGGATAATGTATTTCATCTTCTGAAATAAAAGTGAAGAGACTTCCAAAAAGCAAGAAAAACAAGTTACAGTGTAATTTTTTTTTAAGAAGTAGTTGGACACAAAACCTTTATTTTACTTATTTATTTTTATGTGGTGCTGAGGATCGAACCCAGGGCCTCACATGTGCTAGATGAGAGCCCTACCACTGAATCACAACCCCAGCCCTACAATATAATTTTTAAAATCTACTTTTTAAAAATATTCAAAATGATGCCCTAGATTTTCAGAGACAATAGGTATATGTATAAAAGAAGAAAATAAAAATGAGGGAGGTTGTGCAAGCACACACTTTGAAGCCAAGATGTTGTCCCCTTGGAAGCATTGAAAAGATGACCAGGACTGGAGGCTGAAGGATTAAGGAAGGGAATTAGCCTTTTTTTTTTTTCTAGAATGTATTAAGGAGAGTATTTGCAGACATTATCTGTGTAAATAAAATGCTGGTTTGTGTGGGTTATTTCATTTATGCAGTGTTCGAAAGTGGATGAGGCAGAGCATTAAATGTGGCTGCAGGGGAAGTCCGGGGCAGGATGGTGCCTCCCAGGCCAGGTAAGGAGACCACACCATAGAAGAATGACATCATCATATTTGTTTTTAAAACAAAATATTAGAGCCTAAGTCCTTAAGAACTTGAAATAACTAAAGTCTTACTCCCGCCCCCCACCCTGCCAAATAGCAAAAACTTTCATAAATCTCTCAAAGAAACCAAAAAATCTAGTAGACTAAATAGAACGACGGCCAAAGAGGATTTGAGTGGCACAGTTGATCAGTGCTAACAACGCTCTTTTAGTATCGGAACTCACCACATCTTCCTTTTCAAACACGTGAACTGATCACAAAATATTGACCACAAAATCACCATCGATTTCCAGAGCCTAGAAATAATACAACCCATAGTCTGTGACTCCAAAGCACTGGAGTTAGACATTAGCAATGACGAATAGCCCCAAATGAACACTACTGAAAGGACTACGCACCTTAACGTGGCTTTTTCAACACACGGTGATTAGAACAAAGGGGCAAACTTCTCAAAACAAACCCAAATGGATACTAACTGAACTCCTTACATCAAAACAAATTGCAGATGGATCAAAGATTTGAAACTTTAAAAAGCACTAAGAAAAACAAGATAATTTTTAAAATGATTTTGCTGATGAAAAACTTTTGCAAATATAACAGAGAAACTAAAAGCTACTTAAGATTGATTTTGCCCTTAAACAATAAGTAAAATATTTTGAAAAAGTAACCCAAACAAAATTTAAAAGTAAACTTTGCAGTAGGGAAAAAAACAGCAACATACATGATTTTTATGGGGGAGGGGCTAATTTTCTTAAGTTTCCTGTAAGTCGTTTTTTTTTTTTTTTTAAACGAAAGAGGCCATTAACCACAATACACAAGCCAGTAAGGATCACAAGACGACAGTTCACAGAAAAGTACCGGTAACTTTCAATTTTAAGACAAACAGATTTTAAGCCTTTGAAAAGATGTTCAATTTCTTTTCTGTTTTAGACATGGGGCCTAGCTATGGTGCCCAGGATGGCCTCAAACTCAGGATCTGCAGCTTTAGCCTCTCAAGAAGCTGGGATAATAGGCATAAAAAAAATCTTGCCCAACTAAAATGCTCAAGTTCATTTACAATAATATATATATATTGAAATTATTACAATAGGCCAATTTGGCAAAGTACAAAAATTACAATACACAGTGTTGAGATGGTGGAAATAAAAACACGTAGATACAATGTGTTGTTGTTTTTCCAGTACTAGGGATTGAGGCCACTGGCCAATGAGTACCACTGAATTATGTCCCCAGCCTTTTTAAGTCTAAATTTTGAGACTTCTTGACTCAGCCTCCAGAGTCACTGAAATGATAGGCACACACCATGATGCCTAATAGGTAGTAAAATTTGGCCTTGTCTGTTGAAATATAAAATGAACCTGGAACCTACAATTTCAGGATTCCGATTTAATTTCCTACATCCACTAAAATATAAGTGTACTTAAAAGCAGTACACTTACATTGCAATATTAGTTGAAATAACAACTGGCCAAAAACAACTATTTATCTTCATAAGAAGGGTTAAGTATGCTAGCATACACAAGGGAACTGGATTCAGCTAATAGACAAGATGGGAAGATAGGTTGTATATTTGTTGATCTACATAATGAATTAATTTGTATATTCACAGATTATGGGTCTATTTGTGTATTCCCAGATCTCTGACTCACACAGGAGTCAGTGGTACCTGAGGAAAGCAGAGCTGTGGACCTGCATATGTATGTGGGGAGAGTGGGGGCGAAGTGAAAGTAAAAATTTTTGAAGTGCTTTTTGAAAATTCTTTGCCCCTTTGCACCGTTTTACCCAACTGCAATTTTGACCAGGTGCCTGCATTGTATGTTCTAAATGTACTTACACTTAAAATCTCTGAAAGACCTATTTTCATTTATATGCTAGAAGATATAAACTATGTCCAGTTCTGTTTGATAGCATTAAATCAACTGTTCTTAAATTTTTAAATCAATTTTAACCTCTGTTAAAGTCCAAAGACAAATACCTAATAATACCTATATTTCTAGAATTATTTTAGGAATGCAGATCACATTCAAGGGATAATGCAGGCTTTCTCAACAGAGAGATACCTTTGGAATAAAGCAAGAAAAACTCAATCAAGAGTGAATGAGGGGCTGGGGATGTGACTCAAGCGGTAGCGCGCTCGCCTGGCATGCGTGCGGCCCAGGTTCGATCCTCAGCACCACATACAAACAAAGCTGTTGTGTCCGTCGAAAACTGAAAAATAAATATTAAAAAATTTTCTCTCTCTCTCTCTCTTTCTCTCTCTCTCTCTCTCTTTAAAAAAAAGAGAGAATGAGGACCATCTCAAGAATGAGAAGCAACCAACCTAATATTTCACTCCTTTTCCTACCAAATATTTTATTCATATACATTTTCCATTATGTTTGAACACATCACATTTCTGCTGTATAAGCAGGTTTTGTCACTAATAATATTGCAGGAATATTGTGATATCTTTATTTTTTTCTTCTACAACGTGAATTTCAAATTCATAAAGCACTTAATGTATGGATGAACTATGATTTACATAACCAGCCTCTTGTTACATTTAAAATGATTTTAAGATGCAAATCTCTGAATACATCTCTAATTATTTTCTTAGAATAATTTCCTGAAAGTAATATTATCAGATCAAAAAGGAGTGAACCTTTTTAAGATTCTTATTACATATTCAACAGCATTTTCTGACATCATACAATATAATAATAATAATAATAATAATAATATGTTCCAAGGCTGCAGTGACATGATGTGTGTGTTTTGACACTTGTTTCCTGTGGCCATCTTAGCTCACTCATCTCATTACCTTTGCAATAATATGGCAATGCTTTTTAAGCGGATTTTCTATCAAATCATAAATGACATTTAGCAGGGAAAATGCCTAGGAGGATTAGATATATTTAAATATTTAGATATACTCCATGTATGTATGGTATGTCAAAATACCTTCTACTGCCGTGTATAACTATTTAGAACAAGAAAAAGGGGGGGAGATAAATTAAAAAAAATTTTTTTTAATCTCAAGATTTTAAAAAAATCTTTACAGCAGTTGCTATAAAGCTTCAGATTTTATTCTAAAATGTTACAAGTGAAAGGCAGTGAGGGAATTCAATGAAGAAAGGCTAATAATCATAATATTTTAATGGCTAAAATTACAAAACAAAAAAAAAATCTTAAAAATAACCAAACCTACAAAAGCAGGAGAATTTAATAGGTGCACTCTAGCAAAGAGCAGGTCTGAGCCTAAGGAGCCAGGGCTAGAAGCTGAATCAAACCCTCAGGCTTTCATTGCAGAGTCTGGACTCTGCCCCTGCCTTACAGTCACGATGAGGATGAGGCCTGCTAATCTCATTGAATAACGGCGCAGCATCCCAGCTCCTTAGTGATTTGGACAACTACCTCAAAGTACCGGGGCAGAGGACAAAACTCACACGACAGAAGTCTGTCTGTCATTCAAAGCTTGAGAATCTCTGAAAGATCTTCTCAGGGCCAAACTCTAAAGGGATGCTACTGCTACTGTTTCCAGTTCTGGGTGACCCCCGAGACCATGAGTTCCCTAGAACCTGACAAACCTCCCCTCTGCACACAAACATACCGACACCAGGGCCCTGAGCCCAGGGTACTAATGAACCAGTAAAGGCAGTCAACCCTCAACAAAATTTATAACTAACCCTGTCATTTGTAAACCAAATGCAATTTATAACTTCACCTGTAAAATGCTTAATCCTTCAAAAGTACACATTGGATTTTTTAAATCTGTGCTCCCTCTTATATTATTTTTCTGGGCTGGTTTGTTTTTGTTAATTTCTTAAAAAGGGTTGAACTGCTAAAAGTGTGTGTGTGTGTGTGTGTGTGTGTGTGTGTGTATTGGTGGGTGGGGAACCGTAGCGACCAAATCAGTTCAGATTTAAATGTGGGTTTCTTTTCTTTGGCGAGTTTGGCCAGGATAAGGATGAGGCCTACTACAGACAGCTGTACCCAAGTACAAGAACTTTTCAGAAACCCCTAGGACTGCACCAACCTAAGCTGGAAGGGCCTGGGGATCTGGATACTGTGTGGGGCCCTCAGCAAATCCCACAACTCTCATGGCTTCCCCATCAACACTCAATACACGGACCGCCTCCAGGGCCACATGGCCTCCAGATCCCACATTCGGCAGCCCCAGAAAGCTCTAGAATGAAAGACCTTCCTCCCCAAAGCCTAGCCAACCTTACCAGAGGCAAATCCTGGGTCCCTCACAACAGCAGCACCTTCCTCGCAGGTCTCTTCTATGACTCTCCGTGCATCTAAGACGGGAGGCAAAAGCGAATCAAAACCTGAAGGGGCAGAACCTTCTATACTTCCTGCTTGCTGAGTCACAAACACTATAGGAAGAGGGCTGGCTCTGAGCAGCTTGAGTGGCACTGTCTACTTCTCCAGCTGAAAAGAGCAGGCTGGGGTGTATGGAGCACAGCTAGACAGGAATCCTGGACACCTAACTTTGGTCTGGCTGCGACTTTGGATGAGTCATTTAACTTCCTGACCCCATTTCCTCCCTCCACATGAACAATTTAGACCAAATGATAACCAAGAACACTTTCTCTTCATGTTTCAGAATCTTAAAGATTTTTCTGTGCCAACCAACACGATTTTAATTTTTTCATTCAATAAATATTTCATGAATGCATTCCAGCACCAGAGAAAGAGTAATGATATCTAGAATATTCCAAAACTGCCTACAAATCAACAAGAAAAGGAAATTCTGTAGTGGGACAACAGGTATGAACATGGAATTCCGGGTTGCAGATATTCAAATAGCGAAAGTGTAGGAAGGCATGCGTGAATACATTGGCAGCCTGCAAAATGCATTTGTCCCTGTTGGTTGGCAAAGGTTTTCAAGTTGGATCAGGCCAGGGATTGATGGGCAGGTGGGGCTGTGGAAGGTTTAGGGCTTGGTCTGATCGGCATCACATCCCCACCAGCAACTCCTGTGCCATGAACCAACTATGTTCTCATATTGTCCTCAGTATTTGTGAGAGCCGGAAATGTGAATCTGATTTTTATGCATTGTATACGTGCACCCAGTTACCACACCATACCCCAAAAAGGTGTTCAAATATTTGTGTCAATCTAAAAAAATAAAAATACTTGGCATCGTGTAACAACAAGCACTAGTTTGAAATTGGTACCCGCAAAGTCGATAGAACCGGAAGAGCAGGGTACTGTATTCAAATATTATGTGTCAATTTAAAAAAATAAAAAGACTTGGCGTCATGTAACAATAAGCACCAGTTTGAAACTGGTACCCGCAAAGTCGATAGAACCGGAAGAAAAAAAAAAGAAAAAGTAAGAAATGAAATGAGCAAACTAAAATAGGACTAATATCAATATGTGAAGATAATTGTGAACACTTACTGAGTACCTTACTAGTGCCTGTCAGTATTGTTAGTGGTTGGTGGTTGACAGGCCTTATCTCCTTCAATTTTACAATGCTCTTGGGATGTATTATTTAATTTAATGATGAGCAAACAGAAGTACAGAGAAATTACTTGCCCAAGGCCACGTAGTTTTAAAAATAGCATACACATCCCAAAACACACTTTGATATAGATTAATTCGGGGACTCATGTGAAAAGCATTAGAGAGCTGTCCTAGAAGATCAAGAGGGTGAGAAGGAAGGAGAGTGCTGTGGGTGTCAAACAGGAGGACTCCAGGCATCTCCAGCCCACAGAATGATTAACTCAGATCCAAACAAAAGAGAAAACAAACATGAGTCGATCAATATAGTTTTCTGCAATTCTCCAAACTGGTTCAGAGACAGTGTCTTGGGCTGAGACTGGGGAGACTGTGGGGACAGAAGTGCAACAGATTCAAAGAGTGTCAAGGCAGTCACTGTGATTCAGAGGAACCAAGGATATGTGGACACAGCAGACTGTCCCCCGATGGGCAGGACAGGGGGAGGCCTCTGGGTTTCCAGTAGAAGAAGCCACCACTGCACCAGGCACTCACCTGTTCCAACCTTTTCCGGAAACATCCCAGTCACCACGTCCCCCAAACTGCCTAATTCCAAATGCTTCAATATCCAAGACTCGTCCACAGGGGAGAAAATCCCCGAAAAACAGACTGGTGGGGGGCGGGGACTCCAGGAAGAAGCTTTCTTTTACTTTCGATCACTCTACCGGCTTGTCTGCCTCCTCCAGCTCCCTTCTTCCTGTTTCTCTCTGTTCTCCCGTCCAGAATGTACTAGTGAATTTAGCAGGATTTTTAAAAATTACCAGAGATAAAGCAAGGAGCACCTGTGAAAGAAAACATTTTCTTCCAGCAGAAGGGCAGACTCTGGTCTTTGGCAAAAGAGAAAGAAAAATTCTCAGTCAAAAGAACCAGAGTCAACTTTACACCCCAAACTGGAAGGACAGAGAAGACTGGCTCCAACAGGAAACTTTGAATATTTAAAGGAGCCTGTGCTGATTTCCAGCCTCTCTGGAGGGAAATGACAGCTAATTCAATGCACCCACTGCCAACAAGGAAGCTGGACATACTTTGTTTTTTTTTTTTAAAGAGAGAGTGAGAGAGGAGAGAGAGAGAGAGAATTTTTAATATTTATTTTTTAGTTCTCGGCAGACACAACATCTTTGTTGGTATGTGGTGCTGAGGATCGAACCCGGGCCGCACGCATGACAGGCGAGTGCGCTACCGCTTGATACTTTGTTAGAAAGCATTTGTGACTCTGTTTAGTATAAATGAATAAAATGGCAAATTTTGTGCTGTTAATTCTTTGCAGTGAGTCCAGGGGTGGGATTTTCCCTCTGTGCCCTGGTCCAAATCTCAGCCTGAAATCATTGACCAGCCTCTTCCCCAAGATCATATCTCAGGGGCTCTTCTTAAAGGATCAAAGCTGGTCTGTAGCTGAAACGTGGGAAAGCTGTATACTCACTAAAAGGAGAAGGGGTTCTGGCCCAGTATGGACAACAATACTCGAGTCCCTGGCTATGTTCTCAGAAATTGTAGCTCATGTGATTGTCCAGGTGAGCCTGAAATAGAAGTCATGTGAGTGTGATCTGGCCTAGTCTCTGAGCCCCACACCCCCTCTTTGCCACTCTCAACCTGTTTCCTGTTTGAATTTCTCCTTTTGCCTTCAAATTGTGTACATTTTTATAAACAAGGCAGTAACACTGGAGCCACAACGGTACACTGCATCCCTTTTGTGAACTGTGACTAATTCTCACAGTAGTACAGTAGTGCAGGGGATTATTCTCCCATATTATGGATGACAAAACTGAGGCTCAGTCACATGGATTGAAACACCATCCCAAGACAAGGCTTTTCCCACTCTCTGATAGGACTTGAGCACTTTAGCACTCCAGGGGTGGAGGAGGTGTAGACCTAACCTTCCTCTCTCTCTTCCACAGACTTCCAAATTGCCAAATTCATTAACCACCTTCATAGGTGCCATCTTGTTCCTATGAAAGTTGTGGTCAAGTGGAACATCTGGGAAAAGGGATGTGAGATGCACCACTGGGGCTCTCCTGGCCTCAGCACTAGAGGCTTCTCCTCTCCTATACTCCATCCCGCCTTACATAAACTTCTGACTTCCACTCATACACTTTGCCGCCTGTAGGGACTTCTGGCTGGTTGACCCTGTGGTAAATAATGACATTTATACTCTCAGCACTATTAGAGTCTTTCTTTTATAAAAGTCATGTTGTCACCTGCCTTTCACCTACCAATGAAGATGCACATATAGATATTAGTAAGAGATTTCCAAGAATTAAAATATCCCCATTCATTGAGCACATGGCACTATACCAAGGAAGATGGTGTTGTGGTTTACATGTGGGGTGTCCCTCTAAAGTTCATGTGTGAGACAAGGCAAGAAGGTTTAAAAGTGAAATGATTGGGTTATGAAAGCCTTAACCCAATCAGTGGGTTAATCCCCTGACAAGAATTAACTGAGTGGTGACTGTAGGCAAGTAGGGGTAGCTGGAGGAGGTGGGTCATTGGAGGCATGCCTTTGGGGTATATATATATATTTTTTTTTTTAATATTTTTTTAGATGTGGATGAACCTTTATTTTATTCATTTATTTATATGTGGTGCTGAGACTCGAACCCAGTGCCTCACACATGCTAGGCAAGCACTCTGCCACTGAGCCACAACTCCAGCCTTGGGGTATATGTTTTTTGAACTGAGCTTAGTTTCTCTCTCTCTCTCTCTCTCTCTCTCTCTCTCTCTCTCTCTCTCTCTCTCTCTCTCTCTCTCCTTCTTGGTGACCACATCCCCAGCTGCTTTTGCCTCATGCATGCTAGGCAAGCACTATGCCACTGATCCACAACCCCAGCCTTGGGGGTATATGTTTTTTGAGCGGAGCTTAGTTTCTCTCTCTGCTTCTTGGTGACCACATCCCCAGCTGCTTTTCTCTGCCACACCTTTCTACCAAGATGTTTTGCCTTGTCTTGGGCCCCGAGGAATTGAGTCAACCATCTTTGGGCTGAGACTTCTGAAACTGTGAGCCCTAAAACAAACTTTTCCTCCTTAAAATTGTTCTTGTCACGTCTTTTGGTCACAGCAATAAAGAAGCTGACTAAAACAGATTGGGAACCCCAAATAGGCAGATAATCAATCTCATTCTCAGATTGATTGCCAGGTAGGATATTGCTAACTCTGCTCACATGAACATGTGCTTCAAGCATATGTTGAGATAATTGAATCAGAAAGTGTCCTGCACAATCTGTCTTTGACCCTCACTGAGATTACTTTAGCTTCAAAGGCATGACAGAGCCTCAAATTCCTCAAATAATATTAGAAAAATGCATAGCCTTTCTGTTGGCCAAGGAGAGGGCTATTTAATTGGCAATGACTCATTTTGTACCTGGATCAACAAGCTTGCCAAAGTAAAACCATTGACAGGCTTAGGAAAAATTCTCTCTCTAAAGTAGACCTAGTGTATTACCTTTTCTTGGCTTGTCCATGTTGGAGCTCGGGGTTATGCTGTATCCTCCAGGGAGGCTTTATCATGCTGCTTGGAGTGATCTTGATCATGACCCTGGTCTGTTGTGACCTCAGACTATTAACCTGATTCAGCACACAGGCCCTCAAAGACCAACCCATTTGGATCCATGAATTATGGAGATGATTATAGGATTTTTCTACCACAGTGTCTTAAAAGGATCCATGATAGAATAATCTATGTTCCTCTTATGAGTTTCAAAAAAATCAAAAGATGAAGTTGAGGAGTCTGGTTTTAGGACCAAATCCTATGTTAGAATATTTCTGGCCTGACTATAGGCAATTACAAAGGCTTTACTGGCAGGCCTCCCAAGGGAAAACTACCCTCCCCACACAAGACTCAGTGCAGAGGCAGTGGGTGGCAGTGTCCGAAGGGAGGCACAGCCGGGAAACTTCTGCTCTCCTCAAGTTGACCACAGCTTATGAGTGTTCAATGAACTTCAAATCCTCTAATTCGTTGGAGTGTGATGATTTCTATCAAGTTAGGACTTTTCCTTTGGAACCAGGCACAGTGTCACACACCAGTGATTCCAGCTACTTGGAAGACTGAAGCAAGAGGATCACAAGTTCAGTCTTGGCAACTTAATAAGACCATATCTCAAAATAAAAATAAAAAGGACTAGTGATGCTGCTCATGGTAGAGTGCCCCTGAGTTCAGTATCCAGTCCTAAAAAAAAAAAAAAAAAAAAAAAATTAGAGAAGAGGCATTACATTATTCAAAAAAAATTTCAGGTTTTCTGGAGATGATTATAGGATTTTTCTGCAACAGTATCTTAAAAAGAAATTATTTATGTTGTGCTTGTGGATTCAGGGGTATGTGCATCTTGCAAACTGAATTGGGATCTGGCTATAAATATAACCAGCCCATGTGGAAGAATAGAACATTCTGAACCACTTTTATTTTAGAATGCTGCCTGATTATAGAATTGCAAACAAAGCCAATTAAAAATTGAGTTCGAAAATTTTTTTCTGTCTTCTGTCTACCTCAATACAGAAAATTTCCTGAGTGTAAATTGATCAAAAATTTCTTTTTATTACTTATTAAATGGAAATGCAATTTGACCTTTTTATGTAAATGAATTCTTTTTCATTATTTTATCAATTTTATTTTATGGTGGTAAGAACATTTAAAAGAAATGTAACCCCTTAATAAAAATTTTCAATGTACAATACAGTACTGTGGATGATTCTGTACAATGTTGTACAGAAAATCTCTAGAACATACTTATCTTGTTTAACTGAAGCTTTATGACCATTTCACCCACTTCCCAGCTCCATTTTTCAATTGCATAAGTTTGGCTATTTTAGATAGCACATGAGTAGAATCATGCAGTATTTGTCTATGTGACTGGCACATTTCACTTAGCATAATGTCTTCAAGGTTCATTCTTGTTGTCACAAATGGCAGAATGTCCTTACTTTTTAAGACTAAATGATATTCCATTTTCTTTTATTTTCTTTTATTTCGTTCATATCTTGGTGGGAATTTATGTTGCTTCCACAACTTGGCAATTGTGAATAGTACTTCTCTGAATAGGGGAGTGTGATATACTTTTTTTTTTTTTTTTTTTTTTAATGCTAGGGATTGAACCAAGAGCCTTGTACATGCCAGGCAAGTGCTCTAATGTGGAGCCATATCACTGGCCCCTGTAATATACTTTAAAATCAGGGGGTATAATACCTCTCTAACTTTATTCTTCTTCCTCAAGATTATTATTAGCTTGGGAAAATCAAAGATGATGGAATAGAGGAGGTCATGTTCCTGGCTGCCCTGTGGCATGAAATCAAGAAAGCAGACAGGCAGCTTCTCTGCAAGGTGGGTGAACAAAATAAAAGTGGGATGGGGGGGGGGAATTACTGGAATTTAAAACTGGACATTCAAAGCAGACAGGGGACATAGGGGGTTGGATATAATTGAATAAGGAAAAAATTCCCAGAGGCACAGCTGCTGCCACAGCCAGCAGGAAGCTCCAGCCAGAGAGGTCCCTCCATGAGCATAGTAGAGAGATAAGGGAATTAAAGGAACCCACATTTCAGGGAGGCTTGAGGCATGTCTGGGTACAGAGCGTTTAAAGACCAAGGTCGTTGCCCACAAACCTGATGGATTTGATGCAGGATGTTCATGGGTGGGGAAAAAAGCCTCCATCTCTCCAGGCAGCATGTGGAGGACAAAGGAAGGAACAGTTTTGCAGCTGTGTTGTGGGGACCAGCAACAGAGGAAGCCAATTCCTGGCAAACTTGAGTTTGGCCTGAAATACAGGCCCAGTAAACACACGCAGCATGGCCTAAACTGTGCTTAAGTGACTAGAAAAAAATCAAACATGGAGAGGGGTTCACATAGGGGACAACTGGTTGCAGAAACCCACTCAGCTCTACCTCTCCCCCTCCAATCTGACTACTTGCAGAACTGGCTGGGAGAGACACATCTGGCCAGGAACCTGGAAGGGCAGGCACAGGGGAAATTGGAGACTGAAAGCGAGACAAGGAAACTTGAGGTCTGCAGGTAACCTAGGGAACTAAGAATTGGCTCCCCTACCACTCAGGTGGAACCCAGGGGAAATCCCTGGGTAAAGTCTTCCAATGTGGACCAGCAAATGAGTGCTGGAGGTGTGCTGATATCAAATCTCCAGACCAAATAGCATTCAGCAAAGAGGCTGGAGCCCATCAAGCTTAAACCTGGCCTCCAGGAACTCTCACTCTAGCATTCCAGACGGTGGAGCTTCACACTCCAGAAGACCCCACCTAACACTGCTAAGAAGAAAAGCTGAGGATATTTTGAACTCCAACAGAAAGAATTCTTTAACTTTTCATCAAGATTTTTTAAAACTTTTTTTCACTGATTAATTGTGACCTTAATTGTACATGGATATTTGTAGATTTTTCTTTCCCCCCCCCTCATCTCTAGCATTTTTGAAGCCAGTTATTTTACATGTTTTAGTTTTTTTTTTGAACTAGGGTGTTTGATTAATTTATTTTAGTTTTATTTGGTATTCTTTTATTAAAATTTTTTTTAGTTATACATGGACATAATATCTTTAGTTTATTTATTTTTATGTGGTGCTGAGGATCAAACCCAGTGCTTCACATGTGTGAGGCAAGGGCTCTGCCACTGAGCAACAACCCCAGCCCCTTGTTTTTATTCTTTTACTTTTAACTTTTTAAAAATTTCTGCTTTATATATATGTCTTTATCCTACCTGTTTCTCTTGATTCTCTCTTCTTCTGCTAACAGCTAATATCGATTGTTCTCTCTTTCACTCTTACTTTAATCTTTTACTTCTGTCTTCTCACCTCCTCCCTCATAATCATCACATCCTATATCACTTCTGTTCTCTCCCTATCCACCATTTGAAACTTTTACAAACTTGCTGTTTATGTTATAGGGAATAACTGATCATATCATTTGTTTATTGTGATAATTATTTTTGTATACATCATTGTAGGAACTATTTGGTTTAATGCTGTAAATTGTTTGAGCTGGTTGTTGTTATCATTTGTCTCCCCCTAAACAGGAAGGTACTGGAAACCTTCAGGAACATGATAAGTCCACAGGGTAGAAACTCCACTCCCTCAGATCCATAGTGTTAGATAGGTAGATACACAAAAATCAAGAAGGAAGGGAACAAATTGCCCCAAGCAAACCAAGATACTCCAATAACAGAACCCATTGACACTAAAGTGGAAGAAATGTCAGAGAAGGAGTTTAGAATGTACATAGTTAAACTGATCTTCAAAGTAAAGGATGATGTAAGAGAGCAAATACAGGTAGCAAAGCATCACTTCAATAAAGAGAGAATCTGAAAAAAAGAAAAAAAATCCTTGAAATGAAGGAAACAATTAAATAAATCAAATTTAAAATTAAAGTGAATGCATCACCAACAGATAAGACCACTTGGAAGACAGAATCTCAAGCAATGAAGACAAAATATATAATCTTGAAAACAGAGTTGACCACGAGAGAAGATGTTAAGAAACCATGAACAGAACTGTCATGACACATGACTAAATCAGTCAGGCTCACTCCAGTGAACTGGGCTGGCATGAAAAAATCATACAAAGACAGAGAAAATAGCTTTTTCTTTGGATTCTGTGACAGCTCCTCTGACCCAGCTTCCACAGAGTGGACAAGGCAGGCAGGAAAGAGAGAGATGTACACCTTGAACCCTGGTTTTATTGGGCCAGGCTGTTTGAAAGAACATTCCATCCATATAAGGCAAAAGAGGTAATGTTACAAGGGGCAGCCCACTCCCAAAGCTGTGCTCCTCTGCTGAGCAGAGATGGGGATCCACCTGCTTCCAGGTGAGGGAAGCCAGTCTCCACATTTCCATCACTCAAAGCTAGGGGTACTCAGCTCCTATGTGGCAGCTCCTGACACAGAACTTCCAAGGACTAAGGGATAACGTGAAAAGACTAAATTAAAGGTTTATCCAGATAGATAAAGGTGAAGAGATACAAACCAAAGGAATGCACAATCTTTTCAATTAAATAATATCAGAAAATTTCCAATCAAAAGAATGAAATGAAAAATCGAATACAAGAGGTTTATAGGACCCCAAATGTGCAAAATTACAACAGACCCACATCAAGTCACATTATAATAAAAATGCCTAGCATACAGAATAAGGATAGATTTTTAAAGGCTGCAAGAGAAAAGCATCAGATTACATGTAAGGGGAAACCAAAAAGGATCTCAGCTGATTTCTCAACCCAGACCCTCAAAGATAGGAGATCCTGAAGTTGGGTGGGGTAGAGAGTAGGGGGCGGTAGTCCGGGGGTGGTGGGAGAAGGAGGAGGTAGTGAATCACTTGTAAATGGCGCTCAAGCAGGACCCGAAGCAGAAATTCCAGGAGAGTAAGCGAGTGCTGTGCTTTCATGGGCCTCTCCTTTATGAAGCAAAGTGCATTAAGGTTGCCATCAAGGACAAACAAGTGAAATACTTTATACATTACAGTGGTTGGAATAAAAATTGGGATGAATGGGTTTCCAGAGAGCAGAGTGCTCAAGTACGTCGACACCAATCTGCAGAAACAGCGAGAACTCCAAAAAGCCAATCAGGAGCAGTATGCAGAGGGGAAGATGAGAGGGGCTGCTCCAGGAAAGAAGACATCTGGTCTGCAACAGAAAAATGTTGAAGTGAAAACCAAAAAGAACAAACAGAAAACACCTGGAAGTGGAGATGGTGGCAGTACCAGTGAGACACCTCAGCCTCCTCGGAAGAAAAGGGCCTGGGTAGCTCCTACTGTTGAAAATGAAGAAACATTTATGAACAGAGTTGAAGTTAAAGTAAAGATTCCTGAAGAGCTAAAACCATGGCTTGTTGATGACTGGGACAAAAACAGCTCTTTTATCTTCCTTCAAAGAAGAATGTGGATTCTATTCTTGAGGATTATGCAAATTACAAGAAATTACAGGAAACACAGAAATAAGGAGTATGCTGTTAATGAAGCTGTGGCAGGAATGAAAGAATACTTCAATGTAATGCTGGGCACTCAACTGCTCTACAAATTTGAGAGACCACAGTATGCTGAAATCCTTGCAGATCATCCTGATGCACCCATGTCCCAGGTGTATGGAACGCAGCATCTACTGAGATTATTTGTACGAATTGGAGCAATGTTGGCCTATATACCTCTAGATGAGAAGAGCCTTGCTTTATTACTGAATTACCTTCATGATTTCCTCAAGTACCTGGCAAAGAATTCTGCAACTTTGTTTAGTGCCAGCGATTATGAAGTCGCCCCTCCTGAATACCATCGGAAAGCAGTGTGAGGAGGTGTACTTCATTCACTTGTGTTTGGATCTCTGTAAACACATTTTTGTTCTTAGTCCTTCTCTTGTACAAATGATGTACTTTGAAGATGTTAGTGTATAACAAAATTGATGTTTGTTTTCTGTTTGAATTTAAACAGAGAAAATAAAAGGGGTTACTGCTCTTTTTTCCTTTCTTTTAATTTCATTTCAAAGTTGCTACCAGTGTATTCAATGATGGACAACAGAGAGACATGCTGTAGAATGTTTGCCTAGTTGACAAAGCTGCTTTTAAATGCTGGTGGTTCTATTCCTTTGACACTACTCACTTTTATAATATGTGTTAATGCTATATGACAAAATGCTCTGATTCCTAGTGCCAAAGGTTTAATTCAGTGTATATAACTGAACACACTCATCCATTTGTGCTCCTTTTTTTTTTTTTAATGGTGCTTAAAGTAAAGAGCCCATCCTTCGCAAGTCATCCATGTTGTTCCTTAGGCATTATATCTTTGCTCAAATTGTTGAAGAATGGTGGTTTGTTTCATGGTTTTTGTATTTGTGTCTTATACACATTTTAACATGATAGACGCAATGCATTGTGTAGCTACAGTTTTCTGGAAAAGTCAAATCTTTTAGGAATTGTTTTTCAAATCTTCAATAAATTTTTTCTTTAAATTTCAAAAAAAAAAAAAAAGATAGGAGATCCTGGAATAACATATACCAAGAGTCTGAAAGAAAATGATTACCAACCAAGAATCCTATATCCAGCAAATCAAGCTTCAGATTTAAAGGTAAAATAAAAACCTTCCATGTTAAACAAAAATTAAAAAAATTTGCAATCAGAAAGGCTGCACTTCAAAATATTCTCAACAAAATATTCATGAAGATGAAATGGGAAAAAAAAGTGACAAGTATAACTACACTAAAGGAATAATCAGTCAAAGGAGAAACTAATTCAAAATAAAAACTAGAAATGACCAGGAATGCAAATCATCTCAATAATAACCTTGGACATTAATGTCCTGAATTCATCAATCCAAAAGCATAGACTAGCATATTGGATTAAAAAACAAGACCCAAAAATATGCTGTCACCAAGGCACTCACCTCATACAAAAAGACATCCACAGACTGAAGGTGAAAGGATGGGAAAAAAATATATCACTCACATGGATTATGTAAACAAGCAGCGGTTTCTATCCTCATATTAGAAAAAGTTGACTTCAAGCCAAAGTTAATCAAAAGGGACAAAGAAGGGCTTTCATACTTCTTAAAGAAATTATACATCAACAAAACATAGCAATAATGAATATTATGCCCCCCAAAATGGAGCATCCTCATACATTAAACAAACCCTTCTCAATTTCAAGAATCAAATAGACGACAACACAATAATACTGGATGACTTTGACACATACCACTCTCACCATTGGATAGATCTTAACACAATCAATAATTCAGATTTAATGAACATATATAGAGTATTTCATCTATCAATGAGTGAATACACTTTCTTTTCACCAGTATGTGGATCCTTCTCCAAAATAGACTATATCTTATGTCATAAAGCAACTCTTAGCAAACACACACACACACACACACACACACACAAAAGAGAGATAATAACCTGCATCCTATCAGATCATATTGGAATGAAATTAGACGTCAACAGTAAAATAAAAAATAGAGGGGGTTATGGCTCAGTGGTAGAGCACTCGCCTTGCATATGCAAGGCCCTAGGTTTGATCCTCAGCACTACATAAAAATCAATAAATAAAATAAAGATATTGTGTCCATCTACAACTAAAAAAATAAATGTTTTTTTAAAATAGAAACTTCTCTAACACCTGGAGACTAAATAATACACTATAGAATGGTGAATTGATAACAGAAGAAATCAGCATGAAAAAAAAAATACTTAGAGGTAAATAGTGATACCAAAATCTATGGGACACCATGAAGGCTATGCTAAAAGGAAAGTTCATTGCATTGAGCTCATTCATTAAAAGAATATAAAGTCAACAAATAAAAGTCCTAACACTACATCTTAAAGCCCTAGAAAAAGAATAAGTCAGCACCAAAAGTGGTACAAGATGGTACATATTTGAAATAAGAGTTGAAATTGATGAAATTGAAATAAAAGAAACAATTAAAAAATGGATAAAACAAAAAGTTGGTTCTTTGAAAATATAAATAAAATTGATAAACCTTAGCCATGCTTAATGAAACAAAGGAGAGAGAAAACTGAATGAAATTACTAAAATTCATAAGGAATATCATGACAGACACTACTGAAATACAGAAGAAAATTAGAAACTATTTTGAAAATTTATATTCCAATAAAATATAAAATCTTGAAGATATTGACAAAATTTCTAGAAATGTATGATCTACCCAAACTGAACCAGGAGGACAAACACAATTTAAACAGATCAATTTCAAGCAATGAAACAGAAGACACCATCAAAAGCCTACAAACCAAGAAAAACCCAGGACCAGATGGATCCTCAGCTGAGTTCTACAAGTCCTTTAAAGAAGAGTTCCCACCAATATTCCTCAAATTATTACATGAAGTAGAAAAGAAGGGAACTCTTTCAAAGAGATTCTATGGGGCTAGTATCACCCTGATACCAAAACCAGACAAAGGCATATCAAGGAAAGAAAACTGTAGATCAATGTCTTGGATGAACATAGATGCAAAAATTCTCAATGAAAGCCTAGAAAGTTGCATACAAAAACATATTTAAAAGATAGTATACCACAATCAAATGGGGTTCATCCCAGGGATGCAAGTTTTGTTCAACATATGGAAATCAATAAACAATTCATTACATCAATAGACTTAAAGACAAGAATCATATGATCATCTCAATAGATGGAGAAAAAGCATTTGACAAAATACAACACTGGTTCATGTTTAAAACACTAGAAAAAAACAGAAATAGTAGGATCATACCTCAACATGTAAAAAGCTATATATGATAAATCCAAGGCCAATATCATTCTAAATGAAGAAAAATTGAAAGCATTTTCTCTAAGAACTGGAAGAAGACAAGGATGCCCTCTTTCCCCACTTTTATTCAACATCATCCTTGAAACTCTAGCCAGAAAATTACACAGAAGAAAGAAATTAAAGAGATACAAATAGGAAAAGAAGAACTCAAACTCAACTATTTGCTGATGACATGATTCTATATTTAGAAGGTCCAAAAACTTCCACCAGAGACATTTTGGAACTAATAAATGAATTCAGTAAAGTAGCAGGATATAAAATTAATACCATAAATCAAATGCATTCCTATATATCAGAGATGAATTCATTGAAAGAGAAGCTAATAAAACTACCCCATTCACCATGGCCTCAAAAAATAAAATAAAATATTTGGGAATCAGTCTAACAAAAGAAGTAAAGATCTTTACAATGAAAACTACAGAACACTGAAGAAAGAAATTGAAGAAGACCTTAGAAGGTGGAAAGATCTCCTATGCTCTTGGATAGGCAGAATTAACATTGTCAAAATGGCCATACTTCCAAAACTGTTATACAGATTTAATGCAATTCTTATTAAATCCCAATGACATTCTTTGGAGGAATTATAAACGCAATCATGAAATACATTTGGAAAAATAAGAGGTCCAGAGCAGCCAAACCAATCCTTACCAAGAAGAGTGAAGCAAGAGGCATCACAATACCAGACCTTACTATACTACAGAGCAATAGTAACAAAAACAGCATGGTATTGGTACCAAAATAGACATGTACACCAATGGTACAAAATAGAAGACACAGAGACAAACCCACATAAATATGGTTATCTCACAGTAGATGAAAACATATATTGGAGAAAGGATAACCTATTTAACAAATGATGCTGGGAAAACTGGAAATCTATATGTAGCAAAATGAAATTACACCTCTATGTCTCACCCTACACAAAAATCAACTCAAAATGGATCAAAGACTTAGGCACTAGAACAGAGACCCTGTACCTAATAGAAGAAGAAGTAGGCCCAAATCTCTACCATGTAAGCTTAGGAACTGACTTCCTTAACAAGACTCCTAAAGTGCAAGAAGTAAAATAAAAAATCAATAAATGGGATGAAATCAAACTAAAAAGCTTCTTCACAGTAAAGGAAACAATCAAGAATGAGAAGAGAGAGCCTACAGAAATGGAAAAAGTCTTTACCACATGTACCTCAGATAGAGCATCAATCTCCAGGATATATAAGAATTCAAAAAATTTAACAACAAAAAGTAGCCCAATCAATACACACGCAGAGAAACTGAACAGAAACTTCACAAAAGAAATATAATCAATCAATAAATATATGAAACAATGTTCAACATCTCTAGCAATTAGAGAAATGCAAATAAAAACTACACTGAGATTCCATCTCACTCCAGTCAGAATGGCAATCAAGAATACAAGCAACAATAAATGTTGGTATGGATGTGGGGGAAAAGGTACACTCACACACTGCTGGTGGGACTGCAAATTGGTACAACCATTTTGGAAAGCAATATGGGGATTCCTAAGAAAACTTGAAATGGAACCACCATGTGGCCCTGTCATTCTATTCTTAGGCTTATATCCAAAGGACTTAAAATCAGTATACTACTGTGATGCAGCCACATCAATGTTTATAGCAGCTCAATTCACAATAGCTAAATTTTGGACCAATGTAGGTGCCCTCCAATAGATAAATGGATAAAGAAACTATATATATATATATACACAGCAAATATTTTTCAGACTTAAAGAAGAATGAAATTATTTAAAGGTAAATGGATGGAACTGGAGAATATTATGCTAAGCAAAATAAGCCAATTCCAAGCAATCAAAGGTCAAATGTTTTCTCTGATATGCAGATGCTAATTCACAACAAGTAGGAAAGGAAAGAATAGAGGTAATTTGGACTAGACAGAGGGGAGCGGGAGACGAGGGGAATCAGAGTAGGAATGATAGTAGAATGAATTGAACATCATTACTCTATGTGTGTATATGATTACATGACTTGTGTAACTCTACATCATATACAACCAGACAAATGAGAAGTTATACTCCATTTAAGTATGTGTCAAAATGCATTCTTCTGTCATGTATAACTAATTAGAACAATATATTTATATATAATTTTTTAAAGGATTGTTATAGTTCTTTGAATTCTTTTGCAGCTCTATATAAATTTTAAACATTTTCTTTTTGTTTAAAAAAAAGGCTTGGGATTTTAATAGGGATTGCACTAAATCTGTATGTTGCTTTACTTGGTATATGGAATAGATTAAATATTGTGTCCCCTTAAAATTCATATGTTGAAACCTAATCCCCAATGTGATGAGGTTCTTTGGAGGTGGGGCATTAGTGATGTGATTAGGTCATGAGGATGGAGTCCTCAAAAGTAGGATTAATGACCTATGGAAGAAAACTCACAGAGTTTCTTTACCCTAACATCAGGTAAGAAAATTACCTTCTGTGAGCCAAAAAACAGGCCCTTAAAAGCTACCACATCTGCTGGGCCTTAGTCTTGGGATTCCCAGCCTCCAAAACTGTGAGAAATAATTTTCTATTGTTTATAAGCTACTAGGTCTGCTTTAGCATCTCAAATGAACAAGAACAATAAATATGAATGGACTTATTTCTGGGTTTTCTATGCCGTTCCATTGGTCTGTATGTTTGTTTTTACAGTTTTGATTCCTGTAGCTTTTCAATGTGTTTTGAAACATAGTAAAGGGCATATAAGAGAAGCCCATAGCTAACATGATAATGGTGAGAAAACTTGTATATGCCTTTACTCTGCTGAGGCACTTTTCTTATATTTATTATATTTCTTATATTCTAAGTTTGTTCCCTGTATATAAAGTTTTTATCATGAAAGGCTGTTGCATTTTATTAAGTGCTTTTTCTGCTTCTATTGAGATGATCAGGTGATTTTTGCATCCTTTATTGTGTTAATGTGGTGTTAAACATTAATTGATTTTCATATCCTGAAATAGCTTTACAACCAATGGATAAATCCCACTTAGTCATGTGCATGGTTCTTTTAATGTGCTACTGAATTCATCTAGCTAGCTTGTCATTGAGAGTTTTTGCTTTTGTATTCATCAGAGCTAGGCTGTTTTGTGGTGTCTATGTTTGGCTTTCGTATTAGGGTAAATGTTGACCACATAACATGAGTTTGAGAAGAATTGGCATTAATTCTTTAAATAATGGGAGAGTTTGCCAGTGATGCCATGCGATCTGCAGCTTTTCTTTGTTTGGAGGTTTCTGATTCAATTGGTATTTAAGCTCTTTTCATTTTTGTTAATGTAGAAGTTTATCACAGTTTATTCAATCTCCATATGAGTTATAGGTCTATTCAGATTTTCTGTTTCTTAATGGTCAGTCTTGGAGCCTTTTTCTAGAATTTATCCACTTTTCCAAGTAAGAAACTTGCTGGTGTATAATTGTTCATAGCCTGACAGAGGTCCACTTCACATTTTGAACACAGCCCTTTCTGCTTATTTTTAAAGGGACATGTTTTTCTTTTTCTCTTCTCCCTCTCCCTGTCTTTAACCTTGGAGGCAGGAACAAGATTTCCTCGAGTTATCTGTTCTCCACAGTAAGGGGATATCACCAGAAGGAACAGGAAGTAACTATCTCCCAAAATGAACAAGTGAATTTCAACACACCAACAGGGCACTCCTGGGACCCTGTGTCAGGGCACACCTGGAATGTAGCCTTTGAAAAGCTTCCTTAAAAGTCCTCTGTTTTTCTGTATAGGCAGAATTATAGCCTCTGGGACAGGTGTCCCCTGTGTTTCTCCTTTGCTAGCAAAACAATAAAACTTCTGTTTCCCAAAACTGTGTCCTTGTTTTTAGATTGGCATTGGGAACAAGGACGGAGATGTTGGTAACAAAATTGGCACCCTAGATGGGACCTGAAAGCAGCCTTTGATCCAGCTTTCTTGGGCAGATCTCACTCAACCCCACTACTATTATGAGGATGTAAGGCAGACTTTTTGAGAGCTGACTGCTGGAAAGGTAGGAGAAGGTTTAGTGTGCTTCAGGTAGAACCAGAGGAGCTATTCCTGTGAGTAAAGGGAAGAATTGAGGGACCATCCCAGTAGCTATAGTTAGCTCTACCAGTTAAAGTTATTTGAACTTTTGTGTACTGATATGAAGCAAAGTCTGAAACATTGATCTGCTCTTATCAAGATAATTTTCTTGTATTTGTTAGGTTTTATTATTTGGTGGAAACTAAGTCTTAGAGGAATTAGGGTTTGTACCTGTTGAAAGTCTTAAATGATTAGTTTGTAAATGGTTAAAAAAAACCCAAACAGTTTTTTAGGTTATAACAATATAGTTGACACCCAAAATATATGCAACTAGGTATATGTATGTATCTGAGAAATGTATCTGTCTAAGCCTGTCTAAGTGTTATGTAAAAGTTTATAAAATGAAAGTTTATGTAAGTTTACTGGCAAAATAACAAATAAGTACTCTCTTTTATAAATTTTATCTGACATAGAAGGGGCACACCATCATATACCCGCCTTATATCCATTTGCTTCCACTAAGTCAATTTCTGATCATTAACACTGTTTCCTAATGTACAAGAAATTTAAGGCTATCCTTTGGCTTTTGTTAACCCATGAAAACCTGTGGTTATTGTTACCATACACTTCAGATTCTAAATTATACTTTAAACTTAGTTAAATGTGAAGTTTAGGAGAGTACGTTGCCAAGTTGGTGTTAAATTTAGTTCAAACTAAAATTATCTATAGCAAAAGTCTTGGATTTATATATAAATAATAAATTTGGTTAGTATTTATTCATGTCATTTGATGTTTCATAGCTGGATAAATAACTAACCTGTTGTCAATAAATTATATATACAATTTTGTGTTACTCTTCACACTGGATTTGGACATTAAATACATTTTTGGAAGATAATACGGGGATCCTGATCTGTTTAAAGGTGACACTGTAAAAGATGGAAACATTTGGCCCCTTTTTTCACAAAAAAAGGAAGTTAAGAGCTCTCTTAGGCCTGGGTGTGGTGGTGCATGCCTGTAATCCCAGTGATTCAGGGGGCTGAGACAGGAGAATCTTGAGTCAAAGGCAGCCTCAGCAATTTAGCAAGAAACTAAGCAACTCAGTGAGACCCTGTCTCTAAAAAATATACATAACAGGGCTAGGGATGTGGCTCAGTGGTCAAGTGCCCCTGAGTTCTATCCCAGTACCAACAAAACCTCCCCTAGCATTCCTTTGATTCATGTTTCAGATGTAATGCTGTATTTTTTAAAGAGCCCTGCCATACCTCATGTAAGTCTCTGCCTTCCACCTTATCCCATGTTAAAATGGCTCCAAAATAGGCTAGACTTCAGCTCATTTAAAGTTGTGTTCAATGATTGATTTTTAGTGTAAAAATAACTGTGATCTCAAACAGGGAATATAATATATAACTAAATAAAGTCTCAAGATTATAAAAGTCATTTTTCTTGGCTCAGAGCTATTACACAAACTTATGTTTTTGCTCTGTTAATTTCATTTTCTGTATTTTCCTTATAAACTTTATAACTGTTACCTGTTAGTGCTTTGCAGAGGTACTGAAGGGAAAGCGAGGAAAGAGAGATAAGTAAGAAAGAAAGAAAAGACAAAGACCAGACAGAGATACACATGAGAGTCTATTTGTCAAAGCCGACAAATAAAGGCCATCTCTCTATAGCAGAGAGAAGCAAAACAGACTTGGGTTCCGTGACTTTTATGGGGCAGGCTCAGAAATCAGAGGTGGGCGGGTTCTAATGAGGCTGGTTAGGGGTTGAGTTGGTATGAGGGAGTATGAGCTTTTCTCAGAAATGCCTTTGGGTGGGAAAGCAAAACATTTTCCTTAAAATGGTGGCTATCACTTAAGATGGCCATCCAGATGCTAAGCAAGGACTTTATAGGTATTGCTTCTAAACAAACAAACAACAACAATAAAAAAACCAACCTGGGTTAATTTGAGATATTAATCCATAATCTACAGGACAGATATTATATAATGCTGACTTCCAGTACTAACACTAACCCCAATTAAATGAAAAGGATTTTAGATATTGAAGTTATAACCTGTTAATACCTCTTTAAGACTGGTGAAATTGGCTTGCTGGGTATTTAAAACCAAAAAGTTGGAGACTAAAGTCAAGTTAGTAAATGAGACAAGGAAAAATCAATCAACATTTCAGCCCTTACCTTTTAAGGTCATCCAGGACTCAGAGAAAGACATGAACTCTCTCTCTGAGCCCTACAACTCTGGTGAGTTACCTGATTTGCTGCTCAGGGAGATTGAGAGGATCCTAGAGAACAGGATGTCAAACAGTGCACATCCTGCAAAGAGGAGGGTCATTGGAGACAGAAATGTCCTGATGCTTCCAAGAGAAGCTACATATGGTCAGCCTGAACCCCAATCCATCCTGGCAGGTGGCATCACTGGCAGAGAAAAGCTAAAGGAGCCAGAAGCCTTTGCACATGTCTTCAAGAGTGATCTCTGAGGAATCTCAGCTGAAGAGTACATAGGAACAAGGTGAGTTTTGACCAACTTCGGGGGAGGTGGCGGGGGCGGGGTGGGGGGGACACAACTCATTAAGCTTCCCTTTGTGTCAGTGAAACCAAACATGATTCTTATAACAAGCTCCATTCGTGGTTTGTCTGTCTAACATTTAATAGCACTGGAGAGGCCACAGGTGAGTAATGGAGACCCATCAACTCCTGGCCTCTATCAGTTTATTCTTTAATTTTTCTCACCAAATTTTTGATTTAGAGCATAACCAAAGACCTCATCCATTCACCCTATGTTGAGGTTCAAGGAATTGGAGTTTATTGATTAAACCTTGGGTTGGGTAGAGGGGAGAAGGGAAGGGGAAAGAAGAAGTGGGAAAAGGAAAAAGCAAAAAGTTCTATGTTCAGTCATTTACTGCCCTTGTTTGTTTTTTTGTTTTGTTTTGTTTTGTTTTTGTTGTTGTTGTTGTTGTTCTTGTTTATTTGTTTGTTTGAGGGGAGTACTGGGGATTGAACTCAGGGACACTCAACCACTGGTCACATCCTTAGCCCTATTGTGTATTTAATTTAGAGACATGATCTCAGTGAGTTGCTTAGTGCCTTGCTAAATTGCTGAGGCTAGCTTTGAACTCATGATCCACTTGCCTCAGCTTTCTGAGCCACTAGGATTACAGGCACATGCCACCATGCCTGGTGACCAACTGCCCTCCTTTTTAATAAAGTTTGGCAGATTTGCATTCCAGCTCAGCTGCACCACCTAGGTCATATGGCCTTGGCCACCCTGACGTATACCCAGGTCCCTTCCCTTGCCCCCCAGGATATTAGTTTCAGGCTGTTGATAGGTTGACTTGAGGAATCAAATAAGCCAAACTTGCCGCCCATAATTTCTCAACTAGGTCTGAGTACTGCCCCAGCTCCTGTGACAGTAACAATATGTAGATAGGATAAAGTTAGTCTTTACTGGTAGGCCAGTGTGTGCAAAGGAGGTGTCCCCTTTATAGTTAGATTTTAAAGTAAATTTTCACCATTAATTTTTGGTGCTGTTTTCTTAGATCCTCTGAGAGCATTTTTTGTTTTCACTTTAAATTCAATGGTTTTCTCTGCATTTCTTGAAATATATTTAAAGGGAAACAGTAATCACCAATAATTTTTTTAAAAAGATATCACACTTTAAACTGGATTGAGTCTTTAAAGCAATGCCTATTTGTATTTTTTCCCCCTAATGGAACAGATTCTGCAGTAAATTACCAAGTTGAGAACTGAAATATTTTCTTGCACCAGTATTGCCTAGAAAAGAAAATAAATAAAACCAAGAAAATTTAGTAGTAATAACTTAGAGTAATTATATTTGTTGGTAAATATCTCAACAAATTGAAATCTTGAATTTGTGTGTTTGAGCGCGAGAGAAGAGAGAGGGGGTGGGGGCAAACAGGCACGCAAGCACTTTGGATTGTGGTTCCTGTTTTCTTTTCTTTTGGAGATACTTGTAATTATAATTTACACTGTGGGCACATAAGGTTTTTTCTTCTCTCTCTCTGGTTGTTTTTGTTTTTTAGTGGACCAACAGCACAAACCACAAGGTGTTTGTTTCCTGAGCATGAAGCTGTTGCCATTTTGTTCCTTTTTTCCTTTGTGTGGTCAACTTTCACAGACTATAAAGGAAATCCATTTGTGAAGGTTGAGCAGAGTTAAGTCTGCTTTTAACTGAGATGTGAGTTTCTTGATTATGTGTCCCAGGGCTACAGATTTTTTTAGAAGCCACATCAGGTTAAACATTAACTGGTTTGGGTTAAAAACAAATATATTAACATAATTCACATACCTTCCAAGTAAGCAGCTTTTTTTTTTTTTTAAAGGTCGGGTTGCCTCAGGAAGAGTCTGGAAGATCAAATCTTGAATACAATCAACTTACATATTTTAAAAGAACCTGCTTCAAAAGAGAAAATGCGCTCAAGCTATGAAAAAAGATTATATTTTTTAAAAAAGTATAGACATAAAATTTACTGGTAGTAAAAGATAAAGCCAAGAAACAAGCTATTCTCTTATTACCCAGTTCTATCTGCTCCTGTATTTTATATAACATTTTGGTAAAAGTGGGAGTTGGTTCCCTTTTCCCAACCTGAAAATTCTATCTTACAATAAAGGATCTATTTATGCTTGTGTTTACAAACTGTATTAGTTGTTTTGTTTTTGTCTTTGTTGGCATTTTTTCAGGTCATCTTGCTTCAATAACAGAGACAATTATTATCAAATAATTTGTCTTCACCTTTTCATGTATTTGTAGTGATTCAGTATTAGAGAAGTCCATCGTTTCTGCCACATTTCTGATCTCTGTTGGTGCTCATTTAAGAAAATAAAGTTTTCAAGTATTAAAAAAAAAAAAAAAAGCATTGGGGCTAATTGTTGCAATCTATGCTGTGCAGATGTTGGGAACATACCAAGGCCTGTGACTTTCTATTTGGCTGTGCTTTTTTAGTTCCTAAGTCTGAATTCTTTGTAAAGTCCATTTAGGTTTACCCCATTTCTATTTCTCTGCCACTCTGGGACAAAGGAGTGGATTAGAATGCTTAACATCATAGGGTTTCTTTACATTTAGGAAAAAGAAAAAAATCCTTATTTGGGGACCATTACCCACATTGTCTGACAATTAACCAGCGTATATTAATGGGGGTGGGGGATGAAAGCTGCCAGTGACAAGGAACAGGGCAATGGGGTCCAGTACTATTAAATTATAACCTGGGAACACAATAGCCTCCCCTTTTAAGATTTAACAGAATGCCACATTAGGCCGGGGATACTTCTGGGAGCAGCCCTAAGGTTGCCTACAGAGCTAAAATAAAAGTGCTTTCCAGAGTCCCCAAGCATGCAAGCACCTGGGTCCTGGCCCTGCTGACTTCTGCAGAGAGAGGCCGCTAACGTTCTCTGTATGGTCAGTATAAAGCAGAAAAGGATGTGTGAGATCAGGAACCACAGAACAAGAATGAGGCACCAGAGGAAGGTTATTGGGGAGCGCTCGTGGGCGAGGTTCACCGGTCTGTGAAAGGGTGAGGGCTGGGGAAGTCTCAGGCAGGAAAGTCAAGAACAATGCTAATAAGGGAAACTGGAGGTAGGAGGGCCTAGGCCATCTAAATTGCAGCTATGGACAGCAGGTTGGCCAGGCCAAGTTTAGGGGGATCGTGTCTGTCGTGGGTTCGTCAGGGCTGACTGAATTGACAGGGCGATTGCTTCCGCTGGTGGCAGCCCATGGTGGTTGAGGTCTGTTGCCATGTCGGCTTCTGATTGACCATTTCAGGTCTCTTCAGCCAGGTGGAAAGTGTCCACCCACAGCCGCCATGAAAGGGGAGGGGGAAGGGAAACCTACCAACCTAACAGTCAATGTGACCTTTATTAGGCAGAGTATCTATCTATCTATATCTATCTATCTATCTATCTATCTATCTATCTATCTATCTATCTATCTATGATATGTATATATATAATATAATAATAATAATATTTATATAATTGACAGTGGGGAACTCACTTCTTGTTGGCATTATGATGATGATAAGGGACATTGGTCAAACAACAATATCCTGTGCTCCAACCCCTTGAATACAAACTGGGATGAAAAAAAAAAAAAGATTAAAAGCACACTTTGTCTATGCTAGACTATCTGATATCTCTCCTCGGATAAAATTTGTTGTGTAACTTAATTATACAGATGGCATTTTCACCCCAAAAGCAACAACTTTATTTGCAAGTGCCTCCCAGGAAGAGGAAACAGCCTACTCTGCTGAGAAAGATGATCAATGATCAAAGTTATTTTAACCAAGATCCTGTTTTAGGAGAAAATAACTTAACCAGGGGTGGGGAAATAAACCCTTAAGAAAGAGACATTATCGTCTCACACATGAGATTTGGGGGGGGAAATAAAAAAGAAAGAGACATTAATTAGGATTCATTCTCTTCTGGACAATTGTTTAGAATGTGAATTGAATCAGCTTTGCCAGATAGCTTACTGTGCCTTTTCTGCCTGTTAAAAAACTTCACACTGATAAGTACAAATTTGTGCAAGACTTGAGAGCTCTAACTGTAATTTCCATTGCATTTAGGTTTTTTTTTTTCTCTCTCTCTATCAGAGAAACAGATGACCTAAAATTTTGACCAGGCTTGATTTTCATGAATAATCTAAATATATGCAACTAAACCTATGTATATATCTGAAATTAAATATGTTTGTCTGAGTCTTATCTAAATGTTCTGTAAAATTTTATAAAATAAAAGTTCACATAGGTTTAACTAATAAGTGCTCTCTTTTATACATTACATCTGGCATAAAAAGGCCACACTGCCATTTGAAAAACTAGCTTGTATCTGTCTGCTTTAACTAAGTCTAGGTCTGATCATTACCAGTGTTCCCTAAATATATAAGATTTAAGGCTATCCTTAATTTTTTCTAATATTGCTAAATTCTACAAGCCTGTAATGATCTGTGGATTCTGAATTTCACTGTGAAAATTAAACCTAGTTAATATAAGAACATTTTTGTAATTGTGTTGCTAACTATTAGTTCTTCTTTGTACATTAAAAATATTCATGTTCTTCCAGTATACAAGTTTTAAAATATAAAGCTTAAGAGAGCACTTTACCAAGCTGGTATTCTCCAAACTAAAGTTGTCTGTAATAGTAATTTATTTATTTATTTATTTGCTTTTTTAAAAAATTTTTTGTTTTAATTAGTTATACATGACAGTAGAAAGCTCTTATATACTTTTATATATCATGCATAGATGGGATATAATTTCTCATTTTTCTAATTATACATATTGTAGAATCACATTGGTCATACAGTCACATCCATACATAAAGAAATAATGTCTGTTTCATTCTACTATCTTTCTTATCCCCACATCCCCTGCCTTCCCCTCCTTTCATTTCCCTCTACCTAATCTAAGGTAACGCTATTCTTTTTTTTTTTTTTTGCATTACAATTCTTAATACACATTTATACCACAATTTTTGTGTCTCTGTTTGTATATAAAGTATGTTGATACCCAATTCAAGTATGTAATAGTAATTTAATTGGGGATTTATTTATGGCATTTAATATTCTGTAACTGGATCTGTTATCAATAAGATGTGTCTAAATTTTTGTGTTACTTTTTATATGGGGGTGGAAATGTAACTCTATTTCTGAAGGATAATAAAAGCCTTATATGTTTAAAGGTTAATATTTTAAAGCATGAAAACATTTTGCCACTTTCCCACAAAAGGAATTAAAAGCTTTCTTAGCTTTTGTTTGATTTATGTTTCAGATGTAATGTTGTATTATCTTAACTAACATTCATATAGACTCAGGAAACAGTACATAAAAACTTTGTTAAATTTAAGGAAAAGGCAAAGATCAGCTTCAGAAATAAGATAATTTACCTAAAATATGTCCAGAGCCCCACCTCACCCAAATTAAGACTCTGCCTCTCACCTTACTCCATGTTAGGATGAGTTCAAAGTAAGCTAGACTTAAGCTCATTTAAAGTTATGTTCAAAGGACAAATTTTTGTTTAAAAAATTACTGTGATCTTGGGCTGTGGTTGTGGCTCAGTGGTAGCGCGCTCGCCTAGCATGCATGAGGTACTGGGTTCGATCCTCAGCACCACATAAAAATAAAATGAAGATATTGTGTCCACCTAAAACTACAATAAATAAATAAATATATTTTAAAAAATTACTGTGCTCTCAAAATAAACAGGAGATATAATATATACCTAAGTGAGGTTTGGGATTATATAAATATGGTTTGAATCACAGCAATTATACAAATATGAATATGAATATGCTTTTGCTATTATTAATTTCATTTTGTTCTTATAAATTTTATAACTGTTGCCTCTTAATGTTTTACAGAAGTACTCCTTCTAATAGAACGATCTGAGTTAATTTGAGATAATAAGCCATTACCTACAGGACAGACAGGATATAAGGCTAATTTCCAGTGCTAATACTGACCCCAATTAAATGAAAGGGGTAACAGTAAAATTAAAACCCATTATTCTCACTTAAATACTGGTGAAAACTGGCCTGCTAGATGTTTATAACCAAAAACTTGAAGACTAATGTCAAGGAAGAAAAAGGGCCAAAGGAAAAAGCTGCCAATATTTGGCCTTTGCTCTCTAAGGCCAACCAGTATCCAGAGAATGATGGGACCCCTCTAAGGGCCCTGCAACTCTGGTGAGTTACCTGAGATTGAGAGTGAAAGGAAAGTAAGGAAGAGGGATTTGGGTGATCAAGAAATGAAAGACAGAGACCAGACAGAGACACACAAGACAGTTTATTTGTCAAATAAAGGTACATCCCTCCATAGTGGAGAGAGGCAACACAGGCTTGAGTTCTGAAACTTTTATAGGTCAGGCTCAGGGATTAGAGGGGGGCAGGTCCTACAGTGAGCAGTTAAGGTTGGTATGAGGGAGTGGGTGAGCCTTTCTCAGACAGACCCTTGGGTGGGAAAGCAAAATACTTAAAATAGCAGCTGTCACTTAAGATGGCCACCCAGATGCTAAGCAAGGACCTTACATCCTCCCCCCTTTTTTTTGTTTGTTGTTGGGCCCCTTAAGAAACAGGGGCATAGATCAATCTTCTGTAGCTTCTTCCTGCTGGGAAGGGGTAGTGTCTGGACTCTTGTTAGGGGCACAGGGTGTCATGGAAGCAATGGTGATGGACAGGAGGTGCCAGGCGATACTGACTATGGGTGGCTCAATTTTGGTGAGGGGTTGGAAGTCCTGTAACAGAAGCTAGCTCATGGTTTGGTTAGAGACCATTTGAACCTAGTCTTGAATAAATCTAATGATGCAGGGGGAAAGCATTAGCAAAGGGCTTATGACAAGGAGAGATGTCAGGAAAGGAAGTGCCCACTGGAGAAGGGGATTAGCTAGCATCCTTCAGCAGAGAAGAGCTGTTGTTTCCAACATTCAAGGTCCTGTTGGAGTGGTTTTATCTTGTCCTTTATTATACCAAATTGATTGACATAAAAATAGCATTCCAGACAAAGTTAGCCTTTTTCAGCCATAAGAAGATCAAGGCCCCTTTGATTCTGCAGAAGCTAAAGAATCAAGCTAGGTTTGTAGGGGGTAGAATGAGGGAGGAGGGCAAAAACAAAAAAGGGAAGGCAGTGTCCTCATGGTTCTCAGAGATTGAAGAAAAATTGGGGGTCTGAGCCTTGAGAAACACAGCTTGAGAGGGCCTGTAGGTGTCATTGTATAAAGGGCAGAGAAAAACATTTTAAATGGGAGTTATGAACCCAATATAGGATGCCCTCAAGATGGGCCACCAAGGGGGTGATAAGAATGACCCAATAGGGTCCAGTCCATTTTGCGGAAAGCACCAGGTCGCCAGGAGACAGAGTGGGAGAAGGGGAAGAGGCAGAACTAGGTTTTGCCAAACAGCAACAATGTATTGCCAAAGAAGGTTTCTAATGTATGCAAGAAGGGGCCATAAAAGATGAGGAGCAAGGGGTAGTGGAGATTCAGAAGGTGGTGAGCTGAGCAGGGAGATATGCTACCCATATAGAAGCTCAAAAGGGGAGATGTTGAGTGGTTTCTTTGGGAGGGCCCATAGTCTAAGAAGAGCCAAGGGAAGAAGTTTAGTCCAATCTAAATGTAATTCAAGAGATATTTTAGTGAGAATGTTCATCAAGGTCCAGTTGGTTGCAGTTTTCCGAGGACTGGGAATGGTAAGGGATAGGAGAAGTTGAGTGACTTAACTACAGACCATGAAACATGGGAAGTAGATTCAGGACCATTATCTGACTGGAGTGAGGAGAGGAGGTTGAATAAAAGGGAAGGCAGATGGGTAGAGATTGGAGGTGGGATTTTGGATTGGGAGTTCCCCATGGTGAGTTAGAGTGCTGGAGTGGCTAGAGGCAGGTGTTCCCAGCTCTAGGCTAAACCAGAGTAGGGGCAGAAGCCTACAGGGTACAATAGTGAAAAGGGGTCATCACCATATGATTCACTGGCCCTAGGGCTGAAGCCTTGCAGGGACTGAGAGAAGGACATTGTCATCCGCTAGTGATAACTAGTTCCAAGTTATGCCCATAGAGAATCTTGGTTGCCTGGCCAGGGCTTTTGTGAGCTCTGCTGAGGTGCTGAGAACCAATACCTGAGAGTAACTCAGCAAGGGGAAAGGATGGATAAGGAGCCACCTGTGCTGAGACATCAGGGGCAGGGCCCATAGAGCCACTTGGACACCTGGTGAGGAGTGGCAGAAGCCTTAGAACCCAAGACTGAGAGGTCTCACCAGGAACAACTCCCAATAAGAGCACTCAGGGAATGGTGGAAAGTACGTGGTGATTATCCTGGGCTCTCAGGCAAGGGTTCCAAATCTGCTCAAATCCCTAGTGGGGAGAGCAAGACTGATGGGAGGGCCTGGGCCTGGATAAATGTGGTGCAGGAGTAATCACACACATACCTGAGATAAGAAGTGGGTTTATTTGTCATAAGTCTGACAGGCAGCTCTATACAGAGAAAGGGAGCGCATGGGGAATGAGTAGATCTAAGGAATTCCTTTCACAAGAGGTCTTGAACGATAGTTGTAAGCCTAGGAGTCTTTGTAGAGAGAGCAAGTATTGTGATTGGGCCAGAAAATGGAGGGGTTCTTTGAGACAGATGTGATTGGGCTTGTGGTGTGAGGCAGTAGAAGGACTTGAAACATCCCAGACAGTAAGGTCCACCTTGGAAGGGGGTAATGGGAAGGCACTGGCAGACGGAATAGGGGATGGTCCTAAGGTAAGGGTGAGGATCAGGGGAGCGGCAGGTGAGTCTAGATGGAAGCATATATGAGGGCAGAAGGAAAGCGTGGCTCCCAACTTTGTGGGGATGTCCTTTCTCATAAAGGGAACAGGGCACTGTGGAATGACCAAAAAGGAGTGGATGAAAACTAGAGAGCCAAAGGTACAAGCAAGGCTAGACATTTGTAAAGGCTGGTAAGGTTTCATAGAATGAGTAGTAGGCCCCCGGAACTCCTTGAGGACTGAATATGTAGCCCTGGTGTCTAGAAGGAAGGAGACAGTTCGACCTGAAATACGCAGAGTTACCCTGGGGTCCCATGGAGTGATGGTAGTGGTCCGGTGATGGGGACCTGGACCTCATCAGTCCTCTATAACCAGTCCTAAGAGTTCCCTAAGGGGAACTGTTGAACCTCGACGCAAAGAAAAGACCACCGACTCCAATTTTAAATCAAATTAAAACAAGCTTGTATTTGTGTACACAAAGGCTGGCCAGTGACTGTCTCACCTGAAATCCCAGGTCTAGAGATCAGTCCCCCAGCTTTCCAGGAGCATAATTTTATAGTACAAAAAGTTACAGAGAGGGGTGTCTTCAGGACTTACAGATAACAGGATTTTGACAGGCATAATACAAAGGCAGATGGTAGGTTAAAGATCTACATGGCATGATATCTCAAAGTAGGGAGTAAATTCAGATCCCAACATCAGAATTTATGAGGCACCACTGAGGTTTCAGAGAGGGTTGTTATCTGGTCAGGGGGCGTCAGGATTTATGAGACTTCACTAAGGTTTTAGAGAAGGTTGTTATGCGGTCAGGGGGAGCCAGGCAAGGGTGAGTTCAAGGCACGGGCAGGAATTTCAAACAAGTTTAGAAATTGCAGTAATTTATAGTAAAACACAAATTAACTTTTCATGACTTTGTGATGAGATGGCTCCCAATCTTAAAATGGAATTAGATTGGGCTTATCAGAACCAGAAGGGCCGGATGGCTGGGGGCCACTAAGGGCTCAGGGACAGTCAATGGCCCAGTGTCCCTCCTAATGGCATTTAGGATAAGGGCCTGGAGGCTTGCAAGTCTTGGGACATGTATGAGCCCAGTGACCCACTTGACCATACTTAAAACAGAGTCCAGGTAGTCCTGAGAGACCCTTCCACAGGCCAGTGGAACCAGGGACAGATGCTGAGGCTGGAAAGACGACTTGAGTGAGCATCTTATATTTCTGCTTCCGGGCCTTCTCATCTTTCCCATTATACACCTTAAAGGCCCAGAACCTCAGCTTGGGGAGTAAGGGGCCCCTTCTCAAAGTGCCTTAGTTTGACCCTAATATTAGGGACACTCTGGAAGAAAACATAGGTCATCAGTAGTTGTCTCCCGTCTAGAGTCTCAGGGTCTAAATTAATATTTGTAATAAAGCCTTCATCAGGGCTGGGGTTGTGGCTCAGCAGTAGAGTACTTGCCTAGTATGTGTGAGGCCCTGGGTTCGATCCTCAGCACCACATAAAAATAAATAAATAAAATAAAGATATTGTGTCCACCTGCAATTAAAAAATAAATATTTTAAAAAATAGATAAATTAAAATAAAGCCTTGGTCAGGTGATCTAAAAATGCTGAAGGGTTTTCATTTTTATCTTGGATGACTTCCTGGAGCTTTTCTAGTAATTACTCCACCAGGCAAATTATAATCCCATTTGATGTCCTGATTAGGGACCACTTTAGAGCTAACTGGATGGGCAGGGGAGGTCTGATGTACCGCATCAGCATGATTTCTAGCTAGCTCCCAAACTTGCCTAAGTTCCCTGGGCAGGAGGATGTTAGATAAGATCATATGGGCATATATGTGATGGGAATTGAAGTATAGGACTTTTCTATCTGTGAGAGATCTGACAAAGAGAAAGGCACCTGAACCCAGAATACACCATGGACCCCAGTGTGAAGATGGCCTGAGGCCTGAGCCTAAGCAACTTCATTGTAGAAACCTGCAGTCTCACCAGGCACACCTAACAGAGCCCTCCCCTGTGGCCCTCAGGCATAAACAAGTCGCTTCTCCCCACCCTGGTGAATTAAGAGTGACAGTTCTGGCAGATTGTCCTCGCCTGATAACAAGGAAAGGCAAAAAGATCAGGGTGGGGACCATAAGACCAGGTGTTTTAACCCCAGGGTAAATGATGTCCCTGAGAAATCCAGTAGCAGCTGATAAGAATTGAAAGCAGGGTCAAAACCCCCTAAATTTAGTATAAATAATAGAGCAAATGAACAGACATTCAGCCAGCCAATACTGATGCACACAAGCTGGAGAGCCTAATGAGGACCTGTGGTAGACCAGGACGCAAGAAAAGACCACTGACTCCAATTAAAATCAAATTAAAGCAAGCTTATTATTTCGACTGGCCAGGCTGCCTCTCCCACCCAAAACCTCAGGAACAAGACAGCAGCAGCAGCTTTCCTGCAGCCCAGCTTTATAGCCCAGAAAGTTACACAAAGGGGGGTTGCAGATTACAGAACTCTGACGAGCATAACACTAATGGTAGTTTACATTTTTGCTGGCCCCGATATCAGAATTTATGGAGGTCATTAGAGCCTCAGAGAGGGTTGTTATCTGGCCAGGGAAGGCCAAGATTTGTGAGGCATCACTAAAGTTTCAGAGAGGGCTGCTATCTGGTCAGAGAGCCAGGCATGGGTGAGTTCAAGGCACGGGCAGGCATTCCAAGCAGGTTCAGAATTTGCAGTAATTTATAGTAAAGCCGAAATTATCTTTTCATGGCTTTGTGGTGAGATGGCTCCCAAATTTAAGAAAAGATCAGGTTGGGTCTATCATTCCCCCCTTTTCTTATGTGTCCCTTTCAAGTCTTTGATAGGGTAGGGGAAGAGCACTGAGGGAATTTTAATCCCTCAGGTAACAATCTCCACCTTTTTTTTTTTTTTAACTCACCCAAAACCGGTATTCCTGATTTGATCTGACTTAATTAATTACTTATATTGACAGTCTATTTTTGGCTCCATTGTTGTAAGAAGAGGGGCTTTGCTCGTTTTGGCTTCTTCTGAGTTGAGAGCGGGTGATGTGAGGGGGCATGGTGTGAGGGACACGAGTTTCCTTTTAGAAGTCAGTTCGGTTTGGAGTCTGGTTGGGGAAGAACAGGTTGTGAAGTCATCTGGGGATGGGTGCTTCTATGAGAGAAACGAAAACTATGAGTACTGAATAAATGTTGCAGCAGCTAGAACATGTCACTGTATAGAAGTTTCCTCACCAGGAGGTGTGATGGCTGAGAAGTTAGTATATATATATTTACCAGGAGAAGCTGTCTCCATAATAAGGCCAGAGTGGACAAGGCCTTTATATAGAAATGTAAATCTTTAACAATTTTAAAGTTATCAGGAATGTAAACACAACATTAAACTTTTAGTGTTATAGATGTCCTTTTCCATAAGATACAGTTTAATAATATCATCTGATCATGTAAAATCCTTTTACTAGTATGACCTCTGTGTCTAATAGAGAAACCTTTAATTCTGTTACTCAGGGCTGGATAATCATTCTAGCAAACACCAAGCCTACCTGTGTAGTTTAGGAATATCTGTAGGCCTTAAACTAAAAACTCTGTCTCTGGCAGCTCCTCTTGATAGTCTCTTTTTATAGTTATTAGGCATTTCTGAGAATTCTTCTTTGTAGCCTCCAGTCTTACTTATTTGGGGAGGCTAACATAAAGTGTAGACCTTAAAATATTATTATTATTATTATTATCATCATCATCATCATTATTATTTTAAATGCTCAGGAATGGCTATGTTTTGGTTTTAACTGTCTTTGCTAAGTGTTTAAGATGAAGCAGTCAAACTGACTTTTGTTTCTATCTATTTTTAACAGTCAGTTGAGTTTTTATGGGAGTTATTCCTGGGGAAACTTGAGAGCAGCTTCTCAGTTCTGCTAGTGCCATTTGCACTAGGATGGGTCCAGGTCTTGCTTGACCATGTGGCTTCCCTTGGAAGCATCAGGGATGTCTCCCTTCTCTGATGACCCTCCTCTTCATAGCAAATGCACTGATTGGCTTTCTGTTCTCCAGTGGTCTCATTAATCTCCCTGATCAGGAGGTTATGTGGCCCAGAGTTGCAAAGCTCTTTAGAGAAGTCCCCTGTTCCCTGGATTCAGACTGACTCAGAGGGCAAGAGCCAAATATTGGTTTTCTTGGCTCTTTTCATTTAATTTTAATTTTAAATCTTAATCTTAAACATCCAGCAAATAAATTTTAACCGCCTTATATTAAGAGTACTGGGCTTTAATGTCTATAGCTTTATAATTATTTATCTTTTTTATTAATTGGGATCTGTATTTTCCTATCTGTCTTGTAGGTGATGGCTTATTATCTTAAATTAACCCATGTTGTGTTCTTAAAGCAGCACTTCTGTAAAACACTAACAGGGAATCTTTAGATCACTTATAAGGAAATTACAAAATAAAATTAATAAGAGTAAAAACATTTAGTTCGTGTAATAGCTACCCTGAATTTTGGTTGAGTTATACATTACATCCCCTGTTTGAGATCCTAGTAATCTTGACAGAAAAAAAAACTTTTGAACCTAACTTTAAATAAACTAAAATCTGGCCTACTGCTTTTGTAGTCATTCTCACATGTAGTAAGATGGGACACAGAGCCTTATCTCAGGTAAGGCAGGGCTCTTTATAAATCTTTTAAGTGTTCTAGTTCTAAAGCTGATCTTTGCTTTTTAAATATCATTTTACAAAGTTTACATAAATTGTTTGAGGTCACATGAACATTAGCTAACACCATATGATATCACATTTAAAACATGAATTAAAGAAAGGCTGAAAGTTTTTAACCTTTACATAGATCAGGCTCTCATTAACTTAAAAATACATTTAAATTGTTCCTCAATGTAAAAAGTAACATAAAAGTTTACATATCTTATTGATAACATGTAAATAAATCCCCAATATATTTTTTTTTACCAAACAACTTTAGAACACCAGCTTGATATAATGCTCTTTAATGCTCTTATAGACTTGTATACCCGGAAGATATGAGCACATTAATAGCATCACAATTACATCGATGTTTTTATATTAACCAAGTTTAGCTTTTAAAGAAATGACAGTACAATGCTCTAAAATAACAGTTCTTATTTAACCAGTTGTTTAATTTTTATGATTGCTTGCTCTAGAAAAAAATAAAACTTAATAAACACAATGTTATGAGTAAACTTATGTTTTAAGAAATTCTTGTCTTTTTAACACATGACTGATTGTAAAAACAATACAGACCTTAGTAAATCAATCAGATATCTAACAAAAGTACTCATGAATGAGTAATCCCATATCAAATTTATTTTACTTATTTATCAAAATATTAGACAAATGTATTGAACAGTGTTAACCATTTTTTTCTCGTTGAAAGAAAAGTCCTAGAACCAAGACATATTAGACATTTTATAGATATTAATATTTTATTAGTTTTTTTGAACACCTAGAAAAACTTGTAAGCTTAAATTTAGACATTTATTTTTATCTGTTTATCCAATTTAAATTGAACCATTTAAATCACATGAATTAAAGATCTTTGGATCCATTTTTTAAATTTGTTTTTATGAGTGCTCCTTATATATGTTAATTTGTATATCATATATATATACGGACATGTGTATATATAGACATATAACACGTAACACAAGTGTGCACACATAACAATAGTAAAGGCCTTGTAGCTTTTTGCAGGTGAAATCTCCATTGCAATGTTTCAAAAACTCCACAGTTGGTCAAAGATAGAACTGATCAGAAAAACATTTAACCTAGGTCTATAGGATCAAAATCATGAGCTCAAAAAAAAAAAAAAACAGAATCTAAGAAAAAAACCAAGAGTTTCCACCATGCGACCAGCGCACTGGTTTCATTAAAGAGGTTCTTGGCATAAAAGTTAACTAGTGAGATCAAAATAAACAGACTCAGTTACCTTTTTCTATGACCAGGTCCGAGACGGCTCTCCCTCTAGTTCCCACCTCGAACCAGCAAGGATTTCTCAGGGCTAGCAGGAGAGAGAGAGAGAGCACGCAAGGGAGTGGCCTTTTATTGGGGAACAAGAAATTCAGGGGAGAATTCCATCCAATGAAGGTTGATGGGGGCAGCACTCCAAGGTCAGGGTCAGTGATTGGCCCCCGGGGTCAGTGGTCAGTCACACCCCCACATGGACAGGCTCTCGCACCAGGAGAGGGTCGGGAAAGCTCCGACACAGTTTAGCCAGAGCGCCTCACACCCAAACTGGGAGTTGCCCAGTCAAGTGTAAGAATGGCTCCCCACAAAGAGTCCTAGAAAAAATGACTGGCCAGTAATTAGTAAATAGCATACAATTTACTTTTTTTTCCTTAGGCCTCAGATCACTATCCTACTGAACTTGCAGGTTTCTTTCATTTGCATTTCAACATAAGTCCTGGCTGAGGTCTGGAAGGAGCAGGGAAAAACTGCTATTCTGAGCAGACACCTCAGGCCTAGGGCATTTTAACCATAAGTCATAAATTTTCAGGTTCGGATGTTGAAAATTATGATACAAGTTTAAGATACAATTCACAAAATTTTATATCTTTACAACTTGTTTTGTCAACAGATACCATACTATGATTTACTATCTATCCTTGTCCAAATTGATGCACTGGTACACACAGTCACATTTTCCCAGGCTACCCAATTCAAAATTGGTGAAAAAAAACTGAATGATTGGAAAGTTACTTGCCAACTTGGAAGTAGAGTTCTTTAGTTTTCCATCCTAAGTATTTAAGTCCTCTGGCATGAATTATCTGAAATCATAAACTAAATAATTACCTAAACCCAACTTTTAACTGCAAGATTGTGCAATGCTTCAAAAACCCATTCAATAAAACATCATCTTTTAGACACACATTCAGCCAAGATCATTCCCAAGAAACAATTTATAATATCAACACACTATTGTACATGTCTTAAAGGGCCAGAAACAAAAAACACAGGACAGATAGGAAGGAGCTCCAGACTATTGCTAACAGACAGAAACCTTTAAAACAGAGCAGATAAGAGAAAAATCTCCTACACCAGTGGCACCATAGATGTCCCTACAAGGGGACCAGATGTTTTCACAGAGGGGCAACCTGAAATGTAAAATCAAGGGTCTCTGTGGCGACTTTACTGCATTTAGTGTCCCCTTTTTCTTTTTCTCTTTTTTTTTAAGAAGACAGAGGTGGCATAATCCTTACAGTGCAGGGAAGGAAGGAGGGAATTCCCCGAAGCAACAGGGCTTCAGCAGCTGCTGGGAGTCCCTCAGTCCCTCCTTTTACTTACAGGATTAGCTCCTCTGGTTCCGTTCCACCTCAGGCATGCTCCATCTCCTAACATTTCAGTGGTCAGCTCTCAAAGAGTTCGGGGGGGGGGGGGTATCAAAATTTGTAACTGAAAGTTGGGTTCCTGACCTTGAAGACAATTAATGCCAATTTAATAATGAGGACAGGGTTTTGAGAAAAAGAAAAAGGGAGGTTTATTGCTTTGCTAACAAAGGAGAAACACAGGGGACTCTGCCCAAAGGTTGTGACTCTCTTGATCTGGAGGGACAGGGGGCTTTAAAGGAGTTTCACTTGTTAACCTGGGAGATACTCAGTTCTTAGATCCCCAGCAGGCATTGCCCTCTGCAGTGGGTGTGCTCCAGCAGCCAGCTAGGGGCTTCTCTCATCCTGCTTAACAAAGCAGGGTAAAGTTCATCGCAGTTCCTTAAAACACAGTCCAAAGGGGTGTCAGGCTTACTTGCTTTATTACCCATTTTCACGTCCAATATCTTTAAGTTTTTACCACAGAAGTCACACAACAAAAGGCACAAAAGCAAACAAACAAAAAACATATAGAACACAGAACAAAACACAAGAAAACAGAAACCCGGCGCCAAAACAGAAAAACAGAGGAGCAATGCAATGTCTTGCTAAAGCTCCGGGGTAGGAGTGCGTGCGTGCCCGTCGGCACCTCTCTACCCTTCCAGAGGAATTCCCTACAGAACAGAACAGAGAACAGAATGATTTCTCATTACTGTCCCGGACAGGAGTATATGTGAGCCTCGCCAGGCCACCTCTCTGTCATCAGAAGAGATCTCCCTTAACCGGATACCAGATGTTATAAAGGCACCACTTACCTATGGAGGCCTCCTCCACCAGGTGCTTGCTGATAGTTTTAGTGTGGCAGTTCTCTGCAGTTCTCCAGGGACTGAGGCTCACTCCGAGGCCTTGGAACATCTCAAGGTGCGCACCCCCTAGAGTGGCTCTCCATCCTGGAGCCCTGGAGCGAAGGCCGGCTTTAGAATTTCCAGCAGTCTCGTCTTGTGGTCTGGTCTGGCAGGGTCATCTTGCTGGGGCCTCCAAAATGTTAGACCAGGACGCAAGAAAAGACCACTGACTCCAATTAAAAATCAAATTAAAGCAGCCATGCTGCCTCTCCCACCCAAATCCGCGGGAACAAGACAGCAGCAGCAGCTTTCCTGGAGCCCAGCTTTATAGCCCAGAAAGTTACATAAAGGGGGGTTACAGATTACAGAATTCTGACGAGCATAACACTAATGGTAGTTTACATTTTTGCTGGCCCCGACATCAGAATTTATGGAGGTCATTAGAGCCTCAGAGAGGGTTGTTATCTGGCCAGGGAAGGCCAAGATTTGTGAGGCGTCACTAAAGTTTCAGAGAGGGCTGCTATCTGGTCAGAGAGCCAGGTATGGGTGAGTTCAAGGCACAGGCAGACATTCCAATCAGGTTCAGAATTTGCAGTAATTTATAGTAAAGCCGAAATTATCTTTTCATGGCTTTGTGGCAAGATGGCTCCCAATTTTAATAAAAGATCAGGTTGGGTCTATCACCTGGACTGACATCCCAAATCTTCTCATCTGCCTGAACCTCTTCTGCATCTTCATCACCACTCTTAAACTCTACAGCCACATCTTGACCCTGATGAGAGCTGCAACTTTTCCCTAGGACCACCTTCTCAGCCAGCTGTCAGGTTTACTCCAGGAGAAGCCTGCCTTGGTTCCTGACCTAATCACTGTGGTCTGAGTGAGTGTGCATCTGCTGGACGCAAGTGTGTCCTGTGTCTCAGAGACTGGCTGAAATTCTAATTGCTTTTGTATTAATTGTTTACAAAAAAAAAAGTAATGCTTTGCTGTCTTCTTCGTTGTTGTTGTAGCATGATCCCTGCCCTATGTATACCTTGTCCACACACTTGCCAACTTCCACCATGAACCTCTGGACTACCCTGATGTTGAATACTCTTAGTTGTCTATGCCCCACATGACAGAAAACAAGGACTTTGGGTCAATTCCCCCCAACTTTGCCCTCTCTCAGAAGGAGGCATGTTGGAGATATCATCACCCAGTTTTCCATAGAAATGAAATGTAGAAATTGACAGTGAGAAAATAGAAGAGTGGTCCACTTCACCTGTTGAACATATATATGCCTTGCTGCTTATTTTCCTCTTCTCCCTGTCTCCTCCCTGACCTAAGGGCAGGGAACAAGATTTCCTTAAGTTATCTGTTCTCCACAGGAAAAGAATGTCATTAGAAGAACTAGGAAGTGACTATCAAATTAAGGAGTGATTTTCAACACACCAACAGGACACCCTGTGTCAGGGCACACCTGGAATGTAGCCTTTGAATAGCTTCTTTAAAAGTCCCCTGTTTTTCCTGATGGGTAGAATCATAGCCTCTGGGACAGGAGTCCCCTGTGTTTCTCCTTTGCTAGCAAAACAATAAATCTTCTTTTCCTCTTTCTCAAAACTGTGTTCTTATTATTAATAGATCGGCATCGAGGACAAGGATCAAGCTTTTGGTAACAATACTCTTGTGATCCTTTTTATTTCTGTGTCATCTTTGTGTGTGTGTGTGTGTGTGTGTGTGTGTGTGTGTGTGTGTGTTGGGGATTGAACCCAGGGTCTTGTGCATGCAAGGCAAGCACTCTACCAACTGATCTATATCTCCAGCCCCTTATTCTAGATAAAAGTGTCAGTTTTCTCTTTTTGAAAAACAACTCTTAGTTTTCTTTTTTTTTCCTTTTGTTTTTCTATTCCCTAGTTCATTTGTTTCTACTGTAATTTTTGTTATTTCCTTCCTTTACTAACTTTGGGCTTAGTTCTTGTTTTTTTTTCTTCTACCTCCCCTCCCCTCCCCCTTCCTTTTCTTTTCACTTTGGGTTTTAAAGTTAGGTTGTTTATTTGAGCTCTTTCAACTTCTGTTGTTACAGAGCTGGGGCCTTCTGAGAAACTGAGGCAATGCAAAGACCTGCTTCAAACCCTGATTCTTGAGATCAAGTCAGACATATTTCAGACATGTCGCTCAGAGTAGCAGGCATGAGTTTTATTGAAGGCATAGGAAAAGGGAAAGGGGAAAGGGGTAAAGAGTGGGTCCTCTCAGAGAAGAGAGGGACAATGTGCTTTTCTTGCACTGAAATTTTCTTGGGGATCCCAGAGAAGATTCCAGAGAGTCCTGGTCAGGTCCACCTCTTGACTTTTGACTTACAGCAGGGTGATATCAGACTTTCAAGTACCGATTGCCATGACAATTCTAGGTTCCCTTGGCCCATGTTGAGCAGTTCTAATTGGATTCCTACTCATTTTTACAGGTTTTATGATTACAAGGAATTAGCCTTATCTTTCTGAATCTGGTCTGTGAAAAGGGTCACAAAAGTCTCTTCCTTCAGAGTAAGTTGGGTTCCTCTTGATATATCAATGTTATTTCCTGTCTGCATTTCCTTGCAGATTACAGGTAGTGTGCTGAGGAATACGACATATCCTGTCCACTTAGGCCAGGCAGGACTGCAGGCAAATTGGATTTTGGCAAATAAAGCATGTGAAGGTCAGCACAGTGGGCCCTTTTGATAGAATTATTCTCTAAACCTAGTGTTCCCACTGAAGCCAGAATTAGACAGGCAGTCAGTATTGATACGTAAATTGAGTCAGGTCGGATCAAGGAGGCCAATTTGAGTCCAGAAAGTTGGAGATTCCTTCAGAGCCCTTCTTCCACCTTTATCAAGAAACTGCCCCTGCTCCAACCTGTTGCTAAAGTAACCTGTCCCAGGAATTGCCCCTACATAGAGGGAGCTATAAAGTTTGTTAATTAATGTGTCCTGGGCTGCTCCAGCCTGCCCTACCCCCTTCAGCCCACCTGTTTCCCATGTTTTGGCCATCCCACCAAGCATTCCTGGGCCTAGTCACATATGCAAGAAGGAGAAAGATAAGGGGAAGAGGACAGGAGACCAAAGGAAGCCTAAGATATATAAAAAGGAAGAACACCTCACTTCTTGGGATACCAGCTATGCCCCCTTCTCCCTCCTGGGAGAAGTCTATGTTACCTCTTTTTAAATAAACCCTGCTTTATATGTTTGCCTTGGCATGTTTCTCTACAAGTGAGGGAGCAGAGCTCGTCACCGATAACTGGAGGTATCACCACCATCCTCATCTATCTGTCCCCTAACATTGTGAATGTAGTTTTATCATAAACCTGTCTCTTAGTACTACTGTTACTGCATTCCATAGATTTGGGCATGTTGTGTTTTCATTTTCATTTGTCTCAAGGTATTTTCTAACTTCCTCTTTTATCTAAGGTTGCTCCAGAATGTATACTTTAATTTTTTTTTTTTTAGTTGTAGATGGACACAACACTTTTGTTTTAGTTTTATTTAATTTTTTGTGGTGCTGAGGATCAAACCCAGTGCCTCATGCATGCCAGGCAAGCATTCTACCACTGAGTCACAACCCCAAGCCTCAGAGTGTGTACTTTAGTTTCCACATATTGGTGAACTTCCTAGTTTTCTTTCTGTTGTTGATTTCTAGTTCGTAACCCCTGTAGCCAGAAAAGATACTTGGATGAATTCAATGCCTTAAATTTGTTAAGGATTATTTTGTAACTTAACATGGCAGTCTATCCAAGAGAATGTTCTGTGTGCACTTGAGAAGAATGTGCGTTCTGATGCTGTTATATAGAATGTTCTGTAAAGTTCTATTAGGTCAATTGGAAATATATAAACACACACACACACACAACACACACATATGGCTGAATACTATATAACTGTATAGCCACAATGTTGCCACAATTTTCAATTTACCTTGAAGGAAGGCTGACTGAGGTTCATTTTGCCAGTCATAGATGTCAGTACATCAAGTCTGCCATTGTGACAGGCAACCAGCCCTCCACTGAGCTCGGAAAACACCCTGACCCTTCAGTCTACTACCTGGTGACTTCTCTACCCCAGAACCATCTTTCACTTTGAATGCAAAAAGACTACCTATTTTCTTCACAAACAGTTCCTCCTTGCTCTTCAAGCTCCTTCTCAATCCTACATCCATCACCTGCAGAGCTGTTTGGAGCCCCTTCAATTGGAGGATTTCTGAAAGAGCTGGCAGCTGTGGGAAAGCTCCTGCTGCAGTGTTTAAACCGAAGCTTCTCCCAGAGCAGCAGGAGCTCCAGGTTCTTTCTGGCTTTCCCCTCTCCTGTTTACTTTACATTTACAATGAGCCCCAAGGGAAAAGAGTGTTTATGGCTCAAATCTCACTTGGGTCTAGCCCCATCCCACTCCATGCTAAGAATGGGCCTGTTTTTAGTAACAGGAAATTCTTCAGGAATATCTATGAGCTAATTTGAGATCATTTATTGAGAGACTCACCTGTCAGTGAGGGTAAGGGGGGCAATGAATAGGTAACTAGATCGTAAATCCCCAAGATGCACTGGGAAAAAACGGGCAAAGCACTTGATTTCATTTATCAATGAAAACACTTTCAGATTGCATTAGAAGCCACCAGAGGTAGGATCAGAAGACTCCCAAAACTGCTGCAGTACCAGCTTCCCAAGAGCAAATTACCACAAGATTGGGGTAAAGATTTCCACCTCGAGGGCTGCACCAACAGGGCCGACGTTCTTGCTTGAAAAGGGTGAAAATTATCAAGCCTTCAGAAGGGAAGGAAACTAAAAGATGTGACCACCAAGAAAAACCTAATGAACGCAAAGCACAACCCATCCAAAATACAGGGGAACTGAGGATAAATCATATTAGAAAAAGGAAGCTAGTAAGTATCTATATAACTCCTAAAAAGGTGTGTTATTAACCAAAAAGTAAAAATCAAGTCAGGAAACAGAAATTGAGGGTAGTCAGCATAGATAATATTGGGTCAATTATCAAAGAAAAAGAAGTGGGTTGCTAACACCACACTTTCCCTCTCCACTACTCAACCATTCCCACACAGGCAGTTACCCCTGGGGCTGCTCTTTCCTGCCTTTCACCACCTACCAGGGTAGATGGAGGAGGTGGGGAAGGGGAGAGAAAGTCTGCAATCTATAAAAGGGTAAGACACATGCTCTCCCATGTGCACTTAGCTCTGGGCCTGTTATTTCTGTTCTCTTTCTTAAATAAAAGCTGCTTTCTCTGCTTGTCTCAGTGTTTAATTCTCAACACTTGAGAAGAAGGACCCAATCCTGATTTCCAAGACCGGTATCAAAATTCGATGAAGATGCTTAACAGTTGAGGAGAAATGCATTTCAGAAGAGTAGAGAATAAATGCTTTAGCATCTCCTGTGCTGGGGTATTTTCCAAAATTATCTCATAAATAACCTTTAGGGGCTGGGGCAGTAGCTCAGTGGTACAGTACTTGCCTAATGCGCATGAGGCACTGGGTTCAATCCTCAGCACCACATAAAAAGTAAACAAATGAAATAATTTAAAAAAAAATAACCTTTAGAAAATGTGAGTGACAGCCCACATATTCAGGGCATATTTCTTCACTTGTCCCCAAAGACCCTAAGCTTTCTCAGGGGTCTCTGCTGGGTCATTTCAATTTCAGTTCATCTTTAGGTCTCTGATGCTATCATGCTGTTCTCTTACCCTTTTCTTCTTTGTCCCTGTTTTGCCCAGCTTGGAATTCTCCCTCCCCTTTGATCCCTCTAAAGTCCACATCCCCCAAGAAGCCCACCCCGACTGGCCCAGCCTAGAATTCTCTTAAGTTCTTCTTGCCCAATCTGTCAGAAATGGCTGCTCCTCAACATTCCCAGAGTTTCTATCAAGAGTTTGATGAGGGGCTGGGGATGTGGCTCAAGCAGTAGCGCGCTTGCCTGGCATGCGTGCGGCCAGGGTTCAATCCTCAGCACCGCATACAAACAAAGATGTTGTGTTCGCCAAATACTAAAAAATAAATATTAAAATTCTCTCTCTCTCTCCCCCTCTCTCTCACTCTTTACAAAAAAAAAAAAAAGTAAAGTGAATACTCACCAATTTGTGAAGTAAGTCATCTTTCTTAAAAAAAAAAAAGAGTTTGATGAGATTGAAAAATGGATCTTCCGGTGTTTCCCACTCTAACTCCTGACATGCCTGACATCTAAGCTACTTGCTAGATGTTGTTATAAAAATAGAGAAAAGGATCACACACATTGAAAAGAACCCAAATGGTCAAGATCATAATGAAGAAAGTCAAAGGCTCTGAAGATGGAAGACACCGGAAGGGGTAGAAATACCTGACACTGTTCTTCAGCTAAACGCATTCTTCATTTGGAAAACAATGCCACATGGCTCTTTTGTTCACTTGTATGTTTTACTTTGCTTTTGTATTTTAATCAGAAGGAAGAATGTGCTCTAAGAAAAGTCTAGGGGAGCCTTCAGGAATTATTTATTTTCTATATTAGTCACCTTTACTCCTACATTTAATCATTTCCTTTTGGTGGAAAAACCTTACAGAACAGAAGGTTAGTAGCTATTTTTAGTAGCTTGGCAACGTGAAAAAAAGTTTGGAAGTTGTTCAAAAAGTCATGCTTCACTACTTTTAGTGAAACTATTTGGACTATTTGTAAACAGGCGTTTCTCTCTTCATAAATCCCTTTATGTTGTCAAGTAATTAAAACTCAGTTTCCTTAATCACAGGTGTATTCTTTCTTCTCCAATTTACTTGCACTTATTAATCAAATGTACCAGATCTCTGTATAATTAAAAATGACCTCTGTTAATTTGAAATAAAGAAAACTGCCATTTAAGCCTGCAGCCTTTTGGCTAGGATATATACATTTTCTCTGCCCCTCTTACCAAGTAGGAGGCATCTCCCTCACCCCTCTTGGGCCTCAGCTCCCCAATTATCTGCCTTCCCTAATACAGGACATTTCAGTTAGATCAGACTCAGGGAACCTGCCCTTCTCCTACCCACAACAGATGGTCCTAAGGACCATGCTCAAAATGTGATCCTTCTAATTTTTTTCAATTTTTAAAGTATTATGTAGTAATCATAAACAAATTTGAAATGCAAAACCATAATAATATAAAATTCTATAGCTAGCTACCCATAGGTATTGTGTGTATGTGTGTGTGTGTGTGTGTGTGTGTGTGTGTGAACTATTAGATCATAGTACAGTTTTGTATACACTTCCGCTTGATATTCACCCCAGTCTTCTTTCCCTGCCCTTCCTTTAAAGACTAACCCTAAGCCCCCCTCCACTCTTCCAGTTCCCTCCTTCTTCACCTGCCTGGAGCTAGAGCTTTTTAAATAGAATTTTTTGTTTATTTGCTGCCCTCTGGTGGGATTATTAAGAAATTTATCATAAATGGTATGAAATTCACCCTGGCCATGACCACTGACATAAATTACCTGTGGTTCTGGCTAATAGAATATCTATGGGGACAAGAATTTTTTAGTGGCCTGGAAATCAGAAAAATGTATAGAAAATCCCCCAAAGTACTCAGAAACCAAATGACACCCTTGTAAATAACCCAGGTATCAATAAGAAACAAAGAGGAAATTAGGTAGTAATTTTTAATTGAGTTATAAAGAAAAAAAATATCACCATGTATGGAATTCTAGCAAAGCAGAGGCTGGTGGGAAATTTATATCACTAAATGCATAAAAAGGATAGGGGTGGGGACAGGAGGAGGGGATTCCAAAGGGTGTAAGAATAACATCTTTGCTATGATGACAGTTTCACAGGGGTGTGTGTGTGTGTGTGAGTGTGTGTGTGTGTGTGTGAGGGTGTGTGCATATACATGTGTGTACTATCAAATTATATACTTGCAGTATGCGCCATTTGTTGTATATCAGTTGTGCCTCAGTAAAGTTGTTTTAAACAGACATGTGGGAGTTGGCCACACAGTTAGACAGTGTAACTGAAATGCAACCATTAAAAGAATGCATTATCAGAATACACAATTAACAACTTAATAACAAGTTAATAATATGTTGAGTTTCCCTCATCCTACATGCTTGGGACTAGAGGTATTTCAGATTTGGGATATTCTTGGGTTTTTGGAATATTTGCATATTTGTAGTGAGATATCCTGGGGAAAGGAACAAGTCTCTAAACACAAAGTTCATTCATGTCTCAGATGCATGTAGCCTGGAGGTAATTATCTACAACATTTTAGTGCATCTTCATTTTGCTGCAGCCCATCACATGAGGTCAGGGGTGAAATCTTCCACTAGTGGCATCTATGTCAGTGCTCAAAAAGTGTCAGATTTCTCAGCATTTTGCATTTCATATTTTCAGATTAGGGAGGTTCAATCTGTTTGGACTTTTAAACATTCATTAATTCACCTAGAAAAAGTAGAGAAGAGTGAATTGATGCTACAAATAGAAAACAACCAGAAATGTAGTAGATTTAAGCCCAATTATGGCAATAAATAAATCAATTAAAATTAAATAAATATAATTTTAAGGAAGATACTAGACTTTTTTTTAAATGAGCAACACAGTGCTTTTAACAGGCACAGTTCAAGCAAAGGAGTGAAAATATAAGAATGGAAAAAGGGTGTGATAACTGCTATTAAACTAATAGTAAACAAAACAGACATAAAGCAATAATGATTAGAACTAACGTGAGAAATAGACTATTGACAATCCTGCTGTGAGACATTTGTGTGCCTCTCCCAGACACTTCTCAGATAGACAGAAAAGCAGTGAAGATTTGAACAACACAGTTAATGATATTAACCTAAATTACATGAAATTAATCAAGAGAAGTATTAAGCATGCTATGTAAAATGTGGGATATATATCAGTAAAGACAGCTTTAAACATTCAAAATTATACCTCAGCGAGGACTTGGAGGTGGACTTTAATGGTAAATGAATTCTGCTGCCTTCCCTCTTTCGCAGCCCAGAGAATCTGATAATACCACTCCTTCTGGCCAAGAAGAAAAAAAATGACTTCCTGCCAATGGTTCTCAGTCTGCTCTGTTTATCTCTTCCTAATTTTCCCAGATTGAAATTGTATGTGTTCACTGAAATTGTATTCTGTTCACTCAGATGTAAAAGAGCTTCTTAATACTTTTCTAAAATTATTGATCTCTGACCAAGGTTCATTCTAGAACTTTCTGGAAACAATCTGGACTTCCATAGCTGAATCATCCACTGGTGCTAGGACAGATCACAGTAGTAGTGTCCAGCACTTCTCCCCAAACCTCCTCTGGAAATTCCAGGCTCACCTCAATATTCATAAACTCTCAGTGGCCAGGTTCAGTGATCAGGCTGCAGAGGCCCAATCCCACACAGCCAGAAAGTGGATGACCCCAGGGGCTGCTTCCAGAAGGAAGGAGAGATGGTGGTGATGGGAAGCCAGAGTCAATAACTCTGGCTTGGCCCATCCTCTACCCACATATTGACCCACAGCCCACGGTCTCTGAGAAAGAAACTAAGGGTGCTGGTCAGCTACCAGGACCAGCCTCCCAGAGATGGGAAATGATTGATCTGGACACTTACTATCTAGAAAGCAACTTGACATGGTCGGATGAACCTGAACCTGGTCTTTGAGTATCAGACAGATCTGGATTTAAATCCTGCTTCTGCTTCTCACTTGATAAGGAACGGGATGTCTTCTTTTGCCTCACAGAGAGAGTCCTTGCATGTGGAAACGACTACTTGATAATTTTGCTACAGAGAGTAAGAAAAACAGTGTATGTGGTGCTTCCTGCATAACCTTACACAGAGCAAGTGCTAATTCCCTGGTTCCCCCAGCCTCCCTCGGGCAGCCACTGGTCACTTTCTTCCTGAAGCTTTCGAGACAGGGAGGGAAGGAAGGAAGGAAGGAAGGAAGGAAGGAAGGAAGGAAGGAAGGAAGGAAGGAAGGAAGGAAGGAAAGTACATAACCAGCCTTCAGATCAGCCCAGACACAATGTGAGCCAGAATCCAAGAGCTCAGGCATGTGACTCAGCTTCCTCCAAACTTTGCCCCACAGAGCCCCCTCTCCCGCCCTGTCCCCTGAGAGTGCTCATAATCTCTGGGAGTGGTTTTCACTGCTGGGCACTGTGTGATGTCATTTATTAATTATTTCAGTTTATCCTTTGAAAGAGACTCTCCAAACCTGCCACACACAAACATAAAATAAAAAGTAGTAGTTAATGTAACCATAATTTATTTATTTGAAGTACTAATTTTTTTTAAAGTGAAAATCTCTGATGGCGGCGGGTGCGGAGAGATCAAGTCTCTGACCTCTTCAGCTGTGCGGGCATAGAGAGTCATAAACTGTCTAAATGCTGTTTGCTCAGGATCACTAGGCAATGCTGAGCTGACGTGGATCTGGGGCGAATAGTCTGGGCCTCTCAGAACACACACCGAGCCCGGATCGGCTGAATTCAAGCTCCCGTTCGCCTGTGTCCCGCAGACAAACTTCTGTGACTCAGCACTAAAGGATCCCGCTGAAACAACTGGTCGGCCCTTCTGAACCCGCAGAGGTTAATACCAACCGAGCCTTCATAGGTAGTGGCCACAGGATTGAGATGGGGCTTGGGAGAGCCAGTCAGGACCCACTCGTTGCATTGGTCACCCGGCAAAGGGAACGAACTGTCGCCATTTGCATGGGATACCACCATGGCAGAGAACTGACGTCACCAGAATGCGGCGGAGGAGATAACTTCATTGAAACCGGTGTCGACAGGTGTGTAACCCCCAAGCCCTCCCTCTCCACACATCGGGGAACCTTAAGGGCCCCTCCCAGCTCTCCTGACCGAGGGAATCAGGAGTGGCGCGGGACCTGCGGCGCGGAACCCTGGCTACCGCTCCCACCAGTGCTGACACCTGAGGTCTCTTGCACCAGCTACCGGGAGTGTGGCTGCCAGAGGGCAAGCAAAATTTGATGAGGGTTCTCAGCCCCAAGGTCCACAAACTTAGGGTCGGAGGGAATGGCAAACAGGGAGAGTGTGCCCAGTCGTTCAAGAAAATAGGGCTCCCGGAAGCAGCAGACCTGGCGTGTAGCCAATATTGTGGTGAGCGTCACCGGTGAGCTTGAGGAAAAGTGGGGAAGCGACTAGACACAAGAGAAGGCCCTTGGCACTCAGGATTGGAGACCCTCTCAGTCTGGAAGGAGGAGCTGCTGCACAGTGATTGGTTCCCACGTATTGAGAGGAGAAGCTTGGCCTGGTGGGCACAGCTCCACCTACTGGAAGAGAAGTTAATCAAACTCTAAGACTGCATTTATTAATTTTTTTATTTGACTTTTTTTTCATTTTCATTTTTTTAAAATATTTTTTAATTTTTTTAAGTTTAAATTTTAATTTTTTTGATTATTTTAAAAAAATTTTTTTTCTTTTTTATTTTCTATTTTTTTGTCTTTTCATTTCTTTTCAATTTCCTTATTCCCCCTTCCTTGAATTCTACCTGCTAACTCTCATTCTCTTTAGTGACTTCTTCCCTTCCCTTCTAATACCTTTCCTCCCAAGCATCAAATAAATTTATAGGAGTAAACAGTAACTCAGCAGTCAAACAGAACAAGAAGTAACATAAGCAGGATGAAAAAGCAAGGAAGAAAAGGAGTACAAACAATGCAGGACAGCCTAAATATTCCTAGATGAATCAGAAAAATGGTCAAATACAGAACTCAAGGAATACCTTAGACAGATGAAATGGAACCTTAAAGAGGATATGAGACAGCAAATTCAAACAGTGAAAGAACACATTGAAAATGAATTACATAAACAGATAAAAGAAGCAAATAAGCATCTTTATCAGGAGATAGAGATTATAAAAAAATCAAACAATAATTCTAGAAATGAAGGAAACTATAAACCAAATTAAAAACTCAATGAGAGTATCACTAACAGAGTGGAGCAAGTAGAAGCCAGAACATCAGATAATGAAGACAAAATATATCATCTTGAAAAGAGTCTAGCCAACTCAGAAAGGCTGGTAAAAAAACCATGAGAAAAACATCCAAGAGATATGGGATAACATAAAAAAACCAAACTTAAGAGTCATCGGGATAGAGGAAGGTATAGAGGTTCAAACCAAGGGAATGAGCACCCTGCTGAATGAAATAATTATAGAAAACTTTCCAGACATAAAAAAGGAAATGGATATACAAATTGTAGATGCATACAGGACACCGAGCATACAAAATCACAGTAGACCAACGCCAAGATACATTATTATGAAGATATCCAACATACAGAACAAAGAGAAAATATTAAAAGCTACAAGAGAAAGGAGGCAGATTACATTCAGGGGTAAACCAATAAGGTTAACAACAGATTTTTCATCATAGATGCTGAAAGCGAGAAGATCCTGGAACAACGTATTTCAAACACTGAAAGACAATGAATGCCAACCAAGAATTTTGTATCCAGCAAAATTAAGCTTCAGGTATGACAAAAAAATAAAAATCTTTCATGATAAACAAAAGTTAAAAGAATTTGCAGCCAGAAAACCAGCATTGCAAAGCATCTTGAGCAAAACACTACACGAGGAAGAAATGAAAAACAATAACCAAAACCAACAGTGGGAAGTGCCTCAGTAAAGACAGAGGGTGGGGGGGAAGCTAATCATGGAGAAACAAATAAAATTTTTTTAAAAAAAGATAAATAATCAAACATGGCTGGAAGTACAAACCATATATCAATAGTAACTCTAAACGTTAATGGCTTAAACTCTCCAATAAAGCGACATAGGCTGGTAAAATGGATTAAAAAAACAAATCCAACAATATGCTGCCTCCAGGAGACACATCTGATTGGAAAAGAAATACACAGGCTGAAGGTGAAAGGTTGGGAAAAAATATACCATGTACACAGTCCTCATAAGCAAGCAGGGGTGGCCATCCTCATATTGAATAAAATCAACTTCATGACTAAGTTAATCAAAAGGGATAAGGAAGGACATTATATACTGTTAAAAGGAACCATTCACCAACAAGACATAACAATTATCAATATTTATGCCCCATATAATGGTGCTTCGACTTCATAAAACAAACTCTCCTCAAGTTCAAGAATCAAATAGACCACAACACAATAATTATGGGTGACTTCAACACACCTCTCTCACTATTGGACAGATCCTCCAAACAAAAGTTGAATAAAGAAACTATAGAACTCAATACTACAATCAATAACCTAGACTTAACTGACATATATAGAATATATCAACCACCATCAAGTGGATATACTTTTTTCTCAGCAGCACATGGATCCTTCTCAAAAATAGACCATATATTATGCCATAGGACAACCCTTAGTAAATATAAAGGGGTAGAGATAATACCATGCATTTTATCTGATCATAATGGAATGAAACTGGAAATCAATGATAAAAGAAGGAAGGAAAAATCCTACATCACATGGAAAATGAACAATATGTTACTGAATGATCAATGGGTTACAGAAGACATAAAGGAGGAAATCAAAAAATTCTTAGAGATAAATGAAAATACAGACACAACATATCGGAATCTATGGGACACAATGAAAGCAGTTTTAAGTGGGAGATTCATCACCTGGAGGTCATTCCTCAATAAAAAGAAAAAAACCAACAAATGAGCTCACACTTCATCTCAAAGCCCTAGAAAAGAAAGAGCAAAACAGCAGCAAATGTAGCAGAAGGCAAGAAATAATTAAAATCAGAGAAATCAATGAAATGGAAACAAAAGAAACTATTGAAAAAATTGACAAAACTAAAAGTTGGTTCTTCAAAAAAATAAATAAGATCGACAGACCCTTAGCCATGCTAACGAAGAGAAGAAGAGAGAGAACTCAAATTACTAACATACGGGATGAAAAAGGCAATATCACAACAGATACTACAGAAATACAGAAGATAATTAGGAATTATTTTGAAAACCTATATTCCAATAAAATAGAAGATAGTGAAGACATCGATAAATTTCTTAAGTCATATGATTTGCCCAGACTGAGTCAGGAGGATACACACAATTTGAACAGACCAATATCAATGGATGAAATAGAAGAAGCAATCAAAAGACTACAAACCAGGAAAAGCCCAGGACTGGATGGATATACAGCAGAGTTTTACAAAACCTTTAAAGAAGAATTAATACCAATACTTTTCAAGTTATTTCAGGAAATAGAAAAAGAGGGAGCTCTTCCAAATTAATTCTATGAGGCCATCATCACCCTGATGCCTAAACCAGACAAAGACACCTCAAAGAAGGAAAGCTACAGACCAATATCTCTAATGAAATTAGATGCAAAAATCCTCAATAAAATTCTGGCGAATCGGATACAAAAACACATCAAAAATATTGTGCACCATGATCAAGTAGGATTCATCCCTGGGATGCAAGGATGGTTCAATATATGGAAATCAATAAATGTTATTCACCACATCAATAGACTTAAAGATAAGAACCATATGATCATCTCGATAGACGCAGAAAAAGCATTCAACAAAGTACAGCATCCTTTTATGTTCAAAACATTAGAAAAACTAGGGATAACAGGAACTTATCTCAACATTGTAAAAGCTATCTATGCTAAGCCTCAGGCTAGCATCATTCTGAATGGAGAAAAACTGAAGGCATTCCCTCTAAAATCTGGAACTAGACAGGGATGCCCTCTATCATCACTTCTATTCAATATAGTTCTTGAAACACTGGCCAGAGCAATTAGACAGATGAAAGAAATTAAAGGCATAAAAATAGGAAAAGAAGAACTTAAATTATCACTATTTGCAGATGACATGATTCTATACCTAGAAGATCCAAAAGGGTCTACAAAAAAACTACTAGAACTAATAAATGAATTCAGCAAAGTGGCAGGATATAAAATCAACACGCATAAATCAAAGGCATTTCTGTATATCAGCGACAAAACTTCTGAAACGGAAATGAGAAAAAACACCCCATTCACAATATCCTCAAAAAAAATAAAATACTTGGGAATCAACCTAACAAAAGAGGTGAAAGATTTATACAATGAAAACTACAGAACCCTAAAGAGAGAAATAGAAGAAGATCTTAGAAGATGGAAAAATATACCCTGTTCACGAATAGGCAGAACTAACATCATCAAAATGGCGATATTACCAAAAGTTCCCTATAGGTTTAATGCAATGCCAATCAAAATCCCAATGGCATTTCTTGTAGAAATAGATAAAGCAATCATGAAATTCATATGGAAAAATAAAAGACCCAGAATAGCAAAAGCAACTCTCAGCAGGAAGTGTGAATCAGGTGGCATAGCAATACCAGATTTTAAACTTTACTACAGAGCAATAGTAACAAAAACAGTATGGTACTGGTACCAAAACAAGCGGGTAGACCAATGGTACAGAATAGAGGACACAGAGACTAATCCACAAAGTTACAACTATCTTATATTTGATAAAGGGGCTAAAAGCATGCAATGGAGGAAGGATAGCATCTTCAACAAATGGTGCTGGGAAAACTAGAAATCCATATGCAACAAAATTAAACTGAATCCCCTTCTCTCGCCATGCACAAAAGCTAACTCAAAATGGATCAAGGAGCTTAATATCAAATAAGAGACTCTGCATCTGATAGAAGAAAAAGTTGGCTCCCATCTACATATTGTGGGGTTGGGCTCCAAATTCCTTAATAGGACACCCATAGCACAAGAGTTAATAACAAGAATCAACAAATGGGACTTACTTAAACTGAAAAGTTTTTTCTCAGCAAGAGAAACAATAAGAGAGGTAAATAGGGAGCCTACATCCTGGGAACAAATTTTTACTCCTCACACTTCAGATAGATCCCTAATATCCAGAGTATACAAAGAACTCAAAAAATTAAACAATAAGATAACAAATAACCCAATCAACAAATGGGCCACTGACCTGAACAGACACTTCTCAGAGGAGAACATACAATCAATCAACAAGTACATGAAAAAATGCTCACCATCTCCAGCAGTCAGAGAAATGCAAATCAAAACCACCCTAAGATACCATCTCATTCCAGTAAGATTGGCAGCCATTATGAAGTCAAACAACAAGTGCTGGCGAGGACGTGGGGAAAAGGGTACACTTGTGCATTGCTGGTGGGACTGCAAATTGGTGTGGCCAATTTGGAAAGCAGTATGGAGATTCCTGGGAAAGCTGGGAATGGAACCACCATTTGACCCAGCTATTGCCCTTCTCGGACTATTCCCTGAAGACCTTAAAAGAGCGTATTACAGGGATACTGCCACATCGATGTTCATAGCAGCACAATTCACAATAGCTAGACTGTGGAACCAATCCAGATGCCCTTCAATAGATGAATGGATAAAAAAAAAATGTGACATTTATACACCATGGAGTATTACGCAGCACTAAAAAATGACAAAATCATGGAATATGCAGGGAAATGGATGGCATTAGAGCAGATTATGCTAAGTGAAGCTAGCCAATCCCTAAAAAACAAATGCCAAATGTCTTCTTTGATATAATGAGAGCAACTAAGAACAGAGCAGGGAGGAAGAGCAGGAGGAAAAGATTAACATTAAACAGAGACATGAGGTGGGAGGGAAAGGGAGAGAAAAGGGAAATTGCATGGAAATGGAAGGAGACCCTCATTGTTATACAAAATTACATATAAGAGGTTGTGAGGGGAATGGGGAAAAAAAACAAGGAGAGAAATGAATTACAGTAGATGGAGTAGAGAGAGAAGATGGGAGGGAAGGGGAGGGGGGATAGTAGAGGATAGGAAAGGTAGCAGAATACAATAGTTACTAATATGGCATTATGTAAAAATGTGGATGTGTAACCGACGTGATTCTGCAATCTGTATTTGGGGTAAAAATTGGGAGTTCATAACCCACTTGATCTAATTATGAAATATGATTATGTCAAGAGCTTTGTAATGTTTTGAACAACCAATAAAAAAAAAGAAAAAGAAAATCTCTGCCGCAGTCTCTTCAATGCTTCCTGGAAGTGACAACAGTAAACAATTTTGATTCTTTCAGCTTTTTTTCTAGGCTTATCAGGAACTAATAATTCTCACTCTGCTACTTACTTGTTGTGTGACCTTAAGCAAGTTACTTAACGTCTCAGTGCTTTTGTGTCCTCATTCATAGGGTTATTATGACAATCAAATGAGTTAATGCATACAAAATACTTAAAAAGGGCTCCTGGCATGCAGAGCAAATGCATAAGTATGAACAATATTGTCAAAATTATATATATATATATATATATATATATATATATATATACACACACACACACACACACACATATCACACATTATGTGTGTATATATATATATATGAAGGGTCAGTATACTTTACCAGTATCAATCAATCTTTTGCTTCTCAGCTGCAAATCCACTTTTTTTTTAATTGGTTCTTTTTAGTTATGCATGACTGTAGAATCCATTTTGATATTAGGACCCCATTCTTATGGACGAACACAATGGTGAGATTCACTGTGGTGTATTCATATATGTACATAGAAAAATTATGTCAGATTCATTCCATTGTCTTTCTTTTTCCTATTCTCCTTCCCTTTATCTCCTTTGTCTAATCTACTGAACTCCTATCCCCCTGTCCTTCATATTGTGGGTTAGCTTCCACATATCAGCAAAAACATTTAACCTTTGGTTTGGAAGGACTGTCTTATCTTGCTTATCATGACAGTCTCCAGATTCACCCATGTACTGGAAAATGGCATTAAGTCCTTTTTATGTATGCACTCTATTGTGCATATGTGACATATCTTCTTTATCCATTCTCCATTGAAGAGAACCTAGGTTGGCTCCATAGCTTCGCTATTGTGAATTGAGCTGCTATAAACGTTGATGTGACTGTGTCACTGTAGTATGCCCTGCAAATCCACTCTTAATCCAGCTCTACTGGGTGAAAATTTTCTTTGCCCCCTGGCACAATTTTACTCAATGTCAGTAGGGGGCGCTGAAGGGTCAGTGCAAGGCCTGGCAGAGCAAGGAGTTTGCTTTCCAGTTCTGGTATATTTCTCCCAGCTCCTGTGATTTTCTGGCCAGGGGCCTTCACAAGACCCAGTGAGGCTTACCCTCAGAAAATTTGAGAGCAGCCCAATAGACATCCTTCTGTTCACCAGCCCTGACGTGCTGACTTCAGACCCCCTGCAGCTACTCACCACCATTGCTCCATCTTCTTCCTCCAGTTCTGACTCCCAGCCTTGGTGAGGTGCTGGGAGAAGTCTTCCCAGTCTGTTCCCTCCTTGGATACTCCTTGAGATTGCAGCTGCTGCCACTCTGGTGTTCTTTGGAGTACTTTGATAGACTTTGTTTTACAAGTTCATACTTCTTCCTATTAAATTTTCCCTTTAAACTTGCGGCTTCCATCTCTAAGTGGATCCTGAGACAATATATAGCTCTAATTCATTATTTTAATTCGTGCCTACTATATCATTGAATAGCTTATGAAATTTATTTAGCCATCCCCATAATTAAGAAAACATGGGTGGTTTCTGTTTTTTGGCTGTCATACCCTGTGCAGTCATAAACATGTGCTTTTGTTCATGTTACTATTTCTGAAGGAAAAAATTCCTATAAAAGTGAATTGCTTTTTCCTGGGTTGTGAAATTAAAGCTATGTAAGAACTGTGAAAATTTTCTCCCTAATAAGCTGCTCTACTTTATATTTCCTAAAAAGTAGATAACAGTGCCCTGTTTCTGGAACTCTGACTCATTTTTATTTTTGCTTATGTTAGGGGTAGCCGATGACGATTAAGGATATTGAAAATCTCTTAATAACTTAATTGCGCATTTTAAATTCTTCTGTAAAATATGCGTTTAAATTCTTGATGCATTATTCAGATGGATTTGTTTTTTCCTGAATAATGCACATTCATGGGGGAAAAATCCATCTGATTAATGAACCAAGAATTATTGTTGGTTCATTCCTAAAACTATGTTTAATTTTACAAATTTCATTTCGGGTCTTCATCCTCAGTTACTTAGTAAATACTCTCATCTTATTCATTACATGTGTTTTTAAAATTGCCCTAAAATATATATATAACATAACATTTAGCATTTTTATATCAATTTTTTTCTTTTTCAGGTTCTTGGGAGTAAACCCAGGGCCTCATGTCTGCCTAGAAAGCACTCTACCCACTGAGCCACATCCCTTGCCCAATATTTAGCATTTTTAAGTGTACTTGAAGTACAGCAGCATTAATTACATTAACATTATTATGCATCCACCACCACCTTCCAGCTCTGAACTTTTTCATCTTCCTTAGCTTAATTGTATGTTTTTGTTTGTTTATTTGTTGCAGTACTAGGGATTGAATCTGGGACCTTGCACATGCTAGGCAAGCATTCTCACTGAACAACATACTTAGCCCTTTTATTATTTTTTTAAAAAATTTATATTGAGACAAGGTCTCACTAAGTTGCCCAGGCTGTAATCCTTTTGCCTCAGCCTTGAGTAGCTGGGATTATAGGTGTGTACCCTTGCCCCCAGTCCATTGCATTAACATATGCTTTGTGTCTTGGACTATACAGAGGATTTATATTTTTATGTAGTTGAATTTATCAATCTTTTTCTTTATGAGTTTTGAGTTTTATGTCTTGCTTAGGGAAACTTTCTGTGGTCCTTTATTATATTTCCTTTTAATACATTTCTCCTTATAACATTTATGTCTTTAAACCTTTTGGAATTTTTGCTCATGTGGGCATGGTTTGAGGTAAGCATCTAACTTTACTTTTCTTGCAAGTCTGGAGCTGGTTGTCCTAACACCTTTTTAAAAATCCATCCTTTCTTAATTATTTTATTATGTCACCTTCTCCAAAAACAAACAAATAAACAAAATCTGATTTTTCTCCTCAATCAGATTATCATTTCCTAGAGGAGAGGGACATTTCGTGTATTATAAGCTTATTGCTTCCCTGTACATATAGAACTTAGGACATGTGGGTTGGGGTATGACTGATAGGAAGCTAGAGAGACCTGGAACTTTGCTTTGGTGAAACAAAGCAGGAGGTGTTAGAACTCAGAATAATGAACCTTTCCCTCAATTCATGAATGGATGTGTGGGTGATATTGGTTTGTGTTTTAAGTTTTGAGCAATCTGGCTCACCCTTTTGTGCAAAGCACTTTAAATTTGGCTTGTGGAGAACACAAGATAGGTAAGATGTAGTTTCTGCCCTTATGCTGTTTGTTATCCCTAAATATCCAGCAGTGGGGGGCAAGGTAGATGACTCCTACTTATCATGGAGTTCTATCAGTCATGAAAAGGATCAAGGAGATACATATGTTCTGTTATAGAACCACCTCCAAGATACATTAATGAGATAACCAAGGTGCAGAACAGTCTGCCAGCATTCATGAGGGAAGGGGGGAATAGGAAAGGACCGAGGTACACATATGCTATAAGAATAAACTGTCTCAGAAAGGGTATTCAAAACACTGGGAACAATAATTACCTCTGTAGAGAGCTTTGGAGGACGGCATGAATTTTGCTTTTCCCTTTGAATCCTTTTGAATTATTTCACTATTGCTTACATTTCCAAATAAAGAAAATGGGAATTTTTAAAGTATGCTTATTCCAGGCATGGTGATACATGCTTGTAATCCCAGTTCCTTAGAAGACTGAGACAGAAGAATCGCAAGTTCAGGGCCAGTCTCAGCAATTGAGCAAGGCCCTATCTCAAAATAAAGAATTAAAAGGGGCAGAGTATGTAGCTTGGTGGTAAAAGTACCCCTGAGCTCATTCTACAGTATGCAAATAATTACAGTAATAATAATAACAAAAATAAAAGTATGTTTACAATGAAGTGAGATACACACACACACCCACTTGCACATGAAAGTGTAACCAGCAGTAGAGAGTAGAAGAGTGCTAAGTTCAGAAGTCACAGTTCTCTAGCTCCAAAATAGAAGAATGATTTTGTAAAGGGGCTGGCTTTCCATGGTGCTGTCAATCTCAGGTGGTACTGCTGGTGGGCGGACAGAGGAGCAAAGACTGTGAAACTGCTCCGCCTGTGCATGGGGTGGGGCATCTGAGCAATGGTGGCCACAGGAAGGGAGATTGTGCAGATCCAAGAGTGTTCAGTGTCCTGCATACAGTCTCATCCTGCCTCTGAATTAGTTTGATTTTCCTTCCCAGAAGCTATAACCTCTTAGTGGAAGAACAATAAAACCGGAACTTCCAGACCAAAGAGAAGGACCTGGGGAGGCCAGAGCAGTCTAAGTCTTGTACAGACAGCTGTGCTTGCAATTACTGCAGAATGACTCACCTTTCTCATCAGTGATAGCTTTGATCACAGTCTTCAGCCTAAATCAAGCCCTTATCTTACAGGCCTGACACTATTGGCAAGTTGCCTCGTCCTTGATGTTTCAGGATTGTAACTCAAATGGAGAAGGTGTTGGCTCCCATTTCCAGGACTAGGGCTGGGATGTGAATTACTTTACACAGATCTGCTCTCTGTCCTTCAGGAAACATTTTGATAAGAGAAACACGGTAAAAACAGGCCCCAGGGCTTAGAGGTCAGCCAAATAAAAATTTAAATCTTGTTCCTCTAAGTTTCCAGCAGTGTGACCTTATTTATTGCTAAGCTTCTCTAAGCCTTGATTGTTCTTGTCTATAAAATGAGAACAGTAACACCTCTCTGGCACCCTCATGGGTCATTATTTTCAACCCCAACAGGTGGCAGGACTCCAAGACTGGAGTTGCTAATTTGGCAGCAGCCCCAAGCCAATTTGGAAGAAGTCCCAAGTCAAACCTGCCTCACTGTCTCCTCACAGTGTGACCAGACTGGGGACACAGGAGGGCATGAGTGATATCCCACAGTCCTAGTATGAGAATCATCTTGAAGTCTTCTTTTTTCTCCTGGAGAGCCGGGCAATGTCAATAGCAGTGGCCTAAAAGAGGGAATCACAGATGAAAAGGCCAAATCTGCACTTAAAAATCTTGACTGACTGATTTGTTAGAAACAGGTTTAGGCATTGCAGGGAGTTCCCTGTCTGCAGGTTTGCTTCATGTTCCAGAGTAGATGACAGGATGATTTTTATAACAAGGATGATCAGGGCAATAAAAAGTGAGTCCATGAGCCAAATATCACTGCCCTGGCAATGCTAATCCTATTATCACAGAAATAATCACCACCAAAAGCATGGTGGAGCACTGAAGTGAAGAAATGTAGTCTGCCTCAAACAAGAGAGAAAAACCACCCTGTATACCCTACCTACCTGGCCAAAAACTCAAAAACACAGCAAGGCCAGAAGTTACCTGATCTGGTGACCGGATTCCATTCATCAACTGCAACATGTGAAGATTTAAGGAGAATCCCCACACATCCCCACTCAGTTGAAGAAATAAAACATGACCAATGCATTTGACATCCCTGTAATTCCTCTGAAGAGCATCTTCCTCTGTTTCCCCAGACCCTGAACCCATCCCAGAACAACTATTCTGAATTCTTTGTTCACTATGCTGCTTTATATTTGTATAATATGCCTAGTGAATTCATAAGCTACACGTAGGACACTTATGTGTGTTTTTAACATTTCATAGATCATATCAAAAAATTGCTGATATTTTTTATTTGCTTAGAATTATGTTCCTGAACCATACGAAATAGCTGGTATTTAGAATATGTAGAAAAGCTGGAAGAATGGCAATTTTATATGGTCCAATCAAATAATTGTAATTTATTATCTTTCACTACTTGGTAGTATTCCTTTATATGACTATACCACAATTTATCTAATATTGCTTTTTTTTTCTTTCTTCAAACAATGCTGGTTTGAGAATTCTCCTCCATGTCTCCTGATATGTGTACAAGAGTTTCTTTTGGGACATAGATCTAAAACTGAAATTTGGATTGCTAGAACAATCCGTGTGCAAACATCCAACGATTACTATAGATAGTGCAAAATGTTCTCTAAAGCATAGCTCAAGTTACATTTCTTTAAGCAGCATAATAGAATTCCCTTCACACCATATCCTCACCTATGCTTGGTGATGACAGATTTTGAATATCAAAATGATGAGAATAAAATAGTATCTCATTGTGGCTTGATTTTTGTAATTCTCTCTTACTAAGGAGATTGATTATGTTTTCATGTGTTCATTGTTCATTTGTATCCCTCCCCGTACCTTGGGTTTTGTTTGTTTGTTTTCTTTCAGTACTGGGGATTGAACTTGGAGGTGTTTCACAAACCCTGAGTTACATATTCAGCTCTCTCCGATTTTTTGTTTGTTTGTTTGTTTGCTATTATTTTTGAGATAGGGCCTCACTAAGTTGCTGAGGTGATGAAGCTGGCTTCAGATTTGGGATCCTCTTGTCTCAGGTTCCTGGGATCACAGCACGTGCCACGGCACTTGGCATCCTTCTCTTTTAATAATGGTTCATAGTTTTTTGCTCATTTTAATCACATTTCGTCCACCTAACTTGATTGTTTAATTTTTCATGGATTGGTAGACCTATGTATATCTCCACTTTCCCATATGCCGATCTCCTTTGTCGGCTTTATAATGTAACAAATACCATTTCCAGTTTGTGGCTCATCCTTTCAATTTTTTAATATTGTTTTTCATGTTTTAAACTAGACAAGAAGAGAAAATATTTCTATGTAAATAAATTAGAAAATGACAGCACCATAGTAGGCTAAAGTGGGACCTTTCAGGAAATATCTTACAAGAGATATCAGGTTGGGATCATAGAGAATTTTTCCACAGAATTCCAGGCTTGAGGACTCATAGATCTAAGTATGACATTATTTATGTTCTTATGCACATGTTAGGGCTTCAGGTAATCCAGAAGGAGCTGGGGTAGGAAGAGGAAGGGGCTGGTTGTGGGCCAGGGGCAGGCAATCTCCATGCATAAAAATGACCGATTCTATCCTGGCCTTTTAAATACAAAGCGTTGCCCCAGATCACAGAGCGTGCCTGGAAGTTTAAGTCCCTCAGCTGGGACAACTCTCAGCCAGGCACTGATGCCGAAGTCTGGCTGGGCACAAAATCACGAGCCGCTCAAGCAGGAACAAACTTTATTTTTGGAACTGCCACCAATGCCCCGTACGCTCCCGGGACTATTGACGACCAACCCATGCGGCGTTCTCCCGGACCCCAACAGGAAGTCCCTCCTCTGGAATTCCCTCCTACCGCACTTCCCCAACCAATGGGAACTCTCCAGGAGTCCCGTAGCAGGCCTAGGTGGACAGCAGGAATCCAATATCCATATGAATGCAGATCTTAACATAATCATATCATCTCAATGGCTTGCTGGCGTCACCTTTCAACCAAAAATGCCATGCATCATATTACTTGGCTGTGGCTCTTAGCACACTGAGGTATAGAGTAGTGGGCAGGCCTCTTCCTTGCCTCCCATTGAGTGGAGGCAACAACCCTTTACTCCAGAGCACTCCCACCAGGCCAGGCTGAGGTACAAGTGCTCTCCAGCTAGGAACAAATCACACACATGAATCCTTCTCTCAGGGTCTGCTTCTGAGCACCTGACGAAGACAGGCATTTGGGGGTTTGCTTTGTTTTAAAGAAAGAAGTTTTGGATGCCAAGGGGAGTGCCCTGTGAGGGAAGGGTATACTGACAAAGCAGCAGAGGAGGGGGCCACAGGAGTGATATTCACAAATAAGCAGAGGAGACAGTTATGCACAAGAGAGGGACGGTCACCTAATCTTAGCACAGGCAGCTCACCTGGTTGGAAGCAACCAACCAGGTTCAACGTGGAGGCATATTGCTGGGCATGGTGGGAGAAGGTGGGAAAAATAGAATGGAAAGAAAGAGAGTAGACAATGACAGAGGTCTGAGGAGACACAAGGTGCCTAGGGAAATGCCTCAAGATTGCTGACCTCACTGAAAGCCTATTTGAGGTTTGTGGTCATTGGTTTTAAATGAGACCAGTCTGCAATGTCTCCTGGTTTCACACAGCCACATCCAGGAATTTTGGTACAATTCAGGTGTGAGCAAATGAAGGATTAACTAGAGTTGGGATTGTGCCATCTGTGTAGAACTAAGAGGAAGGCAAGGGTATGGACCATGGGTTCAGGGGTGAGTTCAGTTATGACGGGGCACAATGAAGGCAGAATTAGACAGGCTGTCAGTATAGATAGGTAAATCAAGTCAGGTCGAATCAAGGAGGCCAATTTTGAGAGAGTCTGGGAAGTTGGAGATTGTCCCCTGGATTGAAAATGTTAATTCCTTCAGAGCCCTTCCTCCACCCTTATCAAGAACCTGCCCCTGCTCCAACCTGTTGCTAAGGTAACCTGTCCTAGGAATTGCCCCTCCCTACAGGGAGCCATAAAGTTTGTTAATTAATGTGTCCTGGGCTGCTCCATCCTGCCCTACCCCCTTCAGCCCACCTGTTTCCCACCTTTTGGCCATCCCAATGACAGCAGGAGAACAAAGTAAGCCTAAAACATACAAAAAGAGCAAAACACCTGGCTTCTTGGGATACCAGAATACCAGCTATGGCCTCCTTCTCCCTCCCAGGAGAAGTCTATGTTACTTCTTTTTAAATAAACCCTGCTTTATATGCTTGCCTCCGAGTGCTTCTCTAATATTCAAACTTCAACATGTGAGGGAGCAGAACTCGTGATGGATAACCAGCGGTATCATCGCTAGGCAGGGTAAAGAGAGACTGAGGGGTGGTGTTGACATGGACAGGTGGTAGGTAGGGTCAGCCAACCAAACTGAGTCCTCGGTTGCACTGAAGGCATTTGGAGAGAGGGTCTAAGGGGAAGTGACGTGTAGTGCTTGGAGATGGCTGTCAGAGAGGCAAGCTTGCAACTGAGACTCAGGTGGAATACATTTATTATTGATAACACATTTTTCTAGATGCACGATTGGTGGTATAGGCAATAATGTATTTCAAGGAGATGGGTAAGATCAAGGACAAATGCAGAAGTTGAAATAATGGGAAAATATATCCTGTAGAAAAATGGAATTATAAATGAATATATTCCTGTTTGTGTGGACTTACATTTCCCAATTATTCCACAATGATCATACATCATACATAATCATAAAAAAAGTTAGTAGATCAAGTCAAGGACACCCCTCAAAAGATAAGAAGGGACGTTTCTCCTTATTTATAAATAAATCTAGTTGCAATCTACAAAGCTCATAAAGTTATTCCATTCTGAAATTGTACCAGTATTTTCCATATATCCTAAAGAATTACTTAAAATGAGAGGGAGTTTGTGTCACCAAGGAGGGGGAGGATTAGAGTTTCCACGGGTCCCTCAGGCCTGGCAAGCTGAGGGGCCACAAGGTCCCCAGGGATGGCGGGACATTGTAGAGTGCCCGGTAATGTACCAGAGGCCAAGGGCAGCTGACTTGGGGGGTTAGGTAGGGCTAGGCTGGGTTCAAAGGGAAGATGGCCCCGGCCTGCGGGAGGCCACGGCAAGGACTGCTCAGGAACATCCTGGGCCTGGCACAGAGAGGCACCCAACTCCCTGAGCGATCTGGCGGCCTCTCTGCTGCAGCTGGAGGTAGGACAGTTCCTGGACTGGGGCTCAGGTGTGACTCATCTGTCTTCTGTTAGCTGCAAAATAGGAACAATGGCTTCCACTTCAGAAGGAGATCTGAGAAGGAATGAACTGGGAGACGTCGGGAAGGGATCCCCAGGGCGTCCAGTCCCGACCTCAGATACGACCTGCGGGGACGCTGACCTCACATCGTCAGAGCCACCAGGACAACTTTGCTGGACTCCCCTATGACCCTTCTGCAGCCTAAGAAGCAATTCCCTTGGTCGTCTTCCACCCACAGAATTTTTTGCAGATGACACTGAGGGTAAAGGACCACCTTAGGGAGCCTTTTGTTGTTGTTGTTACCGGGGACGGATCTCGAGCTGACGACCACTGAGCCACACCTCCAGCCCTATTTTGTATTTTATTTAGAGAGAGGGTCTCACTGAGTTGCTTAGTGCCTTGCTGTTGCTGAGGCTGGCTTTGAACCCGCGATCCTCCTGTCTCAGCCTCCCAAGCCGCTGGGATTACAGGTGTGTGCCACTGCGCTGGGCTTGGGGAGCCTTTTAAGAACAGCCCTGAGTCTTGGTCCTGCCCTGGCCCCAGCGCTTAACACAGGATGGGGCACACAGTGAGTGAGTGCCCAGTAAATTTCGACTGAATGAATGAGTGCAAGGTAGTAAATGACCTTTCACATCCATCATCTCATGGCAGCTTTCTGTGACCTCACCCTGAGGTGGTGACAGTGGCTACCTAACTATGTTTCTGAAACTCATTATATATGCATGGGAATGTAACCCAGTGGTAGAGTACTATCCTAGTAAGCACCAAGTCCTGATTTTGACACTACCACCACAGGAAAGAAAGGAGGAGGAAAGCCTTGTGCAGTATTGCACTCCTATAATCCCAGCGACTCAGGAGGCTGAGACAGGAGGATCGCCAAGTTTGAAACCAGTCTAAGCAACTTAGTGAGACCTTGTCTCAAAATTAAAAAAATAGAGCACTTGCTTAGCATGCATGAGCTTTAATCCCCAGCACCCCCTCAAAAAAAAAATCAATTTAAAGCACTCTATTTGATAGGTAACCTAATGGGTGTTATAAACCTATGACACATTTTGGGGAAAGCTGAGTGTGAATGCCTGAAATTTGAGAAACACAGTGCTCAGGAAAGAGTCCAAAATGGGGGAAACATTTTCTACAGCTGCTGACTATAGCAACTTCTATTAAAGGATTCTTCTTTCACCTTTAAAAAAATAAGATCAAATGAGAGATATGAATTTCACAGTATATATTTTCTCTCTCAATAATACCTTTTTTAAACAAATATATGTTTGTATTTGTTGAATTTGCACAACAAATACATACATACTTGTCTGGAGTGATCTATGGGTTGAGGACATGGAAAGGACTGGGCACATGGTAGACAGAAAAATTCAAGACTTTTATGAATACCTATTCTCATTTTCTTATCAAGACACAATGTAAAGATATTATCTACCCAAAATTAAATGTAAGAAGTAAAAATCAATATACTTTAAAATTTTTAATAGAAAACCTTTTAAAACTAATCTGCAAAAGTTATGGTAGGAAATGATTGTTTGCATTGCCAAATGAGTCATTGTTTAAACAAAGATTTCTTCTAGCATTTTTTAAATGAGTACAAATTTTTTTATATTTATTTTTTAGTTATAGGTAGACACAATATCTTTATTTGTATGTGGTGCTGAGGATCGAACCCAGTGCCTCACACATGGTAGGCGAGCACTCTACCTCTGAGCCACAGCCCAAACCCTAACTTGGGATGCATGGATAAATTATATATATGAATATATAATAATATATATGAATATACCATTAATAATTGAATATATGTCAAAATATATTACATATGCTTTTACATAAAGTTAGGTTTAGGTATAAGGGTGTTTTAGTCATCTTTTTTGCTGCTGTCACTAAAGGACCTGACCAAAACATGTGTCAGGAGGAAAAGTGTATTTGAGGGTTCCCAGTTTCAGAGGTCATAGTCTATGGAAGGCTGGCTCCATTCCTCATGGCTCAAGGTGAGGCAGAACATCATAGAGGAATGATATGGCAGAGAGAAGCAACTCACATGATAATCAGGAATTAGAGATCTCCACTTGACAGATATAAATATATATCCCAAAGCCACGCCCTCAATACTCCACCTGCCTCAGTTACCACTGGATTAACCCCATCAGGTGATTAATTCACTGACTGGGTTAAGGCTCTCACAACCCAATCATTTCCATTCTGAACCCTCTTGCATTGTCTCACATGTGAGCTTTTGGGAGACACTTCACATCCAAACCATGACATTCTGTCCCTGGCCCCCAAAAGTTCACACTCATCTGGCAATGCAAAATACATTTAATCCATTTCCCAAGAGTCCCCATATTCTCGATAGTTCTGAGACTTCTCAAAGCTCAAGTCCAAAGTTTTCTCTGAGGCTCAAAACAATCTTGCATTGTGAGATCATGTAAAATTAAAAGCAATTTATAAGTATCCAAAGCAATTTATAAGTATATACTATATACAGGTACAGAGTAAACATTTCCACTCACAAAAATAGGGGCATAGAAAGAAGGGATGGGACCAAAGCAAGACCAAAATCCAGGTGCGCAAACAAGTCCTGTAGTTCTTTGTCCAACATCTGGATCATATGGTATAATGTCTTCTCCAAAGGGCTTATGTAGCTCCGTCCCTGTGGCCTTTTTGGGTGCAGCCCAAGTGGCCTTTCTGTTGGCTTGTCTCTGCTTAATTCCTGCAGCTTTCCTAGGACAATGTCCCACGTTACTGTCATTTCCTCATCTTGGGGGTCTTCCTTGCCTGGCCTCCCAGAACTTCCTTTGAAATCTTGGTTGAAGCCTCCATACCCCCTCACTCCAGCCTCCTGCATTCCTGCAGAACCAGCACCATGTGATTAACACCAAGGTATACTGCCATCTCAAGCAGTAGCTTAGCCTCCAGGGACACTTGCTGCAGCAGCCTCTGAGTGTCTGAGTGGTTACGCATGTTGAAAAAACTTTTTAGGCCCCTTTGTACAAGAAGGATTCCCCACTGATTTCATCTCAAGAGAATTTTTACTTTTCTTTCCTTGAGTCTGAGGAGGGTCTGTTCTTGCAAATTCCTGAGATGTCCTCAAGCCATCTTTCTCATTGTCTCTGGGCAAAGTCTTTGGCATTTCTTTAGTGGAAGTAATATCTTTAATAACTGCAACTTCCTTAGCCCTAGTTTACTTCCACCTTTAAGTCTAAATTTTCTAAATCTTTCTGCTCTGCTTTCTGCTCCTGGCTATAACAATAAGTTTGGCTAAAGGCTGCCAGCATATCCATGCCACCTTCTGAATGCTATGCTGCCTAGAAATTTCTTCTACCAGATTAAGAAGTCCATCACTTTTAAAATCAGCCTCACAGAAAGTCTCAGGGTATGGGCAAAATGCAGATAACTTCTCAGTCAGAATATAATGGGAATGGCCTCTAGTCCAATTACCATAGTGTCCTCTTTTTCCTGTAAACAATCTTGAGCTCTGTCTTAACTGTCCACAGTCCTATTAGCATTCTGCTCTTCTGAGCTCCCACCAAAATCAGCCATTGAGCTCCACTTACAACAACCTAAAGCATTTCCAGCTTGCATTGCTAAACATCTCAAAATCCTCCCACCAATTCCAAAAAGCTCAGAAAGATTCTGAACCACATGGTCAGGTTAGTCACAGCAATGATCCCACTTCTCAGTAACAATTTCTGTTTTAGTCAGCTTTTTCACTGCTGTGACTAAAGGATCCTTCTAAACAGAACATGTTTAGAAGGTGAAAAATTTATTTGATGGCTCACAGTTTCAGAGGTTTTAGTCCATAGAAGGCCAGTTTCATTCCTTGGGGATCAAGATGAGGCAGAACATCATGGCAGAAGAATGTGGCAGAGGGAAGCAGTTCACATGATTATCAGGAAGCAGAGAGCTCTTCTAGATTTTTTAAAAAATATTTATGTTTTAGTTGTAGTTGGACACGATATCTTTATTTTATTTTTATATGGTGCTGAGAATTGAACCCAGGGTCTTGACATCTGATAGGCGAGCACTCTACCACTGAGCCACAATCCCAGCCTTCCTCCAGCATTTTTAAGAGGGTTCCATTTTTAAATTTTTTTGTAGAGTTCCATTTAAAAAAAAAAAAAACCTAAATTTAAAATTTTAGTTCCTATTCAAAGCTATTACTGTATAGTATATTCGTACCACATCCTTAAGGGCAATCTCTAGACTTTCTATAAGACACACACCCTAACAGAAAAAGATCAATGATTTTTCACATACATATACTTCACCAGAGGACAGTTACACTTATTTTGTACAGTACAAGTTTAGAATGAGAACAAGTGTTTTTTTTTAAATTGGTTCCTGTTCAACAGAAGAAAGGGAACAATTAAAGCTACCAAAAGTGAAACCAATTGACTTAGAGGCATAAGATTGCAAATCCAGAGATATACAACAGAGCAAATCCACTAATGATTATGATACTTTGGCAAACTGTTTAACACTCTGAGACCTGAATCATGAGGTCACTGGGGACCTTCCAAACTCCCAGCTCCATGACCCCACTGTGGTATGAGTTCCCTTGCTGGAAGACTTAAGCAGAGATGAAGAACTATAAAGTAGAAGTTGATCATGGAAAGAGAGGATGGATTGGAGCAGGTGCCAAATGGATTAACTACTGGCTTCTGACAATAATTTGATGCCCATCTATCTACATTAACAGTTCAAGGTAAATTTTATTATTTTCTGTGGATACCAGAATGTCCGCACAAAAATTATGTGTCAGTACTCAAATCTGAAACAGTCAGAAAAGCCAAGATACCTATCTATTAATTTTTAAAGATTATTGGAAAAAATAATTAAAGCATCTGAAAGAGAAAAAGGAGAGCTCAGAGACCCTAAGAATAAATTTACAAATATTCCAAGGGTCTAAGAATTCTAGGTTAAGAACAATTTGCCTAGATGGCTTAGAACATTAACTGAGTGAATGTATGGCACAAAAATTGCCCATGAAATGAGGTAAACTTTGAAGATGGTTTACCTCCATTGAGACTTAATCATGAAAAAAGGGCTGCAAATCAGTAACATGAACCATTGTGTTACACCTGCTATTGCCTGTATTAATTGGTCAGTACTCATAATGCACCATTTGTTCAATTGTGTAACATTGCCTAAGCACTAGTGAAATACAGTGTTTGTTAAGTGTAATCTGCAGGATATCAAACCCACCCACCCCCGTTGGCCCCCTGAAGTGAGGCCAGTAGGATGTGCTACCAGTAACTCTAATAATAATAATAATAATAATAATAATAATCAGTTATTAGTAGAATTAGTATTAAATAGTATAATTTAATTAGAATTAAATTAGAATTTAATTAGTATTAAATCAGTAGAATTAGTATTAAATAACTATAACATTGCATAATATCTTGTTGACACTTTTCATGTCTTTTCATTTTGTGTGACAGTACCCAAACTTTTGTGAAAGAATGAAAGAGAGAACAGAAAGGGAAATAATAATAATAATAATAATAATTAAAACTCTTGTAGGTTGAGCACAACTGCACAAAATATGTAAGAACTTCACTCAGTTTTCCCATTTCTTTCATAAATATCTGGGCCAACACTGACTGTAGCCACTCTCAAATAGCTGTCACTAAAAAAACCCTGTTATTCCTAGACTTTAAATTCACACAGATGTGTACACACTCTTAAACACAGACAAATATGTTTTGCACCATCTTTGAGGGTGCTCTCTAACATGTGTGTACAGGCCCTGATCAGGAGAAATGAGTCAAGGATGATTGCATCCCTGTGGTCTGTATATATTCATGACTCAGTCCAGGAATTCCTAAAGTGCTTGGTGGAAGCCTCTACAAAATTCATGGAAACTTTGCTGATCAGAATTTAAACACGTATATGCACTAGGTTCCAACATATCAAAATGTGAAATAAACCTCAGGCCCTAGACTTAAACATCAGCCCTCAATTGCTGCTGAAGATTTTATTAACAGTGTTTTATCAACTGGACTCCACCAAGTTGCCCTTCTGCTGCTGGGGACATCATGACCCAGTGAAGGGAGACCTGGCTCCTCACTCAGAGGATGTCAGGGCCTGTTGCTAGTGTTGCTGCTAATGAAGTCAACTGGAAGGATCAAAAGAACTCGAGTCCTATATCTCCACTTAGAACACTACCAGAGGACTCCACCACCTAAAGGTCTTGCATGTACATGTCACAATTAGATTTAAGTGTGTATATAGATATACATTCTCCTTTAACTTCCCAATAGCTAGTACTTTTCTACTCCAGAGAAGGTTCAAAAAAAAAAAAAAGCTTGAATCAGTGACTATTTCAGAGCATGGGAGTTTTGCAGGGTGAAATGGAAACCTGAGGCCTCAATCTACAGATCCTCTGGTCTTTTCTTTATACTACACCAACCTTCATTGCAGAAAACTGTTAAATAGCCAAAGGCTATGAGTATCCAACTGGATAAATACTATGATGACAAGCTTTTAGCTTTGCTCTGTTTAAATGAAGGTTTTGAAAGAACATTCTGACATATATTGGACTTATTTCCTTAATCAAGCTACATTCAAGTCCCTGCAATGGTCAGTTACATTAAAACAGGGTGTGTAGGAATACTTCTTACAGCAAATTCACTATGAACCTGATTTTCATATAAATTATAAAGTCAAGCACCTATGAGAGTCATTTTTCTTCATTCCTTGGTATCTTTTATGAGCATCTACATATTTAAAGAAACATAATGTCCTGTCATGCCCCATGATATTCCAGTCCACTAGAGTGGGAAATGGAATTCTGTAAGCAATAACCTGCTGAAGGACAGTGAGCTAGTTGCCTCAGCATCTTCATCTATAAATGAGGCTTTGATCACAAGATTTTCCATCTTCTTCTTAGGTCAAAACTTCAAGGATTCAAAATATGTTTCTAGACATTAAAAAGAAAAAAAATCCTCTTGGAATTGAGAAAAATGCTCAAGGACATGTTCAAAACCTTCATGTAAAAATTATCATGGCTTCTATACAAACACTGCCAGACACCTCTCTGGTCAGGGAAAGTCCAATGATCCCTATGAACAGCACCCATCTTTGAGGTGGCCTCTTTCCTCCACATTTGGACCAGAGGAGCACTGTGTACTAGTGACAAGGTAGGGCTGTTGACTGCAGTCCACACAGTGCAGTTGGCAACCTGAGAAGATCCAGTGAAGAGACAGGTGCTGCCTTGTAGATTGAGTCCTGATTCAAGTGTTGCCTGAAGTAAGTGCTAGTGACTCATCAATTTCCAAGGGAAAAAGGGTGGCAATAAATTCCCTGCTTTGTTTTAGTCAGTTTGAGCTGGGTGTTCTGCCACCAGCACCTGAAAAGTTTTGAACAAGAGAGAGTGTGACATCAGGCTATGAAGTTTCTGTTTCTGGAGCAGCTGAATATGTCTGTCTTTTCAGTGAGCAGTCTTCTTCCTAGAACCACACCTCTGCCCAGCTCAAGAAAAACAATTCTTGCATGAGTACCTTCCCTACACTAAAGCAGGAGATTGGCTGTGGCACAGACCAGATTCCCCTCACTACATGTGCAGGAAGAGAAGTTTAGGAAGGGGGATAGCAGATGGAGTGTGCATCATGATGCCATCATCCCATGTCCAGGGCCATGCAGAGGGGACACAGAATTATAACCAAGGGGTATACATCTAGAGAGGAAAGCCAAGCTCAGACTAAGCCAGTGGTTCTTAGAACTTGAAGGAACCTGAAAAATACATCTGATCCCACCTTGCATTTCACAGACGCACAAACCAAGGTCAGTTGTTTGTTCTTCAGGATACCTACTCAAAACCAAGGCTATAACCCAAGTCTTTAATCAATAAAGTTTTCTAATATGTAGACTTGTCAAAAGAAAAAAAAAGTAGAATTGACTATCATAAAACAAGGTATTTCCATTGCTAGAATGACAGGTGGAGACCAACTCACCACCTATCACCAATTCCCATGCTGGGAGGGAGGCCGGAGGACATAATCAAACTTTCCTTTCAAATCTAGGAGCCAGTAAAAACTCTCTACAATAATAAAAGCTCATTCTGTGGCACAGGGAATACGAGTTTTCTCCTTAGTGTGAAAGCAGGCTGGGGCATCTGTCTCAGTGTTCCGTCGCTGTTCACCTGTTGACTCACATCATTATTGACTGCAGTGAGAATGGATAAGATGTCTTCCTGTCTGCAAGAAGAAACCACACACCAGGTCTTAGAAAGATGCCTCTTAGGTCAAGTGGTGACTGTGTCACAGATACATATTATATTAATAATGCCCTCTCTAGTCTATCTTTAGAGAGGGTTAAAAAGATAAACATGGCACAGCTCCTGAACTTCAACAGGTTTCAGACATGAAAATTTTTTGAAAGACAATTTATATATGCTATTCAAAATACAAGAGAGAATGTGATCCACACCATATGACAAGGAGGTCAAAGTTCCACTGCATGTTGAGAGGAGAAAATACTTCAGGCCAAGAGGAAGAGCAAAGGCTCCATGGAAAAGGCAGAAGTTGAGCCTGGGTTTACAGGACCTATAGTATTTACCAGAATCTTCTGGTGGTGGGCATCTACATATCACTGGAAGCAAATATAGGAGACAGCACTCAATTTTGAATTGTGGATTCATCACTCACTCACTGTGTGGTCTTAGGCAGGTTATTTACTTCTCTGTACTTCAGTTCTCCCAGCCCTAAAATGGGAGACATGATAGTCCCCATCTTAGAGATTGCCATGAGAACGAAATGATGTAATTCAAACTAAGCACTAAGAAAGCCAATTACTCTATTCCACTATCATCTTTAGTGTCATCATACTACTATCCTCTTCCTATCTTCATACTACTATCCTCTTCCTCCTCTTACTCATCTTCATCACTATTTTTCAGGTGGAGGAAGTGGGCCCTGACTGGTTTTCAGTCCCTGTATCCTTCTTGGTACCAACTATTCTCTGTCCCCAAATCTTTTTCTGAGTTAATCTTTCTCATCATTAGCTCACCTGAACTATTACCTTCAGCCAAGAAGCCTTTCAAGTAGCTCCAGCCCCATTCTCAATGTTTTTTGTTTTTTTTTTAAGGGATCATGCATGCCAGGCAAGTCCCCTGCCACTAAGCCACATTCCCCCAACCTACCATTCTTCATTTCATTAGCCTTAATCCTTAGTTCATAGCAGTTATCACTTCCTGAAATTTAAATTGTTAATTTAAATATTCACTTGCTTATACTTTTATTTCCTGTCTTTCCCTCACCAGACTGTATGTTCCATGGAGCAGAGATTTTTGTCTCTTTTGTTCACAACTGCACCCTCACCCCCTAACTCAGTATGCAGTACAGGAGGCACATAGTAGGCCATCAATAAATATGTTTTGTTCCTAAAGCTATAAACATTGGCATTTGATGACTATGGTGGGGATGGAAGAGTTGGTTTAAAAAGAAGAAGAAGAAGAAGAAGAGCAGAGTTGACTCAAGGCACCAATTTGGAATTCCCAGTAGAGCATGGGCCATTCCTAGAAATGGGGATTCAAGAGCAGGAGCTCCTGGAGAAGGGCTAGGAAGATGAATTTGGAAAGATGCAAGCTGAATGTGAGGTCCAAGGGCAATACAGGGGTGGGATGTGTGGCAGGTTGTGAATGAAGTTGACTCAAGCAATAAGTCATTCATCAGCCCAGCAAATACTTATCAACCTCATCAATATGATACTATATCAAATTCTGAAGATACAAAATTGAATTAAACAGGGTCTCTGCCCTGCAAGAATTCAGAAATGAGTGGGCCGCAGATACAGTTTGGGAGACATTTTCAGGAAGCACCAGTGGTCCCTGGGTACTGCTAAAGCTGCCAGTGGAGAAGAGAGAGAGAGAGAGAGAGAGAGAGAGAGAGAGAGAGAGAGAGAGAGAGAGAGAGAGAGAGAAGGAGGGAGGGAGGGAGGGAAGGAGAGAGAGAGAGATTGAGAGAGAGAGAGAGAGAGAGAGAGAGAGAGAGAGAGAGAGAGAGAGAGAAAAGAGGTCCAGAAAAGAACCTGGTGAAGGCCCATTTCCAGGGTGCAGATAAGAAGCATTATGGCAGAGACAGAAGGGAAGTTGTCAGAGCAGTGGCAAATAGAACGCCAAAGACAGCACATAGGCATTCAGTAGATATGAGCGACTAGTAAACTAATAAATGAAAGGACAAATAAAAAGTCCCCATATCTTTGTTGGTGCTGTTGCCTTTGTCCAGCACATCCTTCACCCAGATTCTTTGCATAGCATCTATTTGTCGTCTCTAGAAGCCTCCTCTAATCCTGTAATCCTCCAAATCTGAGTGAAGTACTTGTCTTACATGGTTTTATAACACCTATGCTTCACAAAGTGTACTGATCACTGGGATGCTCTTCCCTACCTGTTTGTCTATCCCATTAGCTTGGAAGCAAATTGAGTATAGGGATTATGTCTTTTTTTTTTTTTTAATTCTGTATCTTCCTCTCCTTTCCAAGTCTGTGCTGATGCTCAATACAAGTTTGTTAGATGGGTGGATGGATGCATGCATACATGGATGGATGCATGAATAGATGGGTGAGTAGATGGTGGTCGGATAGGTACATAAACAGGTAGACAGATGAATGATGAGTGAGTAAATGGGTGGGTAAATGGATAATAGATAAACATGGAGGTAGATACAGAATACTCACCTTGGGACCAACTTCTTCAGATGACTACACAGAGACTGAATATACCAGCTGCCATCTCTTATATGCCGAAAGGACATATAGCCTGGGACGGTGGCCAGACCAAGCAAGAAGTCAGCCTCAGTGGGAACACTATCCATAAGGGAAAGATGCTTAGAATTCTGAGCATCTGCTTCAGTTAACACAGAAGTTTGTACCTCTGATCCTTGACAGGCCTGAATAAAAAAGAGTTTTGGTTTGTGAGCCAGCCCAGGGCACTGCTGGGCTGTGAAGTGATACATGATACTCCGAATAGGAATTAGGACTCCATCTGAAGAGTAGACTGCTCCAAATTCCCCATGGGTCAGAATGCAGAACACAAAGCAGTCCCCATCAGCATGGCCTGGATGACTCTTATACTCCTGCAGAATCTTGTCCATGACTCCTTTAGTCACATCATCATATTTGTGTGCTGTGAACCCAAGCCACTCAAACACAAGCTTTAGACACTCTGAGACCAAAAAGAAAAAGAGAAAAAAGGAGAGAAAGAGGTAATACTGAAATGAAGTAAAGCAAAATGAAATAGAGTAAAACAATAATAATAGTTTTTAAAAATCACATAGCTCTGCTTAGCATCACAAGGCCCTGAGTTCAAACCCCAGCCTTGAAAATTAAAAAATAAAATAAAATAAAAGCACATACATCAAAAAGTCTAAAGCCCTGATTTTTTTTAACTTTTGTAACAATAACAACTTAAAATTACCTTGCCTTCTCAAAGGACCCACAGTGTCACAATAGTCCTGAGGGTCAGCAGTGACCAGTGTTTTATTCAATTTCCCAGTCTAGAAGCTGAGGCTAAGGCCCTATGACTCTTCCAGGGTCACAAACCTAATGAGAGATGGAGCCAGAGCTCAAATCCCAGATTTTTGGGTGCACCAGGCCCTCCCCCAAACTACAAATAGTCAGGGATTCCTGCTACTTGGGATGCACAAGAGCTTCAGAAACATTTAGTTATCATCTTTAAATTTCTGTGGAAGACAAAGTTTAATGAAAGAAAATATGAAAATGAAAAAGGATTTTAAGATTCCCAACTAGCATTTGATACACTATTCCATGCTTACCAGCATCTCTATGGGTTCCTGGTCTATCTTTCAGGGAGGTAAAGCTGTGATTGTTGATAATGATACAGTGGCCTCTGTGTTTCCGATCCATCCTGTACATAATTGTCTCCTTAAGGAAGAAGAGATAGAACCCCTTAGTTGGGACCATCATGTTAGGAGGCTTAATATTTCTATGGAGCTACTTCAGCAGATCCATATGAGGAAAAGCAGGATGTATCTCTTAATGCCAGTTTTTTTTTAAAACCATTTTTTTACACTTTAGTCTAAACTCCTTAGGCTGGGGGTGTATCTCAGTGGTAAAGGACTTGTTTAGCATACACAAGGCCCTAGGTTCAGTCCCCAGCACACATACACACAAAAAAAATTTTTTTCAAAAAAAAAAAGTATATAAAATGGGGCTGGGGATGTAGCTCAGTCGAGTCAGCACTAATCCCTAGCACTGCAAATCCCCAGCACTGCAAAAAAAAAAAAAACAAACAACAACAAAAAACTTATAGTATGGAATATGCCAGATAATTACTAAAGTTACACACAGAAAGACCAGAGATTCTGACCACTTTGCACTTAATTTTGCTGCTGAGTTATGATTTGAATACAATTTCAAATGTTCTTTTAAAGTTCCAGAGTCCAGGATAAAGGATACTGTCACTTGCATTAAAGATCAGCCACCTCCTTTCTTTCAGGATCCCACTCCTAGTACCAGAAGCTGAGCTTTCTCAAGGTCCTGACCCTGGTTTGAAATTAACCAATTAATTCTACAGTTAAATGCCAGGTCCTAACTAAAACTCAAGATTCCCACTAGAATCTCAATTTCCAGGGTTAAAAAACAAAACATGTATTTTAACACCAGCAAACTCAGGATATATATATATATAATCTTCCTTTTTAGATTAGAAATGTGAAGAAAAAATAAGCAAGGATTTAACAAGGCAACAAAAATATCAAGTGATGTATATATATTTTTTGAATGGTCAGCTTCTGGAGTGATTGATACCTCTGAAAGCTGAAGAATATCTTTTGTAACTTTATTTCTCAATATAAGTCACAGTAGGAATTTTAAAATTCATGCAATTATTTTTGAAGGCTAATGTAAACATTTTGCAATTACAGATTAACAACTTTGGCTTTGGCTGGGTCTCTGTGGAACTAAAATGATTTGAAATCCTGGTATATTTTTGATCCAACCCAGAAAAAAAGTGGCTTCACTTGATTTCAAAAAAAAAAAAAAAAAAAGAAAAAAAGAAAGAAAGAAAGAAAAAAGAAAAGAAAAAAGAAATGTCCTCCCAAGAGTATACATTCCTCGAAGTGCAAAGCAATGTCAAGGCCTTCACAGGCAAAGGTCACACACTTCTGATTGTCACAGGAAGAGATGGGAAGATCAAAGAGGAAGGAAGAACCAAGGCAAAAACTCCTCTGAGCCCTCTCAGCTCAGGTGAGAGCCCTGAATAAACTCTCCAGACCTTTGTCCAGATTTCAGAACCCAGGGTGTTAGCAGATGCTCCTACCATCTCCATGGACACAGGGATTAGTGCACCATTTGTGGCTCCATTGCCTAGAAAGAAAAGTACCCAGACCCCTCAAATATCTTTCTCTAAGCATTTAGATTTCCTTGCTAATAAATTTCTGACATAGCATTCAATTCTGGAGAATTGTTATAGTTTCAAGAAACTCCCAAGATATAAATTTGGCCTGCATGCCCTTGCTGATAGGAAAGACAAATGTCCTCATATTGCTATTTGCTCTGTTCGGGTTGAAAATTGTGCTGCTGGCAGAGGATGAATTGGGGAATTAAGAACATGTGGATCAGCTCAAGGGTTCCTGGTAGAAAGCACAGCTGGGTTGTCAGCATCTCTCTGTCTCTGGGAATAGAGAAGCCTGGTGGACATCAAGAAGAAAAAAGGGAGTGAGGGGAAGGTCCACAGCAATGGAATCAACTGGTGCCTTTGTCACTGGCTGAAGCTCACAATGCCTTGAAGGGTTTATGCAAACTCCATTTCCTCTGGGTAATAATCTATCTTGAGGTGGAAGTTCATGATAGGTAATTTATAGGAAAATGTAACATGCACCTGTTTTCTTCTCCCTCTCTCAGCAAGTTTGTGGTAGAACCACCAAGCTCTATCCTCATCTCTGGGGAACATCTGGTAAATCAGCTAAAGGTCAGTCTTTGGAGCTCAGCTTAGCCTGCATGAGTCCAGTATTCCACAGACCAGAGAACACACCAAAAGGACCCAAGGTTCAGTGCCCCTGTACACCTGTACATCTTCCTTACTTTGGGAGAAGATAACACTCCAGGAGAAGCCACATCTAAACCTTGGAACTGCAGAGTTATAGAACTGAAAAAAAGCTGCCTTGTTCTTCAGAGAAATGACTTGGCTGTCTAAGCTCATACATATATATACATATATATAGCTCTTGGAGGGAGAACTCTGCTCTCACACTGCTGGGGTCGAATCCCCGAGTCACACCTTTTTAGCAGTGGGACAGTTAGCAAAGGGATAGGCTTCATGGGTCTCAGTTTTAAATGGGTATTAAGTGGGAAAACATTAGTACCTATCTCCAAGCTATGGAAAGATTAAATGAGATGCTCCCTGGAAAGACTCTTAGGACAATGCTTGGCCTATGCCAAGTGCAAGAGTAACTCCCACCAGCACTGTCAACATCATATCAGGTTAGCCAAAAAGTGGCATGTCATGAATTCTAAAGGCTAAATTTCCTGGGGAAAAAAATGAGGAATAGACTCTGATAAACTTTACATACCATAGATGCTATGTTTGAATATGGCTCAAGTCCCCCAAGGCTCCACTGTGAGTGAAGGCTTCCCATTCCAACTAGAGAGTTGAGAGAGTTGGAATGGGAAGTGCTTTCTAGTTGGAATGGGAAGCGCTGTGGAACTTTCAGAAGGTGGGGCCTGATGGGAGGTCCTTGGGACCTAATGGGAGCGTGGCCCTTAGAAGGCAGTTCAATTGTTATGAAAACCCAAGTTTGGTCCTACCCTGTCCTCCCTCTGTTCCTGGTTCAAGATGTAATCACTTGCTGTCTGCCATGATGTGACTTAGGCAAGAATGAGTCAGTGCCATGCCCTGGAACATCCAAAACTAAGAAATAAATAAATATCTTCATTTTTATAGATAGCATGTGTCAGATATTTCATTATAGTAAGAAAAAACAACTAATACAACAGATTTCAGGCAACTTGTAGATTCTGGAATATTCTCCTAAGGTCGTGGTTTCTGGGCAGGAATTCAGGGCACTCAAACACACCATGACTATGGTCCTTCCCTCTTGTTTCTGTACCTCTGAAAAATAGAAGGAGCATCTGGAGCCACTCTGTAAACCCAGTTTCCTCAGACTGCATATGCTCTGTTGCTGCTGGGCTGCAGGCCTCAGCCCACCAGGGGTTCCTTCCCTCCCTACAGAAAGTGACCTAATTCTGAAGGCTGGAAGGAGAGGACAGTAGCTGCCAGAATTCTGTAGCATCTGCTATGCTAGGCTGTCATTGCCATCCCCCACAGAAAAACTTGGTACAAACCATACACTGTGGCATGCCTCACATTGCAACAGGAAATGAATTCTCCACTAAGTTATCTTCAACTACTTGGTATACATCAAATATATCTACTCCCGCCATACTGATCCAAGTTGTAGAAAATACATAAGTACATTACACCTACCATGATTCATGGAGTGCTCATTTTGCCACAATCCCTCCTATTGAGGAAACAAGAGATGTATGAAATGTAGGAAGTTCACACAGGATGATGCTGAAGACACCGTCACATGAAGGAAGTGAAGAATCATATTTTAGTATACTATCTCTTCTTTAATTTAGAGACGACACAGGGTATTTCCCCCCCCCCAAGTAATAATAGGATGAATAAACAAATAAATGTTAATAAAGATGGTAATTGAATGGGAAGGGAAGAGAGGCAGGGAAGCAGTGTGGACTTCTGAGTGTGCTCTACAGGTTTTACTTTAGATCTACCTTGATACTGCTTTGTTTTATTTTGTTTTGTTTGGGCCAGCACTAGGCATTGAACCCAGCAGTGCTCTGCCACTGAGCTACATCCATAGTCCTTTTACAATTTTTTAAAATTTTGAAACAGGGTCTCGCTAAATTGCCTAGGCTGGCCTAGAACTCGCAATCCTCCAGCCTCAACCTCTCGAGTAGCTGGGACTACAGGTAAGTGTCACCATGCCTGGCTTAATGTTTCATATGTTAAAATACAAACTTAAAACAAACTGGAGGGCCCATCTTTTCTGCATCTCCCTCCTCGCCCACTACCTCCCCCCATCCTCAGTGTCCAGGAGACAGCTCCAAAGGGGACTTCACCAAGGTATTGGGAAAGGAGTAACCCTGTAATGGGCCACAACAGGACTTACTGGTGCTGCCCATCACAGGGGTGACAACCAGCAAGTCGCCCTAGGTCACAGATATGCATCCCTGCTGAAAGCCACAGGGAAGTGACTTTTGTTTAAGCCAGATCCATGCTGCTGGACCTCAGTCCCAGGGCTGCACAATACTGGAATTTCCCGTCTCTGGGTGATCAAATACAAAGGAGTTCCAGTTTCACTTTTCAAAAGACTTCCTGCCTTTCTCTTCACACCCCACATTTTCCTGCCTGAAGTATCCTGGATTTCTTCTTGGTGGCATCCAAAGCTGGGCCAGGCTGCTTTCTGGTTTTGTCCAGAAACTGAGCGAATCTTCTGGGATCAAGGGAATGGCAGAAGCAGTGGCAGGCTCTGTCCAGCAGCTCCAGACTGGGCTTTCCTTGATTTGTCTCTTCAGGCAGAAGAGGGACTAGGTCAAATCTTTATGTCTATCTACTTCTTTGCCTGAGAATATCACATCCTCTGTTAACACCACCCACATCTTTGTGTCAAAGAGTGAGCGAATGACCACCATCTGGCCACATTCAGCCTTCTTTCGACTGTTTTCAAGAGGAGTCTAGTAACCTCTCAGAAAGAAGCAGTTGTCACATCTCAATAGAAAGGCATGCCTCTCTTTCAGAAAATCTCACAATCAAAAAGACTTAGGTGGTTTTTTTTAATTGTTGATGGACCTTTATTTATCAATTTATTTTTACGTGGTGCTGAGAATCAAACCCAGTGCCTCACACATACTAGGCAAGTGCTTTGACACTGAGCCACAGCCCTAGCCCCAAGACTTAGTTTTTAAACAAATTAGGGGACGTAGCTTGAAATGCAAAGGCTTTTTCCTCTTAAATTTAATTTTTAGCAGTGTTCTTTTCACAAGATAACCTTCAGGTGCGTATGAAACATGAAATGATTTTCCATGGAAAAAGGCAGGATTGCCTACGTAACTTTTAAGACACCTTCCTGCTCTGAGAGTCTGACAATATATGTAATGTGAGGTGCTGCCCCACCCCCTCAGCCCTATGCACTCCCAATACCACCACAACTACCCCACCCTCATGTGGCCATGACCAGAATCATCCCACATCTGCTTCAGAGACCAATGCCAAGCCATACCCCTTTAGAGAACAATGAATTCTAAAAGGTAAAGAGTAAAATCCTGTGTGTGTGCACATCTGTGTATCATCTACATGCATGTGAAGCCTTTGGGTACAACACTGGTTGAAAAAGTAGGTGAGGGGAATTAAGTTTAGCAGGCAATTTAACTTAGAATTAGGGAATCCTAAAATGTCAGTGCTGGAAAATTACATTTTTAAAAAACTTCTATATGTATGTAGGGTGGTGAGGGTGGTCTGCAATTACCTGCTCAAAGCTATGACAGGCATTTGATAAATGTTGGTCTAATTTGATTACTATAAAAGAATAGAGGTAGGTGCTGTGGTTGTGGCTCAGTGCTAGAGCACTTGCCTAGCATGCATGAGGCACTGGGTTCAATTCCCGGAACCATATAAAAATAGAAACAAACAAAATAAAGGTATAAAAAAAAATAAAAGGGAGCCACTCTTCCTCAATTCCTCTTCCAATTAGATGTCTAACTGCTTTTCTAGGATAAGAATTCATTGAGTCAAGGGTTGTTTTCCTAGAAAAAAGAAGTCAGTGTAGGGTTTTAGAATAATTGCAATTTTGTCCAATTTGGGAGAGGAGAGAGGGAACCTAGATTAACAAATAAAAAATGAATCACTTTCAAAGTGCCCTCCCAACACAGAAGATTCCTTCAAATGCTTAACTACCCCCACCTGCAACGTGGTGGTTCAGAGCAGGACCTCAGACCTCCAGCCAGGCTCTGGGTCAAGCTCTGGCTGCCCGTGAAGACTATAGGATGTCTTTGCCCAGCCTTTGCAGCCATAGGCCATTGAATGTTTGAGACCCTCAGTAGTAGAGTGCCCCTGGCTTCAATCCCCAGTGTTGGCAAAAACAAAAACCTATTTATACAGCATTTATATTATATAAGGTATTGCAAGTAATCTAGATGATATAAAGTACAGGGGAGGATATGCATAGGTTATATGCAAATACTAAGCCATTTTATATAAGGGAATTGAGCATCCACAGATTTGAGTATCTTTGGGGAGTTTGGGAACAAATTCCCCATGGATAATAAGGGACAACTATACAAAAAGTAAACTACATACTATAGAAATCAGACATCTTGACCAAGTAATCAAAATCAGCATCACCAATGGAGGGCAGGATGGATATCATGTACCTCTAGACAGGATGCCCTGAGAAAGACACCATATCACTTAATGATGTTGTGACCAGAATATATAACTTGAATCTAATCAAGAGGAAACACCACATGCACCAAAAATAGAAAAACTCTATTAATTTTTATAAAAGGTGGGAGGGATGACTACATAGTTCAAAAGTCATAAAAGAGAAAGGAAAGTTGTGGAGATGTTCAAGATTAAAGGAAAGTATAGGGACATGACAACTAAATACAATACTGTATTATATTTATATGATCTTAGATTGAAATTTTTATATCATGTATATATAGATAGATAGATAGATAGATACTAGAAACAATTCAATAACAAGTCATATTTAAATTTTATAAGAAACACACAAACATTAAAACACTGGTTACAGAAAACAGAATAGGATGAAAAACTATAAGGTATGATTTTTTTTAAAGAGAGAGAGAGAATTTTAATATTTATATTTTAGTTTTCGGCGGACACAACATCTTTTTTTTTTTGCATGTGGTGCTAAGGATCGAACCCAGCGCCGAACGCGTGCCAGGCGAGCGCTACCATTTGAGCCACATCCCCAGCCCAAAGCTATGATTTTCCTTTTCATTAAAGACCAGCACCCTTTGAGAATAATCAAGTCAATTAGCAATACTCATCTGTACTGCAATATAATATATCCAAAGGAAAGGTAGTAATTGTACTGATTTTATTATTTTTATAAGCCATTTTTGTCTTTCTCCCACTCAATGCAAAGAAACAAAATATTATTTTTTTTAAAAAAGTCACTATTATGTACCCAAAACAAAGGGTCTGTTGCATCTTTTGATACTGGGCAAGTTCCCCTACATGAATCACTTTAGGTCATCCACCATGATGAACCCCTTTCTCTCATAGGATCAGTCTTCATGCCTAGATTTCTGGGCTGCCCAATTTTCTTCACTGCACTCCAGTGACAGTTTCAAAAAACAGGTTCCTCTGCAAGTCCCCTAGATTTAATTTTGCACTGGCAGAGTAAAAAACTATCAAGGACACTATTGGGTCAACAGCCAAAATTGAAATATGAACCGTCAATATGACAACAATATTGTATTAATTTAACATTTTGGCACTGATAACTGTAGTATAGTTCTACAAAAGAATATTCTTATTCTTAGGCAATACATACTGAAGCAATTAGGGATCAAGGGTCTTGATATATACAGCTTGCTTTCAAAAAGCTCAGAAAAAATTATGTAAGCATGGAGAAAGAACACAAAAATGATAAAGCAAGCAGCATACAAGTACTCTCTGGGTTATTTACATTCTTGCAACATTTCTGTAAGATTGAATATATTTCTAAATTTTAATGTTGTACCTATCAAAATACAAGATCATGAAAGTAGTAAAGAAGCCATAAAACATTTTTTTTCAGGACTAGGGATTGAACCCAGGGCAAGCACTCTACCACTGAGCTATACACACAGCCCCCCATGAAAGGAAATTTTAAGAATAAAAAATAAAACTCCCACAAATGACCCAATTAGGAAATGGGCAGAAAATCAAATAGACAAAGAAGGTACACATATGGCCAATAAGCAGATGCAAATTAGCTCAACATCATTACTTGTTAAGGAAATGCAAATCAAAGCCACATTGAGACTCACATTTATGAGGAGGACTATTATGAAAGAAAGAAAGAGAAAATAACAAGTATTGATGAAGATGTGGAAAAATTAGAACACTTATGCATGGCTGGTGGAAATATAAAATGGTACTTCCACTGTGGAAAACTGTATGGCAGGTCCTTAAAAAGTGGATGATAGAATTATTATATGATCCAGGATTTTCACCTATGTTAATTACCCAAAATAACTTAGAGATATTTTTATACCAATGATCATAGCAGCATTATTCACAGTTGCCAAAAGGTAGAAGTTATCCAAGATCCCACTGGTAGATGAACAAAGCATAACACATTCATTAATTCCTAGATATACTACAATGTAGATGAACCTTGAAGCAAATCAAAAAAGAATATATGTTGGGGCTAGGGTGTAGCTCAGTGATAGACAACATGCTTACCATGCATAAGGCCTCTGGACTCAATCCCCAGTATGCAAAGGGGAAAAAATCTTTTTATATGAGGTATCTAGAATAATCAAATTCATAGACACAAAGTAGAAGAGTGGTTTCATGGGACAGGAGAAGGATGAAATGTGAAATTACTATTTAATGGATACAAAGTTTCAGTTAGGATTGAAAAAGTTCTGGAAATGAATGGTAGTGACACAAGCACTTAACACAGCTGTATATTTAAAAGCAGTTAAGGTAGTAAGTTTTATGTAATGTGTATCTTATGATAATTAATGTTTAAAGGTAAAATTTATGGATATATTTTACCACAATTGAAAAAAAAGAAAAAAAAATTTACAAGGCCAAGATCATTTCACTAATTTTGACAGATATCGATAAAGAAGAACTACCCAAGCATGTTGGAAAGAAAAGAACTTAGTAAAGACTCAGAGTTCCCAAGGTTCACTGTCACATTGTGAGCAACATTGAAGATTCTCCCAAGATTGCTCTCCAGTCTTCGACAGCTGAGCACTATAGAAACCAGGAACCTAGTTCTCAACATTCTGGGGTGAACCAGCTTTATAATTTACAGAGTCCTTTATTCATACATTATTAAGAATGTCACATGCAAAGGATTAACAGAAGTGAGTATGTGTTCAGGGCCAGTGTTTACGGACTGCTTGGTCCTAAGGCTATCACCCCCAGTTCAGCCCAGGGAGAGAGAGAGCCAGGAGGATGGCTTCCTGATAGTAGCTATTTGTAAATATTCCCACCATGGCTGACTGAGAGCTAATTGTCAAATTTTCAGGAAATCTGCAACCTGGTCGATGTCATGTTGATCATTTGAAATCAGCCATGGTGGGAATATTTACAAATGCTACCTATCAGGATCCATCCCTCCCTGCTCTCTCTCTCCCTGGAGACTGGAGGTGGAAGTAGACAGCTCGTAAACACTGGCCTGAACAACACTCAACTTACTGTTAAGGCTCCGTGGAACCGCTTAATGTCTGATGGAGTAAATATTTCTTCCTGTCCTTGAGGCAATGATTCAGTTTCTTTGTCCACGGGAGGTGTCACTTCCTGGGCAGCTGTAAATAAAACCACAGGCAGAAAACAAAAAACAAAAAACAAAAAACAATTCACCGTCTAACTAATACTAATCCAAGACAATCAATCATCAAAAGTTACTATTTTTAAAGAGATTTTTAAATTTGCAATGGCATTTCTTATGGAAGTCTACATAAATACTCAGAAAAAAAATGTGAATTTATAATTATTTTTATTGTTGTTATATTTTTATTTTTTGTATTTCATATATTCTTTCTTATTATTCCTATTATTTTTATAATTTTATTAACTCCTTAAAACTACCATATATTTTACCAAATAACATTTCATAACTTATGGTACTTAATGTTTCAGATAGTTGAAAAGATTCCAAAAGGATTTCCTCAAAAAATAATATCAGAAGTCAGGCTACAAGAATAAAAAGAAAGAAAAAAAAAAGACAAAAGAAAAAACATTCAGAAGTGGTAGTTAAATGTACATATCCATAAAAAGGATTTATTTGAAATGATTAATAAGAATAAGCTAACTATATCTGTATTATATTCATGGAAAATGTCAGGCATATTGGGTGGGGAAAAAGCAAGTTACAAAATATAATTAGCATGGTCCTGTTTACACATACATCACACACACACTCACAGTTGTTTCTATACAGAAGAAAATCTACAAGAATATATTCTTTTTTTAAGTTATTTTTTTTAATATTTATTTTTTTAGTTGTAGTTGAACACAACACCTTTATTTCACTTGTTTATTTTTGTATGTGTTTCTGAGGATCGAACCCAGAGTCTCACACGTGCGAGGCGAGTGCTCTACTGCTGAGTCACAACCCCAGCCCACAAGAATATATTCTAAACAGTGGTTATCTCTGCAGAATAGGTTGGCATTGGAAGGAAGAAGAGAAAGATTTTTATCTTCCATACTCTGTATTATTTTCATTATTTGAATTTTTATTTAATTTCATTATAATTACATACATTATTTTTAATAATACATTTAAAATATTAAAGCAAACAACAAAGTTCAGGTAAACTCAGAAAGTGAGCCAGATGACCTTAAATAAAGCCAGGTCTTATCAAACAGAAGGGACTTGGACTTTAGATCACATAGAAGAGTCTGAGCTCTGCACACCCTTTCTGTTCAGCCTTTCACAGTCTTTCATCCTAAAGGCAGAATTAGGCCCAAACTCAGGATTGTAGAAAGCCAACATTAAAAGAGTAATAATACTTGCCACCCGAGCAGACCACACAGATAGGTTTAAAAAAGAAACAGGAGGGCTGGAGTTGTGGTTCAGTGGTAGAGTGCTTGCCTCAAATGTGTAAGGCACTGGGTTCGATTCTCAGCACCATATATAAATAAAAAATAAAGGTCCATCAACAACTAAAATGAATAAAATAAATACATTTTAAAAAAAGAAAGAGGAGAATCAGAACTCTTCTGATATACTCAAGACTCTCTGAGGCAGATGTAAATGCTGATCACACAGAAACCAGTGAGTCTCCTCCAGAGTTCAAATATCTACAATAACCTGATCCCCTGCCCTGTATTTCTTTGTGTGGGAAAAATGGGTGAGTAGAAAAAAAGACACATTGGAGTTCACTTGAGGATTCCAAATACTCTTTCAGTATCAACTTCCTACTTTTCATTTCCTATTTGATAATGTGACTGAAAGAACTGTTTTTATTTGTCATAATAATTTTAATTAAATTTACATTTATTTATTGTTTTAGTTATTGTTTGAGATTTTATCAATTTCACAAGAGTATATTTTGTTTCTCAACTTATTTTGTCTTCATTGAATTCTTAGAAGGAAGCTTCCTCTTGGCTAGTTTCATTTTTAAAGAAAGAATTTTGCATGCTAGATTAACTCACTGAACAAAATATGGGTATAGCAGAGAAACTTCCCAAACATAGTCATGAATTTTTATATATTGCTCTTAACAGTGGAAATAGACCCAGAGAAACTTTATGTTTATGCTAAATATTTACTATTTAGCATATTGACATTTGTCAGGTATAATTCCTGCCCTGTGTTTCCACCTTTACATAATATCAAAGAAAAACTATCTTTGTAAGACATACCAAAGCTCTTGTCTAGTGTGTGCAATGCCCTGAGTTCAAGCCTAAGCACAGTCAAAGAAAAAAAAAAAAAAAAAAAAGAATGAGCTAGCTATCTCTGCCTTATATTCATTTGCCTAAAACTACTTTCCCCCACTAGAACATAAGCTCCAAAAGGGCAGGAGCTTTGCAATATACCTCCAATTTATAAAATAATGCCTGGGCTAAAGTATGCATTCAATAAATATGTACTGAACGAACAAATGAGGAGATTTCTGGCTTTCCCAAGAAAATATTACCAAAATGATAAGAAAACCTCCTACATATAAACATGGGGCAAGTAAGCAAAAATAAGCTGCTTACCTTTCTCTCTTTTATAGTTCTCTATCTTCCTTAGAAGGAAAGGTGCAACCTTTTTAAAAACTTTCTCCAGTAATATCACATTATCTTCATCTATTTCAGTGTTTTTTTCTAGGTCGGCGAATAAACTTAGAGAACTCTGCAAGAGAATCAGTAGAGTCACATTTACTTACCTTCTGATTATCATTCACTTGTTAAACACTACCTGCATGGACACTAAGCACCAGGTTTTGCAGTGATGAATATGGTATAGCATCTGCCCCCAAGGGGCTCAATTTACCAAGCAAATCTCTACTCAAGCCATGTTAATAACAGACACCAAAGACACATAACTCACTGTAAGATAGGAATAGTGCTTGTTATAGATTAGCCTAAAAACAGCCCAATGAAGTAGATACTGTTATAATCTCTATTTTAAAGATGAAATAACTGAAGTACAGAGAGGTTTAGTAATTGGCTCAAGGTCACAAAGCCAACAAGTGGCAGATCTGGTGCAATCTAATGTCAAAGTCTGTTTTATTGGCCAATGAACTATACTGCCTCTAACTCACAGCCATAAACGATATCATTGATTGGGGAACCAGAAAAACAGGGACACCAAAGAAATGAGGGGGAAAATGGGAAGAACATCACATTTGGTATTTTAGAAGAAAATATCTATGATGTTATCCTGTGTGTGGGGGGGGATGGAATCACAAATTGGCTAATATGATTTTAATATAGATTTACATATGTGGTGGAAGGTACCATAGACCTTTCAGAGATTAGAACTTAATGTATTGATCAGGTTATTGCAAATATGAACAAAATTATATCAGAGGCCACAGAAAAGAGCAATCAGAAAGAGAACATCTGAACGCCATCTAACTGCACACGTATGCATTGGCCAGGTGGGAACAGGTAAGGGAGAGTCCAGTCTCTGTTAAACAGTTTGAAGTTTGAAAAATGCCTATGTCCTTGGGAACCTTGGAAAGAGGCTGGAGTACAAACCCCAATGAGCCTTAGGCCATGGCTGACACGGCAGGCTGGTGTCAGGCCATGGGGAACACACACACCACAGGAGGAACTGGGGCAGGAGTCCCATGGGTCAAGGGCTGCCAGCAGTGATCATTAAAGAGAACAGGGACATGATCAGATTTGTCTTCCAATGGAAATTTTGGAAGTAGATTGAAGTCAGAAATGGATTGAGAAAATATTGGCTGGAAGATTAAATAACCTGGTGAAGATGATCAAGACCTGGTCTAGGACTAGTGATGGAAAAGCAGAGGAGACACTGGACATCTCTGAAGCATAATTTGGTGGGCTTTAGGGATCACTTGGAACTGGGTGAAGAAATGAGGGAAGAGTCCAAGATGTCTTCCAGTGGTGACAATATTCATTTATTCCTCATTCATCCATCCCGCATACCAGCCTCCATATAAGTTGCACATGGGCATCGAGGCTTGAATTGCATGAAGGATGACAAGGCCCTACTGACAAGGTGGAAAAGGATATGCCATGCAAATACAACCAAACTGGAAATTGGTTATTAGGAGGTACTTGGTGGTTTCAGCAAGAAAAGTTTCATTGGCACGATACAGGTGGAAGCCATTCTGGAATACATTGGAAAATGCCTAAGAGTTGAGTTAGTGGAGAGAAGAGTATGTGTAGACTACTTTTTCAAGAAGGTTAGCAGTAAAGGTAAAGAGGAAGCTATAGCAGCAACATGTAAAGAGACAGGGTTAATAAAAGTCGCGTGTGTGTGTGTGTGTGTGTGTGTGTGTGTGTGTGTGTATGTGTTCCAACATGGCACTCAAATCACAATCCAGGCAAAAGGCCAGAGTTTCAAAGTCTTAATTGGTTTCTGTCTGCATCTGGTTAAAAAAAAAAAATGAATTTTCGAGAAATTCCAGAAGCAGGATGACCGGAAAGGCAAAGATGTGTCACTCCACAGTATACAGCTGGTCAAGGAGCAAAGTAGAAGAGAGGTGTGGAGGAAGAATCTTCCCGAGTTAATCAGCCGGGCACAAAGGTCAGAAGGAACTCCCCCACCACCCTTGCACCATGTCCCGCAGCAAATAATACACAGGTGAGCTTTCTGGGAACCTTGAAACCAAACTCCATGTCTTGACAGCAGCCTACCAGGAGGAAAAAAAAGGAATTAAGACATGATCCCCAAAAACAACGATGGAAATCTTATATTGTATAAGAACACACACACAAAAACACACAATTAAAATGAAGCCCATACATGGGTTTAAAAACACCACCCTGGCAAATACTAGCAGGACATTCCAAAAGTTCTTTATTTTGATTCTTCACTAAAGAGCCAATAGGTTTGGGTGTAGTTTCCTGTACATCAGCCATCTATGCTGAGAGCTGTGCTGAGGATGCAGTTCTAGACAGTTGTTCAGGTCTCACAGGAAGTGTGCAGGCAACTATACTGCCTAATTGTGTAAGAGAGCTATCAAAGAGGAATCCCAGAATACCCTATAGAGGTCATATACCCCCCCTTTTTTTAAGAGAGAGAGAGAGAATTTTTTAATATTTATTTTTTAGTTTTCTGCGGGCACAACATCTTTGTTTGTATGTGGTGCTGAGGATCGAACCTGGGCTGCACGCATGCCAGGCGAGCGCGCTACGGCTTGAGCCACATCCCCAGCCCAAGGTCATATACCCTTTTGATTGAGCCCAGTGGTACTCATCTGTAATCCCAGCTCCTTGAGAGGCTGAGGCAGGAAGACTGACTTTGAACCCAACCTGGGCATCAGAAAGACATTGTCTCAAAGAAACAACAATAATAAAAAGTCAGTTTTGTCCCCATGGAAAGGCCATAAGAATTTAGAACCTTTTCCTTTTGGTTGAGGGGTATCCAGGTCCTCCTCCAATGGCTATAAGTAAGTTATTTCTTCTTTGATAATTCTTTTGCAGTTGCAATAGTAGATAATGCAGCCTCTTTAATCCCTGGTAAGAAACTCCTCTGAGATACTTAGAAATTGTCCTCCACATACTTCAGAGTCTGGCCTGATTGCAAAGTCCAGGAGAGACAAACCCCAATTATCAAATCATGACTCAGCCACGAGTATATCATGAAGAATTTGACTTCCTTAATGTTGGACTGAGAAAAACATATCAAAAGAAAAAACAAATCATCTGGCTGCTTGAGCATGGGCTTTTGTTGATTGACAAGCTAATTTAGCAGGAGGAGGAATGTTTGGAAGGCTTGCTCATAAAAATGATCCTGTGTACACTCAAAACACAAACAGTGATCTAGGATCTGTGCAACCAAAAGAGAAAGAACACTCTCCCCAGCTGTTCTGGGTGTAAAAGCTCTGCAGTGTGGAGCATTGCAGGGACTCCTTCAACAAGTGCTTTTTCCCCCACCTCTCACTCCCCACCTCAGGTTGCAAGGACTTCTGTCCAGGACGGAGGGAGGGCTGGAATAATGAAAGAGGTCTCATTTTATTTATAAATCCAGACACTGGAAAAATTGTAGGAAGATGTCCCAGGTTGGGAGAGAATGTTATTAGAAGCACAGGGAGAGCTTTTTAAACTGCAGGCATGTCCAATGTTGAGAATTTAAGCATTTAAAGAAAAATGCTATCAGTTCAGCAGGCAGTCAGGTTGCATCACTGCAAACATGAGCACTGAAACACTAGGCAGAAGCAGAGAACACCTTGGTGCTTTATAAAAATTATCTGAAATCAAATGCTTGATTTTTTTATTTGTCTAAGAGCTCACCCCCCCCTTCTCTATGTGCACATACACACACACACACACACACACACACACACACACACACACACAATGTTTATAGAACAAGGTCTAAATTAGGACTAAAAGGGGGAAGGGGAGTATAGCATAGAATGGCTGTATGCTCTGACATAGGGAGAGGATGGATATAACATGAGCAAATAATTTTCCAACTATGTGAACAATCATATTGGTAAAAGAGGTAGGAATATATATTCTGAGACTGTGGTATGTGTCATATGAAATAAAACAAAAACAAAGATTGTCTAACATTGTAATTCTATCATCCCCTTGAAATAAGAACCAGGATTCTCAGTGTGAAAAATAGGAGATGCAGGTATAATATAGAAATGATTAAATAAAAATCTAATGGATATTAGTTTGAACTGAAAATATAAGTGGAAGTTATGAGATATTTTGTATTTTAAAAATTGTTCTCTCTCTCTCTCTCTCTCTCTCTCTCTCTCTCTCTCTCTCACACACACACACACACACACACACACACACACACACACACACACATACAGTTTCCTAGCTCTATCCTTTGGGAAAAACAATTAGGAATAATTATCATCCCAGAATCAATGAATATCCCCAGTACCTAATTTGCAGTCTTGAAATAACACTTCTCATTATAAGAAAACACTGCTTTATAATATAAAGAAGGGATGGATTCTAGGACTGAGCAGAATGTTTACAAAGTGAACCTGGGACATCTTTGCCAGATAACAAAGAAGTCTTTAAATACTATGACTGAAGAACCAATTCAAAGAGTCTCCCAGTGATCAAAAGAGAAACAATTTGAACCTCAATAAGGATAATTATTGCAATGGATTGAAATACCTCAAATATACATAAATCCACGAGTTCACCTTTATATATGTTTTTATAATGGGCCATCTTCAAAAACTTCAGGAAACCTATTAATTATCTAGAAAACTACACAAATAAAAAAATAATCAAAGATTTATATGTAAACTGTGTCACTAGGTAACCAAGTAATAGATGAGGAGAAAACAAAATAATAGAATTTTAATATCTCTATTTTGCAACCTCCAAAGAATCAATCTATAAAACCGTTGAAACCCAACAATTGCTATATATTTAAAAGAGGAAAAAAAAACCAGAAATGGTTTTCTATGAAAGATCATAAAACCACCTACAGTCTTTCCAAAAGTCTGATGGAGCCTCAGAATGCAGCTGCCAGGTTGTGAGAAATGCAGAGGACAGAGGAGCAAGCTGACCTACACCAGGAGAGCAGCATCAGAAAAGCTCAGACACTGCCCTAGGGCTCTTCAACAGGAAAGGGCTGAGAAAAATAAAGAGAGGAGGGGAGGGCCATACAGCTCCTGGTCGGGGCACTTGCCTGGCATGGGCAAGGTCCTGGGTTCAAACCCAGGTACTGGAGGGGAAAAAAGAGAAAAGAAAGAAAAGAAAGCAACTGGGGGAATGGAACTTAACCTACAGATTCAAAAACTCTTGAAAGAAGAAAAACCGAAGAAGACTAAACAAGAGATGTAGGGACTCCCAGTTAAGTGAAAAAGTCATCAAGAAACATAACAATGCAGTTCTAAAAAGTCAGGACAGTGGTTACCTCTAAGGGCCAAGAAGGAACCTGACTGGGACAGGGCAAATGGAGCAATTTCCAGAGTAGATGGGAATTTTTAATATTTTTTTCCCTGCATTTCTTTTTTTAAGTTCTTGTCTATTCACTTATTTTGAAAGCACCCAGATCAGGAGCACATACAGCAAGTTCAGATGACACATTGTACAATATGATTTTGCTAAAATGCAAAATGCGGTTTCTTGACCTAGGTGGTGGTTTCAAGGGTATTAGCCTTATAATAGTGCATTACTCTGTATGTTTTGTGTCATTTTCTATACCTGTGTTCTGTTGGTTGTTTGGTTGTTTTTGTTTTTTTTTACCATAAAAAGGCAAAAGAAAAAATGTGTAAAAAACAAAACCAGAAACGTATAAGATGAAAAACACAGGACTTCAAGGACCATCTAAGGGAGAAAACTAGTAGATTCTGACAAGAGCAACAACTATGAAAATGTTATATCTTTGCACATCACCTTCCCAGTTCTTTAGTTTCTCCTGTTACCTCTCCTAGTTATTACTGCAAAAATCTCATAAAAGGAAAAGGCTCAGGGACTGGACATGTAGCTCAGTAGGACAGCACTCGCCTAGCATATGCAAGGTCCTGGGTTTGATCCCCAGCACTACAAAAATTCTATAAAAGGGTTCAGGTAGCTTTCTCAAACAGAAAGAGAAGATAGAGGATGGCGTCGTCATTACCCCATTTTGTAACAGATTCCACAAGTCAGAGCTAAAATATGAATTAGACTCAGTCCCCACCCTTAAGGCACGCACAGCCAATCCTTGGAAGCAAGAAACACAAAAGGGAGAGTAGAGAGTGACCAACAGAAGAATTCAAAAGGCTGAAAATGACTCAAAGGTTATGGTCAGAAGAGACTGAACCCGTTCAGTCTCAGACATGATTCCAGGAAATTTGTCTAATGAATTACGTAGTACTCATTTGACCCATCACATAAAACTGCTTCCCACTCCCCAGTGACTTTCTCATGTTATTTCTCAATAACATGAGTTGACCCAGGTTGATGCTTCCATTTGGAATCTGGATGGTGGATCCATGACTGTTCACTTCATGACTGCGTTTCAATACTTCTACCCATGTTACAAGTATTCTTTTGTCCTACTGAATACTGTTATATTCTTATGTACTTACATAACTTCAAGTCTAATAAAAACAACAACAAATAATACAATGTTATAGGGTAAAATTTGAAAATCTCCCCTTCTCAAACTAGCTAACTTGTTTGTCATAAGTTATTCAAGTCAAAAAATTTTTAACATTTACTTTTTTAGTTGTAGCTGGACACAATACCTTTATTTTATTTATTTTTATGTGGTGCTGAGGATCGAACCCAGGGCCTTGCATGTGCTAGGCGAGTGCTCTACCTGTGTTCTGAGCCACAATCCCAGCCCTCAAGTCAAAATTTTAAAATTTAATTTGAGGCTTGGGAGATACACATACAACAATTGTGCTGCCTTTAAATATGACCAATACAGAGAAAACAATTCTGTTAATCTTAAAACCATTCCTAGTAATTCAACACACCTGTGCAGCCCTTTACAAAACATTATCAAACATTTGTTTCACTTGATCTTCACAAAAACCGTACCTAGGCTCCCTCAAAACCCTCACCTGAAGTAGGTGATGAACACAGAACTCCCGCTCTGCTATTGCTTACCACCTCTTCATTCCCTTCTTGTGCTCCAAATGACTTTTATACCATAAAACACATGACTGTCAAAAATAGTATTTATTGCACAGTTAAAATGCCAAACACTTCTGCTAGTGCTTTTTGCACATTATTTCATCTAATTCCTCAGTACTAGAAGGAAGTGGTAAGATTAGATTCAATTTGACATATAAGGAAATACAAAGTCAGAAATGTTCAATCACTTGGCTACAACAAAGGGTTAGTAGCAAAATCAGGACTAGAATCCAGGCCCATCCAATGCCAAAGACAGTGTTCCTAACAATGATCCATGGACCAAAGTCAATGTTCCTAACCACATATGGTACTGCCTCCCTTTTTCAAAAGAAGAATCTTCCTGTGTCAATCATGGGTGAAAGTAGTGCTTGCCTAAATCCCCAGCTGTAGGATTCACTCACCGTCAAGCCTTTGGGAATCTTATCTGCCAGCAGAAAGATGATTGCTTTCAAATTCTCTTCGTCAATGCCTTCTGACAGTTCAAAGAGTAGTTTTCTACGAAACACATCCAAAAGGACAAATGAAGCCTTACACTTGCAGAGGATACCATGGTAAATCCAGGGCTTTCACAAATGTTACCTGTCATTTGAATGATCAACACTGGGAGTGGACAATTATGACTCTCCTTTGATACATTCAAAAACAAAAACTCTGAGCCTCTAAGTGACCTATTTAAATTAAGATAACACAGTGAGAAGTAGAGGCAGGCTGGCTGATTCCTGGTGCAGTGCTGTTTCCGTACTAGGAAAGTATAAACCCAGATTCAGCATGCTTTCCCATCTGACTCCATTCTAGAAATTCAGGCTTCATTTACAGGCCCTTGTTAGAGAGGACCTGATGTTGGCCAATATACAGCCCACTACATATTTAAAAAGGCACATTCACACACTAACAGATGCCAGAAGCATCCCTCAGATGTTTAGCTGGCAGAGGGCAGCATGGAGTTCTGGAATTCATCAACCCTCCACTGGGATCAGCTTCAAGGCCAAGGCCTAAAGGGCTGTAATCTCCACAAAACATCCTTTGAAGGTGGCTTCTCCTCAGGTTCTCCTAAGTGGATGCTACAATATCTATAGATAGTTTAAAACACTGTTGTCAAAGGTGTGGCCATGGTGGGCCCCATGCTGGTATTTTACCTTCTTGGCAAAATGTCTGTATGATATTTTATCTTTCTGGGTTTCTGCCAAAAAAACGTATAAAAATCTATAACCAGACATGACATATGTGATGTCCCCCAGAGATATATTTCCTTTTTCATTTTGCTTATTTGACTCCAAGCATTCATTATTTCTTTGTTTAAGATCCTTGAATATAAGGAGCATCCCAGGAGGAAGAGCTTCCTGCCCACACAGAGTCTGGGAACCCAGAAAAGCTCAGGACTCGCCACCTGGTGTGGCTTCATGGATAGTGAGCAGCTCAACAAAGGAAAGCCATGTTCAAGCCCAGGGCTGGGTCTGGAAACTTCATAAATCTCCCAACCATCTGAAACTGAGAAGTCTCCCCAAATAGAATCTCCTGGTTTATCCTTTTAGGGGGTAGAGAAGAGAAAGATCTTAATTCCAGCTTTCTTTCAAAGCGCAAAGGCCAGAATGCACCCTCCACAGAAAAACCCTCCAGTCTTTCTCAGACACCTCCTCACCTGAATGGAGACAGCTTCCCTCGGATGGGAAGAAAACATTCCACCTGCTGTTTGGTGTAGTCTAGGTGCCGCAGCAGATAATTCTGCTTGATGGTATAGAGGAGTTCTGCCAGGAAGAAGGTGTCTTTTACACTTATCATCTCCCCTGTCGTGAGATAATCAAAAAGTTGCAAGGCAGAGCTGCACTTATCCATCTTATTCTGGGGGATGAAACCTCTGCAGAGAAACTTTAGGCTTTCTACATCTTGAACCTTCAGTTCCAAATCGATAGCTAGAAGCTTCTCTCGAAATCTCAATTGACAGGTTTCATCTGAACTGGAATCCAGACTTTGATCTTGAGATGTGGCCATCCTGAAAAAGAAAATGGGGAAGGAGGACTCAGAACTGAGTGAGACACGGGGCACGCTGGGTTCTGGATCCGCCCTCAATTCTGGCCTGCTTTGTTCTGGGCGTTTGCCAGGCTCGCTATGATTTCCAGCCTCTTCTGTTTGGGGCATTAGAATTCTTGGAGGTGCCAAAAATTAAAATTATGCTGGGCTACTTCAAAACCCCACAGCCCAGCCTGCCGTATGGATGCACACCTGTAATCCCAGTGACGCAGGAGGCTAATTGTGTAGGATCACAAGTTAAGCGGGAGGCTAATTGTGTAGGATCACAAGTTAGATCCTTGGCACAAAATAAAAAATAAAAAAGTACTGGATGTAGCTCAGGGGTAGACCATTTGTGTAACATGTGTGAGCATCTAGGTTCAATCCCCAGCACCACAGGGGAAAAAAAAAAAAAACAGAAAACTCTACTCCAACATTTATAAGTTACTTTCTAGGAGATTTGGAGGGAGTTTTATTGGAACTCCATTTACTCTGTTTTCTCCAGCGGGAGAGAGTTAAGAGTGGGGAAGATACAGCACAATTTCTCAGGCCCGGTAACCTGGTTGGAACTTGTAAGCTTCCCAATTGGCAGAAACGACACTTAAATCTACTTTTTAAGTTGAAGAAACAAAGCAATCTTGGCTTGGTGAACATTTCAGAAAGAACAACCTAAGACAATCAGGTACCCTGAGGGACAGAATCCTTAACTACAGGTTGCTAACGCTAACCAGCCTTTATCTCACAACAAGGAAGCCATCACCCGTTTCTTCCCATCTACCGAGAAGAAACAGGTGGGGTTGTTTTTTTGTTTTTGTTTTTTTTAATAAGAAGTGCTCAAATTAGTGTTGGGAGTTACAAAAAAAAAGTACTTATCTACCTGATCTATTTATAAACTCTAGGATTCTCTACACTGAATTTCATTCTACTCAAAGGAGAAACGCATTGATAAAGATCTTCACTAGAATCTTATTCATTCTATAATATACTGAGGTATGAATTCATTTTGCAGGATTTCAGCTATTTTAGAAACAGGAAAATACTTTCTAAAGGTAGGAAAAAAATTTCAATAACAAAGAGTGTTTATATCAAGGTGATAAAACTTAGATATTATAAATTTTCTTCTGGGCTTCCATCTGAGTTTCTTTAATTTGAATAGATATTACTTTTGTTGTCAGAAAAAAAAAAGAAAAAGAAAATAGATGGCATTGTGGTGTGTGCCTGTTGTCTCAACTACTTGTCTTAGCAACATGGCACAGCCCTACCTCAAAAGAGAAGAAGAAGGAGAAGAAAAAGATAAAAGAAAAAGAAAAGCTTTTCTATTTTAATGAAACATGAGTTGGTGTCTGTGCTTCTGGTCGTCCTGAGGTCCACCAACTGGTTGCTTAGAGAACCTTTTGGGGTCTTCCACATCATCTGCCTTGTGTTTTCCTAAGATTCTGACCCCTCGCCTCAGTGAGTCTGACAAACCTGTCTGGACTAGGGTACATCTGCCGGTAACAGGCTATGTTGAAGACTTCCTGGTTTTCAACTAACTTTCATTTTCCCCCTGGTACAGCAAAGACATCGAGGCAGAAATAATGTCGTTGCTGACAATAAGGATTTTTGCAAATTTCTATGGCCTGAACAAAGGAGAAGGTCAAGCCTGAACCTGGAAGCGGGGTGGTGGTGGGGGTTACTCACATATCTTCCGCTCTAAGTTCCACCAAGCCTCTGGAAGGAAAAGGTTCTCTGAAGAATTCCTTAAAATGAAGTTTCAAAGAACCTTGAATCCTTTATGCGCTCTGAGGTCCATTTGTGTAGCAACAGAGAACCCAAAACGTGCTGTCGCAATTGGTGTGGAGAACGGTGACTCTTAACTTCCTGCTTTTGTCATTGCTCCTAGGTTTTTTCTCTCCCTGTCCCAAACTAAAATAATCTTGACTAATAGCACCTCCTAAAGGCCAATGTACACTTGGTTACTCATCATAGAGCTCAGGAATTCCCCAAGTGGGAAAAGGCAAATGGCTCTGGGATCCAGGAGGTACTCCAGCCATTCCTTTAGATCACAATCCTCCCAAAAGGGAACAAGTCCATTTCCCTACCCATCTCCTTCCCAAACTCACTTCTCCTTTAAAATAAAACCAGAAAGCTCTTGAAACAGTAGTTATCTTAATCTTTCCTTGAGTATGTCCATGTGCAAAAAAATAAAAAATTTAAGTAAATGAAATATTTTAAATAAATGAAATATTTTAAAAGACCAAAAAAAAAAAAAAGTGAAAACGGGAGACTATAAACCTATTTGGAGTTTCTTGCAAGTGAATTAATTAATAGTAAATGACACTGATAGTATCTGCATTCTCAACGTTTTCGATCCAACAGGAAAAAGAGATTTTGAAGACAGTATTTCTCATAATAAAATAATAGGAAATATTTGCATTATACCTATCATGTGCCACTCATAGAGTATTGACAAATATTTACTTAATTAATCATCCCAACAACACTCTAAGATTAAAACTATTACTATGGCCTCTGCTTTAAAAACGTGAAGATTAAGGCACAGAAAGGTAAAGTAATTTGCCCAAGGTCACGCAGTGAGCCAGAAAGCAATATTTAAATGGGCACGTTTGACCATACACTGAAATTAATTCAAATGTGCAGAACTATAGAAAGAGGTACAGAAGCTTAGGAAGATGTTTATCTCTGGAAAAAAGCAAGATGTAAGATGCTTTTTCCAGCAAATGTGCTAAAGTGCCGTTCCATACTCTAGACCTCACCCAGAGAGTTTCAGTATTTGACAAAGACAAGTACTGTAGTGATAGTTGATAATGCCACTGAATTGTACATTTAAAATTATTTAAATGAGAAATTTTATGTTATGTGTATTTTACCACTTGGTGGGGGGTACTGGGGAGTGAACTCAGGGGTATATCCCCAGCCCTTTTTATTATTTTTAAATTTTGAGACAGTGTCTCCTATGTTGCTGAGGCTGACCTCATACTTGAGATTCTCCTGCCTTAGCCTCCTGAGTTGCTGGGATTAGAGGCATTTTCCACCACACCTGGCTTACCCTAATCTTTTTTTTAAAAGATAAAGACAGATAAACCCTAAATCTTAGTCCTCTGATTTGATTAGAAATATTTTGTTCCTTAGGCCATTTGGGGGGGAGGCAATTTTATAAAACTATCATTTCTTTCTCACATTAACTCTTTCAGCTTTATTCAATAATATTAACTATTTTAGCAAGCATTTCCTAAATCTAAAGCATGGAATTCCATTGGAAAGCAAAAGGGAATATTATACAGTGCTGGCCTTCCTTGATAACTATGACACTACCACTTTTTTATCCCATCTCTAATAAACTTTTATTAGCCACTTTCTTCTTTTGTTAGCTTATTATCTACATTCAATAAATGAGGAGACAGAGATTCAGAAAGGCCAACTCTCTTGCCACCATCCCAAAACTGGGAAGAGCTGTTAATTCAGGCCCAAACCCAGGTCTTTCTGACTCCAAATCTTATATTCTTGATCCTTAGGCTACTGCTGGCTGTCACTCCCTATGTCACCACACAGGATCTGTAAGAAGTGGGCAGGGTGTGGTGGTGCTAAAAATGGGGCTTCCCCTCAGTGTCACACAGGCCCAAAGGAGTCTGGGACAAGTCTAAACAAGGATGCCTAGGAGGGAGAGGTATTTGATTTAGGCCTGGAAGGAAGGAAGGTAAAACTTAAGCTTTTCTCTTAGTAATCCTAGTAGTCGCCAATTTACCAAGGGGAGATAGCAGGCCCCGTGGGTATCAAACTTCTCCCCTTTAGAACAAAACCCCCTGGGGCACGCTGCTGAGCTGACAGTAACATGAACAATTCTCAACCTCTGCCTGAAGGACAGTCAAAACCTTTATATCCTTTCATGGTGATGGGTGTCAGCTACTGCTCTGGTGACTAAGGGGAAACGCCTGTTTCTCTTTAGTTCCGCTTTGGGAAGCAGAAATAGTAGACCTGATTGGGTTTTCCTTTACCTCCAAGCTCTGGTCCAAGTTCCCCAACCTCAGAGACTTTATATATGAATGAAGGATTGACACCAGGATAGAGGGGGTGGGTGCTCCAGCTAGAGAATAGCTCAGTGTGCTGAAGGTCCATCCCAGTTCTTGAGAGTCCTCAAAAGGGCCTGGGGTAGCAGGTGCTTTTGATTTGACACCTTCCAACTTCCAAGACTACCTCCTCCACCATGTCATGCTATACCTTTACCCACTCACTCAGAGACCTTCCCAGAACCAGCCTTAGATGGCATATGGGAGTTAAGTGAGATTAAGTTTCGAAGTTTCTGTTAAATTATCTTCCTTCCAGGCCTAAATTAAATATATCTCCCGCCTAGGCATCAGGAGCAAGCGATGAGGCTGGGTAACTTCTTGGGCAGCATAGCACAAACAGCAGCTGCTGATTTTTTTTGCTGAGAAACTTACATAAAGACTGTTTTTAAAATCAGGAGTCCATAGGAATTCAGGACACAGGTGACCTGAAGTCCACAGCCTCTCCATAGAAGGAAAAATGCATGATCAATATTTTGATTGGACTAAAGCCTCCATGGATACCTCATGAACACTGAGTGCCTTATTGGTCAGGGGACTGACTTCCTTAAACCCATCCATCCTTGTGAAGCCAGAATTAGACAGGCAGTCAGTATAGATAGGTAAATCACATCAGGTCAGATTGAGTCAGGCCAATTTTAAGTAACTCTGGGGAAGTTGGAGACTGTCCCCTGAGTGATTGACATGTTAATTCTTTTGTGGTTCTGGGGATTGAACCTAGGGCTTTGTGCATGTGAGGAAAGCATTCTACCAACTGAGCTATATCCCCAGCCCTGAAATGTTAATTCTTTCAGAGCCCTTCCTCCATCCTTAACAAGAACCTGCCCCTGCCCCTACAGGGAACTATAAAGTTGTTAATTAATGTGTTCTGGGCTACACCATCCTGCCCTTCCCCCTTCGGCCCTCCTGTTTCCCACCTTTTGCCCATCCCACTAAGCATTCCTGGGCCTAGTCACATTTGCAAGAAGGAGAAAAATAAGGGGAAGAAGGCAGGAGAGCAAAGAAAGCCTAAAACATATTTAAAAAAGGGCAGAACACCTCACTTCTGGGATACCAGGATACCAGTTATGCCCTCTTCTTCCTCCAGGAGAAGTCTATGTTACCCCTTTTTAAATAAATCCTGCTTTATATGCTTGCCTCGGTGTGCTTCTCTAATGTTATACTTCAACATGTGAGGGAGCAGAACTTGTCCCTGATAACCGGCGCTATTACTTGCCAGGTGCAGTGTTGTACACCTGTAATCCCAGCAATTTGGGAGCCTGAGCCAGGAGGAATTCAAGTTCAAGGCTAGTGTCGGCAATTTAGCAAGGCCCCAAGAAACATAGTGAGGCCCTGAGAAAGTTAGCAAGGCTATAAGCAACTTAGTGAGACCCTGTATCAAAAATAAAAAATAATAATAATAATAAAGAGGGCCAGGAATGTAGCTTAGTGGTTAAGTGCTTCTGAGTTAAATCCACAGTATAAAAAAAAAACCACCACCACCACCAACAACAACAACAAAACACCTATCTATCCATACAAACCTCTAAACAATAGCCATTTGTGAGCATCCCTCATCTCCTTGGGATCCCTCCCTCTTTGGGAGCTCTGTTTTCTTTCTACTAGTCTAATAAATCCTGTTACTTTACTCTGACCTTCTGTCCATGGATTTCATTCTTCAAGTTCACAAGACAAAGAACCCAACACCATGTTCTGTGTCACACCTGCAGAAATTTCCAAATGAACTGAAAAGAGGCTGTAGCTTGACAGGTTAAATGTGATCCATCTTGTGGCCACTATTGGACTAAAGGACACTAGAAGCTAGGTGATTCAAAAGTGACAAAACCTTGAAGTTTCATAAGAGACAATATTTCCTGGCAGTGGATTGGCTAAGCAACTAGGAGGAAGTGGTTACATTTGAGTACAATATTTTTCATGTTGCTTAAAAAAAAAGAAAAAGATAAAGCAGAAAAGTCTTCCAGATTAGTTTGTTGTTTCTAGAACAAAACATAAGGACAAATCAGCTTTAATATTTTATTTTATAATTTTTTTCAAAAGGGCAGCATATAACTTAGCCATATCTGTTAAAAGCTACAATAAGACAATAAGAAATGTCACTAATAGCAATGTATGCAAAAGAGGAGTTCCATTAAGGTGGCCATACACCTCAAATTGATTACCTTCAAAATCTCAGGAGCCCTTTCTGTGTAAATTGGCAAACCGAACCTAAATATTATATGGAAATGTAAGAACATGTAAGTTAGTATGGCCAAAACCATTTTTATGGGCTGGGGATATAGCTGAGTTGGTAGAGTACTTGCTTCACATGCACAAGACCCTGGGTTCAATCCCCAGCACCACACAGACACAAACACATACACACACACACACACACACACACACACACACACACACACACAATTTATAAAAAAAAAAAAAGAGCATGGATGACTCACACTTCTCAATTTCAACTCCTACCACAAAACTGCAAGAATCCCACAGTGTCAGGGGCTGAAGCCACAGACATCACAGCTTGTCCCTGTTTCCCCTCCCCCTTCCCTTCTCAGGTTGACTTCCTGTGTCCCCTGAACTCAAGATCCAGGCCTTGCCATATCCCAGATACAAGAAAAGAACCCTGTGGAGGAGACCAGTGAGGAGAAGCAATGAGGATTAAGTAAGACTGGAGATGACTAGAGTTACTAACATGCTGTCACAATGGGCAAAAGTTGCGACTTATGCAGTCAAAGCGGAGAAATAAAGAATGTCCACAAGCTTCTGCCCCTTTCAATGCTTTGTTCACTCAAATAATTTCACTCTATAGGATTCCTTATCAAGGGAATGACAATCCCTAATTCGAGGCACTGCAATAGACATAATCAATTCACAGTAAACAATTCTAGATTAATTAATTCTAAGCCCTGCAAATAATCCTAGATTAATTAATTCACAGCAAACAATTCTAGATACATTATTTCTAAGCACTGCAAACACACTTAATCATGATAGGCTCATGACAGACATTCCCTCTGCGTGCTAAATTCAAGTGTCAGATCAAAAGTCTCAAGCCTTAGGCTCTAATCTGGCAGATAGATGTACACTCACTTAGACCACAGTGATCAGATCAGGAACCAAGACAGGCTTCTCCTGGGGTGAACCTGACAGGCCGGTTGAGGAGGTAGACCTAAGGAGAAGTTGCGGCTCTCACCAGAGTCTGAGAGTGTTGAGGAAGATACAGAGGGTCAGGCAGATGAGAAGAGTTGGGATGTCAATCCAAGTCCTCATTAGGCTCTTCAGCTTGTGTGCATCAGTATCGGCTAGCTGAATGTCTATTTGTTTGCTCTATTATTTATACTACATTTGGGGGCTTTTGACCTCCCTTTCAATCCTTATCAGCTGCTACTGGATTTCTCAGGGACATCATTTACCCTAGGGTTAAAACATCTAGTCTGGTGATCCCCACCCTGATCTGTGAGGACAGCCTCCCAGAGGCTTCACTCTGAGTTTCCCAGGGTCGGGGTAAGAGACTTGTTTGTGTCTGAGGGCCATATGGGAGAGGAGGGCTCCGTTAGGCATGCCTGGTGAGACTGCAGGTTTCAAACTGGAGTTTTAAAAATGAAGTTGCTTAGGCTCAAGCCTAAGGCCATCCTCACACATAATAATGAAGGCAAACCTGGAAAAGACACCAACAGAGCCGAGATGAGAAATCTGTACCCCTAGGCAATGGGGCTTTGTCCACCTGTGGTTCTGTGATGAAAACACAGTGCTGGGGACACAAGAGAAAGATGAGGAGAAAAAGCTAAAGGCCAAATATCCATGCCCAAGGCTCCAACTTCCTCATAGAGATACCGAAAAGCGCCAAAGTACCTTGACTCAGGAGATTAACCATGACCAAAGCCAAGAAGAAGCAGGTACCAAGCACAGACCAGATAAGAATCTGGTGACGGGTGACCACATCCTTACCTCACAGGATTCACCCCAAAGTCCTTGCTGGTCACCAGCAATCTTCCTGGGTAACTTGGGCCCCTCCCCCATCCTCACCCACTGGGCACCTCCTCAGATCTCAGCTTCCAGCCAAGAAAGACTGAGATTCTGCTAGGGGCTGCTGAGAAGGCAAGGGGAGTAGAAGAGGGGCACTGAGATCATTTCTTTGATTGGGACTTCCACACCTTCACTGTAGCCCAGGTAGGGACCCAGAAAGAGAAAAAGACGGGATTGGATCATGCTGCAAACTTCTTATTGTGAGAAACTGGGAAGACCTGATTTCTCCTTTTTGAAAGAGAATGTCCCCAAATTGGTTAAGTTGAATTAACATGGCAGGTTTAACATCCCAAGACTAACCTGACATAGTCAAGAAAGGTAGATAGAATGAGATGTGTTTTCTGTGCTTCTAAGTGTTTTATCACTTAAGCTGCTACTGCTCATGTTTCCATCATGAGAGGTGTTTTAGTCAGTTTTTTTTTTTTTGCCACTATAATCAAAAGACCTGACAAGAACAATTTTAGAGGAGGACAAGTTTATTTGGGGTCACAGTTTTAGAGGCCTTAGTTCACAGATGGCCAACTGCATTCCTTTATCTCTGCCTGAGAAGAGGCAGAGCATCATGGCAGAAGGGTGTGGAGAAGGAAAGTAACTCAGGACATGGCAATCAGCAAGCAGAGAGAGGAGCTCCTCTCACCACGGACAAAATATATACCCCAAAGGCACATCTTCAGTAACCTACCCCCACCAGCCATACCCTACCTGCCTACAGTTATCTCCCAGTTAATCTATTAAGTGAATCAATGCACTGGTTAACCCAAGCTCTCTTAACCCAATCATTTCACTCTAAACTTTCTTGCATTGTCTCACACATGAGATTTTGGGAGATAAATCATGTTAACTATTAAAGGAAGTTTAGAGAACCGTCAAAAAGGAAAACCAATTTGCTCACTTAAAATTACAGGGTCCATTTACCCTCCTTTATTTAGTATCTCTTACAGTTTGCCCTGGTTTGCAAATAATGTAAAAATTGATGAACATTATTTATGAAAAATGGGCACCTCCTTTCTCTCTTTCAGCACACCATTTCTGAAAGGTTTCTGGGATATGGGTCTAAGAGCACTGGTTTAGGAGTCAAAGATATTTGGGTTCTAGTTCCTCTCAGTCTTGTCCGTGCCATTGGATAACTTGTCCAAGTCATTTAACCTCTCTGCTTCTCTGTTTCCTCATCTGTAAAATAGAGTTAAATATGTGTGAAATTAATGCTGATTCTAAATTTCTATATCTTCCAGCAGAAAAACTTTGTGCTAGTTCATCATAAACTAAAAGTGAGAAAAGCCCATGGATGAGCCTTTGCATTGTACACTGAGAATATACTACAGAGGGGAACTATTGCGGACTATATAAAGAGAAAGGAAATTTGAGAATGGAGGGCTTTAAATACAGGCAACAAAACCTTGTAGATATCATGGTCTTGAGGTCCAGGAAAATAAAAAACTTCTAAGAAGTTAACCATGGAAACTCTGCCTACTTTCTCTGCCTACATCTGGGCCTTAGTTGCTGAAATGCTGCCCTGGCAGGAGAGCCGATGGATCTGAGGGAACATTCTTAGTCCTGCCTATGTGGAAACCCATGTTTTAGACATAATTAAATGCCAGGTGCATTATTAGGGAGAGTGAAAGAGAAAAACTGAGCTAGCCCCCAGGGCTTAAAGCTGGGAAGCACTGAAGCATCAGCTATTTAGGAAATGATTCACCTTTGGAGAAATCAGGGAAAGCGGTGCAGTCAGGAAAACTAAAATTTGCCCTGTTAGAGCAGGGTATCTCACCTCTTATGCAATAAGGAGAGGTCGCAATCCTGATTCACCAACAGGCTGAAACATAGTGTTGACCAATAATATTCAATCTGGTTATTACCATCTTGGCCTGAATCTTATTAAATGTAACCTACTAGCTAAGACAAAGAGGGCCACGCTGAGGATGACTGTTCATGCTGAGAATGACTGTTCAAGAGAGCAAGATTCTTTCATCCTCTCATGCCCTTTCACTTTCAACATTCTCATGTGTCAAACATTTAGTCCATTGAGAATGACTGGTGAATTTCCTAATGTGGCAGCAGGGCGGGGATGGGAGAGTGGGAGGGAATGGGTGTGTCTATATTTCTCTACTCACTGACTGTTCAGTTTTCTGGCTGTAATTCAGATTGGATAGGAAAAGGTTGTGAGAGGAAGAAATGGAGAGAGCAGGATCCCTGGATTTCTTGGCCCCCAAAAGCCTTGACTGTCACTTGTAATTATATATATAATTTTTCTGTTTCTTTACTCCATTTCCACAAGCTGTCATCCTTAATCTAAAGTCCATATGGGAAAGGGAAAATTCTAAACATCATAGTTATGTTATTAAATATAAATATATATATGTACATAATTTTGTACATTTAAAAGAATTAGAATCATCAAGATAATGTGGTACTAGCAAAGGATGGCAGGTAGAGCAATGGAATAGAATTGAGAAATACACTCAGAAATAAACTTTTACATTTATAGTCAGGCAATTTTTGATGAAGATGACAAGATAATTCAATGATATTCTTTTCAATAAGTGGAGTTGAGGGGATCCAAGATGTCAGGCTAAAGGGAGGCTGCATCCTGTGTCTCCAGGACCTGGAATTCAAGTAGTGGGAATACTGTTTCTCTATGAGTGATTAGAGGACCCCTGACAGTTGCTCCTGTGCAGGAATCACAGCCTCTGCACTGCAAAGGACTCCTGTGCAGGACCTCCTTCTTCCCGGTCCTCCAGTACCCGAGTAGGACCACAGGCATTAGCACCGGAGCAGGACTCTTGGCTGGCTACCTGTGCAGAAATCCCAGCCACTGCTCCACAGATGTCAGACACTGCCCACATGCAGGAACTCTGGCAGCCTTTCCTGTGTGGACCCTCATCTACCAACGTGGGGCTCCTCAGGTCACCTCCATCTTGGAGCACTGCAACCACTGCCACAGTCCCCTACATGTGGTGGCCTGCATCTGGGGATGCTGCACTGAGTCTGGAGAAAGCCACCAGCCACAATACTGCATACCACAGAGCCACATCTCAGAACATGCCACTCAACGCTGCCACCCGCCCCCACTCAACCCAGAACCCCATCGCTGAAAGCAGCCACCTTCATCTTGGGACACCTTCATCACCATCTTTAGTTGAGGCAATTCCCAGCTTGGAACACCAGTTGGGGCTTAGGAGCAATATCAAGATGCCAAAAGTCCCCAGCTGTCCCCATTCCCTGGCAGCCACTAACCTGGCAGGCACAGTGCCTGCAGCTAAGCGGCAGGTCTGTAGCTCACAAAACTGAGTCCTGAACTTCCCAGTGTAAAACAGGTCTCCATGACAGGTGTATAGCCCCTAGGGTGTAGCCCGCAAGACCTCCAGAGAGAAAGGTTCCTGATTGGGAAGTAGAAAGGGAGGGGATGAGTGAGATACAGTTTAGAGGCTAAATTAGAGACCAGGAATTGTGAGGTCTATAGGTGATATAAGGGGATAAGACCAGGTGCCCACATCACAGAAGCAGGCCCCAAAGGAGATCCTTGGACCAACCCTTCCACCATAATAAACTTCATCATCCTGAGGGTGGGGATACCAGTGAACAACAGACAACCTGACCTATTGGATGAGAAGGGAAGCTTGGAAAGATACTGATCTCCAACAAAAACTATCCTTGTATCTTCCTTCAAGATTTCTCTCTCTCTCTCTCTCTCTCTCTCTCTCTCTCTCTCTCTCTCCCTCTCTTTCTGCCCTCACATCCCCAACATTTGTGAAACCAAGTACTTTTAATGAATTAGGCTGTTGAGGACTGGGATGTCTGAACAGTATATTATAGTGGTGTTGTATATTCTTTTATCTCTCATTTTTACATTTTTACTTTCCTTAATATTTATTTTTTTTGTACTCTACTGTCTTTCCACTTACTTGTCTCCCCCATATTATTTTCTCTCTCTTCTCCTGCTACTAAGCAACTTTAGTTTCCTCTTTCACACTTTCTAAGTTCTGATAACTCTATATCCTCACCTCCTACTCCCTTCAATATCTCATCCTATACCTCATCTCCAGTTCTTCGTCCATCATCAGAAACTGTACACTCTTTTGCAAACCTACTGTTTATATTGTAGATAATAATTGAGAAAATATTGTAGATAATAATTTCTGAATATTCTGACAAAACCATAAATGTCTTAATAGCAGATATTTGATTTAAGATTGTATATCATTTGTACTGGAATCTGTTCACATTGATCTCCTCCTTAAAGGAGAGGTATTGGAAACCTGCAGAGACACCATAAACCTATAGGGTAAAAACTTTAAAGCACAGATCTGCAGTGCTAGAAGGGAAGACACATGGACACATGAAAAAACAAGGGAAGAAAGTGCCCCCAAACAAACCAAAATATTACATTATTAGAATCCATGGCAAGCACAACAGAAGAAATGGCAAAGAAGGAGTTCAGGATGTACATAATTAAAATGTTCTGTGAATTAAAGGATGATATAAGAGAGAAAATACAGGCAGCAAAAATAATTTTGATAAAGAGCTACTTAAGCAAATACAGGAAACAAAAGCTTACTTCAATAAGGAGATAGAGGTTCTGAAAAAAAAGAAATCATTGAAATGAAAAAATAAACCAAATTAAAAGCATCAATAACAGATTAGATCACTTGGAAGACAGGACCTCAGACAATGAAGAAAAAATATAATCTTGAAAAGAATGTTACCACACAGTGAAGATGGTGAGAAAACATGAGTAGAACATTCAAGTATTATGGGATAACATAAAAAGACCAAATATAAGAATTGCTGGAATAGAAGAAGGCATAGAATTCCAAACCAAAGTAAAGTATAAGAATTGCTGGAATAGAAGAAGGCATAGAATTCCAAACCAAAGTAATGAATAATCTATTCAATAAAATAATATCAGAAATTTTTCCAAATATGAAGAATGAATTGGAAAATCAAATACAAGAGTCTTACAGGACACCAAATTTACAAAATCACAACAGAGCCACACTAACCCACATTATAATGAAAATGCCTAGCATACAGAATAAGGAGAGAATTTTAAAAGCCACATGAGAAAGGAATTGGATTACATATAGGAGGAAACCAATTAGGATCTCTACAGATTTTTCAACCCAGACCATAAAAGCTGGAAGATCCTGGAACAACATATACCAAGCTCTGAAAGAAAATGGATGCCAACCAAGAATCTTATATCCAGCAAAACTAAGCTTTAGTTTGATGATGAAATAAAAACCTTCCATGATAAAAAAAAGTTAAAAAGAATTTACAACTAGAAAGCCTACACTACAAAACATCTTCAGCAAAATATTCCATGAGGAGGAAATAAAAAACAACAATGAAAGTCATAAAAGGGAGATATTACACTAAAGGAAATACTAATCAAAGGAGAAACCAAGTCAAGTTAAATACCAAAAATAAACAAATATGATAAATCATATCTCAATAATAACCTTGAATGTTAATGGCCTAAACTCACCAATCAAAAGACATAGACTGGAAGATTGGATTGAAAAAAAAAAAGAGCCAAAAATATGTTGCCTTCAAAAGACTCATCTCATAGGAAAAGACATCCACAGACTGAAGGTGAAAGGTTGGGGGAAAATATACCACTCACATGTACTGCAGAAACAAGTAGGGATTTCAACCTTTTATCAAATAAAGTAGACTTCAAGCCAAAGTTAATCAAAAGGGATAAAGAAGGACATTTCATACTGCTTAAGAGAACCATACATCAACAAGATATAACAATTATAAATATATATCCCCAAACAATGAAGCATCTACATTCATCAAACAAACTCTTCTCAAGTTTAAGAGTCAAATAGCACAACACAATAATTCTGGGTGACTTTAACACACCTCTTTCACCACTGGGTAGATCTTCCAAACAAAGCTAAAGAAAGAAATGATAGAACTCAATACTACAATTAATAACTTAGACTTAACAGACATATATAGAATATTTCATCTCTCAATGAGTAAATAAACTTTCTTCTCAGCAGCACATGGATTCTTTTCCAAAACAGACCATATATTATGCCACAAAGCAACTCTTAGCAAATACAAACAGTAGAGATACTACCCTTCATTCTATCAGATCATAATGGAATGAAATTAGAAATCAATAATAAAATAAAAAATAGAAGCTACTCCAACACCTGGAGACTAAATAATTTGCTACTGAATGATCATTGGGTTGCAAAAGACAGCAAAGAGGAGATTTAAAAATTCTTAGAGGTTTGTGCTTTGTATGTGTAATATGAAATGAATTGCATTTTGCCATCATGTAAAACAAATTAGAATAAATAGATAATTTCATTTAAAAAATTCTTAGAGGCAAATGAGAATATTGATACAATATATTGAAATCTCTAGGACACTATGAAAGCAGTACCAAGAGGAAAATTCATTGCATGGAGTTTATCCCTTAAAAGAAGAAACGGTCAACAAATAAATGACCTAACATTATATCTCAAAGCCCTAGAAAAAGAAGAACAAATCAACACCAAAAGCAGTAGAAGACAGGGGATAATTAAAATCAGAGCTGAAATCACTGAAATTGAAACAAAAGAAACAATTGAAAAAAATGACAAAACAAAAAGTTGGTTCTTTGAAAAAATAAATAAAATTGATAAACCCTTAGCCATGCTAATGAAGAGTAGGTGAGAGAAAATTCAAATTACTAACACCCATGGTGAAAAAAGGAAATATCATGATGGACACTACAGAAATACAGAAGATAATTAGAAATTATTTTGAAAATTTATACTCCAATAAAATAGAAAATATCAAAGGCTTCGACAAATTTTAGAGTCATATTATTTGCCCAAACTGAATCAGGATGATATACACAAGTTAAACAGATCAATTTCAAGCAATGAAATAGAAGATGCAATCCAAGAAATTAGAAGACTACAAACCAAGAAAAGCCCAGGACTGGACGGGAATACAGGTGAGTTCTATAAGACCTTCAAAGAAGAACTAATACCAATACTCCTCAAATTATTTCATGAAATAGAAAAAGAGGGAACACTTCCAAATTCATTCTATGAGGCAAATATCACTCTGATTCTAAAACCAGGCAAAGACACATCAAAGAAAGAAAACTTCAGACCAATATCTGTAATGAACATAGATGCAAAAATTCACAATAAAAATTCTGGCAAATTGAATACAAAAACATATCAAAAAGATAGTACACCATAATCAAGTGGGGTTCATCCCAGGGATGCAAGGTTGGTTCAAAATACGGAAATCAATAAATGTAATTTATCACGTCAATAGACTTAAAGATAAGAATCATATGATCATCTCAATAGATGCAGAAAAAGAATTCAACAAAATATAGCAACCCTTCATGTTCAAAACAGTAGAAAAACTAGGGATAATAGGAACATATCTCAACATTATAAAAGCTATCTATGCTAAGTCCCAGGCCAACATCATTCTAAATGGAGAAAAATTGAAAGCATTCCCTCTAAAATCTGGAACAAGACAGGGATACCCTCTTTCACCAATTCTATTTAGCATAGTTCTTGTAATTCTAGCCAGAGCAATAAGACCTACAAAAGAAATTAAAGGGATACACATAGGAAAAGAAAAACTCAAATTATCACTATTTGCTGATGATATGATTCTACACTTAGAAGATTCAAAAAATTCCATGAAAACTTCTAGAACTAATACATGAATCCAGCAAAGTAGCAGGATATAAAATCAACACCCATAAATCAAAGGCATTTCTGTACATCAGTGACAAATCCTCTGAAAGAGAAACCAGGAAAACTACCCCATTTATAATAGCCTCAAAAAAAATACTTAGGAATTAACAAAAGAGGTGAAGACCACTACAATGAAAATTACAGAATGCTAAAGAAAGAAATTGAAGAAGACCTTAGAAGATGGAGATATCTCTCTTGTTCCTGAATAGGCAGAATTAATGCTGTCAAAATGACCATACTACCAAAAACACTATACATTTTTTAATGCAATTCCAATCAAAATACCAATGACATTCCTTATAGAAATAGCAAAAGCAGTCATTAAATTAATCTGGAAAAACAAGAGACCCAGAATAGCCAAAGCAATCCTTAGCAAGAACAGCAAATCAGGTGCTGCATCACTATACCAGACCTTAAGCTACACTGCAGAGCAATAGTATCAAAAACAGCATAATATTGGCACCAATGTAGATCAATGGTACAGAATAGAGGACACAGAGACGACCCACATAAATACAGTTATCTCATATTAAACAAAGGTGCCAAAAACATATATTAGAGAAAGGATAGACTCTTCAACAAATGGTGCTAGGAAAACTGGAAATCAATATGCAACAAAATGAAATTAAGCCCTTATATCTCACCATGCACAAAACTCAACTCAAAGTGGATCAAGGATCTAGGAATTAAACCAGAGACCCTGCACCTAATAGAAGAAAAAGTAGGCCCAAATCTTCATCATATCAGATTAGGCCCTGACTTTTGTAATAAGACTCCTATAGCACAAGAAATAAAATTGAGAATCAATAAATGGGAAGGATTCAAACTAAAAAGCTCCTTCTCAGCAAAAGAAACAATCAGTGATGTGAATAGATAGCCTACAGAATGGGAGCAAATTTTTACCACACGCACATCAGACAGAGCACTAATCTCTAGGATATATAGAGAACTCAAAAAACTTAACACCAAAAAAAGCAAATAACCCAATCAATAAATGAGCCAAGGAAATGAACAGACACTTCTCAGAAGATGATATACAATCACTTAACAAACATATGAAATAATGTTCAATATCTCTAGAAATTAGAGAAATGCAAATCAAAACCAAGATTTCATCTCACTCCAGTCAGAATGGCAGCTATTAAGAATACGAACAACAATAAGTGTTGGTGAAGATGTGGGGAGAAAGGCACACTCATACATTACTGGTGAGACTGCAAATTGGTGCAACCAATCTGGAAAGTAATATGCAGATTCCTTGGAAAACTTGGAATGGAACCACCATTTGACCCAGCTATCCCACTTCTTGGTTTATACCCAAAGAACTAAAAAACAGCAGACTACAGGGACACAGCCACATCAATGTTTATAGCAGCACAATATACAATAGCTAAATTGTGGAACCAACCTAGATGTCCTTTCAGTAGATGAATGGGTAAAGAAATTGTGCTATATGTACACAATGGAATATTTCTAAGCATTAAAAGAGAATAAAATCATGGCATTTGCAGGCAAATGGATGGAGTTGGAAAATATTATGCTAATTAAAGTGAGCCAATCACAAAAAAACAAATGCCAAATGTTTTCTCTGATATGCTGATTCATAAGGGGGATGGAGAGTGGGGGGAGCATAGGAGGAATGGAGGAACTTTAGATAGGGCAACAGTGAGGTAGAGGAAGGGAGGGAGTTGAGGGAATAGAAAAGAAGGTGAAATGAGATGGACATCATTACCCTAAGTACATGTATGAAGACATGAAATGGTGTGACTCTACTTTGTGTACAACCAGAGACATGAAAAATTGTGCTTTATATGTGTACTATGAATTGAAATGCATTCTGCTGTCATATATAACAAATTAGAACAAATAAATTAATAAAATAAGTGGAGTTGAGACAAATGAGTATTTATATGCAAAAGAATGAGATTGAACCCTTACCTCACACCACATATTTTTAAAAGTCACAATGTATCAAAGAACTGAAATCATAAAACTCACAGAAGAAAATACTGTTGTTAACACCTCATTACCTTGAATAGGGTAATGGCTTCTTAGATATGACACCAAGAACATAAGCATAAGCAGTTGAACTTGACCACAATTTTAAACTTCTGTAAAGGACATCACTAAGAAAGTGAGAAGATAATCCAAAGAATGGGAGAAAATATTTACAAACCTTTATTCTGATAAGAGACTAATATCCAGAATTAAAAGAAAAGAATACTTAACAACTCAACAATCACCACAACAAAATCTACACCCAAACCCACAAAAAAACAAACCGAATTTAAAAAGTGAATAAGAATTTGAACAGCTATTTTTCCAAAAAAGATAAGCAAATGGCCAATATGCACCTGAAAAGATGCCTGTTTGACATGAATAGTTATCAAGGAAATGCAAACCAGAACCACAATGAGACACCACATCATGTCCAATAGGGTAAGCTTATAATTTAAGGAGGAGGGGGACAATAGCAAGTGTTGGCAAGGGTATGAAAAATTTGAACCCTAGTACTTTGCTGGTGGGACTGTAAAATGATACCCCGACTTGGGAAAACAGTTTGGCAGATTCTCAAAAAACTGAACATAAAGTTTCTGTAATTCTTAGCAATTCTACTTCTAAGTAGATGCCCAAGAGAAATTAAAGTATATGTTCACACAAAACTTGTACATGAACATTCATAGCAGTAATATTTTCAATAGTCAACCAGTGAAGCAATGCAAGCTTCCATTGATTGATGAATAAATAAGTGTGGCATATCCATGCAACAGAATATTTCAGCCTTTGTTGGAATGAAGTGCTAACACTCCACAGCATAGCAGAACACTATGAAAGAAGTGAAAGAAGTCAGGCACGAAGGACTATGATTTGTATGATCTGTTTACATAAAATACCCAGAACAGGCAATCCAAAGAGACAGAAAATGAATTACTTGTTATCAGAGGGTGGGGAAAGAAGAGAAATAGAGTGATGGATAATTGGTAGAGAGTTTTCTCTTTAAGTGGAAGGAAATTCTCTGAAATTAATGATTACTTAATTCTCTGACCATAATAAAAACCACTGAACTGTGTACTTGAAAAGGTGAATGTTTTGGAATATGAACTATATCTCAATAAAAAGACGAAAGGGAGACATAGGGTATGTCACAATTCCATGTCACAAACTACTTATACTTTATAATATAAAACTACATGAGTAATAATCTAAATTATGTCCAATACATTACTTGCTAAAGCAAGATCATGAATGTATCATAATATTTTATGAAACTTAACATTCCAGAGTCAATCATTTCTTCTTTATCAATCATGAATTCATTGAATGAGCATTTATGGAGTGCTTACTGTATGCCAGGCTCTGCATCAGCTTAAGTGCTTAAAAAAGCTATAAAGATAAAACTGCATTCAACTATAGCATGCTCATCAGTAAATGATGCAGAAGGGGCTGTGAGTAGCTCAGCAGTGTAGTGCTAGTCTAGCATGTCCAAGACTCTGGGTTCAATCCCCATATCACAAGACATAAATAAATTACAGCCTGAGATACAAAGTGGAAAGAAGACATGGAAGAGATTCATATGAAATTTTATTCTCTTCAGGAGAGGAAGCAAACGTTCCAAATGAAGAGATATTAGACCACGGACAATGGAAGAAGGCAATATTAGAAACAGACCTTGCACTACAGTTATGTTTTGGAGATATGGGGTAAGGTGGCAGGTTGGGGTCCAGAAAGATACAATGACCAGGACTAAAGACCCAGACTCAGAAGCTGCGGTAGCAGGGTTCCTTTGAATTAAAATTTCCAAACTTTTTTCCCTTTAATTTCCTGATAACCTGCATTTTCCACCCCAGCACCCTCAGACAAGTACCAGGGAAAGCTGAATTGTAACATCTCTCTGGCTAGCAAAGCCTGGATAAATCTATATATGTATATTTTCTGCCTTTTGTCCATTTACATTGTAATGTTTCTGAAGCACCAATGGAGGCAGATTTGACTGCCTTCCCAGTTCCAGTCAGACAGTAATTAAATACATTTTTCCTTTTTATATCATTTCTCTTATTTCTGATGTAGGCAGGTGACTGAATCCAGCCTTCTGAAACCCAACAGTGTCTGACCTGGAGTTCCAGTAGCCACCTGCCTCACCTTTACAGTTTCTCTGCCTTTATGACCTCTCCACTCAACTAGGACAATAGCTTTCACCCTGGTTTTGTACCTGCCACTCAACCACCATCTTTTTTGCAACCTGAAGAATCTCCTTAAACACAGCTTGGTCAAGATTCAAGATTCTCCAGTGCAGAGATAATAGAATTGCAGCTCAGTCAACTATCCAAAATCTTCATCTGTGGAAATTGTATCTTCATTTTCAGCTTCTTCAAGATTTTCCTCCAAACACTGTTGTCTCAGACAAATCGGATGACCCACAGAGTTACCTGTGCCCCAGGCCAGAGACCCTGCTGGGTTCAGGCAGACTGAATTCAATTGCCCACCAATGTCAGAAATAAGAGAAATGATAATAAACAGGAAAAGGGAATTTAATTGCAGTTTGACCCAAACTGGGAAAGCAGTTAATATGCCTGTGTGTCAAACATAAACATTACAATTTATAGGAACAAAAGTGAGAGATGTACATATGTGGACTTAGCCAGGCTGTGCTGCCCAGAGATGTTTCCATTTTGGTTTCACTGGCATCTGCTCGAGCCAAGGGTTGGAGCATCTCAGTTTCCATTCTTGGCTTGAGGAAATTGAGATGGAGAAATACAGGTTACCAGGAAATAAAATAGGGGAAAAAATAGTTTGGTATATGTAATTTAAACAAGTCCTCATTATAAGGAGCAAAAACCATAGTAGATACAGAACCCACCCAATTAGAAACTAGTTGGCTACAGGAAGATAGAAGAAGGGGGACTAGGGTGAAAATGATGTTCTGGTAGTGCTGTTAGCCAAAATTGGAGACATGGACAGGAGATTTGGAATAAGGCTTCTTAAATGTTGGGTGTATATTAAGTTTGAGGTACCAGAGGGAAAAATCAAGTGGGAAAATCTTCCAGAAATTGAAAAGACTTGTAGAAAGGAATGTAGGGCATAAAAATCCATCTTAGAGTCACTTGTATTGAAATAGTACTTGAAGCCACAAAATTGTCAAAAGACAAAATATAAATAGAGGGGGGAAAAAAAGAGTGATCCTCAGGAATATCCACATTTAAAGATCAGGAAGAGAAGGATAGCAAGAAGTCCTAGATAGAACTTCTGTAGTGGATCCTTGGAGAAACAGGGAGGAGGCAACCAAGATGAATGTCACCCTTGAACGCTGAAGACTTGTTAGAATGGTTAAGGTGAAATGCAGATGTCAGGGAAGTTTGAAGTAAATGGGCAAAGAGGAAGGGAGATAGTATAAACTAGTCTTAATGTTTCCCTAGGACAGGGCCCAAAAGAGAGGGAATTTATTCAACGAGGGAGGCAGAGTTTGCTTTTAGATTAAAGGATTGAAGAGAGAGGAAGAGACTAAAGATATAAAATAGTTGAAATCATACCCTATCTTGGAAGAAGGACTAAAAAAGGGATGGGAACCCTAGATATGAAGCAAGAAGTCCTTACCAAATAAGAAAGAAAAGATGGTTTTTTGTACCATTGTTTAAATATGGAAAAATTGTAAAAGACGTATCGACATGACCCCATGAATGAAAAGAAAGAGAAGAGGCTGAAGGTGTAGCTCAGTGGTAGAGCACATGTTTAGCATGCATGAGACTCTGGGTTTGGTTCCCCATATCACAAGAGGAAAAAAGAGAGAAAGTATTAAATATAATATTATGCCACTTGTGTTTAAAATAAATACATTCATCATGTTTAATAAAACCACTAGACTTTTTTTTAGTTTTTATTTTTTCAAGTATAATAACATATTGTTTAAAATGAAACAAACAATTCAGTCAAAATTCTCCACATTTCCCCAACATTGTATACTGTCAAGATGTAAGGTAAAGCTTCAGTGATCCAGAAGGTGGGGTAACTAACTGACAGAGAAACAGAAACAGACCCATACAAATACAACCAAATGACCTTCGAGAAAGAAACAAAGGCTATTCAGTAGAGAAGATGGTCTTCTCAACAAAGTGCTAGAACAAGTGTAAAAAGTGAATCCAGACACGGGCCTTACATGTTTCACACACAAAAAAATTGACTCAAAATTGATCATAGACCTAAGTGTGAAATACAAGACTACAACTTCTAGGAGAAAACACAGGCGAAAACCTAGATGACCTTGCATTTGGCAATGGTTTCTTAGATAAAATGCCAAAAGCACAATTCACAAAAGAAATAACTAATAAGTTGGACTTCACTAAAATTAAAATCTTCAGCTCCGTGAAAGGCATTATTAAGAGAAAGAAAAGATGAAAGGACTAACACGGCCTGGGAGAAAGTATTTGTAAGATACAAATCTGATAAAGGAGGAGGATCGCAAGTTCAAGGCCCACCTGGGCAGCTTAGTGAGACCCTGTCTCAAAATAAAAATAAAAAATGAAAGAGCTGGGGAAGAAGTGGTAGAATCCCCTAAGTTCAATCCTCAGTGCAGAAAAAAAAAGAGAGAGAGAGAGACAGGGAAAGGGGGGAAATGTTTTTAGAATAATGCATGTGTGAATCAATCAATCAATTCTAATCTCTCTTTTTCTTATTATTGAGGTGCAATTCACATGAGATAGAATTAACTGTTTTAAAGTACACAGATCTGTGACTTTAGTAAATTTGTAGTGTAGTGCAACCATCACTTCTATCTAGTTATAAGATGTTTTTTATCACCCCAAACGAAGCTGCCTACCCAGTAAGCATTCTCTCCCCATTCCCTCTGGGAAAGTCCCTAGCAACATACGATATACCTTCCGGGAACCCAGTTTTAGCTATTCTGAATATTTCCTATAAACAGCATCACAAAATATGTAATCTTTCATGTCTGACTTGTTTCACTTAGCATGTTTTTGAGACTCATCCATGTACTTTCTTCCTTTATACAGACAAATAATATTTTATTGTATGGATACATTTCATTTATATAAGTAAATATATAAAATGTGCATATATTTTGTTTGCCCATCTGTTGGTGGACATTGGATTGTTTCTACCTTTTGGCTCTGGTACTGTGTTTCTTAAGACATGCGTGTTTGAATTTTTTTTTTAAGAGAGAGAGAGAGAGAGAATTTTAATATTTATTTTTTAGTTTATCGGCGGACACAACATCTTTGTTTTGTATGTGGTGCTCAGGATCCAACCCGGGCTGCAAGCATGCCAGGCGAGCACAGTACCGCTTGAGCCACATCCCCAGCCCCAAGACATGTGTGTTTGAATTCTTGATTCAAATCTGCCATTAAGGTGGTCCTCCTGGTTATTGCCTAGGGAGTTAAGTTTATTTGTGGTACTTAGTAGATATCAGCTGACATTGCATAGGGATTTGTTGAAGAGAACTGATTTTCTTGTGTTTGCTTATTAAATATGTAATGAAGCCAAAGTAGAAAACCTTGGCTCTGGAGCCCTGAAGCTTTGGGGTAACACAATAAAAGAAAGAAAAGAAGCTGGGCATGATGGTGCACACCTGTAATTCCAGTGATTCAGGCAGTTAAGACAGGAGGGTCGCAAGTCTGGGCATCTTACCAAAACTCTGACTCAAAATAAAAAGTAAAAAGAGCTTTGGATGTAGCTTGTGGTAGAGGTACCCCTGAGTTCAATCCTCCGTTAATAAAAAAAAGAGGTTGGGGGTAGAAAGTGATTCTTGGAATAGGGAGGTTCTTGTGGCTCCCTCAGAAGATCAGTCATTCCATTCAATGGCCTTGATTAAAGTTCTACATTTCCACCTTTGCGGTTATTGCATTGCAAGAGAGGGCCCAGCAAGGAAAACAAGGAACTGTAGATTTTTAAGACATGGCTCTTTTTGAGTCATGATCTTGATTATCTTTAACCTTTCAAAATGAATCTGTCTCCTTCACACTTGGCTTTATGTATGTAGCTTTCAAACTCTTACTGTGAATTCTTATTCACCATGAACTCAATACAAAAGCTGTGTCTGTAATTTGAGTGACTCAGAATGACTTTTCCATGTGAGTCACACCTCTCAGGACGATTCTGTTCAAACTGTACCATCTTAATTAAGCATCTCCATCCTCCTCAAAAAAGCACAAAAGGATGAAATAAGAACAACAAGATCATCCATATTAAACATTTAGGCCAGCTCAGATTTAAGTGTATACATTTTAAATAATAATTAGAAAATAAAAATAATCATCTATACAAATTTCTTTCAAGCTTATACTAGGAACAAACATTCCAGATATTTTAATCAAAGAACAAAGCATTAGTTGGGCTAATCAGTTTGAGAGAAATATAAATTCTGATTTTTTTCATTCACATAAAAGTCCAGAGGTAGGTGGTCTAGGCTGGTATGGTGCATTTGCTCCTTAAACGTCCTCATTCAATGTTCAGCTATTCTTCACCATGCAGCTATTCCTGTAATATGGCCCTCCACAGTTCAACACAGAAGGTAGAGATCCAGCCATCAAATCCATTATCTAATCAACAGGATGTAAGAAGAGACAAATAAAGGGCAAGGGGAAAACATAGATATCTTTCAAGGAAAGGTTTTTTGTTTTGGGGGGGTTTTTTTGCAGCTGCCATAGTTACTTCTGTTACCTCTCATTGGCCAGACTTAGTTGCATGACCACATTTAGGTACAAGTTGATGTTTGGACAACCATATTCTTTAAGGCTACTTTACTAATTATAAATCGCAGCCAATTTGACAAGATTGACCTCAAATTCTGACTTCCTGGTTGCATAAGAAACAAGATTAATCCTGAAAATTTACACCTAGAATATGGGTGAAGAGAGTCTGAGATTCCTGCTGCAGACAGGAGAAGGTGTTCAATACCACTTACCACGATCTATTCATGGAAGAGAAGTGCAATAGTTTGGAACTTAAATGACCCTCAAAGGCCAGTGTGTTGAAGGCTTGGTCCCAGCAGGTGGCACTGTTGGAGGTGGTGGAAACCTTTGGGAGGTGAGGCCTAGTGGGAGGAGTTAGTTCCTTGGGGAGGAAGTGCCTTAGAAGAGGATATTGGAACCCAGTTCCTTCCTCTCCTTTTCTCTGCTTCCAAACTGTCAGCTTGAACAGCTTCCTCTACCTTGTGCTTCCTCTACCTTGTACTATTCACCACAACCTTAAACAACAGGGCTAAGTGACTGTGGACTGAAATGTCTGAAACCATAAGCCAAAATAGACCTTTTGTGTTTTGAAGCTGATTATCTCAGGCATTTGTTACAGTAACAGAAAGATGACTTACTGAAGGAGGAAAGAGTGGGGAGCCGGAATGGAACCAGGGTTGGGGAATCAGTCCTCACAACCAGCTCCTGAGAGAAGAGTCCGTGCGTGAGTTGCAAGTTTCCCTGACACTGAAATAGCGGATAGAAAGGAAACAGATGTGAAGACCAAACTAAAAAGAAGAGGAAAGTTTCATTAACAATGAAAAACCAATGAGCTGCCAGGCCTAGTGATGCATGCCTATAATCCCAGCGGCTCCGGTGGCTAAGGCAGGAGGATCACAAGTTCAAAACCAGCCTCAGCAACAGCACAGCACTAAGCAACTCAGTGAGACCCTGTCTATAAATAAAATATAGAATAGGGTGGTAGATGTCAACAATAGCACAGCACTAAGTGCCGAAGTCTGGCTTGGCACAAATCAGGAGCCACTTGTCAAAAAGAAACTAACTTTATTTTTAGAACTACAAACGCCAAACAAAACAGCTCCAGGGAAAAACCCTCAGAGCCCAACTGCCACCACCGGCTTCCACAAGCCTCTCACCCCACACCAGCCTCTCCACCTCCCCATATCCTCCTGCTCCTGAGGCCGATTGGCTGGGTTGCGTGGGCAGAGCCAAAGAAGTCACCCAATGAGCAGCTCCGTGGAGGAGCCAATCAGCTAGATGTTGCTGGGGCCGCTGTGAGCCAATCATCAGCTGGCAGTCTGAAGGGCAGGGAAACAGCCCAATGAACATCACCGCAGAGGAGCCAATCAGCTAGATGTTGCTGGGGCCACTGTGAGCCAATCATGAGCCGGCAACTGGAAGTTTGCTGGCAGCTGGATCATCAGCTGGCAGCTGGAAGTTTGCTGGGGCCCCTTTGGCTGTGGCTCTCAACACTAAGCAACTCAGTGAGACCCTGTCTATAAATAAAATATAGAATAGGGTGGAAGATGTGGCTCAGGGGTCGAGTGCCCCTGAATTCAATCCCTGGCCCCCCCCCAAAAAAAAGAACCAATGAGAAAAAAAGTTGGAAGAAACTTCTTAGCTTTAATATATAAACCAATATTAGATGATAATTTGGAAAAGAGAAAAAATATATACCAGTCATAATTCTGTCATCCCTACACTGTTACCACAAAAGGACCCAGCCAGATATAAACTTCACAGATCATCTCAGCCTTTTATTCAGTGGGTCCATGGGAATGGACAATTTTAAATAAAAATTTTTCGTGTGATAACGTTCTTTGTAAAAACAAAGAACTTGTTAAAGGTATGGGTCCTGAAGTGACTCTTCACAGCTTGAATATCCCAGCTCGGGGGGACCGCAGGTAACTGACTTAACACAACTTTGCCTCATTTTCCTCATCTATGAGTGAGAAGAAATAATATGCTAATAATACCTACCTCATAGAGCTGTTATGAGGATCAAATAAAATAATTTATTTCAAATGAGCTAATAACAACTCAATTAATGAAAGCTCTTCCTATTTTTACCTGATTTTACTACCTACATAAAATTTCATCCTATTACTGAACAGATGGCTAATTATCATTTTGAGGCTATCAAAAATTTGAAATATTTTAGTGCACTTTTCTCTTTTTATACATATTTTTCTTTAAATTAATTTTTAATTGGTGCAGCATAATTATACATAATAGTGACATATTCATACATGCACATAACTTGGTCAATCTCATTCCTTGTACCTTCACTTTTCCTTCCCTCCTCCATACCCTGGTCCCCTTCTTCTACTCTGCTGGTCTCACTTCTAATTTCATGAGATGCCCCACCCTCTCCTTTTAAATTTTTTGCCCTTTTTTCTCTGTCTTCCACATATGAGAGAAAACATATGACTGACTCTTGACAATTTCTGAGTTTGGCTTATTTTGCTTAACATAATGTCCTCAAGTTCCATACATTTTCCTGTAAATGACAATTTTGTTTTATGGCTGGATAAAACTTCATTGTGTATATATATATACTACACTTTCTTTGTCTGTTCACTTGTGAACCAATGCCTAGGCTGATAGCTTGGCTATCACGAATTGTGCTGCTATATATGTGGATGACTTTAATTCTTTAGGATAAATACCAAAGAGTAGTATATTTGGTCATGTAGGGGTTCTATTTCTACTCTTTTGAAGAACCTCCACACTGATTTTCATAGTAGTTGTACTAATTTACAATCTCACCAACAGTGTATAAGTGTTCCTTTTCCCCACATCTTCTCCAACATTTATTAGTATTTGTATTCTTTTAAAAAATATTTATTCTTAAGCTTTAGGTAGATACAATATCTTTATTTTACATTTATGTGGTGCTGAGGATAGAAACCAGTGCCTTGTGCACGCTAGACGTGCACTCTACCACTGAGCCACAACCCCAGACCTAATATTTATATTCTTGATGATGACCATTTCAACTGAGATGAAGTCTCAATATAGTTTTGATTTGCATTTCCTTGATTACTAAAGCTCTTGAACATTTTTTCATTAATTTGTTGGCTATTTTTATTTCTTCTTTTGAAAAGTATCTATTTATTTAATTTGCCCATTTATTGATTGAGTTATTTTGTTGTTTTTGTTTTTTGGGGGGTTCTTTATATATTATGGATATTAATCTTCTGTCAGAAGACCAGCTGGCAAAGATTTTCTCCCATTTTGGAGACTCTCTCTTCACCCTATTAATTGTTTCCCTTTCTGTAAAGAAGTGTTTTAATTTGATGCTGTCCCATTTATTAATTCTAAGTATTATTTCCTGAGCTTTAGGAGTCCTATTGAGGATGTCATCACTTGTGCCTACATGTTGGGAGTGTTGACCTTATGTTTTCTTCTAGGAGTTGCAAAGTTTCTAGTCTAAATACTACGTCCTTGATCCATTTTGAGTTGACTTTTGTGCAGAGTGAGAGATAGGGAATTACTCTCATTCCTCTGTACATGGATATCCAGATTCCCAACATTAGCTGTTAAAAAGGCCCCAATATATGTTTTGGTGCATCAAGAATCAGATGAAAATATCTGTGTGGGTTTGTTTCCATTTCTCCTATTCTATTCCATTTGTGTATATGTCTGTTTTTATGCCAATACCATGAAATTTTTGTTACTATAGCTCTGTATTATAATTTGAAATTAAGTTTTGTGATGCTTCCTGAATTGCTCTAATTGTTTTTACTATTTTGCATCTTTTATTCTTCCTAATGAATTTCAGACTATTATTTCTAGTTCTTTAATAAATTTCATTGGTATTTTGATGAGGATTGCAATGAATCTGTAGATTGCTTTCGGTATTATGGCCATTTTAACAATATTCATTCTGCATATCAAAGAACAGGGAGGTCTTTCTATGTTCTAAAGTCTTCTTAATTTCTTTATTCTGTGTTCTATAATTTTCATTGTAGAGGTCTTTTTCCTCCTTGGTTAGATTTATCCCTAGGTTTTTGTTTGTTTGTTCATTTGTTTTTGTTTTGTTTTTTGGTACTGGGGATTGAACTCAAAAACACTCAACCACTGAGCCACATCCCCAGTCCTATTTTGTATTTTATTTAGAGACAGGGTCTCACTGAGTTGCTAAGTGCATCGCTGTTGCTAAAGCTGGCTTTGAACTCACAATCCTTCTGACTCAGCTTTCAGAGCCGCTGGGATTACAGATGTGCGCCACCCAACTTATTTGCTTATTTGTGGCTGTTGTGAATGGAACTGTTTTCCTGACTTCTTTCTTAGCAGCTTTATTATTGTTATACAGGAAAGCTGTTGATTTTTATATGTTGATCTTATATTCCACTATGTTTATTTTTTATCAACTATAGAAGTCTTCTTGTTGAGCTTTATGAATATCCTAAGTATAGGATCATGTCATCTTCCAACAGTGATAATTTTATTTTTTCCTTTCCTATTTGTATTCCTTTTATTTCCTTCTCTTGTGTAATTGCTCTACCTAAATTTCAAAGTACTATTAAATAAGTGTGGTGAGAGTGAACTTCCTTGTCTTGTTCCTCATTTTAGACGAAATATTTTCCATTGTCCCTCCCCCATTTACTATGATGTTGGCTTTGGGTTTGTCATATATCACCTCCATGATATTTTTTTAATATTTATTATTATTATTTTTTTAGTTGTAGTTGAACACAATATCTTTATTTTTATGTGGTGCTGAGGATCAAACCCAGGGCCTCACACATGCTAGGCGAGTGCTCTACCACTGAGCCACAATGCCAGCCCCACCTCCATGATATTTAAGTAAGTTCTTTCTATTCTTAGCTTCTTTACTGTTTATATTATGATAGGTGCTGAATTTTGACAAAAGCTTTTTCAGCATCTATTAAGATGACTGTGGTTTTCATCTTTAATTATATTTATGTGGTGAATTACATTTTTTGATTTCACTTGATGCAAGAATGTTGAACCATCCTTGCATCCCTGGAATGAAACCAATTTGATAATGATGAACATTATTTTAATGTGATATTAAATAGGATTTGATAATATTTATTAAGGATTTTGGCATCTATGTGCATCAAAGATGTTGATCTGTAGTTCTTCTTTTATATGTTTAGGTATCAGGATGATCCTGGCATCATAGAATGAATTTGAAAGTATTTCATCCCTTTATATTTCATGGAATAATTTAAGGAACTTATTGACATTAGTCCTTCTCTAAATATGAATTCATATAAGAATTCATCTGATCTTGGGGTTTGCTTTGTTGGAAGGCTTTTTATCACTGTTTTAATATCATTGTTTATTATTGGTCAGTTTAAATTTTGTATAGCCTCTTGGCTCAATTTTTGTAGGTTGTATATGTCTAGAAATTTATCTATTTCTATCTAATTTATTGGAACACAAGTTTTCAAAATAGTCCCTAGTGAACCTCTGGATTCCAGTGACGTCTGTGGCCATAGCTCCTTTTTTAACTCAAATTTTACTAATTTGGGGGCTCTTTCTCTTTCTTTTGGTTAGTTTGGCTAAGGGCTTAGCAAATCTGTCACCTCAAATAAACAATTGTTCATTATGTTGATTTTTTTGTATTGCTTTAATCTCGTTGATATTTGTCTTTTATCTTAATTATTTTCTTCTTGTCCTGGTTTTGGAATTGACTTGTTTTTTGAAGATCTTGAGATGCATCATTAGTTTGTCTGGAATCTTTCTTGCTTTTTTGAAATGTAGGTACTCATAACTATAAACTTTCCTCTTGTCTAGCCTTCTAGTGTTCTAGACATCTGATATATTGTAACTCTGTTCTCATTTGTTTCTAGACTTTTAAATTTCTTCCCTGATTCTTAGATGACCTATTCATTGTTCAAAAATGTGTTATTTAATCACTCCATATTTTCACATAAATTCTGTTGTTTTTATTGCTATTGATTTCTAGTTTCTTTTCACTATGATTTAGTAAGGTGCATGAAAGAAACTATAGCAGTTTTTTAAATATTTACTAAGACTTATTTTGTGTTCTAAAGCATGGTATTTTGAAGAGGCGTCCATGAAGGGCTGAGAAGAAAGTGTATTTGGCTGTTAGGTACATTTAATGTATAATATACTTTAGGTATACAGAGTTTTTACTGCTTTTATGTCTGGATGACCTATCAATTGGTGAGAGGTAGGATTATTGCATTGGGATCTGTCTGAGTCTTTATGTTGAGTAGTGTTTCTTTTATGTTATTGGGCATACTGATGTTTGGGGCATAAATAGTATCAATGTGTCTTCATGTTGGATTGTTCTCTTTAGCAGTATATAGTGAATGTCTCTTCTGATTAATTCTGGCTTGAAATCTGCTTTGTCAGATATGAGAATAGCTTCTTCTGCCTGTTTTGAGGCTCCACTTACATGTAATGTCATTTTCCTTCCTATCATTTCCAACTTGTGGCTGTCTCTGCCTATGAGATGATTACAAACAACATACAGTTGGATCGTGTTTTTTAATCCAGTCTGAGTCTGTCTTTTTTGAAGAGTTGAGACCATTTACAATGTTATTATGAGAAATGTTTATTAATTCTTGCAATTTTGATTTCTTTCTAATGTATAATTCAGTCTTGTTTCTCATTTGCTTAGCTATTCTTCTAATGAGATTCATCCATTTATGAGCCCTGGAGTTTGTTTTTAATTTCTTCCATATATAGCATTTCTTTAAGTATTTTCTGTCATGCTGGCTTTGTAGGCATACATTCTTTTTTTCCTATATATTATTTTAATTTCTGTTTATTTTGGAAGGTTTTTCTTTCCCTTATATTCCAAAGGATAGTTTTCTGGATATAGAAATTTTGGTTGACAGTTATTTTCCTTAAGAGCTTGGAACAATGCCCTCCTGAGTTTTAGAGCTTATTTTGAGAAATCAAAAGTAATTCTAGTTGGCTTACCTTTTTACATGTGTCACTATGTTTTTCTCTTGAAGCTTTTAAAATTCTATCCTTGTTCTCTGTGTTAGGCATTTTAATCATAATGTTTTAATCTGCATGCCTCCTATATCTGGATGTCCATCTTATTTCCAAGGTTTGAAAAGTTTTGTTATTATTTCCCTGAAAGGGTTATCTATGCCATTAGTCTGTATCTCATATTCCTCTTCAATTCCAGTGATCCTTAAATTCGGTCTCCTAATGCCCCAGAGTTCTTGTATATTCTGATCATTGTTATTTATTTTCTTTATTACTATCTAAATATTAAAGGCTGAACACTTTCTCTTCCAGCTCTGAGATTCTGTTTTATACTTGTTCTACTCTAAAGGAGAGACTTTCAGCTGAATTTTTGTTTGATTCATTATACCTTTCAACTTCATGATTTCTATTGTATCTCTATCTCTTAAATTTGTCATTCATATTTCTGTGTTCTCTTGGAATTAGCTGATTTTTTTTATTGGTTGTTCACAACATTACAAAGTTCTTGACATATCATATTTCATACATTAGATTCAAGTGGGTTATGAACTCCCAATTTTTACCCCAAATGCAGATTGCAGAATCACGTCGGTTACACATCCACAATTTTACATAATTCCCTATTAGTAACTGTTGTATTCTGATACCTTTCCTATCCTCTACTATCCCCCCTCCCCTTCCCTCACATCTTCTCTCTCTACCCCATCTACTTTAATTCATTTCTCTCCTTGTTTATTTTCCCATTCCCTTCACAACCTCTTATATGTAATTTTGTATAGCAATCAGAGTCTCCCTTCATTTTCATGCAATTTCCCTTTTCTCTCCCTTTCCCTCCCATCTCATGTCTCTGTTTAATGTTAATCTTTTCTTCCTGCTCTTCCTCCCTGCTCTGTTCATAGTTGCTCTCATTATATCAAAGAAGACATTTGGTATTTGTTTTTTAGGGATTGGCTAGCTTCACTAAGCATAATCTGCTCTAGTGCCATCCATTTCCCTGCATATTCCATGATTTTGTCATTTTTTAGTGCTGCGTAATACTCCATGGTGTATAAATGCCACATTTTTTTTTTATCCATTCATCTATTGAAGGGCATCTGGGTTGGTTCCACAGTCTAGCTATTGTGAATTGTGCTGCTATGAACATCGATGTGGCAGTATCCCTGTAGTACGCTCTTTTAAGGTCTTCAGGGAATAGTCCAAGAAGGGCAATAGCTGGGTCAAATGGTGGTTCTATTCCCAGCTTTCCCAGGAATCTCCATACTGCTTTCCAAATTGGCCGCACCAATTTGCAGTCCCACCAGCAATGTACAAGTGTACCCTTTTCTCCACATCCTCGCCAGCACTTGTTGTTGTTTGACTTCATAGTGGCTGCCAATCTTACTGGAGTGAGATGGTATCTTAGGGTGGTTTTGATTTGTATTTCTCTGACTGCTAGAGATGGTGAGCATTTTTTCATGTACTTGTTGATTGATTGTATATCCGAATTTGCTGATCTTTTTATAATTATTCTTTTGAAATTTTTTTTGGGGGGGTACTAGGAATTTATCGTAGTGATGGCTTTACCACTGAGCCACATCCCCAGCCCATTTTATGTTTTATTTTGAGACAGGATCTCCCTAAGTTGCATAGGGCCTTGTTAAGTTGCTGAGGCTGGCTTTGAATTTGTGATCCTCTTGCCTCAGCCTCTTGAGTTGTTGGGATTATAGGCATGCACCACCACACCTGGTATTCTTTCTTTTAAATTCTTAATCCAGTATTTCAATCTACTTCAATATCTTTTGAGTCAGTTGTTGGTGAATTGTAAACCTTGGGAGATGTCATGTTACCTTGTTTTATATTTCTTATATTTCTATTTTGTGTTATGATTTGTTCATCTATTGGGACAGAGTTCTCTTGTACTTTGATGGGAGGGATTTTTTTTTAAGGTACAACCTTCTCTTGGTAATGTGTTCTGGGACATCAGAGTGTTGTAAGTTGTTGAATATATTTCCAAGTGGATGTTGTAGTATAGTTTCCTTGATCATTTGGGGGGATGATAGTCCACTTTGATATAGCACTGTAATGTGTTGGAGCTTAAGATCCCACTTTTTCTGTAGGACACACAAGAGTGTGATCCTTCTAGCAGATCAGGCAGTTGTGTTTTATACAGCAGGACATATAAGGTATGCCCTCTGTGGTAGCTCTTCTAAACTTGACAAGTCTGTATGTCTGTAATTTAGGAGTGCTCTAGGTTGAGTCTCTACAAAGGTGTGATGTCCACATCTGCCATAGGAGCAGATGTTCACAAATGGGACCTGAGGCCCCTCCCTAGCTGTTTCTATAGAGGGCCTCTGTGGGAGTTTTTTGCTCCTCTATTTTGTGTGTGTGTGAATGTGTGTGTTAAAGTATTGCTGAAGTTTGAGTGGGTTTGGGACCAAGTGTGCTGTCTTTTAGCTGGGTTTGGGGTGTAGCTCAGCAGTATAACTAGATTTCCAATACCTCACAGAAAAGGGGGATATAAAAACCAGCAACAAAGGCAGAAAACAATACACATCATTAAAGTAAATACTAGGAACCTACCATGATATCTATAACTCTAAATAACCACACAAACAAGAATGGTGGGGTTGGAAATTAACAACAGCAAAAACAAACTACAGGCATGAACTAGACACGTCACTAAAGTAAACACCAGGTGTCCACTACAACATCCACAACACCAACGGCCACTGCAACATAAATGATGAGGCAGGAGTTATATAAACTAAATGGTTTTTAAATATAATAAAAATACAGATAATTCAGAGAAAAGAAAATGGAGTAAGAAGGAAAAAGGAAGTTAAGAATATTTAAAAGGAGTGGACGGGGGTTGTGGCTCAACAGTAGAGCACTCACCTAGCACGTGTGAGGCCCTGGGTTCTATCCCTCAGCACCACATATAAATGAATAAAATAAATGCATTGTGTCCAACTATAATTAAAAAATAAATATTTAAAGAAAAAGGAATATTCAAAAGGTGAAAGGAGAGAAGACAGAAGAGAAGTAGCATGTGAAGACATAAAGAAGGAGAGAGGAAAAAATAAAAGAAACAAAATACAGACTGAGATAGAGAAAGAACAAGATAATTTGGTTATTACAGAGAGAAGAAAGTGGAGAAAGTAACAAGAGATAAAAACTAAAACTTAAAAATACCTTCAAAAAACAAAACAAGCCAGGTGTGGTGGTGCATGCCTACAATCCCAGCAGCTGGGGAGGCTGAGGCAGGAAGATAGAGAGTTCAAGAGCCAGCCTGGGCAACTTAACGAGGCCCTAAGCAACTTAGCAAGAACTTGTCTCTAAATAAAATACAGAAAGGGCTTGGGATGTGGCTTAGTGGTTGAGTGCCCCTGGGTTCAATCCCCAGTACCAAAAAAAATAATATTAACAAAAAGATAATAAAAAAGATAAAAATGATAAAAAGATACATATGTGTGTGTGTGTGTGTGTGTGTATATATATATATATATATATATCAGCAAATACAAGAAAAAATCTTAAAGAAAAATTGAAGAAAGGTAGTTGAAACTACTAACAAGGATAGACGTTCATTGACTATACCAGACTTCCAGACTGTCCTTCTTTCCATTTCTTCTTGGGTTATGCACCCCTTAGAGAAAGCAAGGGCTGAGGGTTATTAAACCCTTTCTCGTTTTTGCTCACCAAGCTGCTGACTGGAGTGGCCTGAAATCAAAACAGATTGAAATGCTTCTGGACTTCCCTACTCACCAGTACTAAGTAGAATGGAATGAGAAGCAGTGTCTGTTGGAGTTTTGTCTGGACAGACTAGACAGATGTGCTCCCAGGGTGGAGCTTCTGCAGAATTCTAAATGGGAAGTTCCATTGGCTGAAGTCTAGCTCTGATCAGAATTTTGGAACTTTGTCAGATGGTATCTACTCCAGAGAAACTAGATCAGGTAGTTGCTGATCTCTTCTGGGCATGTGGATCTCAGGAGCCTCCCCAGAATTCTATTTGTAGGTCTGGGTAACCAACCACCCTGGATGAAGTGGGCACAGCGGGTCTCAGACACTCCACTACCTGTGAATATGGCCTTCCTGAGCTGCATCTCAGGTTTCCTGACCCTCTTCAGCTGGTGGTCCAAGCCAACAGACTTGAAGGGAAAGAGCTGTACTCCCTATTGTAATCTCTGACCTAAATCTCCATGATTACAATCTTCTCTGTGCCTGTTTCAATTGCTAGGTGCACCCTATGCCTCAGTAGACACTGGCTGGGACAGTATGACAGTATTCACAATGCTCTCTTGGGTTCCTGCAGCAACAAGTTCCTTCATGACCTCTACCAGCTGTCTCCCTGCCTCAGCTCTTCACTCCCATGTTGAGAGATCCAGGGCATCAGCTTTCTGTGCAGCCTCTGGATTAGCTAAGTTCCAACTGCCTTTTTATTCTACATGCGTTCCAGTGCCAAATTTGTCTGCTGTGTTTCTCTCTCCCTTTGTGTTGTCCTTCTTCTCTGCAGTGACCTGGAGGTGCTGCCACCCTCTGTTGACTCTGATGAACTCTTTTTAGTCCTGTTTGAAACACCAGAATTTCTGAGTTTCTCTATGTCTAACCAACCTCTATTGAATTTTAGTAAATTCCCTCAGTCACCCATCTAGCTGAGCAGTATTCCCATTGCTCAAATCCCAAGCTGTGGAGTAACTGGAAAGTACAGACTTCCTCTAAACCACCAGTTTTGTTCTTTCTTATCTCTTATATTGCCTTAAAGAAATATAAGTCTCCATGTATATTTTAGAACATTTTATTTAAACAATAAATAAGTTTAATAAATAAAATACGGGCTGGGGATGTGACTCAAGCAGTGGCGCGCTTGCCTGGCATGCGTGTGGTTGTAATTGTTTATGATAAGAAAAAGAATAAATGGAAAATGCTTGTCACTTTGTCAAGATGGAACTGCAAAAGGCAACCAAAGCTGCATTAAGATTCCTCTTACATTCTCTCTATTATAATTAGCATGGGGTGCTGGTTCACAGGGCCACACAGACACAGTATTTCCTCCTGATGCCCCTAAGCAAAGTAAATATAAAGATAACTGCAGGAGTCCCCCACTCACTAAACAATAACAGACAGGAAGGTGTATTGCAAGTTTCTCTCTCTGTCCCTCTTCCTCCCCAACCCCTCCCTCTCTTTCTGCCATTTGAGAACAGAAGATAGCTCTCTGAAAACCAAGAAGGCCCTCACCAGACACAGGATCTGACAGCACCTTGGATTTGCTAGCCTCTAGAACTGTAAGAAATAAATGTGTGCTGTTTAAGCTACCAAGTCTATGATCATTTGATGTAGTTGCCCAAATGGACTAAGATAACCTCTCTCTTACTTAAATCTTGGGAGCAGGAAAAAAATTTGCCAGGTGATACACAAAGTTTTGGTTAACTGTGGTTGTTTCTAGAAGGCAAGACCCTGTTTGTGGTGTTCTGATTTCCTCAATCTGCATTTGCATTTTACTTTTTAAGATGGAGTATGGATATACACAGGTTAATTAAGCTGATCTCTGTATCTTGGGTTCACTTGATTGGTACTTGCCCAATTCAACAGTGCTCAACTGTTGTTTTGAAGCTTTTCCCTCCCAAGGCTGACCTGGTCAGCTCTTTCAGCAACAGATGCTGATACTTTCTTCTCAGACAGTTCAAACCCCACTTCCAGTCAAGCATTCCTCATTGTACAGCATTGTGCAGTATCTTATTCCACATACCATTCACATGCATGCATGCTTGAAAACCACTCTCTCTCTAGAGATGGAGACCTCCAGGTGAAGAAAGGTTTGGGGTTTTCATGTGGGAGACAGGATGAGTTTCTTTCTCAGGGTGTGTTGCAAAACGAGGCAGTACTTTTCCTTGGCAGAAACTCTGCTGTTCCAATCATACACTTTGCGGTTGAGGTCAAGGTGGAGATCCAGAAGTGGGCGTTTTCTGGAGGAAATGAGAAAGGCAAATTTTAATGTCAAGCAAATATCAAAGAGAAGACATATTGTCATTAGGGTAAAATAAGCCAACTGATGTGAAAGTTCTTTGAAATTGTTCCTTTCTAGACATTCCACAAGCTGCTTCAAGAATGATCCAAACCAGTTGGTGGCACTGGTCCAACAGCCACAGTTCCCTCTCTGTAGAGAGCAGAATTTTATTCTGAGAACACACTGGCTGGACCATAACCCACCTGGGTCAACTATGCAAATGCAGGATGGGTGTAGAGGGTCAATAATACCACTGGCCCATAGAGCATCAACCTTTGAAGTCCGACTTGTTCCTGCTAAGGCCCTTCCCTTCCTGCTGCGCCACCATGGAGGGGGCTGGGGAAAGAAAGCTGTGAGATTTGTTCCTGGGTCTTCAGAGCTACAACCCAGAATGCATTCAACAGGCGGCTCAAAAATATCATTCTCAATTGTAATTAAGAGGCACTACAAAGGTCAATTAATCTTACACTTAAGGTATACTGTGGCTTCCCTCAGCCTATCTAGAAACCAGGATGCCAGTGTTTCCTTTAGGAAAGCATTCTTGGCAATAAACATCAAAAATGTTTACAGCAGCCCCTTATCCACAGAAGATACATTCTAAGAACTTCAGTGGGTGCATGAAACCACAGCTAGCACCATATATCTACATTGCATATACTATGCTTTTCCCAAAACTATATACCTATGATTAAGCTTAATTTTCATATTAGGCACAGAAAGAGATTAACAACAACAATAATAAAAACAGAACAATTACAACAATATTCTGTATAAAAGTTGTTTAAAATGTATGAGTAAGTTATTTCTGTAATTTTCCACCTAATATTTCTAGACTGTAGTTGACGGTGACCGAAGAAAAGCATCAGATAAGGGTGATTACTGTATGTAACAACAATCTGCAGACCTGAACAGTCAGATGCCATTTTTTCACCCATCAAACTGTCAAAACATGGAAAAAAAAAAAAGAGCATGCAGTTATCAGTGAGAGTTCAGGGACATAGAAACTCTCATATGAGACTGGCATAAGTGTCCTAGAAGACAATTAAGTCAGATGTATCCAAAGCTTGCATGCCCTTTGACACAGTGGTTCCATGTCTGGGAATTCACTCCATGGAAACAACTCTTATAAGCAAGATGTCAAGCTGTAAAGATGTTTTTAACTCTTTCTTTGTGTAAAAGTAAAACAGTATCTGATGTCTAAGGGTCAGTTGAGTAAAATGAGCTATAGCCATATTGGTAGTTGCTTTGCAAAAATTAAAAATGATGTTGTCCCAATGTGACTATTGACATGCAAAAATGTTTGTGATCTACCATTAAGCAAACTAAAAGTAAGTTGTAAAGTATTAGTCAATGATGATTCCGTATGGGTTGTATCTAGGATTGTGTGGGAATTCCACCCCCCCCCCAAAAAAAATGCCTGGAAGGCGGTACACTAACATTTGGTTAACAGAGGACGGTTCTAGTTAGGAGGATTACAAATGCTTGTTACATTCTGTTTTCAGCATCTATATTTATGATTTTATGTATTGTTCTTGTAGTAAGAAATTTAAAAATTTCTGAGCTTTAAAGAAAAATATCCAAACCTCAAGCTGGCTAACATAAAGTGTTCGTAAGTTGAACTGGTCTATATTATACCCCTAAGACAAGCCTAATGGGGAAAGAAAAATCCCTTTCCTCCAGGAAGGCATCAAACATGACATCAAACATTTGGTAGCAGGACAGTAAATGAGGTCAGGATTGGTCTCCTCGGTGGCTCACCTTTCTCGCTCCAGCTTCTGAGAGAGGCACTGCAGGTACAAGGAGGGTGAGCTAGAGGCCTGCTCCAGCAGGGACACACTAGCAGTGCACAAGCTCCAGAAGAAGTCAGCTTCTCGGTGAACCGTGCTTGGCCCAGGCTTTGGTTCCTTGGATTCCACATTGGTCACCGCTGGACTATCGACCTCCAGCAGGCTGCTGTCTTCCTTCTGGCCCTCAGACACCACATAGTTCTGAATAAAAAAGAGCTTTGGTTTCCCTATGAGGGAAGGACATTTGTCCCCCATGAATATCCTCCTGATATGATGCAAGGATAACCCTGAGTGAGTCTCATCCACGCCAAACACACTTTGGGAGCCTCCTCGGCTCACCAGGACACACACAAAGCTGTCATGGTGTCGGTGTCGGGGCAGATTGGCAACTTGGTGAAGAATATGGCTTATGTCTTTCACACGAAGATGCAAAAAATTTTGGACTTCATAGCCCAGGGAAGTGAAGGTGTGTCGAAGAACTTCTGGAGAAAATAAACAAACATGGAAAACAACACTGGAGTCAGAAAAGCCCAAGAAACTGGAATGCTAGGAACTGGGTATCTAGTCTAGTCTCCTTTTCTTCTTTGTTTCTGTGTGACAGTATTTTAAGGGGCCTGAAAACTGGACAGGAAGAAGAAATCCAAAATATGAAATATGTGACTTTCATGCCCCAGGTTGACAAGGCTGGTCTGTTCTCCACGACACCACTGTCTCTGCCTGACACCACCAGCATATGTGACCATAGGCCCAGACAGCCCACTCCAGTCCAATCAAACAAGAAGAACAAAATCTTTTTCTTTTCAACTGAAACAAAGTTGGGGATTTTTCAAAAGGCTCTTTCTTAAAATAACAAGTCCTAACAATAACCCACACATACTGGAATGGAAGTGTTTGTGGAGTACAAATCCAAGCCTAGATCCAAATAGCTGTAGAAAAAGCAGCACAGGTCATGAGTTCCTTCAACCTGCCATGGACTGATTCAGAAGCCCCTTGGTTTAAGTCAAGACCATTTCTGGACTTCCCAGTTCCTATCACAATCTGCTTCCCAGTGTGACCAACCTCTGCCTGAGCAACTGAGACCTAGCCAAGATTCTCTAAAATACCCCCAAAGAGTCTTCTCCCAGGCATCCTGAGGGCCAGTGTAAGGTAGTAGCAAGAGCAGACATTAATCCAGACAGCCCCGACCTTACCACCACCTTAGGCTATATGACTTTAAGAAAGTGGGATTCTCTGGCTTTAGTTGGAATGACAACCACCTTACAAGATTGTTGTGAGGATAAAACAGTACAAATAAACTCTTGGTGCTCAGTAAATATTACCTCCTATTCTCTTGTTTAGAATCTTTTTGTTTGTCTTCTAGAAGTTTTGGTGGCCCTACAGATGCAACTAAGTTCATTTTTCTCATCTGCTCAGTCTACCCTTAGTGGAGGAATAAACACACCTGATTTATATCAACTTATATATTTTCTAATAGAAAACAGAAACTTTTTTTCTTCTCCATTCAAAAATCCATGTCCTTTTGACCCACCCATTACACATCTCTAATTTTGTGGCAGAAGTGATAGCATGGGACTGACAAAGCTAGAACATCAAAAGGATACAATTTCCACTTGACTTTTTCTCTCTTTTGAATGATTCGCCCTGTGGGGAAACCAATGCTGCTTCTTGAGAACACTCAGGCACCTCGCACCTTGGAGAGACTCAAACGCAGAAGAACTGAGGCCTCACACCAACAATCAGTACCAGCTTCCCCGCCATGGCAATGGATCTCCTTAGCAACAGATCCTCCAATCCCAACCAAGTTTTCAGGGGCCCTTTCTGACAACTAATCACAACTCACCAGAAAAATGGGCCCAAACAGCCCAGCTAAGCGGATCCTAAATTCCTGACCTACTGGAACTGTGATAAATATAATTAAATAAGTATTGTTGTTCTAAGCTACTAAATTTTGAAGTGATTTGTACACATTGTTAGATAAATAATTCATGAGAAGAGTTCTTTGATTTCTATCAGGAAAAGGGAATGACAGTCACCCTGACTTGAGACTGTAGTTACTTTTTTCTTTTGCTTGTTTGGGTCACAGTTAAGTATGAAAAAATGAATTATAATATCCTATAATAATGAAGAGATACAAAGAAGGCTATTAAACCTCTAATGAATCAGCACATGATTCTCAGGTTTCTGATAGCCTGTTAACACACTTACCCTGGTAAGAATGCTGAAAGGCCTGGCTGCAGTGACCCTAGCCATCTCCCCAGGCTGTGCCCAAGGGTTCAGTGCCCAGTACCACACCTAGGCTGGACACAGCACAGGGCAACAAGATAATATAGTCCTGAGAGCAGCCCTGTCCCTACCACTTCTTTCCAAACACTTCCTGTCATGACACACATTTCTCTTCATGGAGTGATCTCTCCTCTAGGGGGCAGAAGCGAACAGGGAAACACCAGATTCAGAGCTCTTTTGTTTACTTGTTATTTCCAGCTGGTTCCCTTCCTTCAAAACCCTCTCTCCTCACTGATAAATGCCCTTCCTTATCACAGTCCTTGAAAGAGAGCTCACCACAGTCCCTCACACGTTTCTATGTGGGAATGCAACTGAAATGTCGTCCTGGTGCCTTCTAGCTTTTTCCTTTATCTGGGTTCCCTGGTGTAGTCCCTGTCATGTGGCAACCAGTAGGCAGCTGGCAAAAGAGGAACCAGTCTCAGAACCACAAGATCAGATTGTAAATTCCAGCTCATGCCCCTCCTCCCGCTCCTCTTCCTGGAGCCTCCACCTAGCCTGATCTTAGAAGAGAACCCATCTATATTAGCAGGCGAACTAAGAAGGGAATGGGAATCTGAGGTCTGGGGCAGGAAAACCTTACTTAAGAGAATAGGGGGCCAAAAACGCTAAAGGCAGAGATGAAACCAAAAGCCATGCTAGTCCCAGATGCCACAACTAAGCCATGAAAAACACCAAATCTGGATGGGCCTCAACAAGACAGAGTGGCTTTCCAATATCCCTCTGTCAAGAAGGAGTCACCCAACAGACACAGCCCAAAGTCACCACAGCTAAGGTTCCTCGTTAGTATATTTTCCTCTGTTAGATGGTGAGGTAGGGTGGCAGGGACGTAGGCTGGCATTTGTTGTTTCCCTTCTGGGACAGCAAGAGCAGACGGCCCAACCTAATTTATAGAATGAAGGAGGCTGTGACAGGGTGACTGAGTAAATTACAGCTTCTGTTTATTCATCTGTAAAATGGGATTAATACTAATATACCTAAACCATGTTTAGGTTTTGTTTGTTTTATGTCCTGTGGTGGTGGGGATCAAATCCAGGGCCTCACCCATGCTAGGCAGGCACTCTACCACTGAATCACACCCACAGCCCTTTTAAATCTTATTTTTGAGACAGTGTATCTCTGAGTAACCCAGGCAGCTTCAAACTTGTGATCCTCCTCCCTTAGACTCCCAAGTAACTGGGATATACACTAAACCTTGTTCTTCAAAAGGTATCTGTAAGGAGCCAATGAGATTTCTGTAAAGATGCTTGCAAACTGAATATTTACTCAAATATAAGAGACAAATCAAAAGATTAACGAAGCCATTTCAAACTCCAAGCCAGGGAGCCTGTGAGCCTCTTCATGGAAGCTGTCTCTTGAGACCAGAGGAGGTCTCTACATTCTCACTAAAATGGGCTCAGGGCAGATAGATTCTGTGTCCCATATACCACTTCACTATCATGTCTTCACCAACAAACAGGGGAAGAAAAACTTGGGTGCTGAGTTTGGAAAAAAAAAAAAAACTTCAACAAAAAGCAGAAATCCACTTCTCTTTCTACATATCCTGGACACCCCACTCCCACCCTAGACCTAGCCTGGTAAATTTCAACTTTGAAAAGACTTTCTAAAATAATGGGTTTTCTTCTTCTGGCTTTGCAGTTAGTACAGGGTTTCGGGTAGAGGGGCCATCATTGGCACTACTCACAGGTTTGGGCAATCATAATTAAGCCTGAGGAATTTAATCCAGTGAAATGCCATGACCTCATTAATTTAGAATTCACTTTTATCTAAATGAGGGCAACTTATCTTCACAATTACCCTGAAAAGGGCTCCATTGATAGAATAAATAAGAGAATTTACAATAATTTATCAAACATCCTTACTAAGTTGGGTTCAATAAACATAAAGCACATGAGCAGAATACATGATGGGCAGGATATTCTGAGTGGGAAAGGGTGTTCTGAGGTCCAATTGTGTGGAAAATGCAAGATTGACAAGGTTAAAATAGTTCTATGCAGGACTTCCCAGAGACCTTACCAGGTGGATATACTTTTTGAATCTCTAAAAGGGGAACAACTACAGAGCATTTCTCAAATTGACTTGACTGCAGTACTCAGCTTTTACTAAGTTTCCACTATTTTTACCTTATAGAAACACTGGGATACAGATCAAGTACACAAAGTTATTCTTGTCCTTAGAGGAGCTTTTAATTCGGGGGGAAATAAAGCCTATAAATGTACATTAAAAAAATGACTGAAATGTCACAAGGTTCATGGTTCAATCTAGGAAAAGTAGGTGGTTAGAGAAGCAAGATCAGTGTGATCTAAAACACTGGAGAGGGCACCATGGAAAAGGTCTAATTTAAGCTGGGACCTGAAAAAACAGGGCCAAGGATCACCCGCTCCATCACCAAGTAGATTTGATGATGAATGAAAGCAAAGATAGAAGACTGACTGAGAAGACAGGAGCAGATATGCCTAGCATATATCAACTTGCACTTGTTCAGCCAAGCCACAGAGGGCTCACTTCTACATACACTCAAAATTATAAACTACTTTTTAAACGTCTTCTTCATAAAGCACAGATGATTACTAGTGATTCCTTCCAGAACAACTTATATTTGGAGAAAATCATATCAATAATAAATAGGTCAGCTGCATGTCAAGAGAGGTTTTCAGAGTACCCCAGACAACCTAAAAATACTTTGTTCTTCCACATATCTACAATCCTTTATCCACAATTGCAGTATCTGAAAAGCTCAAAAAATCTTTAAGTTCTTTCCCCAAAATCATTTGGTGGCAAAACCTTTTCTGAACTCATGAGATCTATCCCATTTAGTGGTGAATATTCATTCATTTTGCTACCAAAATATTAACATATTTGATTATGGGGTGCTATCCTGGGCCCCACTAAAGTGTTCTATAAATTACAGTATATGTAGCGTGTCATCTTCCTAAACTCTAGAAACTTCTAAATTCTGAAATACCAGGGTCCTCCTATTGGGATTGTGGACCTATAATTCTTACATATACACTAAATGTATGGACGCTGTGAAATAAGGGATCGATAAGTAGGACAGCCTCCAAGTGACTCTGCTTTAAAGAGAAGTTCCATTAATGATGGTAGCCTTTCAAGTAAATAGCTGCTTAGTCCCAGAGGATAAGAATGCCCAGGAAAAAAAAAAAATGCCCAATCACAGACTCCTGGTCCTTGCCTGCAGGAGGAAGCCTTCCATAATGGTATAGTAACACCAGAAGCAGGGAACAAGGAGGCTCCACTGCCTTGGCTTTCCAGGTGGCCAGAAGCATGCGGTGACTGCTCCATCTGAACAAAGCCTCCATCTACTATCTGGGATGTCACTTGCCACTTGTCTTTGTAGCTCACAAGCAGAGGCCACAGTGGTTGTTCTGATCCCCTTGCAGAGATTTTCCTATAAGTGTTACTACAAGAAAATGCTACTGGTCAGGATCCCACCTATTCCATTAAAAGAAAAAGAGGAAATGGAAGCCAAGAGTTCAAGTTTAAGTCAGCAGCACCAGCAAAGGTTCTCCACTGTACTCCTGTTGCCCTGTTAGAAGAGGAAACCTGCAGTGTCTGCTAGAAAACTGAAGAGTTAGCCAGTTTTAAAGCACAGGGAAAAAAAAATCAAGCTTTCTAGAAATAGCAGAGAAGAAAAAAAAAAGAAAGGGGGAAAAAGTCTTAAAAGCTGCAAACACCATCTTTCACTCAGAAGCCTGGAAAACATTGGTTGCCTCCGCCCAACTCCCAAAGTCCGCCTATCAGCAATGTGATATATTTGTTTCCACATTCCTAACAAGATCAAGAGTCTGTCACTCAAATGGCCAATCAGTGCCCAGCATAGGCCAGCCTTTGCTAGGTCACTGACACAGGCCACAAGACACCATAGACTTGTTTTTTAATTCTACCAAACTGACATAATTAGTCCCAAATCCCTAAGCATTAATGTCTGCCTCAAGATGAGGTTACTGACCCCTATGAGGATTCTTCTCAAAAACAGGTCACATAGAATAACCCTGTCTTTACTCACAGCCTGGCTTCGAAAGCAGACTCCACCTCATTGCCTCCATATTGGCTTTGCACTAGGCCAAGAGTGGCACTTTGTACACAGTAGGTGCTCAATAACATTTATTGGATAAGAAAAATATAAACTAATAAATATTTAGGGGACTGGCATACTGTTTGGATGGAAGTCTAGTTTTTTTGAAGCTAAAAGGAGAAGACAGTAGAGAGTCTACTAAACTCTCAAGATAAATAGGAATGGTTTTGGGAATACACTGACACTAGAAGAGCTTATTCCTTCATTTGTTCACCTAACAAATATTCACTGAGCACATATGTGCCAGGTACTGTTCCAGGCATTGGAGACACATTGTAAGAGATAAGTAAACAACTGCATCCATGCTGATGGAATTTACATTGAAGCAAAGTGGTTTAAACCATAGGTTTTTGAATCCTAGATCTCTCCATACAAGAGAAATTAGGAAGGTAGCTCACTGTTCAGCTTGATCATCTTGAAAATGGAGATAATAGTACCTATTTTACACTGACTTTGAATTGCAATCCTGCTGCCTCAGCTTCCGAGCCCCTGGGATTACAGGCATGTGCCACTGCACCCAGCTGAGTGGATTTTTCATAAATTATATACTCCCATTACTACTACCCCCACATTAATCTGACCACATTACCACTAATTTCCTCCAGAGCCCTTGTTTCACTTGACAGTGAACTTGACAATGATCTTGTCTACTTGTTTATTACCTGATTCTGTTCAACATTAAAGTTGGCAAAGATAATCAGAAAAAAAAAAAACCACATAATCACTCTAGATGAAGACAACCAACTACGGATACGGTGGAAATGAAGTGTGCTGCACCTGATTGGGACTACTTTCTACCAAAGCAGGATTCCAGGTCCAGAGTTCTCAGTGAAAAGTCCCCAGAAGGTGAGTGTGTGGAAACCAAGAACTGGGGGCCTAGAGAGAGTGTATGAGAAGGGGAGATTGTGTCCTTCCACTTCATGATAATTAACACACCCCTGCTACTCTAAGCCTCAGCTAAGTGAATAAGTGGGTTCAGGGCACACCCCCATTTGAGTGGAAGTGTGTTGTCCTGTTTCCTATCTGTTAATCAGCCACCTGTGCCTCAAGCCAGATTATCTGTTTTGTTCTGAGGGGCAAGAAGGGCTTGAGTCAAAAGAACGCTGATTCTCAGGGGAAGGGCAGTGATGAGCATCTGGAATACCCTTTATTGACCCAGGCCCAATCTAGCCCAGAATTCTACCATTGAGATATTGAACTTGAAAGGAGTCTACTGACCAGGAAGGATTTGCTGCCTGGAGCTACCATTTTGACTCCTGAGGTTCACATACAGACTCATCAGTAGCCAAGGAGCAGGAAAGGGACATCTCAATGCACCCGAAGCCAGTACCTGCTCACATCTCAGGCCAAAGGTATTCCCCCAGCTCTATCTCCAATTCCACCTTCCTTTTCCATCTTTCTCCCTTCTCAGGTCTCTGCTCCCCTACTTTCTAGCTTTTATACTTAGATTTTCTTTCTCTGCCAAGTGCATTGAGACTGATGACTGACAGAAGTGCTCCACCTGGGTTTTCCCTCAAGCATTCACCCCCTCTCGGGTAACTGCCTGCATTTCAGGATGCCACACCTGTGGGAACATGCCCCACTAACCCTTGAGATCAGTGCAGGGCTCAGGTCCTCAGAACCCCGATCCCTCACTTGTCTAAAATCAGATTTCATATGCCAAGCATAAAGCCATGGTGAATGTTTGGTTAGTATTTTGTAACTAAAATTAAACAAAACGAGAAAATAGTGTTAGCTGGCATTAGTACATGGTTACAATATGCCGCTCACTGTTCCAAGCTTTTTATAAGTATGAACTCACTCTGCCCAACCACTGTATGAGATAGGTCCTATTATTAATCCAGTTTACAATAGAGAAACTAAGCCTTAAGATACTAGAAAAGTTGCCCAAGGCCACAACCTAGGGCACTACAGATCCATAGTTTAAGCTTATGCCAATTATATTCTAGGACCCAGCTCTGACCACACTCCTACAGTGCAGAAAAACACAAATATGCATTTAGTCTCTGTCCACAAAAGACCCACAACTCAGAAAGGAAAGCAAGCACAGACTTTGGACTTCAGCCACAAATAACTGAGTTTTTCAATTCAAAACAGGACATGGCTTTATCTCTATAACTCTTTCAATACAATAGATATTCATAAAACAAAGAAAATCACATCCAGTTAGGAAGTTTTCTGCTGGTGAATCAAACAAGAATGATAACAACTACAAGTAAAGGACAATTACACAATCTCCTTTAAAACAGAAAGTGACTCACTGGAAAGTTATTTCCTCGTTCTTATATGGGCACTAATAGCTAAAAAAGAAAGGACACTTATCTATAGCAGAGGAGACAGCATTTCTCACATCTGACCAAAAATAGGACATGAGAAAGCAGGATCATAGCTGAAATCCTGGGAAATTCAGTCTTGTGTCTGCTAATTTGACCTTCTCTTAGACTCTTTTTCATAAAACTGCCCATGGTAACATTTTAAGTAAAACTAAAAGATAGTTCTGACTCATTCTAAGAGAATGTTGAGAAGCTGGAAAATGTGGAACTATGATGATCATCCCCACAAGGAAGAGATAAATAATTAAACAGAATGTTCTTCCACGGAATCTGGGCTCTTGTCGTTCTCTTTTGATGCATCATCAGTGTTTCAGTTTGAGTCAGAACTCCAACAGCCAAGCAAAAGAATCTATTCAGACCAAAGGCCAGTGACACCCAGGTACATCAACAACCAAGTAAAGGATCATTACCTAAGTGAGTCATGGCTCACACAGTATTCAAAGCCCTCTAAACAACACACACATTTATCATATATTTCATGTCCCCAGGGAAAGTGAAGATTATCTGATAATATTGGAAGCCAGAATGCCTTCCATTATAAATGTTCTTTGAATCCCAGGACTCCTCCCTGCCATAGCATCCAGGATGGAAAGGCAAGACTAAAGCACCAGCCTTCATTGGTGCTTTAGGCGTCCCCAAATTCATTTCATTTGGGGTCCCCAAATTCATTTCATTTTCCTCCCAACACACAGCTAGACCAATTTATCCATGTCCACCAGTTAGATGGAGCCCCACAAATGAGTTCTAACCAAGAGAATGTGGGGGAAAATGATGCATATCACTTTCAGGTCCGGTCTCTAAATCTGTTATGAGATCCTCCACACATTCTCTCTTTTCTCAGTTACCAGCCAGATGGAGAGGACCCTGAAGAAGACTCCACAGCCTTGGAAGGTGATGGAGCCACTGAGTGGCCACGCAGAGCAAAGCTCCCCCATTCCAATCCACACCACACTATGATATAAGTGAAAAACAAATGTCACCATCTAGGGTGTTTGTCACAGAAGCTAATGTTGATAACCCTATTGAATACAACTCATCTGTGCCATGATCACACTGGGAAGCATCAATCAATCTGCAGCTTCCACACCTACCTGTGTCATTGCCAATGCAATCGATTATCAAGCAGATTCCAAGGGGCTTGCTCTGCATCTTGTATATCTCTTCAGAGATGTGCTGGAAAAGAAAGACAGAGATTGTTAAAGACTCTAGATATTGTTCTGTTTCCAAAAGGTCCCACTTATATTCCATCTCTTCTTTTGAAGTTCCTTAAACATCTCTTTGTTGGCTGAATCACTCAGCAGATACAGCCTGAAGTTATCATAGCTGACATTTTCCGTTAATACCAAAATTTTCCTCTATTAGTGTAGTGCTTAAGACAAACAAGTTATTTTAGTTTTTACTTAGTTTTTACTTAAATTAAATGAAAATTACAGTCTTTTGCATGTCTTAGCTTTACAGAATAAAGATCATTTGAAACAAGGAGAAAAAAAATGGATCATATGCCTCCACAGTAACCTAAAGTAGAAATAAATGATAGTTTTCCAAACCAGTACAAATGGTTGTACTGTTGCCTCTTCCTAAGAGAAGAGGTATCAACCCAAGAAAAAGCCAGAACACATCAAAGTTCAGTGTGTTGTCCCTGCCTTCCTGTGCATTCAGTAATCACTCAGCTGAAACAAGAGGTGTCACTTTCGAGTCTCCCTGAATTCCAAAGTTCACTAACAGAATCCACTTTAGTATTTTTCTCTTTGTTAGATTGAAGTTTCCTTGGCAAATGAGTTCTCAGGAGAATAACATGCAGGGTGTCCCAATGTCACAGAGAATTCTTTATGGGTAGTTATTTTTAAAGAAGTCAGTGTTCTCTGCAGATATTGTGCATACAATACAATACCATATCAGATAATTTATTCTGTACCTGAAGGAAAAAAGCTCCTGATTCCTGAATGGATGTCTTTACTGGTTCTCCTGGGGGATGAGAGAGAAATAATTTTTACAAAGCATTAGAACAAAGTCCACATCAATGCAGGTTGAGTTTCTTTATATCACAGCTGTTCTTTTTGCCTATTTTCTTCAACCCTCTCCCTTTCTCTGCCTATACTTGGCCCTGAGATTCCAATCTTGTACTGAAGAAACTGGTTGCTTAAAAAATAAAAAATAAAAAGCATCCATGCTATACTATGGCTATGCAGAAAAAATACTTAATGGCAAGTGAAAGAAACCTTTCCCTTACCCATCTCCAGGTGAAGACCAGGTGGTCAGCAAGTTTTAACCTGATAAGAAGAATTCAGTATTCTCATCACACAATATTGTATTTTCCTACATGTTCTGAAACTGGACAAAACCTAAAGCAAACAGCTTAGAAAGTGTAGAAAAGGGAATGCTTACATATGTGTGCTAATCATAGAACAGGAAGCCAGTGTTTTCATATGACATTGAGTTCATATTGACACTAGGAGATCATAAAATAAAAAGCTAACTTGAACCATCTCACCAATGTTTTAAGAAATAGGGTATTGATTCAGGAATTAATTAGCTTTTCACCAGCCTTTGCTGGAGAGCAGAATACTAGGTAGAGAATGATAGGCATGAGCCACACCATCTGGCTAATTTTGCCAAAATTCTTCTAAGTTTCCAAGTGCACACTGACAGCAGTAGGCTGGGTCATAAGGCATTGGCAAGAGGCCTGCCACACAAGGCTCCCATCAGGCCACAGCCCTACTTAAAACGTTCATGATCCCCCACTAAGCAGAGGACAAATTCCAAGCTACTTGCATAAAACTGCAGCCCTCCATCACTGCCCATCAGTCCCTGATTCCTGGTGTCCTCTAGCACAACTGGCTGCTTTATCAGAGTAAAAGTGAGTCTCAGCCCTCACTTCAGGGAATCCTCTAGACAAGCAAAAGAAGAAACATTTTAAAAATTATGTTGTGGACTCAGGCACAGTCTGTAATTACAGCTACTTGGGAGACTGAGGCAGGGGGATGGCAAATTCAATGCCAGCCTGAGCAGCTTAGTAACTCTGTCTCAAAAAATAAAATTTAGAAAAGGACTGTGGATGTTGCTCAGTGGTAGAACACTCTGCCTAGCATGATGTCATTTGATCAAGTGCTGATGTTTTAAGAGAAGAAAGACTGCATGGGTTGAAATAACCAATTTTTTAACCACTTTTTTTCTTTCCTCTTAGGAAAGGGGAATATCTTTTATAGGGCATCCAGATTTTATTAAATGGTCTATAAAGCAAGAACCTGTCAACCTTTCTTCTTCCTGCTGCTAGGTATTTGGTTTAACATAGCTTATTATCATAGCTAGATTATTAATATTAATATGGTCTGGTCATAGCTTCATTTCAGGTTGATTGATGTCACATCTCTTAAAAATATAACCAAGATGATGCACCCGATGGAGTAAGATGGTATTCAAATTTAAATGAGCTAATTCAAGAAGTAAGTGCCAGTGAATACATTTTAAGGATTTAACTCCTTTTGAGAGCTTAATTAGAAGGAGTAGATAAAAAGTCAACTCTAAAAACGAAATATTTTACTTGAATTATCAAGCATTTATAAAAAATGAATATAAAGAAAAGTTGGTCTTACTTTGAAGGAGTGGCCAAAGTCTTTGTCCTTTACTTCTCCCATTCTGGAGCTTCAAATATAAAGAATAAGGTCACTCTGTTAGTTTTTTCAGAGGCACACTATATTACACTTCTATAAATATCTCAATAAGATCCTCCCAGGAAAAAAATAAAAATATCCCCTTCACAGTTATCTAAAGAATAGCAAGAACTGTTAACTCCATAAATCCCATGTTATATACTGCTAACGACCAAGGCAACTCTTTCAAAAGACAAAAATACAATGAAACTGTAAATATGCTAAATTAGCATATTAGAATGTTTCAAAACCACATGTTATACTACAGTGTAGTTGTTATACTAACTCCAAGTTAGAATAAGCTACTGGAACATAAGGTTGGCATTCAGCCTATTCTTTTAACATAGGGTCAAAGTACAGCTTGGCTTAGAGTACAAGTTCTAGGCCAGACATATCTGGCTACACATCCTGATTCTGTCACTTAATGGCTATGTAACATTGAACAAGTCATTTAACTGGGTCTATGATTCTATGTCTGCAAAGTGAGGATAACAATAATAATATAGATTTTTTTTGGTCACAATTAAAAGACATAAGCACTCAGCACAGTGCTAAGTGCACAAAAGTACTTCATAAATGCACAATTATTGATTTTCTATAATTGGTTAGCTACACATAAGAAAAATGTGGGCCTGATTCTTTCATTTTTAATTTTTTAAGTTGTAGATGGATACAATACCTTTATTTTGTTAATTTATGGGACTGATTCTTAATTATCAAGAATTCTTGGGCTGGGGTTGTGGCTCAGAGGTAGAGCACTTGCCTAGCATGTGTGAGGCACTGGGTTCGATTCTCAGCACCACATACAAATAAATAAAATAAAGGTCCATCAAAAACTAAAAAATATTTTAAAAAAAGAATTCTTGATAATCACTTCTAAGGGCTAGAGTGGGATTAATCAGAGAATGAAAGATTGAACCTTTCTCTTTTCAGATGACAGGTCCTGTGTAAAGTACATACCACATACTGTCAACCATGTGATATGCTCAGCTCGCAAACAATAGTTCTCTGAAAGAATCCTAGCCAAAAAAGAGAAGTACACTATCTGTTAAGCTGTATCTATAACTAAGTCTGTGTATCCAAATTTTAAAAAGACATGTAAATTGTTTTTTTCAGAAAGAATCCATGACTTAGCCAAAGGCTGATCATATTAGATAGAATTTGGTCCCTCACTTTAACGTGCATTCACTTTCACATACTATAAAAGAGAGAAAACAAAATCAAAGCTATACTTTAAAAGTATTATAATGTAAAGTCATACAACTTTTTTATTCTATAATATCTTGGGGGCTCAGGATGTGGCTCAAGTGGTAGCGCGCTCACCTGGCATGCGTGAGGCACTGGGTTCGATATTCAGCACCACATAAAAATAAAATAAAGATATTGTAAAAAAAAATATCTTGGCATCCTGTGTAAATTAAAGTCATTGTAATTTTTTGAAGCACTTTTACAGTGTCACCTAATCTAACATCTAGGTATTCAGTTCCTAAATCTTGTGAGAAAGTTACCAAGTTCATAGGTCATAGTATCTGCTTACTAAATGAACAAACCATCAGGGCCACATATTAAATATAGCGAGTTTAAGAAGAAATTGGAGCAGAAAGCATATGGCTTCCCAACAGATTACATATACAATGAATATACTTACCTGCAAGTGAAAAATAGAAACACAACAGTAAAAACGTGGTAGGATTTTAACTAACAATGATTAGATAGACAATAGAAAACTAAGCTCAGAAAATCTGGTCTGAATTCTAAGTGTGCTTCGTCTCATGACTTGGTAACAGAGAAATTCAGGACAAAAATGAAAACTATATCTAAGCTATGGCATGCCTATAATTTACTACCTATATCACAAGGTAGTAGGAGGATCATGGAGCAGGCCCATCCTGCCAGCAGTTAAAGGTGAATAATCACTCACTGTTTCCTTATTTTGTTCGATGAGCACGGGGACATCCACTTTAGCTCTGAAATTCTATTGCTCAGTGGTTATCCTGACAGCTCATATTCTTCAAGAAACTATTTACATTACAGTAGTTAATGTTTTCATCATATACTTTTTAATGAAATTCTTTATAATTTAATCATGAAAATGCATTCTGGCCTATGACCTCACTACAAATTCCATATAACTTTATATGGACAAAGATAATATTACACCAATGCTGGGCTGGGGTTGTAGCACAGTAGTAGAGTGTTTGCCTTGCATGTGTGAGGCCCTGGGTTCAATCCTCAGGACCACTCCCCCCAAAAAAAAGATCACACCAATGTTCTTCTTCTCAAGATAAAAGATTAACCAAAAACAATTCGGATGAGTCCTGTAAAACTTACTACTAACACAACAACAACCATAAGTGGCTATGTCATACTTGTGTTTGTGAACAAAAAAAAAATCTGTTTTATTATTCAATAACAAAACACTTCTGCAAAAATTATTAGAATAACCTCAGTAAAAAAGCAAACGCATAGAGAGGTAAGCCATAGGGATATTTATTTTTTAGCACTGTTATAGTAACAACAATTGAAAACAATATAAATAACAATAAGCAATATTGATATACATCCGTAAGGAATAAACACATTATGATACACCTAGAAAATTAAAATCATTAAAATAATGATTAAATAGAAGCGGTCCCACCTGGATCATATGGAACAATGCTCACGAATTTTTGGATCAGGACAACGGTCATGATATGATACCAATTGTACAAAAGAAAAAATGGAATATATATGCATATACTAGCCTCTGTACAATTACAAAAGAAACTGATTTAACAATAGCTGCTTCTAGAGAAAGAACTGGGGGTCAGTATTATGTAGGAGGAGGGAAACTTACTTTTAAAATTTATTTTAGTATACTTTGAAATTTTTGTCCATAGGCACATCCTATCTATTTTTATTTGAAAAATTAAATTTTCAAATGAATAATGAAAATCAAGTTCAACTACACATATAGACACACAGGCTATCATCCATGAAAAATAGACTAGAAGAAAATATTTCAAAATAATAACAGTAGTTGTCTTTGAGTAGTAGGAGGTAGGTGATTTAGTTTCATCCTGGTATGTTTCTATTTTCCAGATAGCTCAATGAACACTTTTTAGCTTTGTAATCATAAAAAGTTATATATAAATTTAAAACATATATGCATTTCTATAACAATTTGTTCAGATATTAAATATTTGATTAAAACTCTGTAACTGTTTCATGCTGGAAGTCCATATATTTGCTCCAGACTCACCCTTATGCTATATGAAGGATCTTTGAGACTCAAGTTTGGGAGAGAGGTGTGGAGAGAATTCACACAACTTGTTCCTGCTCCTTTCATAGCTCCTTGAGCTATAAGTACAAAAGAGAGTTCTAGTTAAGATATATAAATTATTATATATATATATATATATCAAATGAATTTTATTATTATATATATCATATCAAATAAATCTTCAACAATGGTTCAGCTCAAGGTCAATCCTCATCTTTCAACTACCCTAAACTTTTCAACCACATAACTAAATTCAAAATATCATCTTAGATGACTCTTCTACCAAGCATCAGTAAGGATGGATTAAAACTGCTTCTCCTGTTCTTGACTGTCCATCATTTGAAAATGTGAGGGTAGAAGAGTACTATATAGATCAGTGGGTCTCAGCCAAGCCCCACGGTGGTAGTCAACCGCTAACGCAGCTCACATTCAGGCTGATGCTAAAAGACAATGGGGGTGGGAGTATGAGGGAGAAAGGCAATGTGACTCTGATCCCCCTTTATCAAGGAAGAAATTGCTCTTTTCCATGAGAAGGGCTGAAACTTGGAACATATCCAGGACAGCTCTGGGACCTCAGTGACACACCCAGACTTGGATGGTGGTCATCAGGCTGAATACTGGAAACAGGCAGTAGGGTAGCATCCCTAAATGTCCATAGCTTCACCAGCCTGTGAAAATTAGGGTACAGACTCTTTCTTAAGGGCCAGAATGTTAAGAACTGCTTGGTGGCATTTGACAGAGGGCTGAGACCCTGTGGGTGGTAAATATGGGCAATGGAGCTGACAGATCTGGGATATGAGGATGGAAATGGATGTGATCTGTAGCCACAGGCTAGAGCAGGCTGTGGACTTTCAGGTTCCATTCTATCTACCCATCTGACAAATCAGTCTTTACCAATCATAACTACTAGACTCAGAATATTTGCTTTAGATGACCAAGAGGCCAAAATTCTTCTTACCAGACTGCTTGTACTTCTGGATTTTTGTCTTCAGGTCTATTCTGTGGATGTTCTTTAGACATTCTTCTAATAAATCCAATTGATCTGGAGCAATCAAATTCAGTTTCTCCAAATCAACCACCAGATCCAAGAAACTCTAAGAGAGCCACCAACAAGGAACAAGCATCAGTGGAGCTGACTGATAAGATCCCAAAGCAAACCCCAGCCCAAGTGATTTATAACAGCAAGAAAACATGAAAAGATGAGCCCTCTCTGTGACCTTCAGTGATTCTAATCTGGATACCTCTGTCCTAAGCAAATTACGCTCTTGAATTTTAAATTAAAAAAAAAAAGAGGTGGTAACTTGTCCTTCAGTCACCAATGGATGATAGACACATGGGCCATTTTGTGTCATCGGGGTATATTATGAAAATGCAGGCCTAAAAATAAAACCCTCCTGAGATCCTTCTCTTTCAGAAGGCCAGGTTGGAGTCATACTGAAAACTTTAAGGGCTTCTCTGAAAAGAGAGAACAAGAGGGAAGCTGGGAGAAAGATTTTATGAGAAAAATCCTCGTAACACAAAACTTTAAAGTTCTTAAATTATTTTAATCAGACATTCCAACTCATTCTGACTCAGGGTGTTGTGGAGAGGTAAAATCAGAACTAAGTTTAGCTGTTTTGCTGCTGGTTTGCCTTGAGCAACAGACACTGTCAGAAAAAGAAACTGCTTTGTATTTTATTCCTTTTGTGTTCATCATTTGTTTACCAAAGTGCTATTTTTATTTTTAAAAATAGTAAACATAATTTAATATATGTAAATGACAAGGGAGAAGTTGATTAGGGGAAATAAAAAAAAGAGCTTCTGTTCTTACTTTTCTTCTCATTTTGCATTTGACAGAGAAATGCAGTCATCCTGTTTTTTTCAGATTTCAGAAATAGAACTAAGATCATTAAGAAACATGAGAGGGCTGGGGATGTGGCTCAAGCGGTGGCGCGCTCGCCTGGCATGCGTGCGGCCCCGGTTCGATCCTCAGCACCACATACCAACAAAGATGTTGTGTCCGCCGAGAACTAAAAAATAAATATTAAAAAATTCTCTCTCTCTCTCTCTCTCTCTCTCTCTCTCTCTCTCTCTCTCTCTCTCTCTCTCTCTCTCTCCCTCCCTCCTCTCTCACTAAAAAAAACAAAAAAAAAAGAAACATGAAAAATTTCTTAAGTAATGACTAACCAGAGACCTTAGATGCAATCTGGCCACGTGGAGGACCTATTGTCATGTACTAGAAATGCAGACTCGTTGGCCTGTCCTGAACTCAGCAATGCAAGTGGGGTCAACTAGGATTTAAATACTCTTCCAGCAATCATGACATCACTAAGATCTTCACCCCATCTGGCTTCAACTCTAAATCTCTCCTTTTGCCATTTCCCAGATAATATCAGACACAAGGACCTGCCCCCTCATGGCCTCCATATGTAGCCTCATGACTCCATACTGACCCTGAACTAGCTGAAGAGAAATAGACGGCAGCAGGGGAGCAAGATGGGAGTAGCCTGGCCCTTCCCACCTGGCTCTACTCAGCACAAGCAAATGGGACTTCCTATCCCTGCCAGACAATCTGTCAAATCAGGGAGGAAAACTGATAATACATGCCAGGTCTGTGAAGTTTACAGATGAATCTTTCATCAAGGATGAAACACCCAAAGCTACATCAGAAGACAGTATCCTTCTATTTCTTCTCACTTTAGAAACCAATCCTTTTGCCATTGGTGTCAGGAGAAAGTCACATCAGGTGTCTGACTCCCACTAACGCAGTGGCGACAGACTGCCTGCTGCCCTCCCTTCTGTACTGCAAGGTACAGTCTCCCCTGCTGACAGGCTCTGGAGAACATGACCCAAAAAGAGAAAACTCACCTTGTCCTTGGAGACCTTGCCTCGGCCTGTGTAATCCCTCATGAGGAAAATCAGTGCTGATACATCTTTTTTATCCAAATTCTCACCAATCTCCACCATCAGCACCCTATAAACCAGAGAAGTTGCTTTAGTAAACTCAAATGAGTCTTCATGAAAACTCCAAGAGCCCATGCCTCCCCCATGCTGGTTGAAAGACTAACTAACTGGTTGAAAAGACTAACTCTTGCCCCCATGTGAACGTGCCCCCCCCGCCGCCCCCATAAAACAGAAAGCTTAGATCACCCAAGAAAGAGATCTTGAGGTGAAACTCATCCTTTCCTATTTTCAACAGGGCACGGTACCTCCCTTTCAACTAACAATTCTGAAAACAACTCAGAAGAATAAAAACTTCCCTGAAGAATCCCCTAGCTTCCCCACAAGTTACAGTGAAATGAAGTAAGAACCCAAATGACTACCATGTAAGGCAGAAATAGAATTTGAATTGGCCATCTTCTTCCCCTGACAAGCTTCCAGGTGGTATTGATTCAGGGGCCATCATCACAAGATTCTAAAGCAAAGAAATGCCTGGGATATCCTGGCCCATGTTGGAATGCAAAAGGCAAAAGGTGCCTACATCATGGGGATTCTGACCTGAGATGTCTTGGTCTACAAAGTCCTGCTGACAATCACCTCTGCTCCAGTTAGAGCTCCTAGGATGTCTTGTGGTTAACATGACTGTCAGCATATTGTCATCACTGCTTAGAAGGTAATTTTCCCAGTTAGACTCCCAGATTCTTAGGAATGGGAGATTCTTCATTCATTTTTCCCCAGAGCTCAACAAACACCAGGCACACACTGCTACACATTGAAGCCTGCTCAACAGATGGATGAAGAACCCAGAGCTCCAGCCTCTCTTCCAGAGGGCCTGATGCACTATTTTCACTCCAAGAGATGCAGAACGGAGAGAGCACACTACCAGACTCTGAAACCCAGTCAGAGCCTCCCAGTGTGAAGAAGGTGCATGACAATATATAATGGTTGGACACATGTAAAATGATCAAGAATAATAACAACAGTAATCCTTTGCTTCCTGCAGAATGCTTCATAATTAAAAATAATAATAATTTGCTGGAGCCACAGAGGCACATTCCTGTAATCAGGGTTATTTGGAGGCTAAGACAGGAGGATCACAAGTTTGAGGCCAGCCTCAAAATAAAAAATAAAAAGGGCTTGGTATTTAGCTCAGTGGCAAAGCACCCCTGGGTTCAATCCCAAGTATCTAAATAAATAAATAAAAAACAAAACATAGAAGCACATGATCAATTGGTGCTCACAATAGCCTTCTGAAGTTGGATATTATTCTTCTTCAGTTTACAGCCAGGAAACAAAGGCTCAACCCAGGTTAGTGACTGGCCACCCTGCAGGGCATATAATTGTAGATGTGAGACTTGAAACAGGCCTTGCAGCCTCAACTCTGTTATACTTTCCAAAGCCCACACTGCTTTCAGCTCTCTTTAGTACAGTTCTTGATAATACATATCATTTCCAAATAAACATTATCGATTGAACAAAAGGCTGGTGGCCTGGAGAAAAAAGAAACAGCAGCTTAGGAACAAGTTCTCTTCCTCCCCCACCAGAAAACTCATTCTTTCCAATGACTTCTGTGCCCCTTTTGAACCTTTAAGACATATCCTGAGAGCAGGAGGAAGAGGCGCCTGAACTTAAGAGGACCACAGCTGCTATTCTCCCTTTTGACCTGAAGGGGGCTTAGGAGGTGGTCAACTGAAGAGTTCCCCAGGGTCTCTCCCAGGGCAGGACCACCAGAAGGAAACTCACCCCGCTAAACTTCCTCTGCAGGACAACGACTGACAGAAAGTCAGGGTGTCATGGAGTTCCACAAAGATAGGAAGATTATTATAGACTTGTTATTTCCTTTCTCAGTTCCGGAAATTGTCAAAAAAAATGACATCACAGAAAATCAGCTAGCAACACCACTGCGGCTCTCACACTGCCAGAAGCTGGCAAGAATTACTAGCTCTCAGTGGTTCCCATCTTTCTTCCTTTCTTGTCATTCTGTCCTTCAGGCAAACATGTACCATCTGTCCCTTCCACTGTCATTATGCTCTTCTACCCAATTCCTTCAAGCAAGCGCATTTTAAGAATTCAAAGAGTTCAAAGCAATGAAGTGATATCAGGTAGCACTTGGATGAGAGGGAAAAGAAAGTGATGTGGCTGCTCTTGTTACTGTCCTTATTTTTGTCATTCAGTAGAGCCTAGGCCACCTCACGCCCTCCCACCGGTCAAGCCTGCAGAGGAGCTGATGATTTACCTATAGTCCGAAACAAGGTGAGGATGGCTGCGCAGGTGAGCCTCCACGGCTGTTCTGTCCATCTTCAAAATCCGCTTGAGCAGGTCAAACCGCCTCACTCTGTAGAGCAGCTCGGCCAACTGCACCACAGACAGCTGCCCTCTCTCACATAAAATATCCAGAAGGTCCCTGACTGTAGGTGGAACTACATCTGCAGTAATATCCAGACACAAAAACAACAGCATCTCCTTTTCTTCTTCATCAAGTGCCTCTTCCACCTGAAGAATGACCTCGGCAGACGTCTGGCACAGTGCCATCCTAAGGAACAGTAGTATAGTGCTCAACAGAGAGCCGCCAGGTCACCAACTTCATTTCTGAGGGCTTTCTCCATTTCTTTCAGAGTTCTTCCCAGTGCAGAAGTTCTGTGGTAAGAGTAGATGTTTTTTTAATCCTTTTATCAAAGTAACTTATGGTTTAGATTCAGAGTTTTTCCCTTTCTTGCTGGTCTCCCTAACCTGATAGATTGAATTCATATGTTTTAAGTCTACAGAGAGAGAAAGAGAGAGAGAGATCCTCAGTAGACGAAGCCAAAACCCAAGACTAGTCTGAAACCCAAGACAACCAGAGAAAAAGATCTACATGGTAAAGGAAATGAAACCTAAGACAAAATTTTCTCCAAAAAATCCCACATGCTCTGTCAGAACTTATCAGAATAAAGCAGGGTAAGGGAAAATCACAAGTAGGGAATTAATGACTAAGTTCACGAGTGCCCTCCGGGGGAGGAAGAGGAAAAAGCTCAATGACTAAGGAACTGAATACAGAAACTGGTGTCACAGGGGTTAGCTTCCACTTGCAGTGATTCCCCACCCACGTGGACTTGGGCCAATGCAGGTCTTGTAAGATGCCCTACTCTCTCTGTGGGGTATCAAGAACAAGAGGGAAATAGGCTTCTGTCCCTGCCCAACCCTTTTCTTCAGTTGCTCTTTAAAACCTGCACTCACACCTGTAGCTCAGCCTCTAAAGCCCAAGCCCTTTGCCCAACTTCATCTGGATGCACATGGGACTTGGCACTGGGCTGAGAAAAGACCTTGTGAGGTTTTAATTAGGCCTTCAGACCCTGAGCCCCATGGATATGCCAGATACCCCAAACTCTCAGTAGACTGCTACGTGACTGCAATTGCAATCAGCCCACACCTGATGGCATCTGTGGAAGCAAGGAATTGGTGCAGGAGACCCAGGGAAAGATCGAATCCTGGGGATGCGGTCTGGGTGGGAGTTGGGAAGCTCATTCCCTGGGTGTGTTCTTAACTTCTTCCATTAAAATTCAACATTTTTTTTTTCAAATTTTAAGTTGCAAATGGTCATCACTATCTATTCTACTTTTAAGTTTCATAGTTTTAATTTACACTAAATCAGCTCTTCTGTTCTGGGCAAGTTCCTTACCTATTCCTATGAGACAGTGTTCAGGTTAAGACAATCTTAGCAAAAAATAAATGGAAACACATCCCGACTCTCTGCGTACAAGTATGTTTGTCTAGTTTCGGAATGGTTGTGTCAATCCTGTGTCCATTCAGCCAAACTTCATCGAAGTAGGGTTGTGTGTGAGTAAAGGGAAAAATGAAATTTACTAAAATGACTACTCAAAGTCAAAAATTGGTACTCAAAATGACTTTATTTTTTTGTCTGAAATTTGAACGCTAATTTTAGTGTTTCAGAAAGAGTAAAATCTACACTCACAGACTAATAGTACTTTAACCTAATATGCCAGTTTCCATGAAAAGAACACCAAGTTTGGACTGGGGCTGTGGCTCAGCAGTGGAGCGCTCACCTATCATGTGTGAATTGCTGTGTTCGATCCTCAGCACCACATAAAAATAAATAAATAAAGGTGCTGTGTCCATCTACAACTTAAAAATATATTTAAAAGAAAAAAAAACACCAAGTTCTTTTTATACTGTACTCACTAAAAGCCACAATCTTGTGAGTAGATGTTATCATAAACTACTATCTAAAATATTTGTATACACTAGAAGAAATAAAATAAGAGGGGAAAAATAAAATAAAATAAATACAAGGTCATTAAACACAAGAGTAAGAAATATTATCCAAGTTCACTAGACACATTTGAAAACGAACCAAACAGAATTACCAGAAATGAAATGTTTAAGTCTCTATTTTTAAAAGCAGCCCTCTATATAATTCATCATTATCAGTGATATAATGATGCCATCAAGAGTTAACAAAATTAGATAATTCTTTAAAAAATTATCCGCTCAGTTCCTCTCCAACAGTTATACCCACGACTGCTTTCTGCCAGTCACGCACACTCAACAAGAGCCCTGGCATGCTATCTTCCCTCTGTGCTAACGAGGGTATAGTTTGGCAGCAAAATCCAAATTACTCAGTGGTAGCATCTGGCACACTGAGAGAAAATACCAAAAGAAAAATACAGATCCCTACATGGAACCAGGCCACCTAGATGCAGTATAGGCATGCTGGGACCATGATGGGGGCAGTTAACTGTGGCTAGAGATGTCACGATTGAGAAAGAAAACCATATAAGGGAGAGGTCAGGCTAGGATCCAAGTAATCAAGACTTGGTTGGGGTTTCTTTAAACTGTAGGCAAGAAATGAACATAAACATTACTCTAAGACCAGGGAAGCCCTTAGTGTCTTCAGAATCAAACACAAAACCTACTCATAGGACCACCTTCCCAACCCAGAGCATGAGAGATTCCAGGTGAAGAACTTCTGCAGAAGGTAAATGCATGTTTAAAAACCACTATGCACAAAAATAAAAATCTCCATGACAGTAGACAAAACAAACAGAATTCACATCCTAGGAAACTACATCTGAAAGAATTTAAAATAAGTTATCTTAAAATAAATTTAAAGACATAAGGGAAATTTCTGCAATATTATAGGCGCCAGATCAATGGTTCTTATCCATGGCAGTTTTGGACCTCGGGGTTAATTTGATGATGTCTAGAGACATTTCTGGTCACCATCTCCAGATGGTGCTACTAGGATCTGGTGCACAGAGGCCAGGGATGCTATTAAACATCCCACTATACACATTCCCCCACAACAAGGAATCATCCAGGCAAAAAGCTCACAACACTGAGGCTGAGAAATCTTGTGCTAAATAATCTAGGAGGAAAAAAAAACCCTGTGGCTATAATGTATGTAGAGATGTGGGATAAGACATAAAAACATTTGCTCAAATACACTGTTGAGATGTTAAGAAAATAAGTAAAACTGTAGGAAATCAAAAAGAAAAAAGAGCTAAGAACACTACAGTGATATTGTATATAATAGCATCAAACATAACATAGAAATGATTCCAACAAAAGATAGGCAAGATCTCAATGGAAAAAAACCTATATATTATTGAAAAGACATAAATAAAGAACTAGATAAATGGAGTAGAGAGATCCAATATAATAAACATGTAACTTCCCTAAAAAACTGATGTATGGGTTAAAAGCAAGGAATTTATCTTATTAGACAGCAGCCTAAAAACAAAAAAGGAGAACCCACAGCAAATATGGTACTTAAAGGTATCACATTAGAAGCATTTCCTTAAAATCAGGACTGAGACAAAGATGTGCATGATTATCCCTTTTATTCAATATCATACTGAAGGACAGAGTCACACAGTAAAATGAGAAAGAAGAAAAGATAGAATATCAGCACTTGAATCGAAGAAATGACTATCATTATTCACTTTCTACACAGAAAACTCAAGTATATTAATAAGCAAAATGTTAGAATTAATAACAGATTGAAGTTTTTGAGATACATGATCAATAAATAAAAGTCAATTACATTTCAATAATTAGCAAGAAATAGGAATAAGAGGTAGACTTCAAAGAGACACTATTTAAAATAACATCTATACGTCACATAGAATAAATCTAATGTTTGTTAGTAAGACATTTAAAGAACAAATTACTTTATTGAAGACTTCATTTAAGATGGAGATAACTGAAGAAATCAATATCTTCATCATTCCTTAATCATGGACAGAAAGCTCAATATCACAAAGATACTGAATTTCAAACACATTTGTAAACTCAATATAAGTCTAATCAAAAAGCCAAAAACAAATTTTCCATGGACCTTGGCAAGCTGATTTTAAGTTTATATGACACAGGAAAAGAGAAAAGCCACTAAAACACTTGAAAAAAAAAGTTCAAACCTCAATAGTTGTCAGACAGGTGCAGACTTAAACTATAATGAGATATTATTTCACATTAGTCAAATGTTAATATCTACTACTAAATGTCAGAGAAATATGAAATTGTATGTATTACTAGAGGAATTAGCAGCACAATACACAATAGCTAAATTGTGGAACCACTCTAGGTATCGTACCTTCAGTAGATTAATGGATAAAGAAAATGTGGTATATATATACAATGGAATATTACTCAGTATTAAAAGAGAATAAAATCATGGCATGTGTAGGTAAATGGATGGAGTTGGAGAATATAATGCTAAGTGAAGTAAGCCAAACCCAAAAAACCAAATGCTGAATGTTTTCTCTGATATAAAGATGCTGATTCATAATAGGGATGTGGGGGCAGCATGTGAGGAATAGACGAACTTTAGATAGGGTAAAGGAGAGGAAGGAGAAGGGAGGGGGATGGGGGTAGGAAAGACAGTGGAATGAGATGGACACTCTTACCCTAAGTGCATGTATGAAAACTAATACCAATGGTGTGACTCTACTTTGTGTACAACCAGAGACATGAAAAATTGTTCTCTATTTGTGTAATATGAATTGAATTAAATTCTGCTGTCATATATAAGAAATTAGAATAAGTAAAATAAATTTTTTAAAAATTGATACAGCTACTTTGAAGAACAATTTAGCATCGTCTGGTAAAACTGAAAACACATACTACTCCATGACATGAAAATTTCATTCCTAAATAAATACCCTTTAAAAACGTGAAGACAGGTATACCAAGAAATGTCCAAAATGTTTCTCATAGCAGTGGATATTACAGCAAAAAGGAAAAAAAAAGGAAACCACCCAAAAGTCCATCAAGAAGAGATGAAGCTGGGTACAGTGGCAAATGTCTGTAATCCTAGTGACTCAAGAGGCACGAGGATCATGAGTTCAAAGCCAGCCTCCACAACTTGGGGAGGTCCTAAGCAACCCAGAAAGACCCTGTCTCTAATAAAACATAAAAAAGGACTAGGGATGTGGCTGGGTGGTTAAGTGACCCTGGGTTCAATCCCTAGTACCAAAAAGAGAGAGAGAGAGAGAGAGATTGAAAAAAATATTATATTTCTTTAATGAAATGTTATGCAGCCCTGAAAATGAATGAACTATGGAATTATATGAACTTTACAAGACCCAAAAATTTTTGTTGAGGCAAAATGGAAGATGCTAAAATATATATATGATATGATTAATTTACATAAGATTCTAAATATCAAGAAACCACTAATACCATATATTATTTAGGGATATATATTATATATATATAGTGAAAATATTGAAATTTACATTATAATAATAAATACTGAATTCAGTAAAGTGACTTCCATTTTGTGAAGAAGGGAATGTGACTAGAAAAGAATACAAAGGAGAAATGGCTAAATTTGTAATATTTTTCTTCATAAGTTTAGTGTGACAGGTAAACAGATACTAAAATAAATATGTAGTAGTCCCCCATTATCTGCAGGAGATAAATTTCAAAAGCTCCAGTGGATGCCCAAAATCATGGATAGTACCAAACCATACATGTACTAAGATTTTTCCTAAATACACATAACTATGATAAAGTTTAATTTATATGTTATATACCTTAAGAGACTAACAATAATAACTAATATAAAATACCCCAATTAAAATAATATACTGTAATAAAATTGCCAGCCTCACTACTTTGTGCTTTGGGGACATTTTAAGTAAAATAAGTGTTACTTCAGCATACACACTGCAACAGATGTTCTGATAACCAAGAGAGCTACTACGTGACTAATGGGAGGGTATTACATACAGTGTGAAAACTCTGGACAAAGGGATAATTTACACCTCGGGCAGCACTAAGCAGGATGCTGTAAGATTTCACCGCACTACTCAATTGGTTCACAATTTAAAACTTATTTCTGAAATTTTTATTTAATATTCTTAGATTACTGTGGGTAATTGAAAACACAGAAAGAAAAACCTCAGATAAGCAAGGACTAATATAACTCATACCACAGTATAAGTCAAAAGGAAATCTTATAGGTTTAGAAACTGAAAAATTAGTTCCCGTTTCTTCTGCACTCAGCCTTTACCAGTTTGATTAATAATTATCATATAAAAGAATACAGTTTTGAAAAAAAAAGTCATACAGAAACTATCTCATAGCATCTAAATAGCTCTTAGAGCTTTCTTGATGTGAATGTACCTTAGAACAAGAAAGCCTTCAGGTTTCTCAAAGTTATCTTCAAAAACAACAGGACAGGTTTTATTTAACATGGTTCCAAGGATAAGGAGTGTGTAGAAAGCTCTATACAAGGACTTGTACCCATCAGTTACCAACCCCATCCTGCCTGGAGAGGTAAAGGACCTGTCCAAGTCCAATTCTTTTTCTTCCCCGCTTTCAGATACACAATCCTGCATGGTCAATATATCCATTTGTTTCATTTTACCAGTGTTTCAGGCCATTTCGCCTTCTCTTGCCAAACAAAACTGGCACCTGTGTGATCTCTAGAATTTCAAGTGTAGCTTTTCTTCAGGCACATTCAAATTCAGTGACTGTTTCTCCTCCTTTTCCACTCCCACACAAAGTCTCCAGGTTAGTACCAACTGTCTGTAACCTTCACAACCAGACCAGCAAACGCCCAAGTCCAGTTTCAGTTTTCATTTCTCTGCTAGAAATCATGAGGCTATTGCCAATGATTGTTTAAAGTCCCAAACAAAGCTTACATAAAACACTGAGCAAAGCTTACATAAAACAGCTGTTACTGGCTCACAAAAGGAGCATGGGGCTAGAAGGAAGGGGCTCTAGGCTGAGTTTCTAGCAAAGGCTCCTGGGGGCTCCCCGAACCACATTTCTGGACTGGGGTAGTGAGCATTCAGGAGATTGCCACAGAGTAGACATCTAGGGATCAGGAGGGGACCTGACACAGCCACACATACCTCCAACACCTAAAAAGCTGATGACTACATGCTAACACTCTTCCCCAAACCCCATGTCACTACCACCCTCCTCACCAGCAGAGAAAACTAAGAGGAGCAAAGTATTGGTCTCTGCCCACTTCCTTTGCAAAGTTTCCCTAAAAATGCACTTAACTTAGTCGCATCTTAGCTCTAGAGGAGTCTGGAAAATACAGTTTGGAGTTTTCTAGAGAGAAGTACCCCTCAGAAGAGACCCTGTAAATAAACAGAGGTGGGTCCTGAGCGCCAGTAGACCTTTGCCACTACAGAAGGATATTTTAGAGGGCATTTATTTCTTCTTTGCCCATCAGTCCTCTGCGCAGATCCCAGGGCCTGACTCACAGCTGGCACTCACTTAGTATGTGATGAGTCCACGAATGAATAATGAACACGGCTACAGGGAAATGGCCTCACTTCCTTTCCTCCAGACCCAATCTGGAACGTGTGCTCCAAACCCTCCAGCCAGCACCCTCAGTTCTCTTACCTGTTTGACTCCTGACTTCCGATCCTATAACACCTTAGATAAATGAATGGGCCTGGTGTGTCCCGAACCTTCCAGTTTTAGCACTAAAAGTCCTGATCCCAGAAAGGCCTTCTGTCTTGGCCTAACGGGGATGGTTGGTCACCCTGCACCCCAGCCTCGGGTTCTGAGCTCCTGCACTCATACACGTAGACCAACAAGTCGCTCAGAAGGGAGGGAGAAAAGATTACTCAACACAGAAACTGATACTCCACACCCTGTGAGTTCTAGCCTCAGCTGGGCGCCTTCTGCTGCTCAGCCATTTCTTTTACAAGACCCTGGTCAGCTCTGTCTCTATACCTCTTGGGTCAACTCCCTCCTGCATGGCTTTCTTCCATCCTAACCCCATCTATTGCTGCTTTTTGTCAGGGGCATTCCCTTAGACATGACCTTGTCATTTATAAGGCCCGAGTTCCTGTGACCTCCCACCTTTCCACCGCGCCAATTGGCACCTTCTGTCCTTCAGCTTGTCCAGGGAGGACAATCCCATTTGTCCCCTCCTGTCTCCCCTGAGCCCTTACACCAGTGCTTTCATCAGACACTGCAAGGCCTACTCCCCACGTTCAAATCTTACACAATCAATAAACCCCAAAGCCCTTAAGTCAGAGGTCCCTTAGACTGACCATTCTTTCATTTTATTTCCTTTCACCTGAAGCTGGGACATCATGAGGGCAGAATCTATACTCAGCACTTTAATTGCTTCAGCTTCAATTTCACTCAGCAGGCCTGCACCTGGGAGCCCCTTACCCACCATTTTCCTTACACAGTGACCCTTAATGTCAAGACAGACTAGAATCTGAGGTAAAAGGAAACATCAGGAATCTCTTACTCTTTTTGTTTAAAATTTTGATAATTGGTTCATTATACATTTTAACAATTATGTTGGTATTTTAAAATGTTGCATTAAAATATTATCTAGATTTTGAATTATCGAGCACTCCCTGGAGTGTTATATGAAAGCACGTATCTGATTCCTGTTACCCTAGCACGCCAGCCCGGAGGATGACACTCTAGTCAAGGCCTTGGTGACCTCCTAGCTGCCATGTCCAGGGTACTTAGAAGTCTTTCAGACCCAGCAATTCTTCTACTGGTATATACACCAAAATAAATGAAAGCACTGCCTTGTAAAGATATCTGCATGCCCATGTTTGCTGCAGTATGGTTTACAACAGCTTCCAGTTATGGAAACAAACTAAGTGTTTATTGAATAAATAAACTGTGGTGTGTATAGACAGTGGAATATTAGTCACCCTTCAAAAGGGAGAAGTTGCTGCTATTTGCCACAACATGGATGAACTAGATGACATCATGCTAAGTGAAATAAACCAAACACAAAGAAAAGTGTGTTGTATTGCATGATATCACTTATATGTAAAATATAAAAAAAAATGTCAAATATGTAGAGATAGAGAATAAATGGTTACCAGAGTCTGGGGTAGAAGAGGGAAGATGTAGATCAAAGGATATAAAGTAGAAAATATGTAGGAAGAACAAGTAAAAAATCTGGTGTATAACATGAGGACTATAGTTAATAATAATGTAATGTATTCAGAATTTTTGCTAATAGATTATAGGTGCTCTTGCCAGAGGGAGTGAGGGACAAGGGTTCATGGAATGGTTACTATATAAGATTGATATGTTAATATGTTCCACTATAACAACCATTTTACTATACATGCATCTGATAACATCATGTGGTATACTTTAAATATACACAAATTTTATTTTAAAATAAATAAACAAACATAAAAAATTAGTCCTCTTTATCTGGTTGCTGATAAATAATCCTTCCTTAAAATACTTCTCCCTGGGCTGAACTCACACCATATTCTACCCAGGCTTTCTCTAACCCAATCCTCAGCACCTTCTTTCTGTATCTCCTTTTTATTATTTTTAATATTTTTTGTTATACATGGACTCAATATCTTTATTTTGTCCATTTACTTTTATTTTTATGTGGTCTGAGAATCGAACCCAGTGCCTCACATGTGGGAGGCAAGCGCTCTACTGCTGAGCCCCAGCCCCAGCCTGTACCATCTCTTACCCTAACTTGTCCCCTGGCCTTTCTGTTTTCCCTACCTCTGACCTCACCCTTTCCAAATCTGTCTTCTATTAGAATGAACTTTCTGAAGTTGAAGTTCTTGCTTAGATCCACTCACTTTCTTGATTCGAACCTTTCAGGGATCCCTCATCTCCCACTGCAAGTTCCAATTTTCTCTCTATCCAAGGTCACACAGTCTATTGTTGCTCTCATCCCTCATTAATATACATTAATGGAATAATGCATCACCATGTGGTTCATGATTTCTGCAATGTTGCAGTTACAAACTCAAACATCCCCTAGAAGACCACTAAAGGACATTCAGCTTTGACCACTCAATAAGACCTTTCCCATGTGTCTTTGCCTGTTTTACCCAATTCCCCTTATCTGCCTAGCAGAATCCCTCTGGGTTTTCAGACCCAAATGAGGCATCTCTTTTTATTGTATAAACTTTCCTGTGAAAAGCTCACAAAGATTCTGTCAGTTTGTATATGGGGTAAAAATGGGAGTTCATAACCCACTTGAGTCAAATGTATGAAATATGATATGTCAAGAGCTATGTAATGTTTTTAACAACTAATAAAAAAAGATTCTGTCAGTAACTTCTTTTTACCACCTCCATACTACATATAAACTTCAAGTAAAACACTTAGCACAAACCTCTGGCACCCAGCATTTGCCCTAATAGGTGACAGTAAAATGTGGTTAAGTTTGGTCAGACTTCTCAACCCTTCTCACAGAATGTCAATTGCTTCCAAACCACCTGGTATCCAAAGCACATAATGTTCCCTGTAATCAGCAGCATAGTGACCAGCATGACTGGTTAATCTATCCAAAGACATACTTAACATTCCATTCTTTATCCTGTTCTCTACCTGAACTAAGGTCATGGGGTGGCATGAAAGCAAGGTCCTGTTTGCTGAACCACAGCACAAAAGCAAATAAAATGTCTTAGCAACCTGGCAACCCTGGGTGGCGATGGGGCAAAGCTCATCTTGACAGCTGCAGAAAGTAGCATGCAAACCTGAAACTTTCAGATTTCGGAAAGCCCCAGCATGATATGAACACGAGGTACTTGAAAGAGTCACCCAGAAGACTCTAAAAAACAAAGGAGGAGGGGGTTGCATGATCCTGAGTGGCATACACAGATGTTCTATGCATTCATCTCTAACACAACAGAACCCATCCACCCCCTCCATTTATGTGCGGGACCCGTGGATGTGGGCTGTGCGTGTGGCAATTGGAGCAGCTGATATAACAAACCTATCTTTCCTCCTCCATCTGCAGGGATTTTAAACCTACGATAGTGTCTGAAATGCCATTTCACAGCCCCCTCAAAATACTTAAATTGAGGATGTGTAATAATACATCACCATGTGGTTCATGATTTCTGCAGTGTTGCAGCTACAAACTCAAACATCCCCTAGAAGACCACTAAAGGACATAAAATTAGAAGGCACTTTTTAAGAAAGTTATTTGATGTGGCTGCTATGGCTTGAACATGTACCCTTTAGAATTCAGTGTTTGCCAATGTGAAAGGATTAAGAAGTGGGGCCGTTAGGAGGTGATCAGGCCATGAGGGCTTCTCCCACGTGAATGGGATTAGTGCCCTTACAAAATGGCTTTCTGCCATGTGAGGACACATTGTTCCTCTCTCTCCAGAGGATCCAGCATTCAAAGAAGCTGAGAGCTGCCCTCAACAGGTGCCAGCACTTTGGTCTTAGAAACAGACTAAACCTCCAGAATTTTGAGAAATAAATATCTCTTCTTTACAAATTACCCAGTCTGTGGCATTTTCTTATAGCAGCACAAATGGACTGAGACAAAGCAGACTTCCTATGACTCTCAGGCAAGTTCTTACAAATTTGGATCTAATGTTACTTCCAACAACATCCCTGGTTCATAACAGGTGTATGAGTCACAACAAGATGAATGAATCACAGCATGAGAATCTAGACTAAAAGGATATTGAGAAGCATCTCACTGGATCCAGGAACATGAGCAGAGTCACGGGAGAAACAAATCTAAATCCAGTTGATGTAGTCACCCTTCTCCATCTTAACCAAAGTTCAGTTTTCACCTGGACAAACTTCTCACATACAGCCCAAGCATAAGAATATCACCCCGCTTCTGTAAAACCCACAATCAAACTCCAAATGAGTAAGTAGCTCAGTGCTCCCTGGACAGTGTTTTTCTGTCCCAGCATCTTTTCTCAAGCATTTGCCTCCACTCAGAATGGCCCTTGCCTCTTTTGAGTCTCGGCATGTTAAAATTCTATCTCCTCTTTCAAGGTATCTCTTCCACAGTTGACTTGATCTCCAAATCAGGTCATCTCCTGCTTGTAGCACTGTTTGTACTCTTTTCTGGCATTTAACTTATTCTATGCAAGAGTCAGTTGAGTATTGTCATATGGAAGTGCTTAAGGGTAGATAGGCTCTTTGCTTCAGTTGGCTGTGGGTAGGCCCTGGCCAGGCCTGCCAAGATCAGCCCTCTCAGGCCTTGAACAGGCCGGTAATCATTGCACTACTGCAGCAGGTATACACAGGTGTAATGTTCAATCAACCCTTTGCAACCTAGAGTGAGGCAAGATGGAACTGGTAATCTAATACGATATCACACTTGGAACCTGCTTTTTAGATCCAGGACAAAGAGAGAGTTTTGAAAGGAAGCTTTTGTAACCACATGATACAATGATACTGCTGTTTCAGAGGAACTTTTAAAATGAATCTGACCTAGTAAGCCCCCATGCAGGCTTACCAAGAGCTGGCAGGACCTGGCCTGGAAAAGGAAGAATACACTGTCTTCAGCCAAGCTCACCTAACATCCACTGGCCTTTTAGCAAAAGGTTTAAATTCCAGTATGTTTTCATAAAAATGTATCCTTTTCACTGAATCCTGATAAGCCGTCATTTCTAAAATTAAAAATTTATATGTCACAGTTTTTGTCTGTCCAATCTTCAACCACAGTTCCCTGTGTAGGATAGTTCAATAAGAGATTCAAAAGTTCCTAAAATTTAAAGTATTTTCCTCTAACAGGACAGCCCTTTAACATTCTCAAAACTAATACCTCCACAAGTTCTTGAGTTCAATCCCCAGCACCCAAAACAAACAAACAAAAATATCTCATATGAGATGGTAATATTTTATTTTAGTTTTTCATTTATTTATTTACTTACCTAGTTTTTCAGTACTCGGGACTGAACCTGGGGCTTCCAGCATAATAGGCAAGCACTGTCCTGAACTACAGCCCCACCCCAGATGTTATAAGTTTAATACAAATCTAATTTTTAATAAACTGTTCTATTCACTCACTTTATTGAGGGGAAAAAAAAAACAGGACAATGTGTGATTTGCTACATTTATCCATTTGTTACCAGTTTTCCTTTTCCTTGGCAGAAAAAAAAAATAGCAATAGACCAAGATGGCCGAGTTTATTCAAGATTTCAAATTGTAATGCTTTGGTAAAGCCTGGGTCAGAGACCAGATCTGAGTTCTAAGTAGTACAAAGGAGGGTTGTGGCTAAGCTTCACTTTTTAGGTATCCACACCATCTGATGTCACCTTTAGAGGAACTAGATACATATCCTCATGAGATCACACTCAGAAACCATGTTCTTTCTCAAGGTTTTTTTGTTAGGTGATTTTTTTTTTCCAGTACTGAAGATTGCAACAGGGGGACTCTACCACTGAGCTCCATCCTCAGTCCTTTTTACTTTTTATTTTGATACAATCTTGCTAAATTGCCCAGGCTGACCTTGAATTTGTGATCCTTCTGACTCATCCTTCCTAGTCACTGGGATTACAGGCAACCATGTATACCTCCTTGAGGTATTGAGGAATAAAAAGTGGCTCAAAAAAATGGAGACAAGTAGAAAAGAAAAATTCTCCAGTTGCTTCAGTCTCATCATCCCATCATCCCTGGTACATCCCTGGTACACAACCTGTTTCCTAGGTTCTGATCCCTTAGTTGATCTTTTCTTCTAAGTTCTTTGACATTTCTGGTGATTACATAGGTTAAAGGAACAGATTCATTCTACAAGTTGGCTGAATGATAGCCAACTTGTTTACAGAAAGCCTAGGCAGATAGCAACTGGCTTCAATTCTGATTCTCAGGAGGTATAGCTTTGTGCTATATATAACTGCCCTGTGCTACCACATTTCACTAATAGGTCCACCAGGGCACTTAGAACACAGACTTTTCTGCCAAATTAAAATAACACAGTCATGGATTAGAGTAGAACTCAAGTCAACTGTAAAGTCAAACTCAGCTTCAATGCTGTTCCACAGCCATGGTTTTCAGCATAACTTTTGCTGATGCATCTTGTCTTTGCCAACTAGAAAAAGAGTTGCAATCAACAGAGGGAGATTTATGTATTTCCATTCCCTAGTACTAGCAAATACTCAGTAACTGCTGAACAGATTGATTTTTTTTTTTTTAAATTCAACTTCAAGTCAAGTTTTGGTCATTGTTGCAAGGAATCTGGTCTACTCACCAGATGGTATTCAAGCAAGAGATCTGTCAAGTGCCTGCTCTTTAAAACAAAGGTCTGTCTTTAAAAGTTACCTTTGAAATCTTCAATTTAAAAAGAAACAAATGGATATATAAGCCCAAAAAAGAGCTAAAGGACATTTTAAGAAAAACAAAATAAAAACAAAACCTCAAAAATTTCACAAATAGTAGATAAGGAAACTATGGTTCCCATTTGTAAAGTAAAATGATCAAAATAAATCATTACCCTGGAAAACAGCATGGAGCAAGTAAGTACAACAGCAGTTTTCAATTACATTGAAAAATTTAAAAATGATGATGAATTGCTTTATTCAATTGAAGAGTTCACTGTAGAAGACACAATTTTGAATATTCAGATGAATATGGTAATAAATTGGTAGGAATTAGGTCTCTTGTAATAAGTACTGAATTACCAAAGATGACAATCCAATATCAATAATAATAAGAAAATAATGGGGCTGGGGATGTGGCTCAAGTGGTAGCGCGCTCGCCTGGTATGCGTGCGGCCCGGGGTTCGATCCTCAGCACCACATACCAACAAAGATGTTGTGTCCGCCGAGAAATAATAAATATTAAAAATTCTCTCTCCTCTCTCACTCTCTCTTTAAAAAAAAAAGAAAAGAATAAAGAAGCTGTTTATTTTAGTCAAAACTTTAATGACTAAATAAAGACAAAGTGGGTAGAAATGGAGATATTGAAGGAACATAAATACAGGACAAGGTATAATGGGTAGAAAAGGAAGCAATTTGATCTGTGAAGATTTGAGAACACATATACATATTTATACACATACATGTAATGTGTATATACATGCATAAAGTCATTTTTCTTTCAAATGTGCATGGTCAGAGAAGAAACTATACCCCTAAGCCAAGAATTGAAGAGGGAGTAAAACCATGATTCAGGGCATTTAAACAGGCAAATTAATTCAAACATGAATTGCAGATACACACATTCTTAAAACCAAGAAAAGTAGTAATTAGAAAAAGAAATCTTTCATTGATGACAGAAGGAGGAAATTTACATGTGGAAAAAGCAGAAATATTAGTAGAACAGGCACCAGTTTGGAAATTCAGTTTGGAGAAGCAGCACCATACAAAATAAGGGATTTTAAAAAATTATTTATATATATATATATATAATGCATATTTAAATCTATAAGTACTTATACATATATAATTATTATATTTTATATAATATACATGTACATTTATTTATATACATAACATATAAATAAATACTGAATATACATAAGTACTGTATAAATATATAAGTACCATATATGTATATTTGAATATATATATATATATATTCACACACACACACATTAAGCACTTCAAAGACTGTATTTGAGTGTATAAGTTTCTGAAAAAGACACTCAAGTACAACTTCTACTTATCTGTAGGAATGGACTCCTGGGGGGCTTAGTCTAGTTACTTTACAGGTATTTAACCAAGGTAATTCTACTACAATTTGACTGAAAAGTTTTTAAAGTATTACAATGCAAAGTGTTAAATGCAGTGCTGTGTTAAGTGCAAAGGTAGCCACCAAGCTTGTGAAAGGAGAACATAGGACATTCAGGAAGGTAGGGTATGAAGATTTCCAAACAAGACATGAGTGAAATGCAAAGGAGAAAGAGGATATTACAATAACAGTGCCTCTTGCCTCACAGGTTTATACTAAGTAAAACAAGAATGCACCTGAGCACAATTGCCTTCAGTGTCTGATCACCTACCCACAAGTTTCCTCCTTTGTTGTATGGTAGTAGGTCTTGTCCAGATTGTCTACGTAGGTAACTTTACTTGGTCTCTCCAACACCTAGTGAGGTTATGGAGACAAGAAACAAATTTAGATATCTAGAATTCTGCCTGGTCTAGAGGAGCTCCATACACGTTGGTAGAATGATACTGAATCAAAGGCAAAGAGGCAGTCGCATCCATAAACACGAGTTTAATTAGCTCTTGAGGCTGTACAAGCCCCCATTCTCAGAGTCCACTCCTGGGATTTAAAAGGGCTACACCAGTCAGTGCTGTAAGTCCCCAAGAAGTCTCAAGAGAGGGATCAAGGGTAGAAAGCGGGAGACTCAATTCTTTTCTGCTGGGTCCAGGGACAGAGCCCTGACTTCCCCGTAGACCACAGCGCCTCCAGCCTAGGGAAAGGGTCGGTAGGGGGTGGTAAGGTTCTTGGTTTACTCACGCCGGGCACCCACCGGCTCTTCCCACTATACAGTGGCCTCTCTTCGGACACTCTCGGGAAAACCAAATTAAGAAATGCTCGCGATCAGACGAGAAATTGCACGCTAGCATTGCATGCATCAAGAGGTGGCCGCCTTCTTGGGAACTGCCCGCAGAGCCCCAGAGCGTTTCCTCCACGCTGCCTGCCATGTGAGGCGCGTTTCCTCCACGCTGCCTGCCATGTGAGGCGCCGCCCAATGTAGGCTGCGGAATTCCCCACGTCTCCCCAGATTGTAAAATTCCCCGAGTATGGTCAAAGGGCGAAAACCGAGCTCCAGCTCCGGGAAGTTGCCTGATGCCCGAAGGACACCAAGACTGAAGGGGAGCTGCTGGGGCGCCCTGTCACCCAACTGGTAACGGCGGTGGAACCAGGGACAGCTTGGGGATCAAACCTACTTCCGTTTCAGCTTCCTTGAGGGCGCCCGGCCAAGGCTCAAAAAAAAACTGCCCACGACCTTCCTATGCCTGTTGCGCAACACTCCCAGGGAGGGGGGACACCAGGTGTCCCTGCAGACCAGCAACTGGATTCACCTTGGAAAAGGGTGTAAGTTAGCAAGTAATGGTGTTAAAATGTAAAGGCCAGTTAGAGACGGAATGTACAACAATTTCACCAGGACATTCGACCCAAAAGGTACCAGAAAAACAAGTGTTGAGAGAGGGAGAGAGAAAGTGAGAGAAAATATGGATTCCTGTATGACAAATACATTCAAAGTTATCTTCCAAACAACAGTCTTGAAAAAATTATATTCTAAAGTTGAAACACGGGGGGGGGGGACAAAACTTCAGTCCCTCTTTATCTGAAATCTCTTACATAAAGCAGGTCAATCCCGCCAGATCCTGTTCTTAGTTTTAGATTATTCCGGTTTATCAACGTCCTAAGTGCTTTACGTATGTTACCCCCTATTGGTTCCACCTTCTGTTGTGAAATAACAAATTTCAAAAGTCAACTAATCTTCTAGAGGGCGTCAGCTCTTTGAATTCACTTCCTGCTCCCTAGAATCATTTACTCTTTTTCAATGGCCTTTGTTTTACCAGTTTGGGTTGTTAATATTAAAAGAATATGCCCTCCGTCCAAATCTCCACACAGTCAAATGAAAACTTTTAGAAATGATGTTACATGTCTCTATCGTTTTGAAGGTGTCTGGAAGTAAGCGGTAGAAACAACTTCTTTTTGGGAGGGGGGTGATTTAAATTCTTATCAGTCTAGCACTCCCAACTTTCCCAAGGCAAGCTTGTAAGTTGCCAAAACATACATTAAACCGCTTTGGAAAACAACCCTGACCTATTTTACTTCGCTATTGCAAAAAAGACTAAAACTTCCCGCTGGGCCAGACTTTCCGGTTGAGTAAAGAAAAAGTCCCCTTTGTCAAAGTTTCGAAAGGAAAACTGAGCATGTTTTCAACAGTTCGCCTCAGAAGCAACTCTCCAGATCATTTTAACCAAAGTTTACAGCCGCTGGGGACTGGCCACCAAAGCTTGAGACCAGTTTGCACCTCTGGAGGCTGATGTGGGGTGGTCTGCGACGGCCCAGCAGTCCCACTCTTTAGTGGGTCCAGGCGGTCGGAGCAAACCGGACCTCAACAGGGACCCCGGCAGCCTGAGGCGACCTTCAGCGCAGGGTAGAGGGAGTGGGGCCGAGGAGGCGGGGGCGCTCCGCCCAGCCAGTGCCAAGGGGCAAACCGGAAAGAGTCCACAGAATTAAATCACCTGCATAAGGCCCACCCCGCTCCTGGCTTCTGCTGAGCCCCCTACAGGGGCGAGTGTTAGGAGCTGCAGTCCGCCAGCAGCCCCCTGGCGCGCTGCGCACTGACGCGCAAACCCGGTGTGCTCCGACCCCGAGAGCCGCGGGTCTCGCGCTACTTGCCTGCGGCCCTGCGCAGGAGCAGCTGGAGAGCACCGGTACGTACCGTCCTGCTCCCGCCCGGGCTCTCCTCCGCTCCGACCCCTGGGCCTTCACTCCCCCAGACACCGGAAGGCACTGTCGGCGTGGAGGCCTAGAAACTGACGTGGAGCCGGCGATTATAGGGCGTAGCGCTTCCCTTCCCTCCCACTGCGGTAGCCTGGGCTTGCCCTGGACGTGTCTCAACTTACAGTTTCCCTGAGCGGTCCAGAGACCCCACGCACGAGACCCCTAGGAGTCCCCTTTGAGTTGAAAAACCGGCGAGACCGTCAACCGCTGCTTCCTGTTAATGCTTTCCTGTTCTACAACAGCTGAGTGCTCTGTGAAACCGTATTGGATGTTCGAAGTTTTGTTTTATGGTCTCCGCTAGTGTGTGGGAATAGTAAGTGGCAAAAGTGAACATGCTTTATGGTTTAATCTATTCCTAATAACTACTTCCCCGAGATATTTTAACTATTCCCCCCACTCCCTGTCATTGCTTTGTTTTGTTTTTAAGGGTGGGTGGGGGGATTTTTTAAGTGCGTGTGGGTATTTGCTGGGGGATCAAGCTCAGGGAATTTCCAATGCTAGTGAGATAGGAACTTGGGAATATGGAAAAAGAAAGATACACAGTCTCAGAAGTGCCTAGAAACTGATGGAAAGCAGGAAAAGCCCATAAACCTTTGAAATGTAAAACAAGCCTTTCCCACCAGCCCCGCCCAGGTCCTTAGTCCTCTACCTAAGGGGCTTAACCCTTAAACCCTGCTCTTGCCTGCACAAAATAACACGAGGGAAATGTGCAAGCGCTAGAAAAGCTGGCAGGAAATCGAATCACTCCACCCTGGCTCCACCTGTAGGCCAGCCCCTAACTACTGTCTGTCTGCATGAAAATATATATATATATACATATATATATGTATATATATATATATATATTTAAATATATATATTCAACTCAGGGGCACTTTACCACTGAGCCACATCCCTAGCCCTCCTTTTTATTTTGTTAAAAGCCTCGCTAAATTGCTGAGGCTGTTTTTGAACTTGTGAACCTCCTGCTTCAGCTGGGATTACAGGAGTGCTCCACTTTGCCGGCCCTCTATAAATATTAATACCCCATATCAAGATGTTGCTATATCTCTAGTAATGGCCAGTTTACTACCTCAAATGTGTATTTATTACTTTACCCCAAAAGTTCTCTCTCTCTCTCTCTCTCTCTCTCTCTCTCTCTCTCTCTCTCTCTCTGACATTGTCTCTTATATACGTCTACTTTCCCATATAAATCTATGTCTCTGGTATGTGCCAAAATTCTTGTCCGTTTCATATGCCAAGAACTCTACTTTCCGCGTGTCCTGAGTAGAGTACCCCTCTATAGGACCTCCTGTGACATTAGGACAAGTTATCTACCACTGGATTATATGTCCAATCCTTAAAGTTTTCTTAATTTTTGGCTGGAGTTGTAGCTCCATGGCACAATATCTAATTAGCACGTGCAAGGCCCTGGATTTGATTCCTAACACAACTTTTTTTATTTTTTGACAGGAAAATTACAAGAATAATACCAAGAGATTAATACTGATATGACAGCATAAAGAGCTGACCCACCCTAAGTGAAACTATTGAAAATTATGGCCCTAAAGGCAAATAGCAAATAAACATCAATCTAAAAAAATTATATGAAAATTTTTCCATGAAAAAGTACTGGACTGTGGTACCAAGTCTGTCTGCATGAATCAATACTGTCCTTCCCCCTCTCATTTTGCAAGACAGATTCGAGACTGCTGCAACCCAAACCACAAAGCTTCCCAGTAACACTCATCAGAGGAACAGGATGTCAGCATTCTTATTCCTTTTCTTTTCCTAGGCACATGATGCTGAGGCTAAATCATGGGTTAGACTAAGTGTGGATTAGAGATAAGGGATTCCCTTCCATCCAGCTGCAATTCATGGAACAGATGCTCCACCTTGGGCTGGAGTGCTAAGATATTGGAATTCTGATTACCTTTAACCCAGCTCCTCAAATGGTACTCACATGAAGAGAGAAGCTGGGAGGACTTCAGCCTGCTTCCCTTTGTCCACCTAAGCTCTTGGACCACAAACATGACTCTAAGAGAAGCTTGCTATTTTCTAACCCCAGATCCAGGGACTTGATTCAAAGATTGTGCTTGGGGGTTAAGCAATCCATAAAACAGCCCTTTATCTCTTCCCTAAAGAATGACTTCATTTGCATCAGAACATGGAAAAGTTCAAGCCAAAAAGTGATCTAGCAGAGATTATGATAATAGATAATTGGGAAGAGATTCAAGATATAGTAGGCTCTCTATTCACTAGTTAAGTGTCCATGGATTCAACCAACCTCATACCAAAATGAAAAAGAAATTGTGTTTTTACTGAACATGTTCAGGCTCCCTGCCCTTATCATAATTCCCTAAAAATACAGTATAACAGTCATTTATGTAGCATTTACATTATATTAGGTATTATAGGTAATCCAGAGATTATTTTAAATATACCAAAAGATGTGTGTAGTTTATATGCAAATACTAACCATCTCATAGTAGGAATTTGAGCATCCAAGGATTTTGATACATGCAGGGGGTTCTGAAACCAATGGATGTAGAGAAAACTTGTAGGCCAGCTAGCTTTCAGGAAAGAACAAATTAAGATAGCTGAGAAGAGCTCTCCTAGAGTAAGAACAAATATTACACAATGACCTTGTAAACTATTCCTTCAAAGGGGTTAAATTTCAATTGGATTTGTCTATGGAGCAATTTATTTTGAGTACCTTTGGAAATAATAAAACAATCAGCTGGAAATTAATGATGTTTAACATCTAGATGTGAGTGGTGAGATGAATTTCATCGAATCCAGCCAATCACTGAACAAATACAGATGCGCCTTAATTTAAGATGGGTTATGTTTTGATAAACCCACTATTTTAGTCAGCTTTTTCACCACTGTGACTAAAAGACCCAGGCAGAACAATTACAGAGAAGAAGTTTATTTGGAGGCTCACAGTTTCAGAGGTCTCAATCCATAGACAGCTGGCTTCATTCCTCAGGACTTGAGGTGAGGCAGAACATCATGGTGGAAGAGTGTGGTAGAGGTAAGCAGCTCACATGGTGATCAAGAAGCAGACAGAGAGACTCCACTCTCCAGATACAAAATATATACCCCATGGCCACGCCCCCAGTGAAACATTTCCTTCAGCAACATTCCATCAGTCTCCAGTCACCATTCAGTTAATCTCACCAGGATTGATTAACTGATTAGGTTAAGGCTATGACCCAATCATTTCTTCAAACCTTCTTGCATTGTCTCACATGTGAGTTTTTGGTGGACATTTCATATCCAAACCATAACACCCACCGAAAACATAAGTTGAAAATGTATATAATACACCTAATTTATTGAATATCATAGTTTAGTAACACAGTTCATCATAGAGTATCAGTTGTTTGATCTCTTGATTGTGTGACTTCTGAGAGCTGCAGCTTTCTGTCATTGCCCAGCATCACAAATGAGTATTATAGTATTATGGCTAGCCCAGGAAAAAGTCCAAATTCAAAACTTCAAGTAAGATTTTTACTGAATATGTATGACTTCCACGCCATCATAAAGAGGAACATAGTAAATCTGGGATTATTTGTCATACTGACAAGTCCCAGGGACATGGAGGAGAGATCAGTACTGAGAGTTGTCACATATATTATCTTAAATATCCTTTTTTTCCTTTAATTTTTTTTAGTTGTTGATAGACATTTATTTTTTTATTTTTATGTGGTGCTGAGAATCGAATCTCCAGTGCCTCACACATGCCAGGCAAGTGCACTACCGCTGAGCCCCAGCCCCAGCCCCTCTGAAATATCCTTTTTCCAACAAAGAAATTATCAGGCAGGCAAGGAAACGGGAAACTATGACTCATACATTGAAAACAAAACAAAAAGCTTATGAGAATGACCAGATGTTGGATTTGTCACAAAAAAAGGAATTCAAATAGCTATTATAAACATGTTCAATGAACTAAAGAAAATATGATTAAAGAAGTAAAAGGTAGGGTGGGGTTGTAGCTCAGTGGTAGAGTACTTGCCTAGTACATGTGAGGCTCTGGGTTCAATCCTCAGCACCACATAAAAATAAATAAAGGTATTAAAAAAAAGTAAAAGGTAAGGGTGACATTTATTTGCTGTCACAACAAATAGAGACTCAGTAAAGAGATAAAGATTATTTTAAAATTAACCAAGTAGAAATTCTAGAAAATATAATTCTGGAAATTATGAAAATACCAAAAATTGCAATAACTGAAATAACTTCGTTAGGGGCTCACTAGCAGATTTGAACTAGCAGAATAATAAGCTAATTTATAGACAGATCTATTAAGATTATACAAGCCAAAGAATAGAGAAAAAGAACAAAGAAAAATGAAGGAAATCATAATATAATCCCAGCGATTTGGGAGGTTGAGGCAGGAGGATCATAAATTTGAAGCCAGTCTTGGCAATTTAGCAAGGATCTAAGCAAGTTAGAGAGACTTTGTCTCAAAATGAAAAACAAAAAGGCAGATACTGGGGATGTGGCTTAATGGTTAAGTGCCCCTGGGTTCAATCTCTGCTGGTGGTGGGCGGGGGTGATGAAGAAAGTCTCAGAGAAATGAGGGACACCTTTAGGCACAGCAATAGACTTGGAAAGTCTTTCAAGACTTTAGCCAATTTCCCCATTGACTTTTAGTAACAGATAAAGACAGATGTATGGGAAGTCACTCTGAATGACCTGCGCCTTCCATTCTGAAGCAAGAGGCTCTGACTGATCACTACTAGTGACTTGGGTGATGTCCTAGTTCAGAAAGTTGAGGGCGTGTCTTCAGATGTGGGCGCGTCACCCATGGAGTTGAGCTACACTCACCTATTCCTTTGTAATACTATCCCTTTGCCCTCTTTGGGATAGAATGTTCCATGGGAATTCCCTTTGTGTGTCCCCTTCTCTTGCTCTGCCTTTGGGTGTGGCCTTCCTAGATGTCACTCAACCTGCTGACAGCAGACATCAAGAAGCTAGACTCAACCCCCTGAAACCTGACCCCTTGCCTCATTTGAATGGCTTCTGCTCAATAAAAGGGTCAGCAGGTGCTCCCTCCCCTCCCCACTCTTCTCACCCTTAAGGTCAGAGGAGCCAGCACAGAAAAAGATATTGCTGTCTCTTGTGTGATTATTTTGTGCAGCCCAGTTCACCTGGAGTGACCCTGAGTGTTTTAGTCAGGAAGAACACAACACAGATGTATATTATTGTGACTTCATTATTATTTTCTTTTTGATGTTAGTATGTCCTGCCTTGTATTCTCTCTAATATATAAAAATTATTTGGGGCTAGGGATGTGGCTCAAGCGGTAACGCACTCGCCTGGCATGCGTGCGGCCTGGGGTTCGATCCTCAGCACCACATACAAACAAAGATGTTGTGTCCGCCAAGAACTAAAAAAAAAATAAATATTAAAAATTCTCTCTCTCTCTTTAAAAAAATTATTTTGATAATTTTTAAAAGTTTCCATCTCATCAGAAAGTATTACATTGTTTTTTGCGGGGTTTTTTTGGTTTTTTTTGGGGGGGGTATCAAGAATTGAACCCAGTGGTGCTTTACCATACATCACCAGTCTAGTCCCTTTTCTTTTCTTTTTTTTTTATTTGGCAGGGTCTTGCTAGCTAAGTCACTGCCTGGCCTCAAACTTGTAATCCTCCTTCCTCAGCCTCCTTAGTTGCTGGGATTACAGGTGTGCACCACTGTGCCTGGGATAAAAATGTTACATTGTTATTTCAGGGTTTTCTGCGAGATATATTCAAGGTAATTGGCTTATTATAATATGTATATTCACTATATATGATGTTAAAACTCTGCTCAATAGTGAGCAATACTCTTAATCACTCATAAAAACATATTTGATAGAAAGGTTGTCTGTACTGGAAATTATCACACATTTGATTAGTAATGATGTCACTAAGTTAATCAAGTTGAGAGGCTTAAAATAATAAATTCTACAGTCCATAGTAATATCAAAATTTTTTTCTAAGATAGCACAAGCTGGAAATTCAATTTCCAAAACATCTTTCAAATTTTTTAACAGGCTCTTTTCTGGATCCCATGAGTTATATGTTCCTGCTCATTTTAATTCCCTGGGGTTATACTATATGGTCTGCTCGAAGAAATCAGCACTTAGGAAGCATAGTAAAATGATAGATTCTACCTCTATATTTATGGAAGCATCATTCCCTAATGCATTCTGCATACTGTTGCACTCTATGTAGGGTTTTTGTTTGTTTGTTTGTTTGTTTGTTTGGCTCAAGTACCCAGGTCTCATTGATTTCATCCATAACATCCCCAAATGCCTTCAGTGATTTTAATGCTGCCAAAACTGACTATGAATGCTTATTAAGGAGCTCTGTGGTGTCCAGGAAACAGAAAATGGAACAGGAAAATCCACAAATCAATCTGGCGATTCTTCAGGGTACTTGGCTTTCAACTTAAGAGTGATTAGATGCTCTCTACTGAGGCATTTTTGGCTTTTAACTCTATGCTACCTATACAAGTTTTCCAACTGAGAGTTCCTATCTCTTTAATAAGGCAAGTGCGGGGGTGGGGGTGGGGGAGGTAATGCATAGAGCTCTTATCTATTCTTTCAAGTAACTTCCAAAACTATCTTCAACTTCATCATAAAGTTCATTAGATCAAGAAAGTGTTCTCTGTTACACCAACTGATGGTGTCCATTAAGCATTGTTCTCTGCCACCAACTATGTAATGATCTCATATTCTTCAGTTACAGATCTTCTGCAATAATATTCTAAAGTGGAAGTTTGTTCCCTGAACCAGAATGAATCCTTCATACTCTGTTTTCTCCAGGTTTTCAGTGTCTGGAGAGCAATAAAGAGACTAAATGGGCAGGTTCTTGCACATGCACAGTTGGCATGTTGGCATGTACCTGCATCTATCTATCTATTTCTTTCTTTCTTTCTTTCTTTCTTTCTTTCTTTCTTTCTTTCTTTCTTTCTTTCTTTCTTTCTTTCTATCTTTCTATCTTTCTATCTTTCTATTTCTATCTAGCTTACAATGGACTTGTGACTCCCTACTTTAATCACTGGGAGAAACTCTGTTTAAATCAATATTTATTTTGATGCTCAGCTCATTCCAGATTTGGCCAAGAGAGTCCCTTCAAGTTGGCTTCTGTGTCCTTTTGACATGCATTTCTTGTTCTTTGCATACTTCCTTGTTTTCTGGCACACTCAAATGTTCCCTGTGCAACTTGTCCTTTCCCTGCCTCAGTGTTGGAATCAGTCATTTCTTCAAGAAGTCTTGATTCCTTTAAGTGAAGTCTTTATTATTTAGAAGCCAAGATCTGTATGTTTTCTTTTCTTTTCTTTTCTTTTTTAACTTTATTTATTTATTTTTATGTGGTACTGAGGATTGAACCCAGTGCCTCACACATACTAGGCAAGTGCTCTACCACTGAGCCACAACACACACTGCCCCCCCCCCCGCATATTCTGTTTTTTAATTGTTATTGGCAGGTAACGATCCAAAATCTTCTCAATGGACAGAACTATATATATATATATATACATTTCTTATTCTTTGAGTACTTCCTTGTTTTCTGGCACACTCAAATGTTCCACGTACAACTTGCCCTTTCCCTGCCTCAGTGCTGGAATCAGTTTTATATATATATATATATATAATATATATATTATAAGTATATTATATATATATATTATATATATTATATCCACATGCATATATTTACATCTATATTTATTTCTATTCATGTCTATATTTCTTGAAATTCATGGGCCCCCACAAACTATTTCCATTCATTTTCAAAATGGCAGAGTTTATTAGATTTTATTTTTATAACTCCTTTCTCCAACAATGAGATATTTACTTATTTGTGTAACTCTCTCATATCTAACCAATCTCTCAATGTCACCTTTGCCCCCTCTCCTGCATAGACCCCCCCCCCAACCTACTCAGGCTCTGATAACATCCCACACCAGACAGTCTCTCCTCTTAAATGCTTATATTGCCCTGCCCCTCATAATGACTTTAGAGTTGGATTATTTAGGAAGGAAAGGGTGAAAGGAAGAAGGAGGGATGCTGCAGTCTGGCTGGGCACAAATCAAGAGCCACTGAAGCAGGAACAAACTTTATTTCTGAACTCCACCAGCACACTCCACACACACTCCCAGGAACTCTCCCGAATGCCACGCGGCTCCTCCAGGAACCACCAACAGGAAATTCCCTCCTCCTCTGGCACTTCCCCAACCAATGGGAACTCTTCAGGAATCCCCTCAAGAGCTCAACCGGAACTCAAAGGGAACTCTTGGAGAACTTAAAAGTCATTATCTTAATGGTGCTGACGTTACCTCTCAACCACTACTTCTGGCAAAAATGCCATGTGTCATCCCGACTTGGCTGTGGCCCTCAACAGAAGGGGAAAGTTTTTAAAAGTTATAAATGGGAAGGGGAGATAGAGGTCACTTTTTGGATACAAAAAACCAACACAGATAAGAGGAATAAGTTTTGGTGTTCTACAGCACAGTAGGGAAACTATAGTTAATATTTTTTTGTTTATATACATCTGTGTGTGTATATATGTGTGTGTGTGTGTGTGTGTGTGTGTGTGTGTGTGTGTGTATTTTTTTTTCTTTGCAGTGTGGTGAATGAATTTAGGAATTCATACAGGCTAGATGAACACTCTACCAGCACTATTGTATATATCAAAATAACTAGAAGAAAAGGTTTTTGTTTGCTTGTTTGTTGTTTTTTGTTGTTGCATTTTTATACTGGTATGGAACTCAGGGTCTCTTTACCATTGAATACATCCTCAGTCCTTTTTATTTTTAATTTGAGACGAGGTCTTGTTAAGTTGCTGAGAGCCTCTCTAAGTTGTCAAGCCTGATCTTGAACTTGTGACCTTCTGCCTTGGCATCCCAAGTTGCTGGAATTACAGGCACGCACCATTTCACCTGGCCAGAAGAAATGATTTTCAATGTTCCCAACACAAAGAAAATGTAAATATTTGAGGCTATCAACATGATAATTGCCATAATTTGGTCATTACATATTGTATACATATATTCCATAAATATGTACTATCACTATGTATTGATTTTAAAATGATTTTCAAAAATCATGAATTAGTGTTGAATTTAATCAAGTGCTTTTCTTCATCTCCCCAGAGGCAATCTTTTCATTCTTTTAAGTAATTATTTTGTGTTTCCAAATAATATGTTTATAGCTGGGTGTGGTGATGTGGGTCTGAAATTGCACTAATTGGGAAGCTGAGGTGGGAATGTAATTTGAGCCTAGGAGTTTGTGAGCACCCTGGGCAACATAGTGAAACCCTGTCTCACATCATAATCAGAATCATATTAATGTGCTTATATTGCTACATCTTGATTTTTTGGAAGCAAAAGATTAAGACATTTCCTATTTACTTCATAGTATACAAGAGGAGACTGTAGTTCTTTCTCATTGTTCCCACTCTGTTTGCCCCTGTGTTAGTCAGCTTTGTGACAAAATACCTGAAAAAAAAAAAACAACTTAGAGGAAGAAAGATTTATATTGTGTCCTTGTTTCTGAAGTTTCAGTTTCTGTTGAGTTGGCTTCTTTGCTAGGGGCCTATAGCGAGGCAGAGCATCATGGTGGAGAGTGCCTGGTGGAGCAGAGGCGCTCACTTCATGGTGACTGGGAAACAGAGGGAGAGTGATCACAAGGAAAGGGGTGGGGACAAGATATGCCCGTTCCAAGGCACATCCCCAGTGACCTACTTTCTCTAAGTAAGCCCCACCACTTATGATTTCTACCACCTCCCAATAATCCATGCAGCTAAGAATCCCTCATTGTATTAATCCATTGATGTCAGAGCCCTCAAAGGTATAATCACTTCCGAAAATCCCCACCTCTGAACACTGCTGCATTGGGAAACAAACCTTCAACACATGAAACTTTGGGGGACTTTCTAAATCTAAATCATAACAATCATTAACTTTTTATTTCTCCATCTTCTCAAAATAGTTACATTCTGATTTTTGATTAGATTAATCTTCAGCAATTATGCTACAGCTTGAGTATCTCTTATCCAAAATGTTTAGGGCTTGGGCTGGGGATGTGGCTCAAGCGGTAGTACGCTGGCCTGGCGTGCATGCGGCCCAGGTTGGATCCTCAGCACCACATACAAAGATGTTGTGACCGCCGAAAACTAAAAAAAAAATAAATATTAAAATTCTCTCTCCTTCTCTCTCTCTCTCTCTTTAAAAAACAATTAAAAAAAAACACAAAATGTTTAGGGCTAAAACTGCTTTTGATACCATATCTTAAAACTACTTTAGAACTTTTACACATTCATAATGAAATATCTTGGGGATAAGACTTAATTTTAAACATAAAATTCATTTGTTTCATATATATCTCATATGCATAACTTGAAGATAATTTTACACACATTTTATGGTACCTTTGTTTTGACTACAACCCATCACCAGAGGTCAGGTGTGAAATTTTCCACTTGTGACCATCAGGTTGGTTCTCAAAAAGTTTTGAATCTTGAGGCATTTTAGATCTCAGATTTTTGGATTAGGATGCTCAACCTTACTGCAGTCATGCAGATAAGAGTCACAACCCAGTCACAGCCTTCCAAACTATGATTACTTTCCTGCACAACTTCTCATTTTCCCTAGAGTTAATAATTGTCTTGGCTGGGCATGGTGGTACATGCCTGTAATCCCGGTGGCCCAGGAGGCTGAGGTAGGAGAATCGCAAGTTCAAAGCCAGCACCATCAACTTGCTTAGTCTAAGCAACTAAGCAACTCATTGAGACTCTATCTCTAAATAAAATACAAAAAAAGGGGGGGGGCGGGGATGGGGATGTGGTTCAGTGGTTAAGTGCCCCTGGGTTCAATCTCCAGTACCAAAAAAGAAACAGCAGCAACAACAAAACACTCTTGTTTGGTAGTTTTCTATGTAATTCACCCTTAAACTCTTCATCATTTATTCAAATCTTGTCTTAATCTATTGACATATAAGTATATTATTAATTTCAAGTTCCTGGAGAAGTCACTTCCTGAGTCATTGGTCATGCATTCTGAAAGTTTATAATATGTTCCTTGAATCCATAACTCAATTCACTGGCTGGGCACTCATCTGGAAACTCACATCCTCTTAAGTGTTTAGGAAATATTTGTTTAGTTGGTTTCATTTTCATTTTTTCTTCTTTCTCTGTTCTTTGGGTATTGTGCTTTCTGAACCTGCTCTGTATATTTTTCTCCTATTTTTCATTGCTTTGACTTTTTTTTTAAACTTTACTGTATTTATTATTATTATTTTATGTGGTGCTGAGGCTTGAACCCAGCGCCTCGCACATGCTAGGTGAACGCTCTACTGCTGAGCCAGCCCTGCTTTGACTTTTTACTCTACTTTCTGTGATACTTCCTCTATTTCCCAATTCTTCTTCCTCTATCTCCCAACTCTTCTATTTTTTCCCCAATCTCAGAGTTAAGAATTATAGATAGCTACATTAGAAAAAAGTTGAATCTTTTCTAAAACTGTGAAATGTAAAAAAGATTCAGAAAGGTGCATGAAATGTGAACATTCACTTTAATGAAGAGCCACAAGTCAAATATGCAGGTAACCATCACCCAAGATGCAAAATAGAAACATCTTAAAGGGCTCCTGAATGCATAGAAGAAGTTCTTTGCAAGCTTAGGCAAAGATTTCTTAGAACATACACACACAAAGCATTAACCATAAAAAAAAAAAACATTTAAAAATTGTTCTTCATTAAAACTTCTAAACCTCCTCTAGAAAAGATCACTTGTTTTAAAAAAAGCACATTTTTTTCAAATGGGCTAAATATTTGAACAGACATTTCACAAAAAAGGATGCACAAATAGCCAATAAGAACGTGAAAATGTGCTCAATAGCATTCATTATCAAGGAAATGTAAATTAAAAGATTACCAGAATGACTAAAATCAAAAGTTCTGACAATACAAAGTATCGGTGAGAATGTGAAACAGTTGCAACTCCAACACACAGCTGGTAGCAAAGTCAACTGATACAACTTGGAAAACAGTTTGGCTGTTTATAAATTGTGCTTTCCATATGACCCCTCAAAAGCACTCCAAAGTACTTATTCAAGATTTTTTTTAAGTGTATATCCATGCAAAGAGTTGAACACAAATGTTCATGACGGTTTTTCTAGTGATAACAAAAATCTGGGAGTAATTTAATTATCCATCAGTAGATAAACCGATAAGCCATGTGTGCTTTAGCCACACAATAGAATACAGTAAATGGGAACAAATAACTGATTCATGCAACAACAAGGATAATTGTGTCTTACATGCATGATGAAGCATTTAGAATAAACTAAAATGCATCAAAGTGGGGCTGGGGTGCAGCTCGGTGGTAGTGTCCTCGCCTAGCATGTGTGAGGCCCTGAGTTTGATCCCTGGCTCTGCAAAACATGGAAAAACAAAATGCATAAACTAGAAGATGTGTGAATGGATGTGTTAAAGCAAGTGTAATAAAATTTACTGCTAGAGTCTAGTGGTGAGTATATGGGTGCACATTATAAAATTCTGTCTCCTTTGCTTTACGATTGAATGTATTTATACTAAAATGTTAGAGAAGAAAACAATGTGCTGAGTCAAAGAATCCAGATACAAAAACATTTTACCATATGGTTTATTTATACAAAATTCTAGAGTAAACAAAACAAATCTATAGTGACAGAAAGATCTTCAGTGTTTACTTGTGGGCAAGAAGTGTTGATTGCCTAAGGGCATGAGGAAACTTTTGGGAATAATAGAACTATTCTGTACTTTGTATGATGGAAATATACATTTGTCAAAAGCCACCAAATTGTGTACTTAAAGTGAGTGTATTTGTTTATGTAAATTATACATTGATTAAGTCGATTTTGGAATGATTTGAAGAAAAAAAATGGGCAAACAAAAGCAGGAAGCTCTTCTTCTCAGGAAGCCCTGAGATCCTAAGTGTATCTAATCAATTCTGAATATCGAAGTGGATGATCCAACTAAGCTGTGCTCAATATCAGTGTTTTTGTTTTTCCTTTTGAGTTGTTCAGATTAACAGACTGGATTCTTCCCATCTCCTGTTTGCATAGGAAAGGCCTGGCTGCCAGAGCTCCTGATGGGGAGTGGGGAAGATGGATGAGGTTTTCTAGTCCGGAAGGTATCATTTATCTTGATCCTACTCTTTGTTCCTCTTAAAAAAAAAAAAAAAAACCCTTTCTTGCTTTGCTTCTACAACTCCATTCACTCCAGATTTACCTCCTACCTCTCTGATCATTAATTCTCTGTCTCTTTGTAGACTTCAATTCCTTTGTCTTTTTTCATAAATTCCTTTGCCTTTTAAGTATTGATTTGCCTTTGACTCTCCTCTTTTTAATAACCCTAATTTAGTTACCTTTTGTTTCAGTGCTCATACATCCCTTGGTAGTATTTCTGTAGTTTTTGCATCCATCCAATCTCTGCCACGTGCTGTTAGAGTTCTGTCTCTTGTTGTCATTTTTGAAGTACTAAAGGAATATGTTGATTACAGGGTCAAACAGAGAAAGGTAGTCAAGGTCAGAAGAGAGAAAAATCATCAGCACCTGACGGCCACCAGCTGGGTCAGCAGAGTTACAGACTTGGAGGGAGATGCTGACACAGATGGAGGGGAAGCTTAGGTGCAGATGTGGCCTCTCTGTGTCATACTGCTGCTCTGTGATGACCTATTTCCATTCTGCTCTTCCATAGCAGGGGAGCCTGTTCTCAACATCAAGTCAATGTGCAGGCACTCTGGTTTTCCTTCTTTTATTTTTGAACTCTTTTATCATAAAATGTTTGGGAAGAAAATATTGTGATAAATGAAAGAAGCTAAACACAAAGGAATATACAAAAGAATAGATACCTCTTCAGTGCTTAACACCAGAGTTAAATATAGAACTATTTCCCCATGGCTCAGGACACAGGCTCCATGGGACAATCTCTCATGCACACATCCCCTCCTGGGGCCTACAGTGCTGCTTTTGCTGGGGAAGCTATGTTTGAATGTAGACATGCAGTAAATGGTAGCTATTATTATATCTTAGGCATATTAATATGTGCTTTATACTCCACCCATTGCCTGGATCATTATTCTCATTTTGCTAAGGTGAAAACTGAGGTTCTGAGAGGCTCAATAATTAGGTAACCAGAGTTTAAAGGCATACATACAATAACAGGCAGAGATGTGATTCAAAACAAGGGAGTCTCAATCCAGAGACCATGCTCTAGGAGAAGAGTGTTGTGTGTTATTAACCAAAGAGGTGGCCATGCTGAGAAAAGACACTTGCTACCTCCACTTCACATAGTGACACTAGGCACTGGCTACATTTGGATAATCAGGCCAACCAATATCCAGCCTGAATTCCTCTATATCCTAAAGCAGGTGTTTCTAGACTGTGGATTGTATGGAATAGTAATTGGAACCAGATCTTATGATACCAAGCTTTGTTTGGGCAAAATAAGGATTTTTAAAAGAAATATATCTACTCCAAAATAAAGATTTATTATCTACTATCTCTTTAATTTCATGAAAGGGTAAAACAAAAATATAAATAACAGTAACCAAATATTGAATACTCCTTTAAATTGAATACTTGGAGTTTTATATAAGATTCACTACATTGTACATGTTTCTTTTTTTTTTTTCATATACTAAGGAAAAATTTCTTACAGATCGGCATCTGTCCTTAATTTGAAAATCACTATTCTAGAAGTCCAGGCTCTGCATCTTCATCACCATCTCCAACCCACCTGTCCTAATGAAAGTCCTTAATCGCCTGGTTCCTACCACTTTATAGCATGCCACTGTGACTTACAACCTAGCTCACACAGTCTTTGCCTGAGAGCTTTTTTTTTTTTTAAAACCAAGTATTGAACCTAGGAGTACTTAACCACTGAGCAACATCCCCAGACTTTTGGGACAGGGTCTCATTAAGTTGCTTAGGCTGGCTTTGAACTTATGATCCTCCTGCCTCATCCTTCTGTGCCCGGCTTGGTTTTTTTTTTTTTTTTTTTTTTGGTCCACATTGGGAGCCCACACCACCTTCCTATTTGACAGACTAGGAGGACCAGACTTTTAACTTCCTTCCCCCTGTGTCATTCCCATCCCTGTCTCCAGAAGTCCTTGTACAATGTCTGTGTACTCTAGCCTACAAGTCTACTCTCCATCACATTGCTCTAGAAAGGGCCATCCCTTGGGTTTAGGGATATGCATACCTGCAGTATGGATTGCTGTTGGGATTTGGAACTGGGGAACACCAAGATTCCTTAGTTCTCCCATCAGTATAAAGGTAATAATATAATAGTTCTAAACTCAGAATTACTATACACATTACTCTTTAGAATATGTCTGGCATATGGTAGGTGCTAAATAAATAAATTGATTTTTTTTACCTGGCATTGATCTAGCCTGGGAATATAAGAGGAAAAGAAAAAGGTCCTACACTTAGAGCATAGAAGTTGTACCACCAACCCCTACTCTGCCTCTTCTCAAATACTCCCTGGCTCCATGGTTAAATGCAAAGGACCAAATAAACTTTTTTAAAAATCTGGTCATGGGGGCTGGGGATGTGGCTCAAGCAGTAGCACCACATACCAACAAAGATGTTGTATCCGCCGAGAACTAAAAAATAAATATTAAAAATTCTCTCTCTCTTTCCCCTCTCTCACTCTCTCTTTTAAATAAATAAATAAATAAATAAATAAATAAAAATAAAAAATAAAACAAAATTTATATTAAAAAAAAATCTGGTCATGGGGCTGGGATTGTGGCTCAGTGGTAGAGCGCTCCCCTAGCACAGGCAGGACCTGGGTTCGATCCTCAGCACCACATAAAAATAAAGGCATTGTGTTGTGTCCATCTAGACCTAAAAAAAAAAAAAAAAAATCTGGTTGTATCAGGAGTCTATACTATAACATACATTAATTCATTTGTTTACCAAACAAATATTTTTGAGCTCTCACTATGTCCCAGGTACTATATAAAGAAATAGAGTCCTATCCTCAAAGTATTCCCAAGGAGGATGTGCAGATGTAAAATTTTGAAAGAAGAATCTGTCACCTGAGTGATCTGGACGGACTGTACTTGGGAAAGGATCACTATGCCTTCGGCTAGAGATTTGCTACATCCCTTCCTTAGAAGAGGAAAAGAAAAAAACACAAAAAGAAACAGCTAGTTCAAAGTCCAAATTCTTATTTTATGGATGTGAAATGTCCAGGTTGCTACAAGATTACCAGGGTTTTCAGCCATACTGAGACAGTGGTTCTTTGTGTAAGTTGTTCAACAGTGTTGGGCCAGCCTACAGAAGGAAAGCCAGACTCACAGAAGGTTGTTAATTTAGAAGAAAGCAACACTAATAATCTGTGCAACTTCCAGAATTTGTGTTTTCTCACAGAAGCCTTATGAGTTCAGTAATTCTAGTTACTCTACCAAAATAATGTAATTATATTTGATTTTGTAAGGTATACAACAATGATCTCCTATTTTAGTGTTTTTCAATAAAGTTTTGATTATGGATAACCCCCCCATTGAATAATGTGTTATGCATGCATTTACATGTACTCATACACAAAATGTTGATATGAAGTATATATGAGGTAATACCTTGTTTATCAAGAAATAATTTTTAGCCCTTAAATTGGCCAAGAACTAGAAAGAAAAAAATAGGCATTTAAATATACAAAATAGGTACCACCAAATTAATTCAGTTGATTTATAAGATCCTTGAGATCTAGTTATTTTTATTGCAAATGATAGCAAGTTCCTTGGCTAGTTTCCTGGGTTATTAGGAGCTGAGAATTAAAAAAAAAAAATCTGGATCAGAAGCAAGAGTAGCAGCTGGTCATGAAAGACGAAAAAGTATATATGAAGAAAATGATCAAAAAGGCATCTGGAGTCATCGATTATCTAGGCATCGCTGTGCCATGAACCAGTGTAATAACAGATGTTTTCAAGCTGACCGTGAGTCAGGCAAAGGCAAAGGATATTCTGTGCATACTGTTTCAAGAGAAAAAAATATTCAATGCATTTTAGAAGGGTTTTATGCAAAACAATTCAAAAATAAAAATGGTTTAATTTGTATAGAGTTGAATTATTGGGAGGATTCATTTAAATGATACAAAATAAATTGGAAAATATTGCCTTTGATTATTACTAATACATAACATTGAATTTTGCAGCGAGAACAACTACAGTATAGTCTATAATAAAAGGCTATTTATAAGTTCAAGATAAGAATGAACTTATTCTGCTTAAGCGGGAGTCATTGGGGGAGGAAGATTGGAGAGAGGTCTAAAAACTGCTTAAGCAAAAGCATGATTGTAAAATTGGGAAGAGATCATTTGAATAAAACTATCATTGTCTCTAGGTCAAGAGTATATATTCTTTAAACATTTCTGCTTTTTCAGTTTTTAAATGTTTTTTTAAAAAGTTGGAAAAATGTTATGTTAGATTTCCATTGTTGTGACAAAATACGCAAGAAAATCAAATCATAAGGAGGGAAGATTTATTTTGGCTCATATTTTTGTAAGTTTCCATCCATTTTTGCATGGCCTAATGCTTTGGACCTATGGCAAGGCAAAACATCAGTACAGGGAACATGAGGCATTACCTGCTTACCTCATGGTAGTCAGGAAGCAAAAAGAGAGGAAGGGTAACATCTCAATATACCCTTCTAGGATATGCCCACCCCAGCAACCTAACTTCCTTCAACTAGGTCCCGCCTCCTAAAAATCTGCAACCTCCCAATAGCTTCCTGATGGGAACCAACTCAAACTCTCAAATATTTGGGAGATATTTAATATCCAAACCATAACAAATACCTACATGTGATTATGTATTCTACCAATTATATTTGAATGCAATTCAAGACTTTTCAAATGTCTCATTTGGCTTAAAATTTTCATCTTGAGGTTTTGGTGTTTTTTTTTAATATAAACATTTTCTGTACAAATATTAGTCAAAAACAGCCATATCAAGAGAAAAGTATTTTCTCTGAAGTTTGGTATTAAAACCCAGATGTTCTACTGGGAAGACATTAATCAGGGAGATGCTTTGCAAGGAATGACTTTATGTTTCTGTTTCTTGTTTATTTTTTTTAATCTTTCTTGACTAATCTTTAAGGTGGAAGAAGGCAGGAACCATGGCTCTTTTTTTCTCATTGTACATCCAAAACTTGACACAGTACCTGGCATCCAGAAGTTCTCAGTATTATTTGGGCAATACTTGCTGCTTTAATAAAGTAACTCTGAAACTACAACAGCTTAACATCCACAGAAATTTAGTGTGTTATCATCTTGCTATTCAATATAGGTGTTTCTGGTGGGCAGCTTTCCAGGGAAAAGCTGATTTTAGGGACTGAGACTCTTCATATGTTGGCATAATCATTCCAAGAATACTTATTATCCTCAGCATTCTGTCATCAGAAGGAAAAGAATATGAAGAAGGTGTATCTACTTTTCAAAAGCTTGTCCTAGAAATGACACACTTTACTTCTATGCCCATTCCATTGTAACAGCGAGAGTAAGCCTGAGCTGGAAAATCTAGCTACATATTATCTTGAAGGACACTGGCTTTCTCTTATGCACTCTGGGAGCTAGGGCAAGCTATTGTTATCTAGAAAGCTACTGCCGGGACAGTTGCTTCTTGGGATGCTGGTCATACAAACAAGCTAACACTGATGCTGTCGCTGCTTCTGCAGTTTAAGATACAAAACTCTTCTCTGAGTAGGGATGGGTACAGTACTGAGGATCCCGTTGGATAGCATTCATGTTACTTGACCATCTGGCTATCACTGGACAGAATGCTGTGAGGGAGAGGAGGCTATGCTTGGCAAGTCACCTTGAGGGACAGAGGTGCTATCTGTTCAGTCTGTTACCACTGAATTCTTCTTAGAGTAGTCACTGATATTTTGTAAGTCTTCCCAAATAAACCAAATGTCTCCCATGCTTTCTCTAGGCATTTTCTTTTACTTTCCTGCAATTTACCCACTGCCCTGACATAACTGAGCTGTGGAAGTGACAGCAGCCATTTCCCAAGAACAATTCCATAATATGGAAAGGAGGCATATTTTAGTGGTCATCCAGCCATCTCTGCCATAGTAATTAAATACATGTTGAATGATGAATAAAGTTTCTTAGACTTCCTTTTTCTTTGCAAGTAACATACCATGCAAATCTCAAGATACGGAGTTTGAATACGGTCCATGCAACAACTGGTGGTTCTGTTGATTTTATATCTTCTCTACTGCCAAGCTGAAATAACAAGGATTGGAGTAACCTTCTGCTGAAACAAGTAAAGATCAGATGGATAAATGTATAAAATGACAATTCTCGGACACTGGATGTCAGGCACTGTAGGATAGTGATCCTTGAGAGAGGTGAGCACCATTATTACCTTGGCTTCCTGTCTGGAAAAACTTTCCAGGTTATGGCAAAGGAGGGGGAACTCAGGCAGAGATTGGTAGTCTCCTTTATTTGAAGAGACAGAGTCCAGGGAGGCCAAGATGGCTAGAGCTTGCAGGGCAAAGTAACAGAGAAGAAAGAGCTGCACAGTGGGAGAGCTCTAGGAATCTATAGAGTCACGCTTGTGTGTTCATCTGAGTACTAATCAGTACCTATGAATAAGGAAACAATCCAGGTCTGAGGAAAGAATCATCTGATGGAAGTAAAGGAACCAATTCTCAAAGTTCACACAGGAATAAAAATAGCTCAAGTTTGCACTATAGTGGAAAGTCTCACCATTCATGGATCACTTAGCAGTGAGAAAAAAATTATTGGGAAAAATTAACCCTAGACTAAAGGCTTTTCTGGTTTCATAAGACAAAGCTTAAACATGTCAAAAAGATTAAACAATTTATAAGTGATTTAACTACATTTTCAAACAAACCTCAAAAATATTTATAGGAATAAAAAAAAATCCGGCTTTCAGCAAGGCAAATTTACAATGTCTAGTATTTAATTTAAAAATTACAGAAGTGCAAAGAACCAAGAAAATATGACCCATAATGAGGACAACAATCCATCAATAGAATTAGACCCAGAAATGTCACAATATGGGAATTAGTAGATGGGAATATTAAAACAAATACTATAACCATATTTCGTATGCTCAGTAAGATAGAGGAAGACATGAAAAAAAACTCACATTAAACTTCTGGATGCAAACTACAGTGTCTGAAATGAAAAATACATTGCATAAAGTTAACAGCAGATTTGATACTGAAGAAGAAAACATTACTGAACATAAAGACACAACAATAGAAATTATCCAAAATGAAACTCAGAAAAAAATCTGCAAGAACAAAATAACCAGAGTAGCAGGAAAGCTGTAATATGTGTGTAATTAGAGTTCCTGGAGGAGGGTGAAGGGGACAGAAAAATATACTTGAAGATACAATAGGTGAAATTTCTGAATTAGATAAAACTATAAATCCATAGATCAAAGAGGCTCAGCAAACTCCAAGAAACATGACTAAACTACATCAATGAATGATCAATGATGATCAAATAGCTTAAAACAAAGGGTATATCCCTAGATGTGAAAGACCTGCCAATCTGTCCCATACCTTTACTTTTAAACAGAAACATAGTAAAGATGCAGTAGCCATGGACTTTTGCCAGCATGTGAAGTTGAGTGTTCACTTCATTCTCAAATGAATCAGACTAGACCTTAACACTTGAGATCCAATACCAGAAAATATTAGTTATCACCAGTTTTCTTCCAGATGGCCTGCCATTAATTGTCTATGGCTATTCCATTTCTTATATGCCAGCCTAGCTGGGTGATCCCCTTTGGTTCTAATCTTTTTTTTTAAAGTTTTATTGATTTTACTTTTTAAAATATATGACAGTGGAATACATTACAATTCTTATTACACATATAGAATACAATTTTTCATATCTTTGTATATAGAGTATGTTCACGCCAATTAATGTCTTTATACATGTACTTTGTCTTTTTGCATTACAATTCTTATTACACATATATACCACAATTTTTCATATCTCTGTTTGTATATAAAGTATGCTGACACCCAATTTGAGTCTTCATACATGTACTTTAGATAATGATGTCCATCACAGTCCACCATCCTTGCTAACCCCCTGCCCCCTCCCTTTCCCTCCCACCCCTCTTCCCTATCTAGAATTCATCCAATCCTCTCATGTTCCCCCTCCCTACCCCACTATGAATCATCCTCCTTATATCAGAGAAAATATTCAACATTTGTTTTTTGAGATTGGTTAACTTCACTTAGCATTATCTTCTCCATCGCCATCCATTTACCTGCAAATGCCATGATTTTATTCTCTTTTAATGCTGAGTAAAATTCCCCAACTTCCTTAAAAAAACTCCTATAGTGCAAGAATTAAAACCAAGAATCAATAAATGGGATGGAATCAAACTAAAAAGTTTCTTCTCACTGTGAAGTGAAAAGAGACTCTACATTCTGGGAGCAAATTTTTACCCCTTACACATCAGATAGAGCCCTAATCTCTAGAGTATATAAAGAACTCAAAAAGCTAAGCACTGAAAAAACAAATAATCCAATTAACAAATGGGCCAAGGACCTGAACAGACTCTTCTTAGAAGAAGATATATAATCAATCAACAAATATATGAAAAAATATTCATCATCTTTATCAATCAGAGAAATGCAAATCAAAACTATTCTAAGATATCATCTCACTCCAATCAGAATGGCAGCTATCATGAAGACAAACAACAATAACAACAATTGGTGAGGATGTGGGGAAAAAGGCTTTACTGGTGGGACTGCAAATTGGTACAGCCAATATGGAAAGCAGTATGGAGATTCATTGGAGATCTGGGAATGGAACCACCATTTGACACAGCTATCCCTCTCCTCCGTCTATACCCAAAGGACTTAAAAAAAGCATACTACAGCATACATAGCCACATCAGTGTTTATAGCAGCACAATTCACAATAGCTAAACTGTGAAGCCAACCTAGATGCCCTTCAGTGGATAAATGGATTTAAAAAATGTGGCATATATACACAATGGAATATTACTCAGCATTAAGTGGGTTCTAATCTTATACTCACATTCTTGCACAATCTGACTTGCTCAATCCATTGGACAGAAGTTTCTGACTTTGGCTCTCAGTACTTTTTCTAGACATGATTTGATAAGTGCCTTCTGCCCAGATCTCAGAACATGTTTCCAATAGATCAATGACCATTCCTACCAGTTTTCCTGTGAAAAATTTCCAGAAACAAATTAAAATTTTCTCACTATGTAGCCAAATTCTAGACAATGCTGGGATCTACCCGAGTGCAGGGAAAGTTTCTACATGTTGAAAGTAGAGAATCTTTTTCTTTCTTGTTTTCTTTTTCTTTTCTTTTTGGTACTGGGGAGTGAATCCAGGGGAACTTAACCATTGAGCTACATCCCCAGCCATTTTTTTTTATATTGTATTTTGAGACATAAGTTACTAAGGGCCTTGTCAAGTTACTTAGGTAACTTAGGGCCTTGCCAAGTTGCTGAGGCTCGATTTGAACTTGTGATCCTACCTCTGCCTCCTGAGCCACTGGGATTACAGGCATGTGCCACTGCACCTGGCTCTCAAAGTTGAGAATTTCAATTGAATTTCTTATTGAAATCTGGAGCCCAAATTGAAACACACCCTCACATGAAATATGACTTATGAAAAAAACTTTATATTTGCTGCCACTATCAATATTGAGCAATCATTAATAGTACTATTACCAGTAATACTAAGTCTATAACAAGGAACTGTTGTACCACTAAATTTTAATAATTTCAAATGTTAACTGGATGTGCTGATACACACTAGTGATCCCAGATTCAGGAGGCTAAAGTAGAAAGATCTCAAGTTCAAAGCTAGTTTCAGCAACTAAGCAAGACCTTCAACAATTTGGTAAGACTCTGTCAAAAAATAATAATAATAATAAATAAAATAAAATAAGCCAGACATGGTGGCATACACCTGTAATCGCAGCCAATCAGGAGACAGAGGCAGGATGATCACACATTCAAAGTCAGCCTCAGCAAATGGCTGGAGATATGGCTCATTGGTTAAGTGCTGCTAGATTCAATCCCTCTTAACAAAAAATAAAATTTAAAAAAAAAGTAAAATAAAATAGAGAACTGGAGTTTGTGTCTCTGTGGTAAAGCATCTCTGAGTTAAAGAGCCAGTACTCTCCCTAAAGAAAGTTGTATTTCTAGGGCTGTTCCATTTGTATTCCTTTTGTATTACTACAAAGTGTTATATTTAAATTTTTTTTCTTCTACTGTTGTCCAAAAGCCAAAACAAAACAAACGCCTAGACTTCTACATATAGGGGCTTTTAATCATAATACTCTCACTCTTGGACATGTTTAAATATCTACTGACAGTCCCTGAATTGTGGCCTATGTGCACAATGCTAAAATAAACCAGCATAGGGGCCACAGTTTCAGTAGCTCCAAAGGAGGCTAGGATCCAAGAAGTTCTGGAACACAAGTTTGTTTGTGTGAACCCCATCATGGGTCCAGATGCTAAGGAAGAAGTGAGAAAAAAAAGATGAAAATGTCTAATCCTAGGCTCAAGGAGTTCACTATTTAGAGGCAGTGAATTAAGGAAAGTGAAGTGAGATAAATCATAAATTAAGCATAAACATCATGGCAAGGACTTGAGGGAGTGGGACTTACTTATTTGAGGCAGGAATTAGGTTCTAGTAAGACAGAGAATGAAAAGGAATATGGAAAATCCTATAACTTCAACCAGTTGCTGAACTATGAATTTTGGAACTCTGTGGGGCTGCAACCAAGTCTGGCTTAGCAAGAAGGTGCCTCAGTGTCTCAGTGGCCTGTGGAGACCACAGGACTAGGCACAGAAGAGAAAGCTACCTGTTAATCTATGTGGCCAGGGCAATTCCACTGCTTGTTAGCATACCTCTCATGTGGCCTAGTCAGCCAGACAAACCCACTACATTTCACAGCAAAGCTGCATATGCAAGCTACTTTTTATTTTGGTCACTTTTAAGAACTACACGTTTTAGTATGTCCTTTATTACTCTTACTTACCAAGAATAATTGATTGACCTTAAAGGATAGTGAAAGGAGAAAAGAATGATGAAATATGTGAAGTAAGCATGGTAAAAGCTTCTGGGGAGATAAAAAGAAGAGATCATTATACAAATTGAGTGAGATTATCTAGTTTAATCAAGATGGAGAATTCTAATTTAAAAGAGAAGGTTCGCTAGGTGCAGCAACACTTATCTGTAATCCCAGCTACTCAGGATTCTGAGGTAGGAAGATCCCAAGTTTGAGGTCAACCTTGGCAACTTAAGGAAACCCTATCTCAGAAATATTAAAAAATAAAAGAGCTGTGGATCTAGCTCAGTGGTAAAGCACCCATGGGTTCAATTACTGGTACCATCAATTAACTAACTAAATAACTAAATAAACAAAAGAGAAGGTATCCATGGGATAGAAAAGAGACATAATACTAAACTTTTAAAACCTGCTGATTATGCTTTTACTTTCTCAGTTACTCTTTTTTCCCCTTCTTTGTTAACAAGTTAACTTTAGATGGTGAAATATAGGGGAATTTATAGCCCCTGTAAAAACTGATTTAAAAACCAAAATAGTAAAATTAAACAGTTTTGATTCAATTCAGCAAATATTAAGGACTTCCTCTTCATAAATCATTGTGATAGGAAAATAGTGTAACTGTGTATAAATAGTTTTTTGTTTGTTTGTTTGTTTTGGTACCAGGGATTGAATCCAGGTATGCTTATCCACTGAGCCACATCTCTACCCCTTTTTGTTATATTTTATTTTGAGACAGGGTCTTGGTGAGTTGCTTCCCCAAGTTGCTGAGTCTGTCTTTGAACTTGTGATTCTCCTATCTCAGTCTCCTGAACCTCTGGGATTATAGGCATGCACCACTAAGTAGTTTTAATGGAAATTATTATAATAATTATGATAAAATCATCATCAAAGATGAATAAACATGTCCAAATTAAACATGTATTGAACATTTATCATGTGTAAGGCCGTCTGTTGGAGATAAAAGGATAAATAGGGAAAGATTATCAAAATTTATAATCTGATAAAGAAGAAATAAGGAAAGTGTGAAAATATCTGAGCTACAAGACAGGGCAAGATGTGTTTTCTTAGGATGGTGCAAAGTTCTGTGCAGTTTTTAGGAGAAAAAGATCATTATTAACAATAAAATTTGAGGGAAGAGAGGTGGGAGGGAAAAGGAGGGAGAAGGGGAGTTGCATGGAAGATGGAAGGAGATCCTTATCATTATACAGAATACATGTATAATGTTGTGAGGAGAAAAAGAAAAAAAAGTGTTATCACATTAGATTGGATAGAGAGAAATGATGGGAGGGAAGGGGAGTGGGAGGGGGGATAGGAAGGGAAGCAGAATAGAATAGACATTATGATTGTTGTATGTATTTAGGTGACTCTATGACCAGTGTGATTCTGCAATCTGTACAATCAGAAAAATGAGAAATTATACCCCAATTGATTCAAATGTATGAATTGCCAAGATTATTGTAATGTCATGTGTAGCTAATAAAAAAAATTTTTTAAAAGAATGATCCTGGGATTCTCTGTGGGTTTCACTTTCCCTTCATCAACCAAATTCCTATCATCATAGGTAAATGGAACTTCTGTGCAATCTATGGACCTATTGAGGTGCGGGGACCTTTCCTCCCAGTGATTGCCTTGCTATTCTATTGCTTTATGGAAAAAATCAGATGTCAGATTATTTACCGTCTTTAGCAAAGGTATATATTAGATGGAAAAAGTGAAAATGACTATTTTCACATTGTCATTTTCTGACAGGCAAGCAAAGACACCACTTGAAATTCTTTTTCCAGAAGTATTATTTCATTTCAGAAATATATTTGTACTCATGGGGTAATTTTGAAGTGAATCTAAATAAAAATGTTTTCCTCCCTCAAAAAAATAAAAAAAGAATAAAATTTGGGCTGGGTTGTAGGTCAGTAGTAGAGCATTTGCCTCTCACGTGTGAGGCCCTGGGTTCGATCCTCAGCACCACATAAAAATAAACAAACAAAAATAAAGATATTGTGTCCATTTACAACTAAATATATATATGTATATGTATGTATGTATATAATATATATATATACACACACACAGAATAAAATTTACCAGATTCAAATAGCAATTTCAGATTTGTGATCCTGGGAAAGAATGTTTGATTGGTAAAATACTGCATATGGACAAAATGTCTCTGGCACCTATAGATAGTGAGAATCCCCACTATTGGTGCCAGGGAAAAATATCAGTTCTGCACTATAAGTACCTACAGAAGAGAAACTTGTTTTGTTCATTTATGTGTTTGCAGTACCATGAATATCACTAGTACTTAACTGCTACTCAATAAATAATCATTAAATAAATGAATAGAGTTCAAGGAAAAGTTGCTGAGAGGTCGGTCTACTTCTGTGCTATGTTGCAATTCTATGAAGTTTCCTTGACCAATAGTTTGGAGGAGGGCTGGGCAAGCATGCTCCTTATTTTCATGTAGGGATTCTGTTATAATTTTGACAAAAAAATCAACAAAAATAAACAAGTGTTAAAGGAGAAATGTTCATTACATTCTATGGCCATGGAGTCATTGGTTTCAGTTAGTATAAATTGGTCTTGACCTTCAATGTTTAGCATATTTATCACCAACTCATCAACAAGTCAAAGAAAATTATACAGCTTGCTTCATAATGTTTAGGGCTCAGTTTGAATATTCTTGCCATGGATCAAGATAGTCCTTTCCAGGGCTGGGATTGTGGCTCAAGCGGTAGTGCGCTCGCCTGGCATGCGTGCGGCCCGGGTTCGATCCTCAGCACCACATACCAACAAAGATGTTGTGTCTGCCGAGAACTAAAAAATAAAAATATTAAAAATTCTCTCTCTCTCTCCTAAAAAAAAAAAAAAAAAGATAGTCCTTTCCAGAGGCTGGGGTTGTGGCTCAGCGGTTGAGTACTTGCTTAGCACATGTGAGGCCCTGGGTTTGATCCTCAGTACCATATAAAAATAAATAAATAAAAACTAAAAAGTAAATAAATATTAAAAAAAAATAGTGCTTTCCAGTCTTGGAATCTGTGCTCAAGTCACCACCATAAACCTTTTGTGATCCTTTTTATAGATCATGCATTAAGGAATTAATATCGAGTTAAATCTCCATGTTGTTAAATATGTGAATCACAATGTTTCCTTGTTGGAAATTATTTAGTATCTACTGACAGTTTTAGTTTCTATTATGTTTTACTGGAAAGTCTTGTCTGAATATCTAATTTTAAACCTTTATATCTGTATTAAAGTCTCATGCTATTGTATTCTGTTACTACCATGTGGGACTGTCAGGTCCAGGTGATACCACTGCCTGTGAACCAGATTCTTCCTCAGAAAGATGATTCCATCTGTGCTGACAAAGGCACTCTTTATTTTTAGGATAGTTATTGCTATGGTTACTGTGAACCACAGATTTGGCCTTCAGTAGAATGTCCCTGAACAGTCAGTATCTCACATGGCAATTTTAAAAGAAGATAACAAATGAATTAAAATATATCAGATATACTGCACAAGAAGAACTGCAATCACAAAATATTCACTGAAATGTGTAATTCACTTAAATGTTGAATGCAAGGTATTCAAAGTCTGTTATTCTGTAATAAAGTATTGTATTTTTAAAATGAAAGGAAAGTTAGAAAGATGTCTTATTAATTACCAAATCAGGAGAATGGTGTTATGTTAAATGCTAATTTTATTCCCAAATTCAGCAATTAAAGCAGGTGGAACATTTGCAGGGGATACTAAATGCTTTATTTATAATGAAATTTAATAATTTACAAATAGTATAATTGGTAAAAATATAAAAGCAGAATATTTTTTTTTTAGCCATAGTTTGATTTTAAGAGTATTGTTTGGCCCATTAAGAATTATTATGTGGGCTGGAGTTGTGGCTCAGTGGTAGACTGCTTGCCTAGCACATGTGAGACACTGGGTTCAATCCCCAGCACCACAAAAAAATAAACAAACAAAATAAAGGTATTAAAAAATGACACTGTTTTTTTTTTTTTTTAAAGAATTGTTATAGGCTGGGAATGATGTCTTGGATTTGACCCAAAAAAAAAAAAATTCTTTCAGAGTTAAAAGAAAATGAATGAAAACACATTTTTTTCCAAATGGAAGAAAACCTTCTAATTTACATTTTTTTTTTAAAATACCTTTCAAGTGCTCTACCACTGAGCCACAATCCCGGTACCTGATTTACATCTTAAATGTACACATGTCCTTATTGTATAATGTGCATTTCCAGAAACGACTTCAGCAAAAACCAAAATTCTTGCCAGTTAGTTTTGTAATTTGTGGATATTTCAAAAGAGTTAGTTCATTTTGTTGCATGTGAGATTAAACAAGAAAATATTCAGACCTTGCAACATAGGATTTTTTTTTTAACTGAAAGCCATGTTTTACATTGCTTATATGTATCAAAGGTAACTCAGACTAATAAATTATATAGCATTAGTAATTTAACCTTTAGATGAGTTAGCATATCAGGAAGTTTATTATATGCACATTCAAAATATATAATATAATACTTTGTAAAATATATCTCTACATATAATATATAAAATTAAAATAAAATTCTCCTTTGTAGTCGATTCTGATAGAATCCTACGCAAGTGCATGCAATTTCCATTGGATGTTCTAATCTCCTGAGTTTCTGAAGCTGATTTTCTGGCATAAAACAAAAAAGCTTCCTTTTGTTGTTAAAATTGAAGGCTGGGGTTGTAACTCAGTGGTAGAGCACTTGCCTGTCATGTGTGAAGCACTGGGCTTGATCCTCAGCACCACAGAAAAATAAATAAATAAAATAAAGGTATTGTGTTTATGTACAACTAAAAAAAAAATTAAAAAAAAAGTTGATACTGAGGTAAACCAGGATTTACCTGAGGGATTCTACTCACTTTACTTTTAGTACTTTACAATCCTAGAGACTCTGAGGACCAATGATTATATCAAAATTTGAAACTCATGTTGTCAACTGAGAGGCTAATGTAAAATAACATGAAATTTTTGTTATTGAACTACGGGAGTTGTACCTCATATTCCACATTTGAAAAACACTTCAGCTCTCTGTTTTCTGTCATAAGCTGAGTGTTTTCTCTGCTACACCCTTCTGCCATGATGTTCTGTCTCATCTTGGTCCCAGAGCTATGGAGTCAGCCAGCCATGAACTGAATCCCTGAAACCATTTGGAGAAGATGCCCTTTGAGAATCTTATGAACACATGAAAGTGCTCTCTTGTAATGGTGGAGAGCTCCAAAGTACCAGAATATACCTGAAGTTGGGAAAGTTAGGGGTTTCAAATCCATCTGTCAATTTGAACACAAACAACCTCAAAGACATTGAGAAAACCTTTCACTTTAACTTCAATATTTAATTTGATGAATATATCTCAATTCTAAGTAAAGATAAAACAGTTACCTATGAGAAAGAAATGGAGTAATTAAAAAAAACCCAAAACACTTAAAAAATCTGATGAGTTCAAATGCAATTTTTTTTAATGAAAATTGAAATTGTCTGTAAAATCACAGTAAATCTCAACCTGTAACTTAACATTTTTTGTTGCTACTATTACATGTGTATGTTAAAAATACATAAATACAGAAACTAAAGGTAAGACATAGATTAAATGTATTTTAAAATGCCTTGCTGTTCATGACTCATGATATCATTAGTTAACTTATCAGATCAATATACTCTCAGGATGAGGTTCATTGTACTGATTATGGGGTCCAAGTCCATATTTGTCTTTTTGTGTGTGTGTGTATGTAGGGGGTGATTGACTTTTTCCTATGATTTGACCATGTCAGCAATGTTGCTAATAAAGAATTAATAGCTCTGCTATTTTCTTGTTTGCCTTTGTTGTTGTTTTTGTTTTTTTCCTTTTCAGTGCTTCGAGTCCAAACCAGGGCTTTCTATATGCCAGGCAAGTGCTCACCACTGAGCTACATCTCCAGCCATTGTTTGCTTGTTCTTGCATTATTGGCATTAGTTTCAGTCAGCAGTGAAATCTTTTTAAGCCACTTATCTACTTCATGAAGGTTAGTTTTGTTAAAACTAGATTATGAATTCCACAAATTGAACACATAGAGAGTACAGTCTGAACCAATTTGTTGAAAGTCCTTTTGTTCTCTCCTTGGAGCATAATTCTTACTTCTTCAAGATATCTTATTTACCTAAATTCTGTGTAACTACTTGGTATCCACCACATGAGGAAAAAAGCTCATTTTGAATTTCCATATTAAACATTAATAGCAAAATTTAATTTTCAATTAACATGAATAAAGTGTAAAATGTATGTCTTAAATATTTTATTCTCTCACCCTGATGGATGGTCTTGCACATTCCTTTAGTTATGTGCATCACATTTGGGCGACTCCCATGTTAGAGTCCATGATCTAATTACTAAAATTTTAAAGAGAAAAATGATGAACATAATCAATGATAGGAAACAAAAAGAATAAAGAGTCAATTTATTTTCACTGGAATACTTCTACCTAGCCCCTAATTAAGTGGATCTTGCCAATCCTCTTTGTCCCTAAAGTAAAATATTTACATTAATATGCAGATTGACAAAAAAATCTTGTGCATTTTCCTTTTTTTTTATCCCCCTCCCCACACTGCAATTGAACCCAGGGACTCCCTGTATGCTAGATAAGTATTCCACCACTGAGCTACAACTCCAACACCAAACTTTTTTTTTTTTTTGAGCAAGGTTGCAAGTGGCATTATCCAATTTTCAAATATCTATAATTTTTTAAATGTTAGTCTAAATTTCCTTGTGATCTGAGAATGTGCTTGTTATTTTAATCATCTTAAATTTATCAAGCCTTGTTTTGTGGTCTACTGTTGGAGTAAATGTTTCATGTGCACTTGAAAATAATGTGCTCTGCTTTTGTGAAGTTGTATTATATAAATATTACATTAAGTGACTTGATAGTGTTTACGTTGTCTGTAGCCTGATTTTTTAAAAAACATTTTTATTTATTTATTTTTATTAGCTACACATGACATTACAATGATCTTGGCAATGTAGCCTGATTTTTTTTTTGTCTACTGTTCTATTGATTACTGAGAAAGGAATATTGAAATCTACAACTATGATTTTGTCTATTTCTTCTTTTAGTTTTTTATTTTTGCCTTATGTATTGGGGATTGAACCCAGGGATACTTAAGCTACATCTCCAAGTTCTTTTTTATTTTGAGGCCAAGTCTCACTAAATTGTTGAGATCTTGAATTCATAATCCTCCTGTCTCAATCTCCCAACTCACTGTGATTACAGGTGTATGCCACTGCACCTGACCCACCTTGCTATTTCTGTTGGTCCCACTGCTTTGCTACTCTTTAAACTCTTTTATCTTTGCACTGAAACTTTTTAATGATTCCATTTTTACTACATTCCACTTACCACTAATAACTTATTAGGGATTCTTCCTCTGTCTCATTTATTTAGAATTGCTCAAGACTATATTTATAAACAAGAAATTGGCAAAGTAGGGGGTGGGGAATCACCCTGGAATTTTAATTAATTTCATTTTTTAAAAAAATATAGTTTACTTGTCAATAGACCTTTATTTTATTTATTTATATGTGGTGCTGAGAATCAAACCTAGAGCCTCACACATGCTAGGCAAGTGCTGTACTACTGAGCCATAACTCCAGCCCCAATTAACTTCATTATCCAAGCAAAAAATATTACCCTTCCTTAATAAGCTGAGTTTTAAATCTTAACTTTAATTAGAGATTGAACTAGTTAAAATGAAAAAGGTCAATTATGTGAGGAAGAATGTCTATTGTTAGATTAAAATAGCTAACCTTTTCACAAGTGAACAATAAAGACTAAGACTAGACTAGAAAATACCATAATAAAGAAAGTGAACATCATGCATGGTTATGTCAACCAGAAGTGGGCAGCAAGTATTTTATAGTATAATCTAGGTCTCTCCAAACAACTTGCAGAGCATGATATAGCACCATTTCAAAAACTGTTGGAACATATCCATTTGTTCAGCCAAATATTTGCTGGCTGCCTGCTATATGCAGAATGCATTGCTATTGGTACCTAGTGTCCCATGTATTCCAAATGAATTCTGATATGCCCCTAGACATTTTCATTTTATTTTTTAAAGAATTACAAAACAGACTGGTATATGTTTTTCTTACTTTATTAATCCTTACTAATATTCTTTAAGGGGCAAACACATGGACAAGTATGATATAGTGAAGAAATCTTATTTTTATAAGAGAATAAAGGAGTTACTAAGATATTTCCAGATACTATCTTCAGTGATGATTGTTATCTTTTTTCTGGGACTCCAGATAATATTCGGCCCCTACGGCTACCACAAAAGCAGCAAATCCCCATTTAAATCCTTTTAATAATACACCAACAAAGGAAACATTGTGTGCAAAGCCACCCATGTATCTCCAAGCTTCATTCCTAGAAGAAAAAAGATGAAAAAAAATATAATCACACACAATTCATAAATACTAAGTAAAATAAATTTAATTTTAATTTTTCTAATATACTTAAATGTGACATTATTTGAGAAAATCTATGTGGATCACAATAGTAATCTTTTTGTGGCATAGGATAGTTAAGAATATATGACCAAGTTTTACTTATAAAATATATTTTAAAAAGCCACTTGATGATTTATTTTATAGTCATACTATTCATGCTTCAAATGCATGACTCACTTTGGTTATCCATCACAGACTAGCTGGGTGGCTATACACATACTACTCATTCCAACATCATAGAAAGATCAACTTAAGACAATTAGACATTAATTCAGAAGGAGCACAGCTTTTCCCTGTCACAGAAGCTTGAACTTCAGAAGACTGATTTCCTGCTCAGGTAAATCATTTTTCTGAGTATACTGAATAAAGAAGTGAACTGAAGTCAGAGAACTGTAGGGGAAAAAAAACACCTCCTTCCACAGATATTATGTCAGTGAAAAATACCACGTTGTGAAGAGCAAAAACCATTTATCTCTAAAACTCTGACTGGTATGGTTTAGATATGAGGTATTCCCCAAAAGTGAATGTGTGAGACAATGCAAGAATATTCAGAGAAGAAATGATTAGAGAGGTGTAACTTAATCACTAGATTAATCATCTAATATGGATTAACTGGATGGTAACTGTAGGCAGGTAGGGTGTGGCTGGAAGAAGCAGGTCACTGGGGCAATGACTTTGGGATTTATGTTTTGTATCTGGTGAATGGAACTATCTTTCAGCTTCCTGGTTGCCATATCTTGAGCTGCTTTCCTCTGCTATGCCCCTCCACCAAGATGTTCTGCCTTACCAGAGGCCCAGAGTTATGGTGTCAGCTGACCATGACCTGAACTTCTGCCACTGTGAGCCAAAATAAACTTTTCCTCCTTTAAATTCTTGTTAGGTCTTTTGGTCACAGTAACAGTAAGGATAACTAAAATACTGACTTAATAGAAAATATGGAAACTAATCAAATCAAATTTAAATATCCAAACCAAAGACGTTAGCAGAAAATGACAGAATAATATACCTCATGAACACAGATGCAAATATTCTTAACAAAATTTTAGAAAATTGAATCCAACAAGACACAAAAAGATACATCATGATGAAATAGAGTTCACCCCACATATGAAAGATTGGTTTTAAGATATATATAATAAATATATACACACATATATATATGAATACATACTATATATAATACACACACACACAAACACACACAATTTTTTTTTTTTTTTGACTCCAGGGATTGAACCCAGGGACAGTTAACCACTGAGCAACATCCTTAGCCTGTTTTATTTTTCATTTTGAGACAGGGTCTTGCTAAGTTGCTCAGGGCCTTGCTAAATTGCTGAGTCTGGTTTTGTACTTGCAATCCTCCTGCCTCAGCCTCCCAAGCTATTGGGATTACAGGTGAGTCCCAGCAAAACAGTTTTGATATATGAAAATCAAAGTGATTCATCATATAAATGGAATTAAATAATTACACGAGCATTTCAATAGATACAGTAAAAAGTATTTGATGAAATTCAAGAATTAAAAAAAAACCAAAGGGCTAGGGTTGTGGCTCAGCAGTAGAGTGCTCACCTTGCACATGCGAGACCCTGGGTTTCAATCTCAGCACCACATAAAAATAAATAAGTGAAATACAGGTATCATTTTTTCCAACTACAACTAAAAAAAACAAAAACAAAAACAAAAAAAAAAACAAACCCAAAACCAAATAATAAAAGCTTGGCATGGTGGCTTGTACCTGTAGTTCCAGCTAATAAGGAGGCTGAGGCAAGAGGTTGGCCTGAGCCCACAAGTTTGGGGCCACCCTGGGAAGTACAGTAAGAACACGGTTTTTAAATAAAAGAAAAAGAAAGGAATAAAAATAAAAATCTGAGAAACTTTGGGATAGATGAGAAATTCTTCATTTTGGTAAATGGCATCTCTGAAAATCCTAAAACCCAGCAAACTTAGTGGTGACAGACTGCTTTCTCTCAGGAAAAAGGCAAAGATGTCTGCTTATATCACTTTAATTAATATCATACTAGTATAGTTAGCTAATGCAATTAAAAAAAATAAAAAGTTAAGAATACTGTCTTCACACATAAAATGATTATCTCTGAATAAAATTCTAAGGAATCTGTAAAAAAAATCACAACTAAAAAGTGACTTTAGCAAGGTAATGAAATACAAAGTCAGTATATAAAAATTAATTATGTTTTTATTTTCTAATAACAAACAATTGGAAATTGAGACTTAAAAAAATATATCATGTAAAATAGCATCAAAATGTGGTGCTGGGTGCCTGTAATTCCAGAGGCTTGGAAGGCTGAAGCAAGAGGATCGTAAGTTCAAAGCAAGCCTTAACAAACTTGCAAGATCCTGTCTCAAAATATAAAAAAAGGCCTGGAGATGTGGCTCAATGGTTAAGCGCCCCTGGGTTCAATCCCTGGTGCAATAATAATAATAATAATAATAATAATAATAATAATAATAATAATAATAATAATTCAGGGTAACCTTAACAAAACATGCAAGACCTGTGTATGAAGCAACAAAATACGGCTAAGAAAATTAAGGAAGATCCAAATTGCTCATGGACTGGAAGATTCAATATTATAAAGATATTATCTTCAATTTGATTTGAATTTGATTTAATATAAATATGAAATAGATTCATATTGTGAATCTATGTCAAAGAGATTCAATGTGATTCCAATTAAAATCCAAGAAGAGCAGGCATGGTGGCACATGTCTGTGATCCTAGCAGCTTAGGTGGCTGAGGAATGAGGACTTTATGTTCAAAGCCAGCCTCAGCAATTTAGAGAGGCCCTAAGCAACTTAGAGAGACCCTGTCTCAAAATAAAATAGAAAAAGGGCTAGGGATTGTCTTGTAGAAACTGATAATCTCATTCTAAAATTCACAGTTAATGCAAAATACCTGAAATAACTAAACCAATTTAAAAAATGTAGATCTTATAATACCTGATTTGACGACAGTGTAGTATGGGCATAAGTGCAGACATATTGATCAGGATAACACTAGAGTCCAGAAATAGGCCACATAAATACGGTAAATTGATTTTTGAAAACTTTGTCAATGTAATTCAACCTGGGAAATATGGTCTTTAATAAATGGTGCTGGAAGAACTGAATGCCCATATATAAAAATATCAACTTTCCTTCTTATCTCAAATGATACAAATATTAACTAAAAATGGATCATATACTTAAATTTAAGAAATTAATTAATTAATTAATAGAAAACTATAAAAGCTCCTAGAAGATGATTAGGAAAAAATCTTAGGATGCCAAAAGTACAACCCATAAAAGAAAAAAAGAAAGCTAAATTGGGAATTCATCAAAATTTAAAATTCTTTGAAATTTAAAACTTAAGAAAATGAAAAGACAAGTCATACTCTGAGTAGACATTTAACCACAGAAAATATGTGAATGGCAAATAAGCACAGGAAAAAGATCTGTGTGATCATCACTTTTTATAGAAATGAAAATTAAAACCACAAGAAGGTATTAGTACCATTTTCACTAGAATCACCAAAATTAAAAGACTAATAACAACAATATTGACAGAGATATTAAGCAACTGAAATTCTCATACACTGGTGGTGGGAATGAGAAATAATTCAGTCACTTTGGAAAATGGTTTGGCAGTCTTTTATAAAAATAACTGTGGACATAGCTTATTATCCAGAAATCCTAGTTAGGTATTTATCCAAGAGAAATCAAAATATGTGCTCATAAATGCTCACACTTGAATGATTATAGCAACTTTACTCATAACAGCCAAAAGTTCAGAATAAGCCAAATGACCATCAACTGATAATGGTACCAAAATGAGGTATTTCCACAGAATGGATATAAAATAAAAAGGCAATAAAAAAGATTAGATACAATCCACAACATGTGTAAATGTCAAAATGCATTATGTTAAGTGAAAGAGTCCAGGACAAAAGACTATATACTATGTGATATTAATTCTACAAAATTTGAAAAAGATCAAAACTATCCAGACAAAAGCACAACAAGGGTCACCAAGTCACAGGTAGGGTAACACTGACTGCAAAAGAGCATAAGAGCAAAAGGAAATTTTCTAAATTAACAGAAATATTCTATAGCACGATTTTGGTGGTGGTTACATAACAGCATTTTTGTCAAAACTAATGGAATTATATGATGAGTGAATTTTAAAATAGGTGAACTTTAGAGGAATGATATTTCAATAAAACTGGTTTTAAGCTAGGCAAGGTGGTGCATGCCTGTAATCCCAGCAACTCAGGTAGTGAAGGCAGGAGGATCATAAGTTTCAGGCCAGCCTGGGCAGATCTTGTCTCAAAAAAAGTAAGATGGGAAGGGGATGTAGTTTAGCGCTTGAGTGTTTACATAGCACGCATGACACCTTGAGTTTGATGAGGAGGATTGGGAGTGAGAGGTAGGCACAAAAAAATTTTAAAATTTTAATGTAAAAAGTCATATACTGAAAATGAAAACAAAACACTAACTTTTTTGGGGTGGGGGGTATTCTGGGAATTAAATTCAGGGCACTCTACCACTGAACCACATCCCCAGTCCTATTTTGTATTTTATTTAGAGACAGGGTCTCACTGAGTTGTTTAGAGCCTCATTTTTGCTGAGACTGGCTTTGACCAAGTGATCCTCCTGCCTAAGCCTCCCGAGCCACTGGGATTACAGGCATGCACCACCACGCCTGGCTAGACACTAAATTAAAAAAAAAAAAAAAAAAAAAGTATATATATTTTTAGTTGTAGATAGACAAAATACCTTTTTATTTTATTTTTATGTAGTTCTGAGGATCAAACCCAGTGCCTTCCACATGTGAGGCAAGCACTCTACTACTAAGCTACAACTCCAGCCCTAGACACTAACTTTTAAAGAGAAGTTCTAATTAAATTACTTAATTCATCTTACCGGCCCCATGGATCCCTGAGCCCTTTTGCAGCCAGCTTCTCCTGGACAGTTTGTAATGGTGTCCCTTCTATCTTCCAATGCCTATAATCTGGAAGTTCTAGTTTTCCATGACCATGTTCATGTCCATGTCCATGTCCAGGAGTCATGTCTACAGAAAATAAGTAACAGAGAAGTACACTTAAATGTTTTTAAGATAAATGCTTGAAAATTCTGGGTTAAGAAATTTTAGAAAATTATTTTATTACACTAACTAGTATGTGTTCACAGGAAATACGAATATGAAACAGAAAAATAATCAGTAATTGTACCAGAGAAAACCATTTATTATTTGATTACTTTCTTCATTAGAAAAATAGCAAACATTTACTGAGTCCTGTGTGCCAGGTGCACTGTGTTTCACATATATTAACTTCATCACTTCTAAAATAACTCTCTGAATTTAACTTAAAAATATCCCCATTTTACAACTGAATGAGACTCCAAAAGGTTAAGTTATGTCCTTAAGAAATTACTCTCAGAAGCTAAGTAATATTCTGAAGATAACAAAAATAGTAAAAGGTACAACTGGGCTTTAACCCTTGCAGTATGGTTCTCAGAAGCTAAGTAATATCCTGAAGGTAACAAAAAACAGTAAAAGGTACAACTGGGCTTTAACCCTTGCAGTACTGTTCCTACTTTCTAAGTAATACTGTTTCCCTCTTTTGAGTCCTAATGCATAAACATGCATGATGAAAGCATAATACTGTTTTGTTACCTTTATTTAGATGATTCTTTTAGAATGTTGTCTTAATGATTTTGAATACGTATGATCACATGAACTTTTTCTGTAAAAAGTCAGATAATAAATATTTTACGCTTTTGGACAAAAGAGGTAAAATTGAGCAGATTATGTATGTCTATATATGACAAGAAAACAAATTTCCAAAACTTATTGATAAAATCCAAGATATAATAAATAGTAACTGAGTATAATTAAATTTTTTTTGTATAGGTCTACTAATGATAAAAAAGAAATTTCCATTTTGGAGTTCACCATCTTGCTTAGTTAGTGCTCAAAGTTAGCATTCCTTAGTATCAAAGTGATCTCAAAAAACTATTCTTTGCTCATGGGTCTTACAAAAATGAGGTAATGGGCTGAATGGGGTTCATAGGCTGAAGTTTACTAATTGAACTGAATAACAGAGACCTTAGGACCCATTTTTCTTTTGTCTTTTTTTTTTTTTTGTGGTACTAGGGGATTGAATCCAGGGCCTTGCAAATACTAGGCAAGAGTTCTACCACTGAGCTACAACCCCAACCCCTTAAGATCGTTTTTAGTCCATGTTTGCTTCTATAAATAAAATGCCTTTAGTGTTTATATGAATATTTCACTTTTACTAGTGTCATGATTAATTTTTGTGTGTGGGCATGAGTATGTGTGTGTTATTTGCTGTGGACTAAATCCCTGGCTTGCTGCATGCTAGGCAAGAACTCTTGACAGTGACCCATATCTCCAGCTCTACTAGTGTTATTTTTACAGCTAATATAAAAATAAACTTAATCTCAGTTCCCCTTTTCAATTGCTATGAATTCAAATTAAAGGGTATGAATAAATAACGCTATATTATAATTTGTATAAGGCTAGCAGTAGCAATTCTATAGTCACTCCAGAAATAAAATGAAACCAAATAATTATTACCATTGGCTGTACTTATAACTATGTACAGGCTCAATAATAAGACAGGATTTTTTTAAACTGTATTTTAGAAGACAGAAGTAATTGTTAGGTAGTGTACATTAAAGACACATTATGTGAAATTCTCATTCCATTAGACAATAATTCCAAGATGAGAAAAAACTGAACATAATAATTTTGACAAATTAACAAACACTTAATATTTATAAACATGTTAAATATCACAAAATATCATGTTGGTTATTTATATATTTAAAGAGAAAAAAATCAATACCCATCAAACAAGTTAAAACAACATGATGGGGCTGGGGATGTGGCTCAAGCGGTAGCACACTCGCCTGGCATGCGTGCGGCCCGGGGTTCGATCCTCAGCACCACATACATACAAACAAAGATGCTGTGTCCGCCAATAACTAAAAAATAAATATTAAAATTCTCTCTCTCTCTCTTTAAAAAAACAAACAAACAAACAAACAAAAAACATGACTTTGAAACACTTAATCTTATTAATTATTTGGTGGATTCAATAATATGAAGGAAAGAAAAATTATGGTTTTGGGTTTCAGAATGACTTTTAAGATTCAATACATTGGGCTGGGGATATAGCTCAGTTGGTTGAGTGCTTGCCTTGCATGCACAAGGCCCTGGGTTCAATCTCCAGCACCAAAAAAAAAAGAAAGATTCAATACATTATTACAAAAGAAAGACACTTAGAAACATTTATTTGGGATGGTAATGTCCTGGCTTCTTCATAACATGTTTTTTTTTTTTTTTTTTTAAAGAGAGTGAGAGAGCAGAGAGAGAGAGAGAGAGAGAGAGAGAGAGAGAGAGAGAGAATTTTTTTTTTTAATATTTATTTTTTAGTTCTCGGCGGACACAACATCTTTGTTGGTATGTGGTGCTGAGGATCGAACCCGGGTCGCAGGCATGCCAGGCGAGCGCGTTACCGCTTGAGCCACATCCCCAGCCCTTCATAACATGTTTTAAGAAATATTTTTTGAAATATTGTTTCACTTCAAAAATGTTTGTATAGATTTCAAGACAAGCCCTTATTTTAGCAACTGTCAATTTTAGAATACTGAGTATCCATGTATTTGGAAACAGTACAAAACAGGGTTAAATTTTGGTATGGGTATTGAATTCAACCTGGGATAAATACCAGGTTGCTCTACCACTGAGCTACATCCCCAATTCTTTTCTATTTTGAGACTGCATCTTGCTAAGTTGCTGAGATTGGCTTTGAACTCCCAATCCTCATGTTTCAGCCTCCCAAATTGCTGGGATTAGAGGTGTGCTCTATTGTGTCTGGCATGTTAAAATTTTGATGAAAGAGTTTGGTTTGGAAAATAAAAGTTGAAACATTCCCATAGTATGAAGGCTATTTCAAATCTATTATATTACTGCCTTAAAATATTAAGTAATTTAAAAGCAAAATCTTCAAAAAAAAAAAAAACCAAAGAAGTACATACATTCTTATTTCTCCTATATAAATTTCTTTTAATGAATTCAATGTGCTTTCTCTTATACCTAATTCCAGTATTTCAGAAAGATTTTATAGGAATTTCCTAAATATAAAGAATAAAAAGTTGAACAGTGTTTCTAGAAAATCTTTCATTTTTTTAAAAAAAATATTTTTATTTCAGAATAGGCACAACTGCTGGGCACTGTGGCACATGCCTACAGTAGTGCTATTCAAGAAATACAATGCAATCCACACATTGCATTGTATTTCTTCTTGGGAGGCTAAGTCAGGAGGACTACCAGTTCAAGGCCAGCTTCAGCAATTTACCAAAATTTTAAAAGGGCTAGGAATGTAGCTCAGTAACAGAATACCCCTGGGTTCAATCCCCATTACTACAACAAAGAAATAAACAAGGGCTGTGGCTGTGGCTCAGTGGTAGAGCACTTACCTAGCATGTATGAGGCACTGGATTCGATCCTCAGCACCATATAAAAATAAACAAATAAAATAAAGGCATTCTGTCCATCTACAACTACAAAAAAAATTTTAAAAAAGAAAGAAACACAACAAAAAGGCAGAAGAGTCATAACTCAAACAACAATATCCTGATCATTTGAAGGAAGAGTCTGGAATTCTCTTACTTTGCACCATTGATAGCTATAAAAGCACCAGGCAAATCACTTAATCTTTCAGAATTTCAGTTTCTACATTCAATGGACATAAAACCAACCTTGTAAGATTATGAGAATTGGGGAAAACAGACTGCAATGTGCCTTCTGGGTATGAATATGACCAAGAACAATCATTCTGAAACATTTGAATACCTTTAGAAAAGCTGAACATTTGAATACCTTTAGGCCAGCAATTCCACTCCTAGGTATATATACTCTAGATCTGCACTGTCCTATTTGGTAGCCACTAACATTTGAAATATGGCTAGTGCAACTGAGAAACTGAACAAGTGTTTAAATTTATGAAATTTGGCATATGAACTGAGATTTTTGTAAACATAAAAGTACACAAATTTAGAAAAGTGTGAAAATATAAAATATTTCAATAACTTAATATTGGTTACATTTGGAAATAATATTTCTAATAATTGAGTTAGATAAAATATACTATTAAAGTTAATTTTGTTTCTTTTTACTTTTAATAAGGTTTTAAAAATTACATGTGTGGATTGCATTGTATTTCTTCAAGCAATGTTTTATAAAAATTTGGGGACTTTTTTTTTGGTGCTGGGTATTGAACCTCATGCATGCTAAGAAGTTCTTCCACTGAGCCACACCCCAGTTCCTGTTAGATAAGAATCTTTACAGTCACATAACTGTTTTTTGCTAGCTCTAAACTATAAGTAATTCCAATCTAGTGACAATAGAAAGGATTATGGAATATTATACAACAAAGAGCTACATGCAAAAGTATGAGCAAACTTCACAAATATAATAATGAACAAGGGGATGAATCAGAAAAAGACACATACATATTGATCCCATTTGTATAAGTTGAAAAGCCTAATTCACTTTTTAGGAATGCATCTTAGACAGAATTAAAGTAAAACAAGTGATTTCTTGCCAAGAGTCAGGATAGTGCTCACCTCTTGGTGGAGGAGAGATAATCACAAAGGCTAATACAAAAAGTGTCTAAGGAAGTGTTTTAGTTTCTTTCTTTTCTTTTTTTCTTTGTTTTTTGGTGGTGGGCATTGAACCCAGGGACATTTAACCATTGAGCCACTGCCCTGGCACTTTTTATTTTTTATTTTGAGGCAGGATCTCACTTAGTTGCTTTGGGCCTTGATAAATTGTTGAGGCTCACTTTGAACTTGTGATTCTCCTGCCTCAGCCTTCTAAGCCACTGTGCCCTGCCAAGGCAGTGTTTTCAACCAATTTTTAATTATAGTACCTCTAAGGAGTTGAGATGTATTTTGTATCTGTTTATGAACTGTGGCCCTATTTAAGGGACATAAACGGTTGTGTTCTCCTCATTTCTCATTCCATTTTCACTTCAAGGACAGAACACCTCTGTTGAGAATGCATATTCTAAATTATTAGCAGTGCTAATCTGAGAGATGGTTATACAAGTATTTGCTTGATTACAACTCTTCAAAATTTACTTTTGTTTTATATAGTCCTATTATGTGAAAATAAAAAGCAAAATTTTCTCGAAAAGGTGAGTTATAAACTGTGCTGAGACTCAAAAAGGAATGATTATTACACTTTCAGAGCTGCTCAAATAAGAACAGCAAGGAAAGCAGCTCAAAAAAGAACATGTGATTATGAAAAATGTAAAAAGCTATTTATGTCTTAAGTGAACCTTAATTTTGGTGGAGATCAACCTATAATAAAAGGGTGGCTCCCGCACAGGGAAAACAAGGGCATATTTTCTTAAGAAGGAAGCAAGAGGGTAATGCTACTCCCTCTACATGCAATTTTATAGTTTACCAAAGACTTTCAAGTATATATTCCCAATTCTCCCCATTTAAAAAACCGCAATTATCATACTAATGAGAAAATAAAACCAAAAGGATTCTTATCACGTTATTGTCCAGTCCGTGTTCCTAAACACATGCAATGGCTGAGATTTTTTATATCCTGCTCCCCCCTCCACACTATAACACTGTACCATAAACTTTTGTACCAGAAAAAGCTTACTTAAAAATATACAAGCTGATGAGGCATACATTGCAATTATTTTACATATTTTCGATTTGGGGGCTGTCCTTTTGCCTTTATTCAATCCAAATGTAAACCAAATGTCCACGGGCCGAGAAGGGGGTTGCACCGGGCAAGGGCAGGACAAAGTACCTGGATTTAACAACCAATATAATTCTCACAGCATCCTTCTGCAACCACCTGTCCCTCCTTCAGTTCTAATTTTCGCTTATTCCTTGGCCTCCTTCCCCTTTGAACTGCCTCCTCTCGTCATCCTTCTCTACTTAGTTTCTCCCAGTCTGCATTTCCTCAGAATAGAGTCTAGCTCTCAATCCTAATATAGAGGTCTCCCACGAACTCCCTAATTTACCTTACAGCAATTTGACCTCTCAGGACACTCAATAGTCAACCGTCCAGCCGGAGCCAACCGGAAACGGAAGTTGTCAAGTACAGTTCCTTACAGTAGGAAAACGGAGGAGAAGTTTAACGTTCCGGTCCTGGTTCAATGATTTCTGGACCAAATAGGGATAATACGAGGGATATGGGAAGTCAATATTTTGTACACATACGTGCATTCTAAGTATAATTGAGCTAAGAGACATTTCAGAGGAAATAAGGGCGGAAAAGGGATATTTTCCTTGTTTGAAGAGGGACTCCTTAAGCACTGCACAGAGGGTAGGGCGGAAGATTGCCCCAGCCAATAAGTGAAGCTGTTGTTGGGAGCGTGGACTCACCCAATGAGAAGGCTGGTTGTTGTGCTGCAGTTGGCAGGCTGCTGCGGGAGGCGGTGGCGATAGGAAGCTGGAGGCAGAGCGGTGACTGGTAGGCGGCGGTGCTGTCTTTGGGGGACGGAAAGTGCTAAATGAGGAGGGCTTTTCTTCTTCTCCGGCTGCGGACCCTATAGAGGGGAAGCTGACGAGGGTGGTCTGGGAAGGCGGTAGCCAGACTGTTGGTGGTTCCGGAACCTCGTAAACCAGGTAGCCGCTTAGGAGGGTCGTGAGGAGATGGCAGCTGAGGCGGGCGGGGGCTGCGTCCTGTGGGGCTGCATGGGGGCCTGCTTAGAGCATGGGGGTTGTGGTGGCGTGGTCTGAGAGAGAGAAGAGAGGCTGGAGTAAGACACTGGTAGTGAGAGCTGAAGGAATTCCTTGCACGAAGCCCCAGGCGAGAAAAGGACGCGACGTTGCAGACACCTGAGAGAAATCCTAGGGATTTCTTCTTATGGCCATTTGCTGAGGGTAGTGAAGGGGTGCGGAGAAGAAAGCTGTTTACTGGCGGTCAGATCCTGTAGATTCTATTGCTGTGCATTATGTAATCCTTGGCTTGTTATTTATTGTAACAACGAGGTTGACCCTCTTGGAAGAGGAGGTCTTGCAAACCTTTTGATAGTTAGAACACTTTTCATTGGCTTCAGTGCTTTTTTTAGCCAGGCAGGCTCTGTAGGCGAAGGGTGATAGCATGAAGGTTAGAGTAGTCACGAAGAGCTTATCCCAAATCTGGACTGGAGAGATACGGCGCAAGTTTGAGATGATTGTTCAGATTCATGTTTTATAGTTCATGAATTTGTTTTGAGGGTCAAGGATGGTAACAAGTACGTTTTTTAATCTTCAGGAAAGTGCAGAGCTTCAAAAAGTCTATAGTAGGAGGTAAGTACAAATTGGAAGATGACTAGAAAATTAATTGGTAGAATCGCCCCTCCCCACAGATATTGTGGATGTTAGAGATTGTGAAAATAGGGTGGAAGTCTGAATGGGGAGGAAGGGTGTCAATTTTTAAGTAGTTTGCTTTGTAAGTCTGAGACTAGTTATGAGTTATTTCTTAGGTTTAAAAAATATGCTCTTTGAATCTCTTGGAAGTATATAAAACGTACTTACAAATAAAATTAATCATAAATTATCCTGTTTTTCAAAAGTCTTGTGGTGAAACTCTTGGTTCAATTCTCAATACTGGAAAAATAAAGAATCTTTATAATTTTAGGTTTACACAATGAAATGTAGGATTAAAATAGAAATTCTAGGCAGTATGTATATAAAGACTTGATTTTGTAGCTCAGTGAAAAGTGATTTTAAAAGACGGGAAAACAATTTTTAATAAAGCTTTAAATATTGCTAAAATGTAAGCTGTTTGAAGTGTTGCCTTTAGAAGATAAGAACAAATTCAGTATTAGCAATTATATCATTTTACTGAACATGTTTTAGTACTGCATGTCAGGAAAACTTTCTAAGATGTGGGTTTTTTTTTTCTGTTAATGTTAATTTATGTTAGTGTATACAGACCTAAATCAAAATTTCATTTGTTTTGCTCAAAATAATATTTGTGAAAGAGAAGTGGAGTGGATCCTTAGAGTTTGTTTTGAAGTGTTGAGAGTACTGAGATTATTTGTCAATGGTTTAATTAAGTTTTAAAAACGATTCTTGATGTTTCAGTCTTTTTTGTTTTTGAGTAATGCTATCTCAGTTACAAAGAAAACAACTTTCTAGGTGAAATTTTGTAGTGATTTGAGTATCTGTGAACAAATTTGCCTTTATTCAGAGGTTTTTTCAGGGGGGGGGGAGAGAGAGAGAGAGAGAGAGAGAGAGAGAGAGTGAGAGAGTGTGTGTGTGTGTGTGTGTGTGTGTGTGTGTTATGTAACCAGCCTACTCGCTGTCTTGAAGAACTAATAGCTGATTTTGAATGGCCAGTAGGTGTCATCTTAGAATGCCATAAATTGAACATTGGGAAGGAGATTACCAAGCAGTTTAAGAAACACTTGCCCAATGTTTAATGCCATAACTTCAACACCAAGAAGAAAATTACCAAGTACTTTAAGAACCATTAATTCAGTTAGCGTGTAATTGGATAATTATTTATAAATCATGAATGTTCTCTTTCTTCTGAAATATTTCAAAAGTACGATTGGAGCTATTTATAAGGAATTTGAGCTAGCTACTGTTTGTGGTGCTGGGGATTGCCCAGGGCTTTTTGCATGCTAGGTAAACATTGCCAACTGACCTGTCTCTCAAACAGTGTCTGCAAAGAAGTATAATTGTTTGCTTTAAAATGGATTTTGACTTTTTTAACCCAGCCCTTAAGGTATCATATAATGGGGGTTTAAGATTAGTTGACTATTTTTAGTAGACAGTTTTGATATCTTACTTAGTTTATTCTAAAATGATTAAGGTTTTCAGTCCACTGAACTTATATACTAGAGAAAACAGTGCTACATGATGTAAAATTAAAATGATGAAATATGGGCAGAATTCTTTGAACAAGTTATCAGCAGTTTTCTATTGTTCTTTTAATGCCTGAACGAACAGCAGAATTTTTGTGTTTCATTGTCTGTGATGGCTGTGGTGCCTTCTATTTCTTCTTCTTAAGCTATATCCCCAGCCCTTTTTATTTTTTATTTTGAGACAGGACTCGCTTAGTGGTTCCCACTTTTTGATCCTCTGCCTCAGCCTCCCAAGTAGCTAGAATTACCTGCGTGCGCCACCTCACCAGTTGTCTGTGGCTTCTTAAGGTCCCAAATTGCTTCCTTTTACATTTTTATCTGGTAGACTACATGCTTTTCTCAGAATAATGAATACCAATGTCTAAGATGTAATGTAGTGGATTCAGGAGGAAGCTGACATAGAAATCTCTGAAGGTGGTGTATACCTGTTGTAAATAGCCTCCCTAGCCTTCTGCTGAGCTCTTGTCACTTTGTAGTTCTATTTCTTATGCTTTGCTTTTGACACAATGTTTAAAAAAAGGACTGCCTAATTTGAGAATTATCCAATTGGGTACAGATAGATAGAAAGGTCTCTCAAAATAAAATAGGAGTTTATAAAAAGGCATACACACAGTTATTATATACACTTCAAAATTTTAGTCATGGGGGAGTATGAAGGAAGTAGATGCATTTTGGGGAAAAAAATCTCTTAATGATTTGGTTTAGTTATGGCTGCCACTTTAAAAACCATTGATGTAATTCAAGGCTCTGGCACTTGTGGTATGAACCAGTAACAATAGTTACTTATCTATCACTAAATTTTTAGCTCAACAAATTGTCACCATTTAACAACATAGCTAGGGTAACTTTTCTAGCCAGTGTCTGAAATTGCTAGAAATGAAAATTATGCTGAATGTTTCAGTTTGCCAAAGTGATCTAATTCTAGAATTAAAAATGGAAAATAAAGATTGAAAGTTTTTTTGATTAAAAGTCTTTTTAATACTGCAATGATATGACAAATATACATTAATATTTGCATAAACAGTCATTCACTAATATGTATTAAAACTTGGAATTGCAAATATGTTGACCTTGGTATGGTTCTAATTTATAAATTTATAGCTCCTCTTTATGAATTCTGAGCTTTTTGTTTCGGGATCTGGCTGCCATATAGATAAGTATGAGAAAAAAGTAAATAAGAAGAATGAAATTTAGGGGAAATTTTATTTTAAGGTGTGTGACTTTGGTTAATTATAGAGTTATGCTTTCTGTGTTTGAGATACAACTGCCAAAATATTGGTCATAAAATGTGGCAGGTGGCACTAATTTACTAAGTGGTAAACATGGGTTACAGAATACTCATTTTGTCTATACCTCAAAAAATGTTAGTCAGATTTATTACCTTTGTTATTATGGATAATTGAATCTTTTTTTTTTTTTTTTGGTTGTACTGGGGATTGAAATGAGGGCCTTGTACATGCAAGGCAAGCACTCTACCAACTGAGCTATGTCCCCAGCCCCAGATAATTGGCTCTTTTTAAAATTATTGCATATTAATTATATAGAATATTGGGTTTCATTGTGTCATATTTGTATATGTGTATAACATTTTTATCATTTCTGTCTCCCCATTACCCGCCCTTACACTCCCCTCCCCTATCCCCTTCTACTTAGTAATAGTCCCCCTTGTACATCCAAATCATCCCCGACCCCTAGATTTCACATATGAAAGCAGGCAGTACTTGTCTTGAGTATGGCTTATTTTGCTTGAAAATAACATGATGATATGTAGTGCCATCCATTTTCCTGCAAATGACATAATTTTGTTTCCTTAAGGCTGAATAATACTCCATTGTGTATATATGCCACATTTTCTTTATCCATTCATCTGTTGATATGCACCTAGGCTGACTTCATAACTGGGCTATTGAGAATTGTGCCTCCATAAATATAGGTATGTATGTATCTATAGTGTGATACTTGACTAATAATGTTTGATATAGGCTAATATAGCTACTGAGATTTGTCAATTAATTTACATAAATTTCTTTCCTCATATTTTATAAAAACAGGTGAGGGAAGGAGTTGGATCCTGAATAGGAAATTAAACTTATACTTTCACATACTCTTTTATTTTAAAGCTTTCTAATCTGTGTATTCCTTTGTAGTTCTTTTGAAATGAAAACAATAGTGGAGTTGGAAGAATACACTGTGGACCATTCTATTTTTCTAAAGAGACTGTAGGATTCAAATAGAAAACACAAAGTACTTATAAAATCTAAAATTTTTAACAATTTGAAATATTTTACAGTATTTACTGTTTTATTGTTTGTGGAAAAAAACTAGGAAAAATTAATTAAAAAATTAGAATTAAATGTTCCATTATCAAATCTCTCATTGTATACCTGTCACTCTGTGATCTTATTTATTCACTTAGTATCTAAAACTGATGATTCTTAGGGCTGATAATTCTCAAATATCTGTCTGTTTTCTCTATCTATGTCTCTAATCTAGACTTTTTCTTTCCTGTTCTATAATTTAAATACCTGCCAGATGAAGATGATCTGCAGGGCCCTCAAATATGCTATGACTTAAAATGATTCTATTTTCCCTTTTATCGTTTTTCTAATGGGCTGAAACTAGAACCTGATGTTATCTTTAATACTTTGTTTATGTACCTCTCATCTGAGCAATACTGGATTTTGTTGCCTCTACCTTCTACTTTTACTTTTTAAATTGATACATAATAATTGTACCTATTTATGGGGTATGATGCGATGTTTCAATACATGTGTACATTGTGAAAGATGCAAATCAAGGTAAAATCCTCAAACAACATTGTTTTGTGGTGAGAACATTCAAAACCTTTTTTTTTTTTGGAAACACATTATTGTTATATATAGTCGCTTTATGTGCAATAAAACATGAGAACTTATATTTCCTGTATAATCATAAATTAGTACCCATTGAGTAACTTTTTCGCATTCTTCCCTCCTGCTCCCCTCAGCCACTGGTAACTACTGTTCTTTTCACTGTGTCTATGAGATCATTTTTTTTTTTTTGATTCTACATACAAGTGAAATCATGCGTTGTCATTCTGTGACTGGCTTCTTTCACTTAACATAATGTCTTCCAGGTTTATCCATGTTGTCACAAATGACAGGATTTCATCCTTTTTTTATAACTCAATAATATTCCTTTGTGTTTATATACCACATTTTCTTTCTTTATTCATCAGTTTACGAACACTTGGGTTGACTCCATTTCCTTGGCTGTTGTGAATAGTGCTGCAATAAAGAGAGTGCAAATGTCTCTTCAATATACTGATTTCCTTTCTTTTGGATATATCCCAGTAATGGAATTACTGAATTGCCAACTGATCTTTTATTAAAGACAGTGCAACTTTGTGTTTGTATTCTATAGTATCAGATTATATAATGTTTTATGCAAGTCTATAGTGTAGGTTACAGATCAGCTTATTTACAATTTTCTTTAACAGCCCTGGGGCTGGGTATGTAGCTCAGTGGTAAAATACTTGGCTAGGATGTGCAAGGCCCTGAGTTTAGTTTCCAACATCACAAAAAAAAAGAAAGTCAGCCCCAAAACTGACACAATTGCTATATGAATTTATGAAGAATTTTGCTGAGACTTATAAAAAAATTTAAAAACACAAGTATAGCTGGGTGTGGTGTGAGTACCTGTAATCCCAGTGGTTTGGGAGGCTGAGACAGGAGGATCACAGGTTTAAGGCCAGCCTCAGCAACTCAATGAGGCCCTGTCTCAAAATAAAAAACAAAAAGGTCTGGGGATGTAGCTCAGTGGTAAAACACCCCTGGGTTAAATCTCTAGTAAATCCCCTCCCCTCAAAGAAAAAAGTAAAATAAAATTTAAAAAAAAACTAAAAACACAAGTACAAAAAATATTAAATGGCAATTCAGGAAAGGCTTGTTCAAAATTTTTATGATGTAGAAAAGTCCAAAGAATAGGCTGTTAATTGATTGTGTTAGGCCCACCTGCATTAAGGAGGGCAAACTTAGTCTACAGATTTAATTATTAATCTCATCCAAAAATACCTCCTAGGAACACTCAAAATAATGTTTAACCAAACATTTGGGCATATGAGATTGGAAACATTTTTTATTCAGGGAGAGGCTCTCTGACCAAAGAAATATGAAATGAACTAGTGAGGAGCATAAGTGAGTATTTTGGGGCTTACAGTTTCAGAAGTCTCAGTCCATAGATGTTGATTTCATTCCTCAGGGCTGAGATCAAGCAGAACATCATGGCAAAAGGGTGTGGCAGAGGAAAGTCATACCTGGGGACAGTGCTCCAGGAAGGAGAGAGAGAGAAAGAGAGAGAGAGAGACTGACTGAGAGAGAGACTGACTCCCCTTGTTAGGGACAAAATATAAACCCAAAAGCACATCCCTGACCTACCTCCTTCAGCCACACCCTACCTGCTGTCAGTTACTTTTCAGGTAATCCCTGGCAGGGAATTATTTCACCAATTGGGTTAAGGCTCTCATAACCCAATTATATAATTTCTAAACCTTCTTGCATTGTCTGACACAGGAGCTTTTGGGGGACACCTCTTATCTAAACCATAACATTCCACCCCTGATGCCCAAAAGCTTATGCTCATTTCACAATGCAAGATACATTTTAGTCCAATTTTAAGAGTCTTCATAGTTTCTGTAGTTCCAGGATTTCTGAAGAACACAAGTCCAAAGTCTCTTCTGAGAGTTAAGGCAAATTCTTAGTTTTAGTCAGCTTTTCACCACTGTGACCAAAAGACCTGACAAGAACAGTGATCTTTTCATGTCTGCAACAATTATAGTTTGATAATGAAAATATCTGACATTTCTATTGGTGACCAAATCAAAGAAAGTACTGTTTTTTTGGTTGTTCTGCATACACTGATAATCTAATCAAATTATAAATATTAGAGATAAGAATGGTGTAATTTGTTCTTATTAAAAGTTTATGATTCTATTCATAGATTCCTTCCTGAGGAGTCTGTGTATACTACAATGAGAATTTATGAGGGGGAGGGGAAGGATATAGAATTGTCTTTTATGGAAAGGCTTTATAGAGCAAACAACCATTGAAGAAGAGCAGGGTAGTTAGACTAAAGGATAGTTGAAAATCATTCCAGAAAGGAGAGTAGCTTCAGAAAATGAATAGAGGTGTGAGACAGATTGATATATCGTGGAATTGTAGGTCAACATTGGTAAGGAAAAGTCTCAATTGAGGCAGGATATAATTTCTCTTACTGATGATAGGACTGCTTTGTTCATGTACCTGTTGAACAGTACTGGTTGAAAGGTCTTGTTGCCAGATTGTTAGATCTATTGTTGGATTATTAGATCTTTTTTTAAAGCATACTGAACAATAAGATGCACTACTTGGAGCTCTGCCTCTCTTTTCTTCATCACTTCTATTATATGTAGAGGTCATGCTACTATACAGAACTATGTGTAAACCAGGAACCAGCCACAATTGTTTTTTCTTCTTCCATTTGATCTAGGGAACTCTACAAGTCCACAGATTGAGAGTCTACATTTAGTAGAAGTAAGTGCCATGGTATCTGGGCCATTAAGCTTATTGGTACTTTTATGGCCTGCTCTAATTTCATAATATAACCATTGTAGTCAGAGTTAGCAGATTATATAATGGTAAGAACCAATCTTCTAATAATGACTTTAAAAATGTTTTTCAAAGGGTTTATTCTCATGTAAAATCTGCTGTAGTTATGAGCAGCTGTTCTTCATATGATGGGTCAGCATTGCATCTATATTTGTCTCAGCTTCTTGTTATAACACTGGTAAGGTAAGAACAGGCTGGAGAATTGCACACTAGCAATTAAATGTTTCTACAGATTTTTTTGGGGGGGGGGTGGAGTGCTAATTGGATTAAACCCAAGGCCTCATGCATGCCAGGCTATACCCTCAAACCCTTTTTAATTTTTTATTTTGAGAAGGGGTCTCTCTTAGTTGCCTGGACTGGCCTTGAACTTGTGACCCTTCTACTTCAGCCTACCAAGGAGCTGTGATTATAGGTTTGCACCATCACACCTAGCTATAGAAATGATTTCTGCTCTTGGCAAAATAAGTCACAAAATTACATTTGACTTAAAAATGATAGAGGAATATAGTCCTCTTATGTGCCCTGATGGAGGGAAAAAAACTAATATCTGACATGCAGTATTACTTTCACTTGATGAAACACTGCTAGCACATTTTGCCTTATGGCTTGGTGGGTTGGAGCACTCACTTTTTTGGTTAGGTTCATTACATGTTCATTACAGGATCAATTTCTATTAGGATCCAAAAGCCAGGCAAGGAGCTCTTTCTTAAAAGCATAATCATCTGCAGGAAAGGAGATAGTACTATTCTAAAGCAGTGGTTCTTAACTAGGGCCAATGTTTGGAAACATTTTGTCACAATTCAAGGGCAGTATTACATCTAGTGTGTAGAAGCCAGGATGCCACTAAACATCTTTTTATACATAGAACAGCTTCTCGCAATTGCAGGAGTGACCAAAATGCCAATAGTGCCACTTTTAGAAACTGCTTTATGTTGAGTTCTATGCCTAGTGGTCTGTGTTGTGATTTTTTTGTCAGAACCTACTGGTAGCTTCTTTATACAACTACTTTATCATTTACCATAGACGTGTTGAACACCACTGAGTTTGCTGGAACTTAAAGCCCAAATGGGTAGAGTAGTTTGAACTGTCACCTTGACTTGTTGCTGTCTTTTGTCCTGTAGCTCTTATGGATTATTCAGGAAATGGGACATGCTAAAATATGGATTGTATTTCCAGAATTTAAAGAGGCCTATCAAACACTGTGCTTTCAAGTGGTGGTCGCTGGATGAGCTTTGGCAACTTTTCGAAGAGAGTGTTTTGGCATAGTCCAAACTATTGGACCTCTAAAGACTTCATTAAGTTGGCAGTGTTCTAAATTTCATGCTATTCTTCTACCCTGTAACATGCATGTAATTTTTACTAAGGTGTCTTCTGCCCAGGTGAAATAAGTATGGTGTTCTCAGTGTAATGAACAAGTATGATATTCTGTGGGTTAGTGAGTTGTTCAAAGTTCTTGTAGTCTAGCTTGACAGAAACTTTGCTTGACTTTGCTTTACCACTTACTAGCTTGACAGAGACTTTGTCATTTACTAGGTGAAATGCCCATTTCTTCATCTATAAAATGGGGAGAGTAATAGTACCTATTATATAGGATTGCTGTAAATAGATGAATTATATAAAATACTTAGAATACTGCTGACATATATTAAATGTTATAAAATGTTAGCTAATAAAATAAGACCTGTAATAATTCATAATCTTTTTTTTTTTTTTTGGTACCGGGGATTGAACTAAAGGGCATATGACCACTGAGCCACATCCCCAGCCCTATTTTGTATTTTATTTAGAGACAGGGTCTCACTGAGTTGCTTAGTACCTTGCCATTGCTGAGGCTGGCTTTGATTTGCTATTCTCCCATCTCAGCTTCTTGAGCTGCTAGGATTACAGGTGTGTGTCACCGTGCCCTGTATAATTCATAATCTTTAAAAAAAAATTTTAATTTATAATCTTTAAGGAGAAATTGTACGTTGAGTATGTTTATAACCTTAGAATAGGGAGGGAGATTATTAAAAACAAAAAGCATAAAACGATTTAAAAGGATTAACAGTTAACTGTTTTCTTCCCCCCCCCTTTTTTTGCCCTGAGTACTGGGGTTTGAACCCCTGAGCCACATGCCCAGCCCTATTTTGTAGGGTCTTACTGAGTTGCTTAGCGCTGAGGTTGTCTTTGGACTTGTGATCCTCCTGCCTCAGCCTCCTGAGTTGCTGGGATTGTAGGCGAGGGCCACCATGCCTGGCTTGATTAACTATTTTCTTAATTGTAACTCTAATTAAAGATAAGCTCCTTTGTTTACATTCAATTCTATTTAAAACTAGACATACTAGATTAAAACTTTCCTAATACTATTTAAGAGGTAATAATGGTCAGGATAAGAAGAAAGGAAGAACTATATTGGTACTTAATCTCCCTCTATCAATTAAGTCTACTCCTTTTTTTTTAAGATATAGTTTTGTAGTATAGTTAAAAAGGCTACTATGCATAAATACCCAAAAGGATTGAGAACAGAGTATTGAAGAAATACCTGTATATCCAGTATTTAAAACTTGGAAGTAACTCAAATATTCATCAACAGATAAAACTTGGAAGTAACTCAAATATTCATCAACAGATAAATTGATAAGCAAAATGTAGTATTCACTGTACATATGATGGAATGCTATTTAGCCTTAAACAGGAAGGAAATTCTGCAATATGAATTCAACATAAATGAACCTTGAGGGCATTATACTAAGTGACATAAATTGGTCACAAAAATACAAGTACTATATAATTTCATTTGTGTAAGGAACCTAGAGAAGTTTAAATTGTGGAGACAAACAGTGGAATGGTGATTACCGAGGACTGAATGGAAGGGGAATTCGGAAGTTACTGTTTAATGGGTATGGAGTTGTTTCACTTTTACAGCATGAAACTTATGGAGATGGATGTGGTAATGATTGCACAATATTATGATTGCTTTAGTATCACTGTAAACTTAAGACTGGTTATGACAGTAAATTTTTTTTATTTTTATTTTTTGTAATTGTAGATGGACAGACTGCTTTTATTTTATTTATTTATTTTTATGATACTAAGCATCGAACCCAGTTCCCCACTCATGCTAGGCAAATGTTCTGCCACTGAGCTACATACCCAGCCCATAATCGTGAATTTTGTTATGTTTATTGTACTACAATGAATAAATTGGGGGAAAACATCCATCAACACAAATATTTTTGCCTCCCGAAAGAGCTTGTTTTGAACTGTGTCAGTTAACTAGGTAAAGAAGGGGAATAGATCATTACCAAATCCATGCACTACCTTCCTTGACTTTAATTCTTTGTATATGAAAAATTTATTTCTTAATGTGGCAAGCAGGGATCTGACATGAATGCCTTTCCCCTCATCACTAAATGAAAATAAATTGTCTTTAAGACATGCTCATTCTTTAGCACACAGAATATGTTCTCTAAATATTATTTCTCACTGAAAGGAACCAGGGTTTCTTGGAGAAATTCTAGGTCTAGGGTAGGAATTATTCATGATGAGCCTGGAACTTCTTGTCCTATTAAGATGGGAAGCTGTCTTAATTTAGTAGGTTTATGACAAAGGGCTTAGGTGGGTCAAGGGTCCCAAGGGCCATACTTCCAGGTTTCATGATTTGCAAGAATGACTCTCAGGACTCAAGTCATTATATTCATGGTAATAATTTATTTCTGTGAAATGATACAAAGTAAAATCAGTCAAGCAACAAGCATGTAGTACAAAATATGGAGGAAACCAGGTGAAGGCTTATAAAAGTCTCAATGGAGTTGCAGAAGTGAGATTAATCCCTCCAATATGACTTGTGTGCAGAGCCTTTATTAGCTCTAGGGCCATCTCAGGTTTTTTTTTACGAGCATATATATGGCCTTCTAGATTTCTGGGAATTTGTGGGAGTGTTTCAAAGCTCCCTATGGACATCCCATTCTCCATCTTTTCTTAATCATTTTGGTTGGCTTGTTTTTGGCCCATTTGGTTTTCATTGCTTCAGGCAGCCATAATGTTTAATATCTGTCCCTGTTTTCCATAAATGCCCCTAAGGAAAGGCTGTTGGCACTGGCTGAACTCCAAATCATGTCAAGTAAAGATTAACTTGCATGTTGGGTATTCCAGGGAACCAGGGAACTGCCAGACAAGTTAGGTGATCATAATTCTCTGGAAATGGATCTTTGAAGGCACTTTAACCCCATCTGTCCCCTTCAGTGGCTGTCACTTGTGACTTTCACTGTGATGTGATGTTTTCAAAAATCCTCTGCAGCTAGAAAGGTGAATGGTAATAGGGCAAATTAAAACTTACTAAAGCTCCCAGTTCTCAAGATTCCACTACTTTTCTTGAATAAACATGTGTTTCACAGTTTGCTTTAAGCCATTTGTTAATTTCCAAAGTTCTGAAAAAGTTCATTTTGAGCATTTAAAAAAATATCTATTTTTTAGTTGTCATTGGACACGAAATATTTATTTTATTTATTTTTATGTGGTGCTGAGGATTGAACCCAGCCCCTCGCACTTGCTAGGTGAGCACTCTACTACTGAGCCATAATCCCAGCCCTCATTTTGACCATTTGTAGTGCTTCATTGCTTTTATAAATGAGAGGATTTTTGGAGGTCATTACTTCGCTAGTTTTAAAACCAGCCACCCCTGATACCTCTTGAGTAAATGGTAATCTTTTCTTTCTTCTCCATACATCTAATGACTGCCTACTTTGTGTAGACAACTGAAAGAGGGATTGTGGATATAGTGATGATAGTGATGAATAAGGCACCCTTTCATATGGAGTGTGTGTGTGTGTGTGTGTGTGTGTGTGTGTGTGTGTGTGAGAGAGAGAGAGAGAGAGAGAGAGAGAGAGAGAGAGAGAGAGAGAGATCGAGAGCACTAGTTGGGGAAAATAGACAATAAACAAGTACTGGGATCGAATTGCCGGCCATGCTTATCCCTAGTCCACTAAACAGTAAACAAATAATAGTAAATGTCATTGAGAGCAGTAAACAGTGAGACAGGTAATGTTTTAGATTGAACCTTTCCCTATAGTCCTTTGACTATCCCAAACCTGAATAAAGTGAACAGCTGGACAGCAGAGGTAAAGGAAACATACAGCCTTAGGCAAAATGAATTTGACATATTCAAGAGAAAGTAAGAAAGCCAATGTGACTGAAGCAGGCAAACATTCAAAAAGGGAAAGGACAGTTGACATCACTAAAACTATATAATTTAAAAACATTAATATTTAGGACCTAGATTAACATCTAGGACCAGATTTTTGGTAATCATTGCTTCCATTATTTTGTTCTTTAGTAGATTGACTTCTTCCTGTGTGGGACATGCAGGGAAAGGATGATGGGCTGATTTATAATGTTGGTGCAATCCTGTATTATTTAGGGACTCAGTTAATTAAATGTTTTGAAAATTGTCTATTAATGGTCAAGTGGGGTTTTTTTTTAGTTATAGATGGACACAATACCTTTATTAATTTATTTTTTATGTGGTGCTGGGGATTGAACCCAGTGCCTCACACCTTCTAGGCAAGCACACTACTACTAAGTCCCAGCTCCCGCCGTAGCCCCAAAGGTCAGTTTTAATGTCCTTTTAGAATAGGCTCATGTATTATTTTTGAACCCCTCCCCCCTTTTTTTCCTTCCGTTCTGGGTATTGAACCCAGAGCTTTGTGCATATTAGGCAGGCACTGTTAACATTGAGCTATACACTGAGGATTGAGCCCCCTAAAAAATGTATTAGCCTTTATTTCATAACTCCCAAATTTAGTGTGACTTATGACAGCCATTTTATTTGCTCATAGTTATTATTGTTTGAAGAATTGCTTTTAATAACAAAGACCTGGGCTGGGGTTGTGGCTCAGTGGTAGAGTGCTTGCCTAACATGTGTGAGGCACTGGGTTCAATTCTCAGCACTGTATACAAATAAATGAATAAAGGTCCATCACTATTTGAAAAAATATTTTAAAAATAACAAAGGCAGAATGATTATAAACAACATTTATTATTCAAGAAAATCAAAGGTTGTCTGTTAGACATGAAATTATGTATAATCATCATGGTATTGTGATTTTTTGGAAAAGATTTATCATAACCCTTTCATAGTTTATGTTCCACTAAGAAACTTGTGACTCTATTCTAATTTCAGTATAGCAATGAAAAGCACTGTTAAATAATCTGCATTATGATAAGGTAGAATAGATGCTTAATTAAAAAATTAGTATGTTTAATATGATTTTGTAATTTCCATGAAAATATGGTCAGTTATTTCATTTGCTGACTGATTTATGTCCATGATCTAATTTGCAGTCAATCATGTTGCTTATGTAATGAACAGGATTTCCCTATTTTACCTGTACCTTGTAACTTGAGGCATATATTTTTGGTGAAATACTTGTGGTTTCTAGACCTCAAAAATTAAGACAAGTAGTGAAATACAGCTTTTCACAAACAGCTATAAGATTATGATATATAAGATATAGATAGATTATGATCATAAGATGCAAATTATATATTTAAACTGCAAAAATTATGTTTCTTTAAAAAAAATTTATGATACTGGGGATTGAATCCAGACCCCCATGCATGTTAGGTAAGCATTCTACCACTTAGCTATATCCCCTAGTTCTTTTCTTTTTTTTTTAAATTAATCTGTTTTGAGTCTGAATCTCACTAAGTTGTCCAGGTTGATCTGGAATTTGTGATCTTCCTGCCTCAGCCTCCTGGGTAACTGTAATTACAGGTGTGCACCACCATGCCTGGCTTATAATACTTTTATTCCCCTGTGATCAAATTACATATTATGGTTCTTTTTATTTCTTGGGTTCTTCAGCAACTTCTCATTTGGTTTGCCTGGAAAGGTATTTCTTCATCTTTTGGGGGTTACATTCCATCAAGATTTGATAAAAACTGTGGATCTAGGGCTGGGGTTGTGGCTCAGTGGTAGGGTACTTGCCTACCATTTGTGAGGCACTGGCTTCAATTCTCAGCACCACATATAAATAAATGAATGAAATAAAGGTCCATCAACATCCGAGAAAAATATTTTTTAAAAAACTGTGGATCTAGAAAAATATACACTTTTATAAATACATCTCACAGAGTTTCAGGGACATTATCATACGCCCTTATTTCCCAGGTTTAAGGAACACTTTTAACTTATTTCACTATAATAAATTCTTCATATCTGTGGATTCTGCAATCATGGATTCAGCCAACTACAGATCCAAAATACTTAGGAGAGAAAAAAAATGCATCTGTACTGAACATATTTAGAAGTTCTTGCCATTATTATCTAAATAAATAGAGTATAACAACTATTTACATAGCATTTGCACTGTATTAAGGAAACTAAAATTATTTAAAGTACATGAGAGAATGAATTTAGGTTGTATGCAAATATGATGCCGTCTTAGGTAAAGAACCATATTTTGGTATCCATAGGGTCCTATTATTTCATGGCTCAGTGATTTGTTTTGAAAAGCCAACATAAATTTGTTAAATCACACACAGGATATCATAGCATTTACTTTTCTCTTGGCCTTATTCTAAGTTGAATGGAGGTATACTTCTGGTTTTTAAGTTCTGAGACTTTTGTTAGAAAATTTTAAAAGTGAAAAGCCACATTTTTGATATATACATATTTTACTGGTTTTGTGTAGTAAAACATAATTTCTTGGGAATTAATTGGGAAAAAACAGATCATCACAGTAATGCAGAGAGATTATAACTTGCTAAAGTTTTGGTAATCTCTTCTCTCCTAGTTTTATCAGTCTCGTGCTTTGAGTTGATTAATTAAGAAAAGGTGTTTTTATTTTGTTTTTCAAAATAAACCCAGGGGTGCTTAACCACTGAGCCCCAGCCACCCACCCTTTTTAATATTTTTGTTTTGAGACAGGGCCTTATTAAGTTACTGAGGCTGGCTTTGAAGTCTCCTGCCTCAGCCTTGTGAGCCTCCAGAATTACAGGTGTGCACCACTGAGAAAGTGGTGTCTTATACTAATACTACATTATCATCTTAGAAGGTTTTCAGATATCAGACTATGCAGTGCTTCCTTATTTGTGGTTAAAATGGAAGGAATTAGAAATGCTGTGCTAGACATTATGCAATGTAATCACTAATTGATAGCACTGCAATATTTTCTTTGGGTTATTGGTTGCTAATACTGATTGTAGATAAAAGGAAAAAATATATATACACATTAGTGGGACCTAAATCTGTATTCCTTCCGTTTTCTCTGAGAAGGAGAAAAAATTTCAGTGTTAAAACCAGTGGGTCAGAAAATTCTCCTTACCCTAACTATAGGTTTAGCTATCTGATATTGATTCTTTTGTTTGGGGGGACACATTTTCTCATAAATCTAAGCCAGGATTACCAGGGATTTTAAGAGTTGGCACTGGGGCTCTTCTTCATGTCAAAGATGGGTACTATTGAAAAATAACAGGTTATTTAAATTTCTGTCTCATTTTGATTATTTTTTGTTGCTTTGTCTTCAAGTTCACTGATTTTTTTAATTCAATGTCTAATGTTATTCTCATTTTTAAATTTCACAAATTATTATTTTTATAATGTAGTTTTGATTAGTTTTAGATGGGTACAATATCTTTATTTATTTATTTTTATGTAATGCTGAGGACTTAACCCAGTTCGTCACGTGTACGAGGCAAGTGCTCTACCACTGAGCCACAATCCTTGCCTCAAAGATTAGGTTGTCTTTTAAAAATTTTTGTTAACACCTTCTGTGAGTCATGTTTTGAACAATATAGTTATAATTACTGTTCAAATATTTTTATCTGAGAATTCTAACATCTGTGTCAATTTTGATTGGCTGATTTTTTTTTCTTTATTATGGATCTTGTTTGGCTGGTTGTTTCTATTCCTGGTAATTTTGTTATTAAGCATGTGATACTATGAATTTTATCTTATGGTGTTTTGGATATTTTTGTACTCCTAAAAATATTTTTGAAGTCTATTTTCTTTTTCAGTTGTTTGAAAACAATTTGATTTTCTTCAGGGTTTGATTTTAAGATTTACTAGACAGTACTGAATCTGTGCTCAGTGTAGGGCTAATTTTAATTCCCCCTTTATTAGGGAGGACCCTTTACTTATACCAATCCTTAATCTGATTGGTGAGAAGAGGCACTATTTATGTATGGCCCTATGTGAATTCTGTGACATTGCTATATCCACTTTTAGGTGCTTCTTGTTCCATATTCAGGTAGTTTCCTTACTCAAAAGTATTGATCAGGGGATCTTCTGTAGATCTCTAGTGTTCTTTTTTTCTGTGTTTCTCCATTATTTTATCTAACACTTTAGTCTACTTGGACTTTTGGTTCTGCCTCCTTTACTCATGTGCATTTCCCTTCTTTATGTTGCAGTCTAGGAACTTTTTTTTTTGTTGTTGTTGTTGTTGGTACAGGTGATTGAATCCAGGGCCACTTAACCACTGAGCCACATTCCCAGCCCTTTTTTATACTTTAGTTAGAGATAAATAAATCAAATTTTGTTAGATTTATTCCTAGTTTTAAAAAATTCTTTTGTCCTTTATATTTTAAAAATCCATGGCTGGTTTATAGAAGTATGATTGGCTTTTTAATATTAATCTTCTAGCCAGAAATATACATTTACTTATTAATTCTAATAGACTGAGGAATCTTTTGGACTCTCTTAGGACATAATCATATCATCTATGAATAATGTTGTTTCTACCTTTCCAGTCCTTATTCTTTTTGTTTCTCTTGTTTTACTGTACTAGCTAAACCCTCCAGTAAAATGTTGAATAGAAATGATGATAATGATCATCTATGACTTGTTTTCCACTTGAAAAGGGTAAGTTTTTAATCATTTACCATTGACTGTGATGCTTCCTGTGGGCTTTTTTTCTTTTTATCCAAAATTCTTTGTGAATTTTCCAATAGATTTTATCATGAATGAATATTGAATTTTGTCACAGGCTATTTTTATACATATTTGGATAATCATATGAATTTTCTTCTACACTACTCTTAAATGTCTGGAATAAATTCCTTTCTATATATGTTATTTTTATATATAATGTTAAATTTTATTCACCAGTACATTGATATTTTTACATCTGTGTTTATTAGATCAGTCCATGATTTTCTTCTTTATAAAATCAGTTTTGGTATCATTTTTGTACTGGTTCTTAAAAAAAGTTAAGAAGTGTTCTGTTATTTTCTGTTCTCTAGAAGGAGTAACAGAGTTATGTTTCTTCTTAATTGTTTTAAAGAATTCCCTGTGAAACTATCTGCATCTGAGATTTTCTTTATGCAAAACTTTAATAGCAGATTCCATTTCTTTAATACCTTTGGGGCTATTTGAGCAGTCTATTTCTTTCAGTGTTGGTGATTTATATTTTTCAAGGAATGGTCTATTTTATGCTGTTACATTTATTGGCATAAAATTTCATATTTTTTTGATGTCTAAAAATTCTGTAGTAATTTGTGTTCTCTTTTTCCTTAATCAGTTTGGCTAAAGGTTTATCAATTTTATTATATTAATCTTTTCAAAGAACCAACTTTGACTACATTGATTTTTTTTCTACTGTATGCTTGTTTTCTGTGTCACTTGCTGTTCTGTGTTGCTGCTTGAAAATCAAGGACTGTCTATATATACAATTCAGGCTATAACTACACCATAAGTTTTAATGTATATTCAGTAGTATTCAGTTTAACCTAGTTTGTAATTTATGCTTTGATTTCTTCAATCCAAATATTATTTAGAAATGTAATTTTATGTTTCCAGGTAGTTGGTGTTTTTCCAGGTTTTTATTTATTGTTATTGTTATTAATGATTTCTAATTTCTGTTGTGGTTAAGGAGTATACTCTGAATGGCATCATCTTTTTTTTTTTTTTGAAGTGTGTTGAAGATTCCTTGTAGCCCAGTATGTGGTCAGTTTGGGTAAGTTTCATGCGTTCTTGAAAAAGATCATAATTTTTGTTGTTGCTGGGTATGATTTTCTGTATTGGTCATTTAGGTCAAGTTTGTCATTGCACTGTTTAGATTTTAATGCTTTTTCTGTCAACTATTGAGAGGTGTGTTAAGGTCTCCAACTGTGATTGTGGCTTTGTCTGTTTCTCCTTTAAAGCTTGCAAATTTTAGCTTCAGGTATTTTGAGGTTATTATGGGGGTATAAAAAATTTGTGATTGTGGTATTTTCCTGGGGATTGATCCCTTTATTATTATGTAATATTTCTTTCATCTTTAGCAATGATTCTTGTCTTAAATTCTAAATCTTTAACTGAAATTACCAGAGTACATCAGTTTTCTTTTGGTTAGTGTGCTATCGTGGTATGGTGTATTTTTCCCTATCCTCTACTTGAATCTTTCTGGGCACATATTTAAAGTGTATCTCTTTAAGAGATATGATTCTTTTAAAACATTATTTTTTAGTTGTAGTTGGACACAATACCTTTATTTCACTTATTTATTTTTATGTGGTGCTGAGGATCAAACCCAGGGTCTCACGTCTGCGAGGCAAGCATTCTACCGCTGAGCCACAACCCCAGCCCCATGATTCTTTTTTGTTTAATCCAGTTTGGCAAACTTAGACTTTTACTTGAAGTATTTTTTTTCCATAGACTGTAATACAATTATTGATATGTTGGGTTTGTATGTATAATATGTTTTCTGTTTGGCTTATCTGGTTTGTTTTCTTTCTTCTTCTTCTTTTTTTTTTTTGCATGCTTTTAGATTACATAAATATTACATTTTCTGAATTGTTATATATTATAATTTTAATGATTACCCTAAAAATTATAACATTTATTTTTAATTTATTGCATGTATAATACAAAGTATGATTTTTAACACTGTCGCATTACTGCTAAAATCTTAGAACCTTTAAACCTTACAAGGCAATTCAGTTACTCTGCATTGTTATTCCTTTCTGTGTTTCCGTGTTCTCCTTCTAGGATGATTTTCTTCTGTCTGAATAATTCCACTTAATTTTCTTGTAATATAAGCTTACTGGTGAGAAATTTTCCCCTTTTTGTTTGTAAGCATTTTTATTTTACCTTAATTTTGAAGGATATTTTTGTTAGGTATAATATTTTAGATTGGCAGTTATTATGACTTTTTTTCTTCCTCTTCCTCTCTTCCTTTCATAGTTTGATGTCCTAGGTATAGTTTTCTTTTAATATGTCTTGCTTGGAGTTAGTAGAGCATTATCAGTCTCCAGACTGATTTCCTTTATCAGTTTTGGAAAATTCTTAGCTATTCTTTTTTTTGAATATTGCTTTTATCTCTTTGTGCTATCGTTTAAGGCTTCTATTTGGTGTGTGTGTGTGTGTGTGTGTGTGTATATACATACATTTTGAGCCTGTATCACCTTTCTCTTAAACCTTTTGTCTTTTTCCCTGCCTTTTCATTCCCTTCTCTTCTAGTCATTTCTCTTTATACTTTGGTTTGGGCATTGTGTATTAACTTGTCTTAGGTTAACTAATCCTATATTCTATTGTGTCCATTTTTGCTATAAAACCAAAAATATTGAGTTCTTAATTATATAGATTGAATTTTTCAGTTCTAGAATGTCTGTTGGGAGCTAGGGATGGTGGCATGCACATGTAATTGAGAGGCAGAAAGATTGCAAGTTCAAGGGCAGCCTGGACTATCTAGTGAGATCCCTGATTAAAAAAAAAAATTAGATCCTAATTCATTGGATGAACTGCTCCATCTTTCATCAATTTTATCTGTTTTCCCCATTATGTTAGAATTATTTTAAATAATTGCCATATATTTCAACTTTATTATTGGGTCTGATTCTCTTTAGTTTTTTTTCTTAATTATTGGTCATATATTATTGTTCCTTTGCATTCTTATTGTTTTTTTTTAAATTGTGTGCCAGATTTTGTATCTGAAAGAATTATAGAGGCCATTTACACTTTACTGTTACACAAGCTGGTGAGGGGCTAATTACCTCCAATCACCCAGAGATTAAGGTGCTTTAGTGTTATGTTAAAAGTTTAAAAAAACTCATTCTCTCTCTCATTTGCCCTTATTTTCCCCTTTTGCTTTCTTAATTGAGAACCTAATGAATATCCATATTCTTAGTCTTAAAATATTATGGGAGATCTTTCTCTATAGAGGTTCTCCACTTAGCTCTTCAGTATTTCTACACACACACTGCTTCAAAATCTGGCAGTTGTCTTTGTGGTTCAAAATTTTCAGGGTACAAAAGATGATCAGAGTCTTATACCCACCCTGTTGTCTTAAAATCAGATGTGCCTTCCAAAAAAATATTACCAGTCTCTTTTTTTTGTCTTTCCAGAGACGGTATGTTAGTTCCCTTCCCTGCCATGCAGAATCTACTCATAAAATAAAAATTTCATGTGAAGGCCCAGTATATACGAGATTAAAAGTCATTACTATGGTTAGAGTTAGGGGTTCCAGATATCTCTTCAGTCTAAAGAATACTGAAGACTTTATAAGGACAATGTAATTTATCTCTAAGACAATTTTGTTGTATTTTCTTTGTGTTAAAAAAATACATTTGGCCAGGATCTATGTCACGTACATATAATGTTTTAAATTTTAAAATTGGGATACACTTTAAAAGAAGAAATGCAGTGTAATGTGGTCAGCAAATATATGAAAAGAGACTTCTTACTTTCTAAGAAGTCTCTATTGTTAGCCATTTTAAAGTGGTTCTCTCTGACCAAAACGCTTTATGATTTTATGCTAAAAATTCAAATAATGCACTTTCTGTGTAAAAAAAAATTATAAGTTTTTTAGTTGTGAAACTGATTCAAAATTAATTTGTACCCCTTGATACTTATTTAAGTTTGGTTTTATACAGCATACTTTTTTAAAACTTTATTTAATGTATTTTATTATTTTATGTGGTGCTGAGGATCGAACCCAGGGCCTTGCACATGCTAGGCGAGCATTCTACGGCTGAGCCACAGTCCAGCCCCTATACAGCATTCTTTTAAGAAAAAAAAAAATAGTGGGGTGGGTGGGTACTATAAATCCAGCCTAGGACCTCTACCTACCCAAGTTCTTAAAGATAATTAATGACAAATTTTCAAACTAAAATTCATACTTTCTCCAAAATCATTTTTATTAGGTTTGGTAAAGATACATAGGTATACTCATTATTATAAATTTTTTTTAATCCATATTTTAAAAAATTAGATGACCTGTATTATAAATATCTCATTAAAACTGTTCTTTCTTTGTGCTATATTCTTGAGAATATTATCTTAATATTTCACATTTTTTCATTTTTTTTTTATAGGTTTGGGAAATATTTAACTCTCAACAAATGAATTCCACACTTGAACTCTGCTGCATTCCTGTGCCACCTCCTCCTTTAGAAAACTGATTTTAACACAGGTAAAGTTAGGACTTTAACTTTTTAAAGAATACATTTCCCTTATAGTTAGATGTATAGAATAACTTATGTTTATTATACAATCTTTACCTGAAATGATCAGATCTTAATTATTGCCTTTGAATTCTATTTTTTAAAGTATTACTCTTTTAGTAGTAGCTGAATTTGAGTTATTGAATTTAGTCAACAAAATTACATTGTCTAGCTACATCTAAATCAGTGCTATCCAGTAGAATTTTTGTGATAATGGCTGTGTTCAGTATCTCTACTGTTTGAAATTAGAGACTCTAGCCACCTGTGGCTTCTGGCTGTTCGAAATTTAGCTAATGCTACATTAAAAAAAATTAGCTGCTGCTTTTTCTGATATTTGTTATTAATGTAAAAAATATACAAAACCAAGAGAAAATACTCATTCCCCAAATTCATTGTGGCTCTAACCCAAAGTTCTGCATAAAACCCAACAAATTTACTGTTTTCAGAGAAAACTGATGCCAAGACAAATGAAGGAAAGGAGTGTGAAAAAGCAAAATTATCTAGTTGAATCCACCCAGAAAGACACTTGGTGAGGATTCAGAAGTGGCTGACAGGGCAAGGTTGCTGGAAGCCTCACACAAACAAGATTCTAAGTGGAGTTGGGAAGCAAGAGGACTCCCAAAGGCAGTGTACATAGAGTTACTCTCAAACTCAGCATGCTAGGTGTGAGATGATCAAAAGCTGATCTCACTGAAATGTCTTATGAAGTCTTAGTAATGGCTGTAGGTCAGGTTAGACTAACACTGTTCTCACCTATGCCAGCTAAAACTTTCACCGGAAGCAGGCATGAATTTGCCATCATCAATCTTACAGATCCATAATGCAGTCTTGGATGTGAAGGTTGCAAAGACTTACTTGAGAAAGGATTTAGAATATAGAACCTGTGGCAGGTGAGGAGAATGCAAATCCAGCTTCATTGAGCCCTCTCTGTGCAGTGGTATTTCTTCACCATCTCCCTACCTCATTAGGAATAATGAAATTGTCTGGGATGTTTTTCTAAGTGTAACTGATCCCATTTCAGAATTTTGCGTACATATGGAGAACCTACAATAGGTGAGTAGAAATGATCTCCAGGTTTAGTTTCTCAGAAATTCTAGATTATATCTAGTATAATGGTATATGGATATAGGGCAGATTTCATAAAGTGAAACCAGATGGGTCTTCTTGTCAGCAATCCAGGGTACAGAATGTGTACCACTCTCTTCTCTCCCCAGATTGGAGGAAAATATTTAAATTTTATTTCATTTTAATTATTTTAAATATCCATAGCTGGCTGTTAACTTCTGCACCAGACAAAACAAGGACAGCTTTAAGTTTTTCCTTAGGGAATTTGGTTTTTACAATAATAGCATGTCTTAATTTTAAATTTCAGACAAATACTTAGACATATCTTCATAAGTGTTGACCAGGTTTGAAAGTTTGCAGTAATGAAATTGTCATTGGCTATTCTACATGTTGTCCTGATAATAATGTAGCTTGATTTATCTAATAATAATTTTTTTAAAAAATTTTTAATTGTTGATGGGCTTTTATTTATTTATATATGATGCTAAGGATTGAATCCAGTGCTTCACACATGCTGGACAAGCACTCTACCACTGAGCCACAACCCTAGCCCCCCCAATAATAATTTTTTATTAAAGCTTAATAATTATACATAATAATTGAGTTCATCACCATAAACTCATATAATCATGAAAATCAATTTTAGTTCATTATCCCTCCCACTTTCCTTCTCCCTTTCCCTGCTGTTCTTCCTCCCCTTTCCCATATTCTTTATCCTCTACTTGTCTATTAATTTCTGTTTGATTGGTTATTTATATTATCTTATCCTTCCTTCCCTTTTTATGTTTTTTCTAGTTTCCTCATGTGAGAGAAAACATTCGACCTTTGAATTTCTAAGTCTGGTTTATTTCACTTAGCATGATATTTTCCATTTTCATCCATTTATCTGCAAATGCCATAATTTCATTTTTTTATAGCTGAGTAGAACTCCATTGTATATTATTCAATAATTTTGGTTCTCTAAAAATTCTTTAGCATTTAATCATTCTTTGCTCATTGTTGTATCCTTTATCTTACTCAAACCTAGCATATAATTGATGTTTAGTAAATATTAGTTGAAAGAAAGGATGAATAATCTGTGTACTTTACCTCTGCAGGAAAAATGTTTCTAAATTGTCCAGAAATGACATAATTGTATTGATATTATTTTTGTTATAATAGTAGCTAACATCTATGGAGACTTATGTTGTGCCAGACATTGTTTTAAGACCTTATATGTTAAATTACCTAGTCTTTTAAAATCTTTGCTGTAAGTACTTGTATTATCCCCATTTTGTAAATGAAGAATTTGAGGCCACAGAGTAGTTAAGTAACTTTTCCAGAGAAATACAATGTGTAGGCCATGGAGCTAGAATCCATACTCTTAACCATTAGGCTGTGTTGCCAGCTTATATTCTGACTATAAACTGACAGTTCTTAAAAAATTATATATGTTGACTTAGGTAAGACAGAACTCCTAAACCATGTAGGTAATAGAGAGCTTATTGTACTTGGACAAATTTTGTGAGTTTGCTTTTTGGCAAATAATTCTTGACCCTCTTCAGGTCATATTCTAGCAATTTATTTTATTCATTATGTTGTATTTAGGGTCTGCTAATAAAAGTTGTATTATCATGGTCATCAAAAAGATAATAATTTTCTGTAATGTTCTCTATTGTTCTGTACTCTGGAAATAAGGCAGTGTTGGTTTGAAGTGGGCTGCATGCTGGAATACTAGCTTAAGTTCTTGCTTTTAAACATTTATAGTTTCACATACCAGGTGACTGGATGAATGTAATGTACAGTGGAAGAAATGATCTCGAGATTTCTTTATTGTCTATTTAGTTTACAGCATATTTTTACTTCTGTTCTATAGTTGCTTTTAGATACTAGAAGATGTTAAGCCTGATTAGGACTTTATGTTTACAAAATTTCTTTGTAATCGCTACTACACTCTTTTCAAATACAGTCAGTAAAATATACTTTTAGGATTTTAGAGTCAGAAATTAACTAACTATAGGAAATCGAAGCCCAGAGAGTTTAAGTAATTTGTCCAAATATTTAAGCAGTGTGGTTCATTAATTCAACAAAAATAAGTAATTAAATACCTGTCATATATCCAGATACCATAGTATGCTTGTTAGCTTTGCATGCATTTCCAATACAGACATGGACTCTCTTCCCCTTGAATATAGTCTGATGGGGGAAGACAGACAGTCAATAAGTAATAAGGACTAATAAGATTTGGAACTCTATGAAAGAAATAAACCTTGTGTTATGATAGAACATACTGAGAAATGATGAAAGGCTGCTATTTAGATACAGTGGTTGGAAAAGGGCTGCAGAGACTTAATATATAAAAAATTTAAGAAAAATAGCTCCATGGTAGAAGCATCCTTGGTTTCAGTCTCCAGTACTGGGGGGAAAATAGGAGCAATATAGCATTCCAGGCAGGCCTTCAAGTATAGCATTCCATTCAAGGCCTTCACAGATGCCTTGGGGTGAAGGTGTTTTTGACATAGAGAAACTGAGAGTGTGTCTAAAACAGAAAACTGAGGAGAGTAATATGAACATGAGATTGGGGTCATATTACATATTGCATTTTTCAACCATAGGTTTTAAAGTTGGCGTTCATTATTTATTTTTTTGACAGTGCTGGGAGTGATCTAGGGCCTGGTACTTGGTAGGCAAGTTGTTTACCACTGAGCTACAGCCCCAGTCAATAGGTATTAAATTCAAATCTGAGTTTTATCACTTAAGCTATGTGTCTTTGTGTAGTTTATCATTTAAGCTGTGTTTCCTTGTGTAGGTCACTCAGCCTCTTTATTATCTGTTAGATGGGATAACAGAAGCTATTTCATAGCACATACTTTCATGAAGATTAATTATATAATACAGCAAACACCTTGTGATTAAAAAGTATTCTAAATGTGTAATAACTATGTGATGTAGGCACCGTTATTATCTCTAGTTTTGAAAGGTGAGAAATGAGTCAGAGAGGGTTTGAGTATAGCTAGTAAAAAGGGGTAAGAGGGTTTTAAACATAGCTAGAAAATACCTTTAACCGTAGGCAGTTTGGTATCAAGAGTCTGAGTTTGAAGTATTGTCTGGAGATCCTTTAAATGGACTTGAAAATACAAAAGTATTTTTCATATTAATAATAAAACAGTATTTAGCCATGGGGGTGACACATACCTATAATTCCAGAGACTGGAGAGTCTGAAGCAGGAGGATTGCAAGTTTGATAGCAGTCTTGGCAACTTAGCGAAACCCTGTCTCAAAATAAAAATAAAAAGTACTGGGATCTAGCTCAGTGGTAAAAGTGCCTTTGGGTTCAGTCCCAAGTATTGTCCCCTCCCACCACCACCCCCCCAAAAATGGAAAAGAAAAACAAACCAACAAACAGTATTTGCCTCTTCCACTATCATTCTCTAATATAGGGAAGTTTTTCAGAACTTGATTGAATGCAGAAGCATTTATGAGCTTTGGCTGGGGGTGGGGGAAGATGTAAAAAAAATGCTACTCTTACTAGATTTGTTTTTGTTTTGGAAGATATAATTTTTATTTAAAATGTTATTTATGTTAACATGTAATAGGCTTATTTTTTAAATTAATAAACTAACTTGTTTTTCTCATAAATCCTTCCAGATTCATTTAAAGAGTAAACTATGAATGTAATCCTTTTTATGAAAGGATTTATGAGAAACACGAGTTTGATCAAGTTTTTTTTTTTTTTGAGAAGGAGTTTTAGCAGTCAGGCAACTAAATTTTGAAATAATAGTAGTCATTCATACTAGGCATTTCTAGAATTTAACTTTTATTCACTTATCATTTCCTTTGATATTATTCTCACCACACAGTGTTGAAATTTTAATCCAGTCTGAGTGCTTGAGTATTGCTTGAAATAAATGCAATATATTACTGTATAACTGTTTCAAATTGAACAATTTTCTCAAATAGAAATTGTCTGACATTAATTCAAAGTCAGAAAAACTGACGAATCTCTGTCTCTAATTTCAAAGACAGGCAAGGTTGGTGTTGCTGATTCATGCATCTTGAAGAATATCTACCTGTCAAAAGTTTCTGAGTGATTTTTGAAGAAGCTATTTAATTTTTCAAATAAAATTGTTAACCAAGTAGGAAATGCATGCAAAAAATCTTAGGGATTGTTACAACCAAAAACAAAGCTGTCAATGCTAAAAGTGCTAAATAATGTTCATGAGTTCAGGTAATTAAATCAGCAGAGGTTTGAGTGCCCATAATGTCCCCAGCACTTGAGAAATAGCGCCTGTCTTGGAAGTACAGATTCCAGTGGCAAACACAGTAATAAGTAAACGAATAAGATAATTAGATTTGCTAAATGATATGAAGGATGTGGGCAGGGTGATAGGGGTTGTAGGGAGAAGGAAGAAGGGGTAACTTGTTTAACTAAAGGAAGCCTTCTCTCAGGAGATGGCATTTGGACTGTGTCTTATACAGCAATATACAGGGAGCTGGGAGAGCATGGTAAGTGGCAAGTATTAAGACCAAAGAATGAGGCAGATAGTAATTGTAAAATATATTTTTAGAAAAAAGAGAATAGAACTTGCACTATTATCCACTAAAATATAAAGCCATGGTAGTTAAGATTATAGTCCTGGTGGAAAATTTAGTGCAAAAAGTAGCTCAGAAATAGTTACAAGAATATGTAAGACTTTAGTATGTGATAAAAGTAGTTTTTCAAGTCACTAATGCAAAATATGTTAGAGAAAAGAATTTTAATTTTATATCATGTTCTAAAATAACTTCCAGATTCATTTAAAGAGTAAACTATGAATGTAATTAATTTTAGAAGACTTAAGCCTTAACCAAGTAAGCAAGGTGATTTAAAAAAAAAAACACACAGTAAAATATATTGATAACTTTTTGCTATGTCCCTTTCAATATATTCTCTGTGTTAATGTTTTAGCCATAGGTACTCACTAGAGTATACTGATTCTGATTTTATTGTATTAGTTTTATTATTTATTGTATTAGTGTCCAGTTGATTTCACTGTTATACAAGTACTTTGCTAATACTAAAACATTTTTCTAATCAGTAGATATTCAGGTTTAGGATTTTTACCTTTCAATGAAGTGGCAGGAGGACTCAGTGCTAATGTTATAGTGAACCTGGATTTTTTTTGTACTATTGTGTAATTTGTAGCTAGCTGTAAAAGGGATACCAGTCCTTTCTCTACATCATAGCCAGGTGAACTTTGTTATCCACATATTTAATATCCTAAGTCACTTTTCAAACTTCTTAATGTGCACTAAGAAGGCCCTCCTTATCCCTTCACATGCTTTCCTCTCTACCCTAAATCCTTGGGTCTTGTGCTCTGTTGCTCTAAGACTCTTGAGTCTTTTTTCAGATCTTACAACTTCGTGTGTTTTTTCTTGCCACAAGACTTTTATATGGTTTGTTTACTCTTCCTAGAATGTTCTTTTTCTAACTCCTCCCCAATTTTATGAATCTTTGATATTGTAGATTAAACAAACATTAGCTCAGAGAAGTTCCCCCATCCCCTGCCCCAGTATTGGAGATTGAACCCAGGGCCTAGCACTTGCTAGGCAGCTACTGCACCATTGAGTTATATCCCCATCTCTTTTTATTTTATTTTGAGACAGGGTCTTGCTAAGATGCCCAGGCTGGCCTCGAACTTGCAATTCTCCTTCTTCAGTCTCCCAAACCACCACCATGCCAGGCTTCTCTCTTTCTTTTTTTAATCTTGTAATTTATTTGAAGAAATCTATCAGTTTATCCTAAGATAGTAACGTAAGTTACTGTTTTTTGTACTCTGTTTACATAGTGCGTAGTACTTGGTTTAATAACATATTTGTAGATATCTTAAAATCTTTTTGAAATTCAGAGGAAAAAAATTTAAAATTATTTTTTAAGAACTCTAATTTGGAATTTAACATACTTAGGACATATATCTTTTGTTATTTTATTATTGATTGATTTTGATGGTCCTTGAACCCATGGCCTCATGGCTTGCTAGATAAGCACTCTACCAGTGAGCCACATCCCCAGCCCCATTGTCTTGTTAATAAAAAGACTTCCATTTTTGTTGTTTCACAGTTAGTGCCTCATTCTCCCTAAATTCTTTATTTTCTTCTTACCTTTTGAGTCTTAAAGTAGGAAAATTTATTTTTATTGTCTTATTCACTTTAAAAATGATACATCTTATTGTTTTATTCAAAATTCCATGGTTTGAATATCCTCAGATAAACACTTAATGGATTAGTGTGTATTTGTTTCCAGGCCTTTTTCATGTTTTATAGAACTTTTAACTGAAATTATACTTTATATACACAATTTGCTTTTCCTATTTGTACATTTTTCCATCTTAGGAAATTTATGAATCTATCCTCTTCAAAGGTCATATTTTGTATAGTGCATATGTTTATTATCAGTTTGCTGAATTTGTGCCTCTCACCATCTACTTTATCTAGGTTAAATGTTTGTAATCTGTCACATGGTTGTTCTGTGATGTATAAATCATTCTGGTTGCATAGACTCTGCATTTTTCATTGACAGTGTCCAGTTGATTTCACTCAGTATACTATTTTATTTTTATTTTTTTTGTGTTACTTGGGGATTAAACCCCTGGGCATTGTACCTCTGAGCTACATTCTGAGCTATTCTGAGTTATTCATTCATTCACTGATTTTTTTCCACCTTTTTTTAATTGTTGCATTATAGTTATACATATTGATGGCATTTTTTGTTACATATTTGTACATGCATACAATATAACTATAATTTGACCAATATCACACTCTAGCACTTCTCCCTTCCTTCTCTGCCTCCCACTCCTTGGTCCTTTTCCTCTGCTGATCTCCTTTTGATTTTTAGGAGATCTACCCCACATTGGTTTTCCTTCTGTCTGACTTCTGAATATGAGAGAAAACATAACGCCTCTTAACCTTCTGAATTTGACTTATTTCACTTAACATGTGGGTCTCTAGTTCCATCCATTTCCTGCAAATGACCTAATTTCATTTTTCATTATGAATGAATTAAACTCCATTGTGTATGTATATCACATTTTCTTTATCCGTTCATCCATTAATGGATACCTGGGCTGGTTCCATAATTTGACTATTGTGAACTGTGATGGATATGCATGGATCACTATAGTATAATGACTTTAATAATTCCTCAATATAAATACCAAGAAATGGTATAGCAGGATCATATGCCTAGTCTTTTTTTTATTAGTTGTTCAAAACATTACATAGCTCTTGACATATCATATTTCATACATGCCTAGTCTTTTAAGGAGGCTCCATTACTGATTTCCGTAGTGTATTGAACTAATCTACAGTCCCATCCAACAGTGTAAAAATATTCCTTGTTCTCCATATCCTCTCCAGCATTTATTCTGCTTCGTATTTATGATGACTGCCATCTGACTTGCATGAAATGAAATCTCAGTATTGATTTGCATTTCCCAAATTGCTAATGATGTTGAACATATTTTTCTTGTATTTGTTGGCCACTTGTATTTCTTCTTTTGAGAAGTGTCTCTTTAATTCATTTGCCCATTTATTAATTGGAGGTGGATTTTTAATTTTGGTGTTAAATTTTGAGTTCTTTATATATTCTAGATATCAGTCCTCTGTCAGAAGAGTAGTTAGCAAACATTTTCTCCTAATCTGTGGGTTTTCTCTTCACATTCCTATTTGTTTCCTTTGCTGTACAAAAGCTTTTAAATTTGATGCTGCCCCATTTATTAACTCTTGGCATTATTTCCTGAGCTTTAGTGTTCCTATTGAGAAAGTTATTGCCTGTGCCTAAAAGCTGGAGCATTGACCCTGTGTTTTCTTCTAGCAGTTGCATAGTTTCTGGTCTAATTCCAAGGTCTTTGCTCCATTTGGTGTTGATTTTTGTGCAGGGTGAGAGATAAGCGTCTACTTTCATTCTTCTATGTATGGATAACCAGTTGTCCCAGCACTGTTAAAAGGGCTGTCTTTTCTCTGAGTGGATATAATTGGCACCTTTGTCAAGGATCAAATGACAGTATCTGTGTGGGTTTGTCTGTTTTGTACCATCGGTGTATGTGTCTGTTTTTATGCCAGTATCAGGCACTTTTTATTAGTATAGTTCTGTAATGTAATTTAAAGTCAGGTATTATGGTAGCTTCAGCATTATTTTTTTGGCTTAGAATTGCTTTGACTATTCTGGGTCTTTTATTTTTCCAGATGAATTTTAGGACTGCTTTTCCTAGTCCTGTGAAGGATGTCATTGGTACTTTGAAGGGGATTGCATTGAATGTGTATATTGCTTTTGATAATATGGCCATCTTAACAAAAATTTCTGCCTATCCCTGATCATGGGATGTCTTTCCATCTTGTATCATCTTTAATTTCTTTCTTCGGTGTTCTATAGTTTTCATTGTTGTACAGGTCTTTGACTTCCTTGGTATTTTATTTTACCTTTTTGAGGCTATTGTGAATGGGATTGTTTTCCTGATTTCTTTCTCAACAGATTCATTATTGGTATATAGGAAAACTACTGATTTTTGTAACCTGTGACTGCTGAATTTGTTGATTAGATCTAGCAGTTTTTTGGTGGAGCTTTTTTATCTTATCTATAAATAGTGATATTTTTCTATTTTTATCTCTTTTGTGAAAGAGAAAACAATAGAATTTGGCTGTTAGCAGAAGAAAAGAGAGAAAGAGAAACAGGAGAAGTAGACAAATGAAAAACACTTCAAAACAAAACAAAAATATGCTAATAAAAAACCCTAACCCTCAACAGACAAGGCAAGGAAAAATAACTACATTTTAAAAAATTCTAAAAATGAGAAAAAAGAAATAAATATATATATGTATATATGTTCATGTACCAGTAATCACAGCAAGAAACAAAACAAACAAACAAAAATCACACACAAAAATGAAAGATTCTTAAGTGAAAAATCAAGGAATTATTTCTACTGAGGTGGTCAAAATGGTCAGTGAGTAAAGATGGATACTCTATGTGTAACTTTTTTTTGTTTGTTCTTGGGTTATGGACAAGAGTAAGGGCTGTGGGTTGTTAACCCTTCCTCTTTTTGTGTTGTTCAGCAAGCCACCAGTTGGAGTGACCTAAGACTGAATTTGGTTCAAATAATGTCAGCTTCTCTTCTCCCTAGTGTCAGGTAGGATGGGATGTTAAGTACTGTCAGTTGGAGTTTTGTCTGCACTGACCAGGGTCAGTCCACTGCTGAGTTTTATTAGTGAAGTTCCAGCAGGTGCCGCTTATGTCTGATGAGGCATCAGGGTCTTTGCTTGGTGGTTTCTGCTCTGGAGAGATTAGATCAGTACACCCCTTGGGCCTGGCAGTAGCCCATCTCTCCTGTAAATCTGGGTCTTGGGAGCCTCCCAGGGATTCTATTCAAGTGGTAAGGATTCTATTCAACTGCTGGATCAGTACAACATTTCCAGGCTTCCTAGGCTTAGTCACTGAGTGTCCATTCAGATTCCCAACCACTTCAGCTGGTCACAGGAGCCACCAGACTCAAGGTGGAAGCACTTTTCTGACTTGAATCCCCTTGGGTAAAATATTTTCTCTATCTATTTTACTCCTATTCTGCTAGATACATGGGAGGCCACATGGTAGGCACTTGCTGAGACAATCTAGCTGTGTTTGTTCAGATCTCCCAGCTTCCACAGCAGGATCTGCAGCATGGCCACCTCAATATGGTTCCTCTTGCAGCTCTTAATGGCCTGTTGGAAAACATGGGGCACTTTTCAACAACCAGTGTACAGTGCAACTTCTGGATCAGCTAAGGGCAGCCTGCTTTTCTGATCTCAGGTTTTTCTGTACTAAATCTGTCCATTGTGTTTCTCTCTGTTTCCCTTCTCTCAGCACTGAACCAGTGCCACTACTGCTGCTACCGCACCTGGCTTGACTCTAATGTAATCTTTCTTCTTTATTTAATGTGTGCAAATTTCTGAGTCTAAGACACTCTGCCTATCCTATTGTTTTAGTGAACTCCCTCTTTCATTCACCTCAGAGAAGCAGGTACTATTACTGATTGAATCCTGAGCTGCGGAACAACTGGGAATGCAGTCCTCTAGCCCATCATCTTGAATCCTAAATCACTAATTTATTTATTTATAGATAGTGTTTCATTAAATTGCCCAGGCTGACCTCAAACTCGTGGTTCTCCTGTTTCATTCTCCCAAGTAGCTGGGATTGTAGGCATCCATCACTATGCCTAGTAATGAGGATACTTTCTTTGCCACTTTAAAGTATAGTTGTTGGCGTTAGGATAGTAGCTTTCAAAAATATCATTAAACATAGAATTCATTTCTGAAACTTTTTGTTTTAATTGCACTCCAAACTACAAACAAGTCTCCTTATCTAAAATATATATTAGATGAGTCTCTTTAGTGAAAGGTACACATACATCATTTACCTTTGGTAGTTTCTTTAAGTAATGCTATCCTTAGGTTCAGTACTTTTCTTTTTAATTATTATTTTTAGCATTAAAGAAGAATAGAAGGTAAAAGAAGATGCTGGGATCTGAACGTGGTGTTGTGGAAGAATGGTTGTCAGAATTCAAGGTAAATTGGTGGGGATAAGAATGTATTATATGATTCTGTGTGTCAATGGTTCAGATAGTGAATACGTGTTCAGTGGAAAAACATACAAGTATACAATGATATAGAAATGGAAAAATATGAAATAACATTTTTCTAATTACAGTTCTTTTAAAATGCACTGATGAGAATAAGGTCCAGAAGGGAATAGGTAAAAATGAAAATAATCGTTGCAATCGATGAAGTGATAATTAAATTTTAAAATATATTCAATAAATGTTGGGTGTGATGGTGAACACCTATAATCCAGATACTTGGGAGGCTGAAGCAGGAGGATCACTTGAGCCCAGGAGTTCAGAACCATTCTGGGCAACATAGGGAGACCCCATCCCAATAGAAACAAATGAAACAGTACAATAAAATTTGCTAAAAGAAAAAAGAAGCTTTTACACGTCAATAAAACAAAAACAGGATGTGTGCCTTATGTTTTCATTTCTTGTAATTAAAAGATGTAGTTGTGATAGAAAACTATGTAACGTAGGACTATTATGGAAATTGTTTTGTAAAAAAACATGGAAGAATTGCAATACATTATACATTTATTATTATTTTTAGGTTAGATTAAGATGGCCCATTTCAGCAAATATAGGTGTAATGAGAGATTTCTAATCATTTTTCATGGTTGAGTAGTCAGAATTGTATGATATAGTGTGGAAACTTAATTTGTTTTACTAACACTCGTGGTTATTTCTTATATTAATTATTTTTACTTTTCTGCTTGACTCTCATAGATCTTTTCAGGAGGCATTTATGAAATAATGTTCCTAAGTTCCCAAATATAAGTTCATTTTTGTTTTCCTTTTTTTTTTTTAGGCATTACCTGACACTCAAATCACCAACTATGCAGCAACTTTACACCGGAAAAAAGCACTTGTACCAGCCCTCTATAAAGTTATTCAAGATTCAAATAATGAGGTAGGAAAATTGATAAGAAAACCAATTTATGCATAGCAAAGTGAAATATATGTACTAAAACACATAAACATAAGTTTTGTAGTTTCTGTCCTTACTATGGATCTGGAAATTTTTCTTTCTGCTGTGTTTCATTCTGATAGTTGCTTTGGCTTTTCCCATTTCTTCCCTTTACATATTTTAAAATATTTTGGCTCAATTTTTTTCCTGTTGAGGACAGTATGTTTTGATTCTTGATTTGAGTGACCATCATCTCAATAGATTATTTAATTTGAAACTTGTCTATTTCCCATTCTGGAATGTTTTCCTGCTTTGGAAGCCAAATTTTAAATGTGTACTGATTCAGTTTTCTGTATTTTAATGTTGTTAACTGTTATTTTATTAATAATATAAAACTATGTATAATCACTCTAATCAGTGAAATCAAACTTAAGTAACACAAAATGATGCTGCTAGTAATTTTAACCTGAAAATGATTAGAGGATGTTAGTCTAAATAGTCAAAATTAATAAACTCAGAATAATAGTTTCCTGTCATTCAATCTTATAATAGAAGGACAAAAATGCTGCTATTGAATCTATATATTAGCTTATGCCAAATACACACATTATCTTTCCTTTAACACAATAGTATGACATGTAGTTTTATCACCACTGGATTCATGTATGTTTTAAAATGAAAATGAAAGGAACACACAGGAAAGTAGCTTCTTATCTTCCCAGATACAGCCTCCAAGAATGCCTCTGCTGTGTACTGGAGTGAGTTTGAAGAAATTCAGGTAATCATCTCCTAACCAGCAGCTTAACTTAAAATGCATCTTCATTTTTGTCCTATCACTAAAAGCCTGCTTATTGACTTCTTTCTTTCCTGTCTCCTAAATTTGGATTGGCTTTTGTTAGACTTGCATCTGTTGATATTTGTAGTAGCAATCACAGGATTCATTTGCTTCTTTTTCTCCTGCAGTGTATTTCTGAATGTTTTATAACTTTAGGTATGGATAATGTATATAATGTATATCCTTGGCCAAGTGTGTTCAGAATTCTCTGATTAATGAATGAGTGTTCCCTATCCCTTGTTTTATGCTGTCTTAACACATAAGCTTTGCTTATTAAAAATTTGTTTTATAGTTTCTCTTTAGATTGTAAGCTCTTCATGGGCAGTGGTCATAGATTCTGTATTTGTTATTTCTTAGAATCTAGTATTTTGTCATGTATAAAAGAACATGTAATAAGTATCAGTTGGGTTGAGAGTTTAGCTCAGTGGTAGAGTGTTTATATAGTATGTGGGAGGCCCTAGGTTTGATCAGCCCAGCATCACTAAATAAATAAATATTGTTTGCAGAAACAGTGAAAATCAAAAAGATTCTAGAATGCTGTGATTTTCATTAGGACTTACAGTGTATAAAAAATATCTTTTTTCTTTTTTTCATATTTTGAGAGCTATGGCATTTTTATGTTTTTTAAACTTTCCTCCTCTAAGTTGATATGAGATTTGAAAAGTCATTCTATTACTTTATTTTGTCACACTTATTAATAATATTAACATTTAGGATCTTGTAGTTGGGTCTAGAAATGGAGACAATGTAACCTGAGAGTTCAAGACCCAGTATTCATTATATTATATTATATAATCATCAAGCCACTAAAGCAAGTCTGGGTTTCAAGTCTTCTGTCAAGTCAGGTTCTGTGTGTCCAAGCTTCAGAAAAACAAAACAGAATGATAAGTTGTATAGGATCTTAAAACAGTTCTGGACTTTACTCATAGAAGGACTTTTTGTTATATTTTTAAAACATATATTATATTTGGCTTTTGCCATATACACACACAGAGGCCTGATTTGATTATATTCTGAAACATAAACAAATGGATTATTTAGTTAACAAGTTGTTAGAGATACTGGGGTGCCAGGAAAAATCAGATGTGTACTTGGAAGTGGCTGGGCAAGACAAAATTTACTTTTGCAGAAGGGTGTGCTACTGATCAAGGACTGGAAAGCAAGCACACATGGGAGGCAGAGCAGTCCACCTGTTTTTATTCCTAAAGCAACACTGCCCCTTGCTGTGACAGGAGCTCAGGGTCATAATCTACCTAGTCAGCTAATTTTAAAATTGGGGCAGGCAAAGGGAAGGTCTATTGATATGATTGGAAACAGATAGGGGATCTCAAAATGGCTACATTTTAAGCACATAGTTTTGTAACTTAAATGGTTCTGCCCAACTACACATTGTGAAATTTAAGTGTTAGCTTATAATAAAAATTTCTGGTACATATCGGGAAACTAAGACCATGAGTTTAACTTGGACAGAAAAGAGAACATTAATCTTATAAAGTCATTTCAGAAAATGGTCATATTTAATATGAATTGGAAATTATGGCAATCTTCCAGTTTTGCTTTAAAGGCCATCAGAGTTCTTTGGAAAGTATATTTCCTAGAAGTTTCTTTTTTTTTGGTACAGGAGATTTTGGTACCAGAGATTGAACTCAAGGGCACTCAACCACTGAGCCACATCCCAGGCCTATTTTGTATTTTATTTAGAGACAGAATCTCACTGAGTTGCTTATTAGCACCTCGCTTTTGCTGAGGTTGGCTTTGAACTTGCAATCCTCCTGCCTCAGGCTCTCGAGCCGCTGGAATTACAGGTGTGTGCCATCACACCTGGCTAGAAATTTAACATCATGGCCAAACTATGCTAAAACTTTAGTTTTAGTCTATAGATGGTAAGACCAACGGTCTTGTTTTATCTTTTTCTTTTCCTCTATCAGATCCCTTAGTCACATCTAGCAATTCCACTTCTTAGGGTTAACTATCTTTTTTTGAAGATTTAAATGCCTTTCCTCTTCCCGTCAGTGTAGTTAAATTTTCATGGCTGATTATTACAGTCATGTCCTTGCAAACATTCTTAGCTTCTTTGCCTCTTATTCCCTTAGTTCATATTCTTTGGGCAAAAATCTCAAAACTGGACAAAACCTAGCTATCTATTTTGGTCATGCCTGTAACTGAACAGCTGAGCATACCTAAAGAAAATGCTTTTTATAATTTTTTTTAAATTTTAAATTCAGGACTACAAATTTCAAATAAGCACATAATAAGTAGCCTTGCAGTCTTAATTTACTTCCTTGGTACATTGTCCTACTCTTCATTTTACATTTTCTCTGACCTCATACTCTTAACCTCCTTCCTCTTTTTTCTCAGTGTGCTATGTAAGTTATTAACAAAGAATACAGTTGGGAACTCTCTTCTTTTTCTGTTCATATCCATCACTAAACCAGAATCTCAGCTCGCATTTTTATCCTTTTTGCTGTTTTGTAGTTGAAGTGATAAACAATCATTTCACTTTTTAAAAACCCTTAGTCTTGCCTTCTATTTTATTACCTATTCCATTTTTCTGTCTCTCTTCACAGATGAATTTCACAAATTATTGCTCATTTATAGCCTCTGTCTACTTGTTTTCATTTCTTCACCTCACATTTTTTCTTTAACTCATTCAGGTTAGGCTTAGATCTCTTTTATTCTACCCTAAATGCTCTCAATGTGTTCATCAAGTAGCTTTTATTTTAGTACTTGTACCAAAACAATATTTGCCAAATTTGGGAAAGGTGGGAATTATTCTTAAGCTTTTTAGCCCAAGGAAAATGACTTTTAACATTTGTGATGTGGGCCAGAGTATCAAATGTGAGGACAGTGTCATTTATTGAAATTTGAGAACATAGTAGCATGATACTTATACTTAGAATTAAAAGTTTGAATAGTATTGGTAAGTTTTTATTTTGTAGGGTTAATCTGATTAACAGTTAATGGATTCTTATTATCTCCCTTTCCTTTGAAAAATAATACAATAATAATTTTGGAAACTCTGTATTTCTTTGCTATGCTTAGTTAAAATTTGTGTCATGTATGCCAGTGTACTCTTGCTGCTCAGAAAGGAGGATTAAACTCTTCAAAAGAAATTCATTGTATTTGTATCATGGTCCATAAAATGTAAAGAAGACAATTTTGGAGGTTCTTTTACTAAAGAGGAGAGCAATTTGAATAAGTATATATTTTTAACAAATTTATGAAAGCTGCCATGGTCTCTTAATTCCTCAGAAGAGCAAAACAGTACTGTCAGCATTTTAAAAAGATGCCAGTAATTGATTATTTTAAAAAATGTATTACTTGTTCATTTTTAGTACTGTATGAATTAAACAACCCTCACTCCTTTTCTAGTATAAGAAATGTGGTAGAGTGGAAAAACATCAACTTAATGTTGGAAGACTTGAGTTCAGCATTTTCCTCCATCACTAACTTCTGTGACATTTGACATATTGTTTGGCCTAGACTAGTTGAAATGTAGCTTAAGATTTTAAACTACACCCTGATAATGACTTCACAAAAAGGGCTTAGTGTTGACTAGACTAGGATATGTGTGTGTATGTGAATCTTTTACGCTTTAGAGTTGCTCCTCAAGAGCTAAGCTTAATGTAGTAAATATTAACTGTACAGTTGGTATAGATTTATTGACTTTTAATTTGTAAGAGTAGTGACTTTATTCTAGAGTGTTATATTATTACAGAGGTATAACTATTCAAACAGATTTTTAAATTTGATACTTTAGTCATTTATAAGTAAGCATTTGAAATTACTATAACTCATTTTTAAAGGATTGGTATTAAATTTTAAATTAAAATTACTTTGTAGTTTCTTGTTATCCTATTATATGCATTTAAAAGTTATAGCGAATTACATTCAGTCTGCAGTTACTCTAGAGCGGACCTATTTTAAATTGACAATATGTGTAACTGCTCATTTTCTTGTTTTCAAGGTCATGAAGTCTCTAATAAGTTGTTTTATGTGATAACATATGAAGAATTAGCCAGTTTAACATTGAAAAAGTTATTTGTGCATCTTTCAAAATCTTTCAAATAAATTAGTGAAATTTTAAATCTGTTTTATGATTTATAGGTAATCAGTTTGCTTCACTTGTATGTACTTAAAATATTAGCTAGAATTTTGTATGCCCAAAAAGTATTTACTACAATTTATTTAATCAGTCTCTCTTGAGATTTAAAGTATTTCCAGCAAGACCATTTGAAATTATTTTATTCCAATGGAAACTTTAAAATGGAGAATAATAAGAGTTGGTAAGAGCAGAAAAAGAAATTTATTAAGTATAAATGTAGTACATTGGCTAAAGGCTTAATGGTCTAATAAATTTAGTAGCACAGGATTTTAAAAGATTGGTGTGCCAGGTGAAATAGCACATATCTGTAATCCCAGCTCCTCAGGAAGCTGAAATAGGAGTATCCCAAGTCAAGTCTAGCATGGGCAAGTTAATGAAAAATAAACATAAAGATGGTAAGAGATGTAGCTCAGTAGCAGGGTGTTTACCTAACATGCCTGAGGTAAATTATTTGATGTCAATCCCTAGTACCGCCAAAAAATAAAAACAAAAGAACAAAAATGTGTGGTGATATTATATGGGCACAAAGTACTTTTTATAGTTAGTGCATTGATCAGTTTAATATGTGGTCTCTTTACATAGAGATTACAGAGATATTGGTTGAATTAACTCAAAATACAAAGAAACTAATATAGAGGATTTATATTTAAAACATTATACTTATATATGTGCCTGTTAAGAAATATAGTTAGAACCAAAAGAATGGAAATAATTACTGCACTTTTATTTCTTTTAGCTCCTGGAACCTGTTTGCCACCAGCTATTTGAACTATATCGTAGCTCTGAAGTTCGACTGAAGAGGTTCACGCTACAGTTCTTACCAGAATTGATGTGGGTTTATTTACGGCTTACAGTTAGCCGAGACAGACAGAGTAATGGTTGCATTGAAGCACTTCTGTTAGGAATTTATAATTTGGTAAGTTGAAAATGGTAGTTTGTGATATATAGATACTTTAAAAAAGTCCTCTGAAATCATATTTAAGGAATATTTTGAGAAAATTATATTGAAATATCTACTGAATAATTTGAACTAATTAAGTATAGATAAGCATTTTATAAAGTAGATGAAACTATAATTGATGGCATTGTTAATTTAGGACTTCTTCAAATTATTTTATTTGATCACTATTTATGAATGCTTTTTGTGTAAGGAATTGAGTTGACTTTAATGTTGTTCCTCCTTTTAGGGCAACTTATGCTGTATTAGAGAAGATGTTTACACATGAATAATAATGAAAAGTTTGTATGAAAAAGAACTTCAGAGAGAAACTGAAATATTAGCTGAAGTTTTGGCCAACTTTACTAAGGAAATGGAATTTAAGCTGGGTCTCATGAAGAGGAATAGTTTTGACAGGTTGAGATTAGAAGTAGGTGAGATGATAATCAAATGAGCATAAGCAAAGAAGCAGGGAAGTCATGTCATGCCCTGGAAAAAGGAAAGTAATTGAAGCACAGAAGGAAAAATGCAAGCTAGGAAAAATGATTTTTATCAGTTTTAGACAGTCTTTAAAGTGAAGAGTTTAGGTTTTCTTTAGTATGCATTGGGAAAGCAGCTTTGAGCAGAACTGTGCAGTATATTAGAAAGGTAAATCTGGAAGTTGCAGAGACCTTGGAATTATAAATTGAATTTAGTCATCACTCCTTATATTTTGAAGGCTACATGTTTAATTGAAAAGAGTAGGAGAAGTAGACATGGGTTTCCTGTTCTCTTAGGAGAGGATATCAGTTAAGGGGAAAAGTCCAATATACTGTTAAAGCATACTATGATTTTGTAAATCTGAGTAAGAACACAATGGAAACTATAGTGAGAAATGAAACAACTAATACTTGATAGTATAATTTGAAGACTGACATGGGGAGGGTATGTTAGAAAGGAAAGGAAGTACTTACAAGGTTACAAGGACTGTACAAAGTGAGGTGAAAACGTGGGAGAGAGTTGGGGAACATGGGAACATGATGACCCTTACATATGACCCTTCTGAAGATTTGGGCAGCAAGACTTTTTTCCTGTGCAATGCAAGGGAACAAAATAATACATTATATTTCTACCCTCATATGCCTTCTTTACAGAATTGGAAAATTACCTGAGTTCATCAATAAAGAATTGTGAATATTATGATTATATGTTGGAATCATTGATGGGGGAATGCTTGAGAAATCACCGGCTTAAAACTTAAATGCTTCTATTGAGCTTCATAATATAGAGGTTACATAGATATTTCCAAATCAAAGTGTAGTTTTTCATCCAGAGTGTAGTTTGATCATTAAAATTTGATATAGCAATTTTAAAATGTTAATTATGATTTGATACTGCATTCTTCATGAAACTCTTCTTTTTTAGTACCTTAAAAATTAGTATTGCTTTTGCTTTTTTCATCATGCTTAATTTAAGACATTTTTGTAAAAATTTCTGTCCTTTGAAGTCTTGTGTTCTTTGTATTCAATATACTCTTCAAACAATACTCCACATAATAACATTTGATTTTATAGTTGAGAGGTATAAAGTACTAGATAATTGAGCTTCACAATAAATATTCTATAGCAGTGCTTTTTCCTTTAAGTCTTATCATTTAAATCATTGGAAAATATTTTCCATTACTGGAAGTCTGAAGGAAGGAGTAAGGGCTTTAGAATCATTCATATTCAATTCAAAATCATGAGGTACTATTTATTGGCTATTTTAAATTTTGAGCAAGTACTTAATATCTTGACTACTGTTGCCTCACCTGCAGAACAAAAAATAAAACATTGTTAGTAGAATTAAAAGTAATTGAAACCAAGTGGGCGGGGTGCCACACACACCTGTAATCCCAGAAGGTAGGGAGTCTGAGGCAGGAGGATCTTGAGTTCAAAGCCAACCTCAGTAATAAGCTAGGTACCAAGCAACTCATTGAGACCCTGTCTCTAAATAAAACACAACATAGGGCTAGGGATGTGGCTCCATGGTTGAGTGCCCCTGAGTTCAATCCCCAGTACCAAAAAAAAAAAAAAGACAATTTGAAGATATTTAATAAATGTTTATCATTTTTATTGTCATCATACTTGAGGGTAGGCTTTTTTTAATGAAAAACTAGTCTAGGAGTAAAATTTTCTACTTTGCTAACTTACTTGATTATTTTTTCTTTTAAAGCAGGACATTTGTTTTATGTAACCTGTGTTTTCTCTAGTGTTAGCTACATATTTAGTAATGTTTGCTGATTTAGTAATTTAGTGTTTTAGATTATTTAACATTAAGCTATAATTTTTATTAATTTGTTTCATGTAATAATTTAGTACTTGGATAAGTGAAAGATATTTTGTGAAGCAGATTGTTTGCAAGTTATTGGCAGTACTTATTGGTTTTAATTATATTTTGACACTTCAAAAATAGCATACTATATAAGAAAATGCCAGTTATAAGTCAGAAATTTAACCTCAGGTTTCTGACTTTTAATTTCCATAATAAATGTACTCACTTTTCTCTGTGGTTATCAGTTTTTTCTTATTCTTTTTTTTCCCTATGTACTGATTTCTCTCTTTTCCTCCATTTCTTCCTCCCCCCCCTTACCCCGCCCAAATAACCCCAGAGGGAGTTTTATATGGCCTTTAACAAGTTTCAGCATATCTTTCTCCATAAGATATGGAGAAATACACACAAAGATAACTTCAAAATATTCGGCTAAATGGTATACTTAATAATAAAAATTGAATTTTTGGGCGGGGGGGTATGTCTAACTTAAATCAGGCCCCTTTATCTTAGCATAAACATTCTTTGCAATACAATGACCAAGGTGTGGTAATAACTAGTTTGATTACAAAGAAGCTATGTGGGGTCTCTGGAGACTTTTCTTGCCAAAATTCGAGAATGGTATTTGTTCATGTGTAATTTGTACTCTCTCCTAACATAGTAAACTCAGAAATGAGTCCATTGGGAAGTTCTTTCAGGTTTGTGTTATAGTGATGTTAGTTGTTTTTATTGTTATTCTGTTTATTGTTTTTCTTTTCCTTTTATGCTTGCTGTTACTCATTCTCTGACTACCTGCCATCCAAGTCTACTAAGGACAGTATGGGTTTTAAGCCAGTGATGTGTACTAATATGAGTTATAAAGAAACATAAAAGTAAGGCAATAGGCAAAAAGAAAGATGCTGCAGCTTATCGCTCCTGATTGTCATTCATAGGCAGATGTTTATTGATACCTGAGGAAGTTTAGAGGAACTAGAGGCTGGAGAAATGAAGGACACCTTTGTTCTTTTTATGAAGAGATAATGTTGTTTAAAAAAAAATCACAAAAATTTTCTTGAAGCTCAGTAGAAATTATCTAAATGTAAATTTATTTTTAATCACGTGGACTGATCAGTTATGTTAACATGTTTATTTTAGTTCAGTAGTTTATTGCTGAATGATTGCAAGAGTTTTTTTTTTTTAATTCAGGATTCATTCTTAAGAAAGATGACAGGTATTGTGTATATTAGTTTGATTGTGGTTGTAACATGCTCTACACAATAAATACATGTAATTTTTATTTGTTAATTATGCCTCAGTAAAGCTGGAAAAAAAACCCATTCTGCATTACAACAATGTTTTAATCTCCCTGTTTTATATGTAAATTTAACATAAAATTGATTTATGTGCCTGCTTCTTGTATTGATTTAGTGTAATACTATGCTCAGTAGATCTCTGTGGGTTTTAAAATACTCCCATAGTATACAAATTTGCTGATAATTAAGTTATAAAAAATATGATAGGGTAGTAATATGTTTAATATATCATTTTAAAAATTCTTTAGTTACCAATTATAATCTATAAATTAAGGAAGTAATTATTTTTTCCGTACAGTATAAACCTGTGATTATTTCATTATCTTTGTGCTTTTTTTTTTTTTGTGTGTGTGTGTGTGTGACTATAGGAAATTGCTGATAAAGATGGAAATAATAAAGTTCTATCTTTCACTATCCCTTCCTTATCCAAGCCTTCAATATACCATGAAGTAAGTAACCTGGGGAAGATGTGATTGTTATATTGAGATATAATATATATAATATATATTATTATATTGAGATACAAAGCCATTTTTTAAAAACCAGAGATAGAATCCTAACATATGTTTACTGACTTGTTTCTTTATTTTTTAGTATATATTTTTAGCTGTTGATGGACCTTTGTTCTATTTATTTATTTATTTATTTATTTATTTATTTATTTATTTGTTTGTTTGTTTGTTTGCTTGTTTGTTTGCTTGTTTGTTTATTTGTTTGTTTGTTTGTTTGTTTGTTTATTTATTTATTTATTTATTTATTTATTTATTTATTTATTTATTTATTTATTTATTTATTTATGTGCGGTGCTGAAAATCGAACTCAGTGCCTCACAAATGCAAGGCAAGCGCTCTACCATTGATCCACAACCTTAGCCTCTGACTGGTTTCTAAAAAGTAGATGTTAGTGCCAGATGTAGTGGTTATGCCTGTAATTCCAGCAACTCAGGAGGTTTAGAAAGGAGAGTAGAAGGTTCAAGGCCAGTCTTGGCAACTTAGTGAGACCCTGTCTCAGAATAAAAAATAAAAGGGCTGGAGATGGAGCTCAGCACCCCTGAGTTCAATCCCCAGTACCACCAAAATAAACAAACAAATAAATAAATAAAATCAGTCGTTTGTTAGCTTGGCAACGTGGTGCACACTAATAACCCAGCGACTTAGGAGGCTAAGACAGGAGAATGCAAATTATATGTTTGTGTTATATTTCCAGCCTGCCCTTTTGTTATTGGTGATGTTAAGACTGAACTTTGTGAAGAGAGGTGGAAAGTAGTTAATGAAAAAGTTTCCTTTAGTTCTTATTTCTTCTATCACCAGTATCATTTTAATTTTTAAAATAGATTCTTATGGATTTTTAAAGATAAATCTTAGTTTCCCTTAGAAACTGTTAAATTGTTTCATTTTTACTATTCTTTAGGAAACTGACTACTTTAGAATGTTAACACCATTGTATTTCAAGGTAAAGGAGTCTAATTCACACAATCTAGCTAATCAATAACATTATACTTTTTTGCTTACCTTTATTTTGTTGAATATGAGAACACTGATAATTATATGAGTAGATGATGCCTATCAGGCTGAACTCTTTCTTCCTGCTCTCTTTAAGTAAAATCCAACAAAGAAGTGAATCAAACTTGTGATCTTCAGTGTTCAGTGCATAAAATTGTGAGGAAAGTATTTACAGAAACATTCTAAAAATTATATTCCATTTTCCTGTCAACATAGTATCCTTCTTGTCAAATAGCTGTATACAGCAATTAACTTTCTTAATTAATTCCCCTGGACTTTGTTTTCTGTTGAAATAGAAAGTCTTCTGTTTAGCCAGGATTCATTTTTAGCATAGACTACTTCATAGATTTATACTAGCATAGATTTTATGTAAGTTCTTGTTATTGTGTTATGAAATAAAATGGAGGATAATGAAACACTAATGAGTTTTTTTTAACTTGAGAAACCTGAAATCGTTTATGTCAGTATTTAAAAAAAGACTTGCCAGGTGTAGTGGCTCACGCCTATAATCCAGCGACTTGGGAGGCTGAGGCAGAAGTATTGCAAATTCAAAGCCAGATTCAGCAATTTAGTGAGGCTCAAAGCGATTTATTGAGACCCTGTCTCTAAATAAAACATAAAAAAAGGATCAGGGATGTGGTTCAGTGCTTAAGCACTCTGGGTTCAATCCCCAATTACCCTTCTCCCCCTGCCAAAAAAAACCTTTAGATTATAGTCCTCAATATTGTTTGTATTAAATGATTATAAGCAATTATGATCTTTTCTGGAGTACAAAAAAATTAAAATTGATTTTTTTAAAGTGACTGATTCCTAGTCATTCCTTAACTTTGAAAAACTGAAGCAGTATGTTTTTAATTTTATCTATTTTACATACATAATTTCCTAAATAAGCTGTAGAATTTGTATAATTGAGAAATGGAAAAGATTTCAAAGGAGAAGAATAAATTATCTGATACTGCCTTTGTTTAAGCAAAAATAAATATGATTACATGATACAGACTTTATTTTAGAGACACTATCTGATACTGTACCTTATTTTGGTAGCCCTCAACAATTGGATCTATGGCTTTGACAGAAGGGGCTTTGTGTCAACATGATCTCATCAGAGTTGTTTATAGTGATCTTCATCCTCAGAGAGAAACATTCACTGCACAAAACAGGTAATGGACAAAATTGTAGATGGTAACAATTGTAAATTTATGCTTCATAGTTAACCATGATTACTTCAGTTTAGGTTTGATATAAGAACAGTTCAAAAGCAAAGTGGTAAAATACATGGTAGTACAGATTGAGCATCCTTAATCCGAAAGTCAAAAATCTGAAATGCTCCAAAATCTGAAACTTTTTGAGTGCCAGCATAACACTGCAAATAGAAAATTCCATACATTGGGACATAATAAAAATGCAGGTACACTAAAATTATTCACATTATGTATATAAGGTATGTATAAACATAAATTAATTTCTTGTTTATACTTGGGTCTGAACCCAAGATATTTCATAAATATCCCCAAATTCAAAATTCTTCTGGTCCCAGTCATTTTGGATAATGGTTATTCATCTTGTAGTTAATACCCATCTATCTAATGCTTGGTAATATGTTATGGTAATCTTATATAAAACTTGTAGAGTGTGGGTGTGGAGTCAGCCAAACCAGTATTCATGTTCTAGTACTACAATGTGGAATGTGCCCTTGGGGCATTTTATCTAATCTCTACACTTTGCTTTTTTGATTATAGAATGGAATTAGTACCTAATATCAGATAAACTGCAAAGTTTGAGGGCACAGTTCCAAGACTGTCCTCAATTCTGATAGCAACAAAAGTTTTCTGGAGGGGGTGGGGACCCCCAAACCACCCTTTTGTTTAATGATTTTCTAGAAGAACTTTCAGAACCCAATAAAAGCCATTGTACATAGCTGTGGTTTATTATAGGGTATGAATACAAATTAAAATCAGCCCAAGGAAGAGATGTGTGGGGTAGAATATGGGAGGACCCCCCAAACACAAAGCTTCTATTTTCCTTTCCCACAGAGTCAGAATACCTCCTAGCATCAATGTGTGACCATATACACAGAGGGTTGATATCTCAGGAAACTCTGAAGCTTTGATTTCCAGAATTTTATTTAGGCCTCATTGTGTAAGCATGAGTAGTTAAATTGATTGCCCATATGGTTGTTCTCAGCCTCCAACTTGACTGAAACAGTGTGACCTGAAGCCATCACATTAAATCACACTGTGGTTCTTTCTGGCATAGCCAGCCCCCACCTAAAATGTCAAATGTGGACAGCACTACCCTAAGTTTTACTGTCACCAGCCCCTACCCTAAACAAAGATATTTCTAATTATATATTTCTAATTAGTTACTTCCTAAAATCAAGGACCAGTCTTCTCTTTGAGCAAGGCCAATTACTTACTGTATAGGCCATGTCCTGGTTATTGACCAAGGCTCTCTTAAGCAAAAATAAATGTGTTTACCTGGATAAACACATTTAGTATAGCATTTGTATAACACAGCATACTATCATCATGAATATGTCTAACTAACATTTGGAGAAGGTAATATAAGTTAGGGATTTAAAGAATAACTAACTTGCCTTTTAAAGCCACTGTAAGCATTTTGTAGCAATTTGGTCTACTTTGTGATATACTTAGGCAGAAATGTTTTTCATAGAAGTTAGCTGATGATTAATTAAACCTAGCAGTTTTCATTAGTATTCATACTGAGGAGATTTTACCTCAATTTAGGAGTACATTTACTCATTAAGATCAAAATTACGTGCTAGGGTTGTAGCTCAGCGGGAGAGTGCTTGCCTCTCATGCCTGAGACCCTGGGTTCGATCCCCATCACCACATCTACAACTAAAAACAATTTTAAAAAAGATCAATATTATAACTTTACCAGTAATGTCAGTGTTGTACCATATCATAACATGGCAGTAGATATAACCTGTCAGAGGAGGGGATTTGCATACCTCCATTAAAAAGAGGAGGTATGTAAATCCCCTCCTCTTTTTAACGTGGTTGGCTTTCTATATCTATGTATTCTATATCCATGTATTCAACCAACCATAGATGGAAAGTATTTGAAAAAAATTGCATTTGTACTGAACACATATGGACTTTTTTCTTGTCACTCTTCCCTAAACAATACATTATAACAATCATTTATATAATGTTTGCATTTATTAGGCATTATGGGTAATCTAGAGATGATTTAAGTGTGTGTGTAGGTAGGTACACATAAGTTATGTGCAAATACTGTATTGTTCTATATAAGGATTTAAGCATCTGTGGATTTTGAATATTACAAGGGTTCTTGAACTGATTACCCCTGAGGAATAACTCCTAGGCAGGAGAAAGCATTCTCCAGACACAGACACATTTCTGTAGTTGTTGACATCTGATAAAGTGCTTGGCCAGAATTCTGTTTCTTCTTACCGTCTTATAGATTTTACACATATGGTAGAAAATGGTATGATTTTCCATATGTCCTGACATGTTGTTTGGAATATAACTTTGATGATTGTTTTCATAAGCAAGGTGCTTTATATTTATAACTCTTGGAGAAGACTTTATCCCAACTTTAAATAACAGGGTTTTTTGTTTCTATGTAGTAATGTTGATTTATTCAAATCCTTCCACAATATAAACTTAATATATTAAGAACATTGGCTCATAAATAGTCTGAAGACTTCCTCATATAAAATCACCTAGTTTCCTGGTTCCTTTTTGTTTTATAATTTAAATTATTTAAAGAATAAAATTACATACTGTGGTAAATTTAAAATAGAACTTGGAATAAAATGAAAATAGATGAGAATGCAAAGAGTAACATAAGTGTAATTTCATCCTTCCAATCACCCATTTCTACTTCCAGTAATTAAACTGTTAGCAGTTTTTTATGTGTCCTTTTAAAATGATTTATATGTACATAGCATATATTGAACCTTAAACACATGCAGGCCCATATACATGGGATTTAGTTGTATATATTATATAACAATTTGCTTTTTACACCAAAGAATAGATCTTTAACTTCTTCCTCTAGCAGTGCATATAGATCTCTTCATTCTTTTTTTCTTTCTTTCTTATTTTTGCACTGTCAAGGATTGAATGTAGGGCCTTACATATGTTAGGCAGCCTCATTCTTCTTTAATGAGTACTTGTTATTTTGTTTTATATATGTACTGAGGAGATTTTACCTCAGTTTTGCTTTTTTTTTTTTTTTTTTTTTTTTTTGGAGCCCTGTATTCCTGGGCTCAAAAAATTCTCCAACCTCATCCTCCTCAATAACAGGACTAAAGACACATGCCATCAGGTCCAGCTGTACCATCAGTTTTTTGGCAGTCTCATATTGAATAAATTTAGATTGTTATCAGTTTTTTGCTGCTATAAAGAATACTGCAAGAAACACATATTTCTCTGTATGTTTTGCATGAGAGCACACAAATTATCTACAATAATTATCTGTATGATAAATTCCTGGAGGTGAGTTGTTAATGCTAAGGAATGTATACTTATTCATTTGGTAGATATTGCCAAATTACCCTCCACAAAACAACTGTACCAATTGAATGTTCCACCAGTGACTTCAGAGTGCTTATTTCCTCTTTCTGACCAATTTGATAGCTAAAACTTGATGTCATTTTGTATTCATTCATTTTAGCTGGTGCTTGAATACATTTATGTATTAGTTCATTGTTTTTCTTGACCTATATCCTGTATCCTTTTTTCATATTATACTGTGTATTTTTTCCTTACTGATTTGCAATATTTTGAATGTTGAAATAATAACACTGTTTTACTTGTTGCGCATTTTCAGTTAATTATTGGCTTTAACTTTATTTTTTAATATAAATATAATTTACATACCACAAATTCTGAATGTCACTGCAAAATTGCTTGGTGTGGGCCTATTCCATCCATTCTGAACACTAAGTGGACGTTTTAGATTTGGAAACTCATGCCCTTCAGACTGTGAATTTTTCTCGAATTGTTATTGTTAATTAGTTCAGACTTTCCACTTTATATAATCTTTCATCTGGAGCTCTTTTAATTTGGATATTGGATCTCCTAGATCCTTTTCTTTTTCATTTGCCATGGCTTTACTTTCTGAGACTGTTCCTCAACTGCATTCACCAATCATTCTTGACGTTTTGATGGTACTGGGGATTGAGCCCAGGGATGGCTTTACACTGAACTTTGGACACCCCAGCCCTTTTATTATTTCTTATTTTGAGACAGGGTTTTGCCAAGTTGCCCAATCTGACCTTGAACTTGGAATTCTCCTGCCTCTGCCTCCTGACACACTAGGATTAAAAGTGTGCAACTTTGCACCTGGCTTTCTTGAGTTTTTAATTCTTGCAGCTTTTTTTTTTTTTAATCTAAAAAGCTTTTACAGTTCTCTGAATACATTTTGAATAGATGTATTTTTGAAATTATATCTTCTTATTTTTGAGAATATTAATAGTAATTAGTTACGAAAAGTTATTTTTTCTTTATATGCTAGTTTCATCAAATTGCCTTTTTCCTTTTTTAACTTTTAGTCTCTTTCATATTAATAGAGTTCCTCATTTGTTTAGTAGTCTTTTTTTCCCCCCTTATTTAAAAGTAGGGGAATAAAAATAAGAAGCTCTGACCACGTTAGTGGGCTAATTGTGAGCTTCCCTGTTGGGTGATCTCACTGTGCCACTCATTTGGGAAATTTCATGAGTCCAAATCTTGGAAGTCTTTCCCTTAAGAGTCATCAAATTCATCTAGTTCCCTAAGTAGTGGGCTGGCTGCTAGCATTCTGATGGCTGAGTGGTGAAGGAGAGCTTGAGGTCTCAATATTCAGCAAGTCATATTTGACTTCAATCTTTGTTTAGTATTACCCCCTCACCCCTACACACACATCAAATCACAGTTGTGCCTGTTGGCTCCTAAGCAAGAATTCTCTTTTATCCTTTTGGAAAATAAGTCTTCAGTATTACCTAGATTTATGGAGAAGGAGACAGGATTTGAAGGTATGACTGCTTTCAAATCAGGCTTTCTCCTTTTACTTTTTTATTTCAAAATAATTTCAGACTTACAAAAAATGTGGCAAAAATAATGTAAAGAGTTTCCACATACCATTTACCATCCATCTGTGGAAAGGCTTTTAAAAGTACAACTCCTCTGGGTCTTGTCCTCAGAGGTTCTTAATTGGGTCACTCTAGATAGAGACATAGGAACATATGTTTTTAAAAAGTCTTGTATAACTAGTATGGATCCAGGTTTAAGAGCCACTTTTTTTTTAGAGACTATAAATATTAGAAAAGCATTTATTTATTCATTCAATAACTATTTATTAAGCAATTATATTAGACACTGTGCTAGACATTAACAATATGGATGAAAAAGTCAGGTTCTTTGTCCTAAAGTTGCCTGTAACTAAATGAGTAAAACCAAGAAAGAGAGAGAAAGTTATAATTCTGTAGAATAAATGCTGTTTTAGACCTGCAGTTTTCTTCAGCTAGGCTAATTAAGAATAGCTTTATGTCTAAGGTAAAAATATGAGCTGGGAGCTGGGGGAGCTCAGAGGTAGAGCAGTTAACTAGCATGCATGAGTTTCTGGGTTCAGTCCCTAACACCACTTGATCCAAAACTTAAAACCTTAGCGGGAATTTTCCAAATAAGAAAGTATTGTAGTAAAAAGGAGCAGCATGCATTAAATTAGGAGTTACAAAAGCTTATAACATAATCATGGAACGGTGAGAGGATTAATGGAGTATGTATATGTAGTGGGCAGTGAAGGGGAGGAATAAAGCTGGAGAGGTAAGTTCAAGGTGGATTTTAAAGGACCTTGTAGTAAAGATTCCATGATTTCAAAGGACCTTCTAGTAAGTTTGGATTTCATCATGTAGTGAATAGCAACATGGTAGACTTCTAATGATAGGGGATAGGGGAGTCATCGATTTAAGGATGATGATTTGTTTTTTAAAGAAGAAAATATTGATGGCATCCAGGGATATGGCTTGTAATAATGAGAATGGAAACTGAAACAAAGGATGCCATAGTAATCTGAGAAATCACAAAAGTCAATATTAAGGTATTAAAGCCATTCGGTGAATAAAATATTTACTGTAGTCTCTAGTGGAAATAATTGTATGCAGTATTTTTTTCCATTGTTTATTTCTTCCAGGTTTGAAGTCCTGAGTTTTCTCATGCTATGTTATAATTCTGCTATTGTGTATATGCCTGCCTCATCTTACCAATCTCTTTGTCGTATGGGCTCCAGGTGAGAAGTGTGATTTTAATTAACTTTCATGTTCATTAATTTATTTGAAAAATATTTATTGAGTATATTCTCTATGCCAGACACTGTTCTAATGTATCATGATACAGTAATAAAACAATTTCACAGAGCTCTATTTCTGTAGGAGTCCTCTTCATCCCTATGATTTCTGGAAAATTATTTCAGCATTAAAAGAATATTTCCTAGGTGAACAAGGAGTTAGGCCAAGTTAGCATTGTTGAATGATACGTCTAATCACTCCCTGGATGCCACTTTTTAGAAATCATGGTGAGAAATAAGGAATGTAAACTTTTTCCTTTATATGTTTCACAAATAACAGTCTCTGTATTGAAGATTAATAATTGCAACAGTTATCTGTGTGTATGTGTTGGTGGGGAATTAGGGGGTGATGTTCTGTGTCTCACAATAACCTTTATTATATTAGAATTTCTAATTTCATAGACATGACTGAAATTTAAATTTGCTCTATAGAAAAAATATTTTGTATTGTTTTTATATTCATTTCTTTCTTCCCCCACATTTTTTATTGGTGCATTGTAGTTGTATAAAATGATGTGATTTGTATTGTTACATATTGGTACATGCACAATATATAGCAATGTAATTTGAACAATAACATTGCCCTCATTTTACCAATTGCTTCCCCTCCTCCTTCCCCTTAGTCCCCTTCCTTTATTCTACTGAGAATCTTTGATTTTCATGAGATCCTCTCCCCCGAACCTTTCTTTTCCTTTTTCCTCTCTAGCTTGCACATAAGAAAGAAAACATAAGACATTTATTTTTGAGTTTGACTTATTTTGCTTAACATATGTTCTCAAGTTCCATTCACGTTCCTGCAACTGTCATCATTTCATTTTTGTTTATGGCTGAATAAAATTCCATTGTATATATATATCACATTTTCTTTATCCATTAATGGATACCTGGGCTGGTTCCATAATTTGACTATTGTGAACTATGATGCCATAAACATGGATATGCATGTATCACTATAGTATAATGACTTTAATAATTCCTCAATATAAATACCAAGAAATGGTATAGCAGGGTCATATGCCTAGTCTTTTAAGGAGGCTCTATTACTGATTTCCATAGTGTATTGGACTAATCTACAGTCCCATCCAACAGTGTAAAAGTATTCCTTTTTCTCCATATCCTCTCCAGCATTTATTCTGCTTCGTATTCATGATGACTGCCATATGATTTGCATGAGATGAAATCTCAGTGTTGATTTGCATTTCCCAAATTGCTAATGATGTTGAACATATTTTTCTTGTATTTGTTGGCCACTTATATTTCTTCTTTTGAGAAGTGTCTCTTTAATTCATTTGCCCATTTATTAATTGGAGGTGGTTTTTTAATTTTGGTGTTAAATTTTGAGTTCTTTATATATTCTAGATATCAGTCCTCTGTCAGAAGAGTAGTTAGCAAACATTTTCTCCTAATCTGTGGGTTTTCTCTTCACATTCCTATGTGTTTCCTTTGCTGTACAAAAGCTTTTAAATTTGATGCTGCCCCATTTATTAACTCTTGGCATTATTTCCTGAGCTTTAGTGTTCCTATTGAGAAAGTTATTGCCTGTGCCTAAAAGCTGGAGCATTGACCCTGTGTTTTCTTCTAGCAGTTGCATAGTTTCTGGTCTAATTCCAAGGTCTTTGTTCCATTTGGGGTTGATTTTTGTGTAGGGTGAGAGATAAGCGTCTACTTTCATTCTTCTATGTATGGATAACCAGTTGTCCCAGCACTGTTAAAAGGGCTGTCTTTTCTCTGAGTGGATATAATTGGCACCTTTGTCAAGGATCAAATGACAGTATCTGTGTGGGTTTGTCTGTTTTGTACCATCGGTGTATGTGTCTGTTTTTATGCCAGTATCAGGCACTTTTTATTAGTATAGTTCTGTAATGTAATTTAAAGTCAGGTATTATGGTAGCTTCAGCATTATTTTTTTGGCTTAGAATTGCTTTGACTATTCTGGGTCTTTTATTTTTCCAGATGAATTTTAGGACTGCTTTTCCTAGTCCTGTGAAGGATGTCATTGGTACTTTGAAGGGGATTGCATTGAATGTGTATATTGCTTTTGATAATATGGCCATCTTAACAAAAATTTCTGCCTATCCCTGATCATGGGATGTCTTTCCATCTTGTATCATCTTTAATTTCTTTCTTCGGTGTTCTATAGTTTTCATTGTTGTACAGGTCTTTGACTTCCTTGGTATTTTATTTTACCTTTTTGAGGCTATTGTGAATGGGATTGTTTTCCTGATTTCTTTCTCAACAGATTCATTATTGGTATATAGGAAAACTATTGATTTTTGTAACCTGTGACTGCTGAATTTGTTGATTAGATCTAGCAGTTTTTTGGTGGAGCTTTTTTATCTTATCTATAAATAGTGATAATTTGATTTCTTCCTTTTCTATTTTTATCCCTTTTGTTTTCTTCTCACCTAATTGCTCCAACTAGAATTTCTAACATTATATAAAATAGGAGTAGTAAGAGTGGCAATCCTTCTCTTGTTCCAAATTTTAAAGGAAATCCTTTCAGTTTGTCCCCATTTACTATGAGGTTGATTTGGGTTTTTTTTTTTTGTTTTTTTATTATATAGCCTTTATGATGTCCCTTCTGTCCCTGGTTTCTTCAGTGTTTTTATCATGAATGGGTGCTGAATTTTGTTGAAGGCTTTCTCTGCATCTGTTGAAATTACTAAATGTTTTTTGTCTGAATTCTATCTATGAATTATTTTTTGGTTTGTGTATATTAAACCATCCTTGAATAAAAACATCTCTGGAATAAAACCAACTTGGTCATGTGTGCAATGTTTTTTAATATATTGTTGGATATGATTTGTTAATATTTTGTTAAGTATTTTTGCATCTAAATTCATCAGGGATATTGGTCTGTATTTTTCTTTCCTTGTTGTGACATTACTTGGTTTTGGTATGAGTATGATATGGCCTCATAGAATGAATTTGGAAGTGTTTCTTCCCTTTCTATTTCATGGAATAATTTGAGGAACATTGGTATATAGTTCATCTTTAAAGGTCTGGTAGAATAGAAAAAAGTTCAAGTAATATAAATTAATTTAGAGTCACAGAATTTCAATTCTGTCCTATCCAACTAATTTCTACTTGAGGAAACTCAACTGCTCCTTCTGCCCCCCAGAAGAGTATAATACTATGTTTGTCTTCTGTTGTGCATGACAATCGCCACAAACTTCGTGGCTTGAAACATCACACACTTATCTGGGCATGAGTTAGCTGGTCCTCTGGTTGGGATCATATGGTTAAAATGTTGTCTGGAGTTGCAGTCTTACCTCAGATTCAACCCTTGTTGGCAGAATTCTGTTCTTGTGTTTGTAGGGCTGAGGGTCCTAGTCCATAGCATCCAGGACCTGAATGATCTGTTGATGTGCAACAAGTCTTCCCGAGATTGCTTACAGTTTTTTCTGTTGTGTATTGGGTAGCCCAGCTGACCATCAGTTTCTTAATTGGTTGTCTGCCAGAGTTGATCCTCAGTTTCATGCCATGGACCTCCCAACATAGGCAGACTAAGACAGCTTCAAAGCTTAGAGAAGGAGTGAAAAGGATCCCAGCGAGACCGTTTTCCTTAAGTAACATAGTCACATAGTCATAAGCACATAACTGGGGAATCCCATTACCTCATAGATCATACCTTTACTTAAGGGAGGAGGGTAAATACCAGAAAGGAGGGAATCACAGGGATCGAGGCCTCCAAAAGATTGTCTCCTACCACAAATGCTTAGCTGAAGTTCATATACTGTTGTGTTACTTGGAAGAGAATGTGATCCTGTTTATAACATTAATGTTGGTAAGTGGGTCAATCTAAATTAGTTATAACTGAAATTTTACAGATTATCTTAAAATAAGTACATTATTTCATCTATAATAACATCAGTGGGCAACAGAGTATTTCTCAATTAGATTCTGTTTTCAAGAGCATACATTGTTTAAGCACTTACTGCCTATCTTAAGATAACATTATAAAAAACTATTTCAGGTTCATTAAAAGAAATGTGCTTGTTGTCATACTTGGCAGCATTTTTATGGCCTTTAGTAGAATTTTGTTTATTTTTGTGGTATTAGGGCTTGAATCCAGAAGCAGTCTACCTAAGCACTACATCCTGAACCCTTTGTGTTGCCTTTTTTTTTTTTTTTTTTTAACTTTGAGACAAGATCTCACTGAGTTTCTTTGTCTGGCATTGGACTTGTAACCCTCCTGCTTCAGCCTCCTGAGTTGTTGAAATTACGGGCTTGTGTCACCACATATGGCTAGAGTTTCTTAATAACAAAAGTGATGGCAGAGTTAAATGGTCCTGAAACTTAAGAATACTGAAAAATTTTATCTTTTGTACATTTTTAAGTTGATGTGTAAACTGTTTTGTCCTATCTTAAACATTTGCAAATGATATATGATTTCTGCTATATAAATATTGATATAATAAAAAAGTTAGGTTATTTCAAATATGTGTAGCCCAAATGCCATGGAGATATAATATTCGCCATCATCCATTGATAAATAAACAAGCAAGACTGTTCTCTAATAGTCTAACATTACACAATTTCCTGGAAATTGAATTTCTAGTCCACTTTCTTTAAACAATTTTCTTTTAATATAATGCTGTTTTCAACTTTTTTTAATATTTATTTTTCAGTTTTCGGTGGACACAACATCTTTATTTTATTTTATGTGGTGCTGAGGATTGAACCCAGCGCCCCGTGCATATCAGGCGAGTGCGTTACCGCTTGAGCCACATCTCCAGCCCTGTTTTCAACTTAAAGTCTTTTATTCATCACTTAATTGCTATAGATATGTATGTATGTACATATTTGTGCATATGTGTGTATATACATATAACAATTATCCTAATATTTTAACTGATTTACATAATCTGAGCTGGGTATGGTGGTGCACACCTGTGATCCCAGTTACTTAGGAGACTGAAGCAGGAGACTTATAAGTTCGAGGCTAGCATGGGCAAGTTAATCAGACTCTTCTCTTAAGAGAGAGAGAGAGAATTATGAACCTATTGCACTTAAGGATTTAATAATCTTTTTACACAAAAACTATAAATTTTATGGAACATTTTATCTTCTGTTTATTATTAAGGAAACATCTCTATCATATGAAAGGTAGGGAGTTGTTTATGGCACAGCTCTCTCTTCTTTAACCCTGCCCAAAAAGGTGGCAGTTATTTTTTTTTTGTTTGTTTGGCATCATGGCTACCTTCAGATCTCTTGTAAAGCTCAAGTTCCTCAAAAAGAAGACCAAGAAGTTTATCTGGTATGGGTCAGACTGATACATCAAAATTAAGTATAACTGACAGAAACCCAGAGGTGTTACAGCAGGGTGTAGAGAAGACTCAAGGGACAGGTCTTGGTTCTGTGAGCGACAAAGAAAGCATATGCTGTCCAGTGGCTTCTGAAAGCCCCTGCTCCACAACAACAAGGTGCTTCAAGTGCTGCATATGTGTAACAGATCTTGTTGTCTGAGATTTTTTTCCAGTGTTTGCTTCTGGAAATAGCAGCCCAGCTGGTTATCAGAGCCACTAATCCTGGTGCCAGGTTGCACAGTGAAGGAAACGAATAGATAGTTTATGTGCATATTTTATTTTGATTAAATCAAACAAAAAAAATCTTTGAATAAAATTAAAATGACCTCATAGCCAACAGTATTTTTGAAATGTCTGTTTTGTGATTTCTGTGCTTCAGAGTAATTTGCCTTGTTTGGATGAATAAAAGCCAGTCATTTGTGTGCGTGTGAGTGTGAGTGAAAAGGAAAGCATGAGTGGAGCAAAATGAATATTTGTGAAAGAGGTTTTTAGTTATTTGATAAAAGTTAGCTTTAATGGATATAGTCCACTAGAATGTATGCTTTGTGAAGATACAGGTTTATTTTTTAATCTTTTATTTTTAGGTGGACACAGTATCTTTTATTTTATTTTTATGTGATGCTGAGAATCGAACCCAGTGCCTCACGCATGCTAGGCAAGCACGCTACCACTTGAGCCACATCCCCAGCCCTATTTTTTAATCTTTTACCTGTTCATGACCGTATCGTAGGCCAAGAACAGTGACTGGCATATAGCAGGCATCAATTAATATTTAAGGAATGAATAATTGAACAAATGAATTTATAAAAGCACAATTACTGTATTTAGTGAATCAGGAAATCACACATACCTTATTTTTCTAGGGTTTGTGTGAGTGGATTTCCACGACAACATGAAAAACACTGGAAAGAACTCTGTGGTCGAATAGTATTGGATCCTGAATTTATGGTGCAACTTCTCACAGGGGTTTATTATGCCATGTAAGTAGGTGGTAGATGAAATTTATGAATTCTTTCTTATTAGATGTAACAAAGGGTCTTTTGTCCCAGGATGAGCACACTATCTTGTTTTTCTAATGTAGTTTCCTTTCATTATTTTTAAAGTAGCAAATATATAATTAGTTGTTAAAATTAGAGTCATCCTAAAAATTTTCAGGTTTTCTGTATGGAAAATTATCTCTAAAAAGTTCATAACTCAAGTTTTCATGAATGCATTAAGTATATGATTGAATATTAGCCCCATGTGATAAAAATCAACTTATTTGAAGAAGCATCTATAAACTACTTTAAACATAGTATTTGAAATCTCCTTTGTTATTATAACCAAAATTAAAACATTGTAGAAATGAAATAATATAACAATCGATGTGAAGCCAGGTGTGATGACGCATGCCTATGGTCCCAGCAGCTTTGGAAGATATGTAAATTTGAAGCCAGCCTGGGCAATTTGGTGAGACTATCCCAGGTAAATTAATTAAAAAGATTGGCTGTATAGCTCCTTGGTATCGTGCCCCTGGGTTTGATCCCCATTACCAGGAAGGAAAATTTTGATGTGAAAATCTTATTTACAACCCAAATAGTAGGACTTAGAATTTTTTTTTTAAATTATGTGAGGATTGGAGATATTTGCTAAAGATAGTATATGATATGTTTATCTACAGGTATAATGGACAGTGGGACCTTGGCCAGGAAGTTCTCGATGACATCATTTATAGAGCTCAACTAGAACTTTTTTCTCAACCACTATTGGTAAGTTATATTTACTTTTTTTTCCCCCCCTCCTTCTTAGCCCTAGAAATTGAACCCAGGGGCACTCTATACTGAGCTACCTCCCCAGCATTCTACTCCATTTTTTCCCCCCTTTTAAGACATCCTTTCACTAAGTTGTCCAGGTTGGCATTGAACTTGTTATCCTCCTGCCTCACTTTCCCAAGTGGCTGGAATTACAGGTATCTGACTGACTTACTCTTTATATAACATATCTGTATGTAAAGAAGGTACTACTAAGTTTAAAAAATTAGAAAGAATAAAAGTAAAATTCAGGGCTGGGGATGTGGCTCAAGTGGTAGCGCACTTGACTGGCATGCGTGCGGCCCGGGTTCGATCCTCAGCACCACATACCAACAAGGATGTTGTGTCTGCCGAGAACTAAAAAATAAATATTAAAAACTCTCTCTCTCTCTCTCTCTCCTCTCTCACTCTCTTAAAAAAAAAAGTTAAAATTCAGTAAATTAAAGAATTAAATGTCTTGAAATCCTTTAAGAGAGAAGAAATGTTAAATATAAGTTATTGAAATCTCTAGAATAAAGGGTGTGACAGAAGTGAGATGATGAATTGCTAAAATGAGTTTGATGCCCCCTCACAAATACCTAAATTCTAAACAATTAGTGTTTTAAATGCAAAGAGAATATGCAGTGAACAAAGAAAAAAAATATTCTCATTAGGCATGACAAGAAAAAGCCAGTTATTTTATTCTGCATATGAAAGTTTATGCTTTACAAAATAAATGTCAAAAATGTAAATGATAAATATAAAGACAAATGTAAATATCCACTGAGGAAGACATTCTTTGTGCTGTGGTGGTAGTATGACACAACTTTGATCATCTCATTGTGGAAGCAGTCTGGTAAATGTGTGTATGTGTTCTTTCATTCTGTGTTCCATGTGTGGTAGTGTATCCCAGAAAACTAAATACCAAAAACGTGTATTATAAGCACAGCATTACAATGTTATTTTAAATGGCAAAGGAATAAAACTAGTCTAAATGTTTTACAGCAAGCCAGGCTCACTGGCATGCCTCTGTAATCCTAGTGGCTCTGGAGGCTGAGGCAGGAGGATTACAAAGTCCAAGTCCAGCCTCAGTAACTTAGTGAGTACCAAGCAATTTAGTGAGACCCTGTCTCAAAATTTTTTAAAAAAGTAAAATAAAATGGGCGGGGGATGTGGCTCAGTGGTAAATCCCAAAAGAAAAAAAAAAGTTGCAATCAGTACCAAAAGAAAAAATAGTTCCAAGCAGCAAATGATTTATTATGATATTTACTTGATAAAATTATAGCTTGACAACTTATATGAAACAAAAATCCTGGGGGTAGGGATAGGGATGTAGCTCAGTAGTAGAAACTTGGCCTGGCATGCATGAGACCCTGGGTTCCATTTGAAAGGAAGGGAATGAAGAGAGAAAGAGAAAAGAAAAATGCTAGTTTGTGTTAAGTGGAAAATTAGTGTGCAGCTTTTTAAAAATCTAGACATAGGAATCAAAATAATAATAGTTGACTAGATGATCTGACTATGGATCACTTTAATTTCTTTCCAGTTTGCAGTACTTTTTGTGGGGTAGAAGGTGGGGGAGTACCTGGGATTAAACCTAGGGGCACTTGACCACTGAACCACATCCCCAGCCCTATTTTGTATTTTGTTTAGAGATAGGGTCTCATTGACTTGCCTAGCGCCTCACTTTTGCTGAGGCTGGCTTTGAACTTGCAGTTCTCCTGTCTCAGCCTCCTGAGCTGCTGGAATTATAGGTGTGTGCCACTGCGCCCGGCTGCAGTACTTTTTTTAAAAAAGTTTATCTTTTTTGGGGGGATGGGGGGTAGGCACTCTACCACTGAGCTATATCTCCAGCTCTTCTTTATTTTTATTTTAAGACAGGGTCTCACTAAGTTGATGAAGCTAACCTTGAACTTGTCACCCTCCTTCCTCATTCTCCTGAATCACTAGAATTAGAGCCACGTCACCATGCCTGGCTATGTCTTTGTTTTAAATATTTTAAGCTGAATATAAATTTATTAAGGTACCATTTGCAATAGTTTTTTGATATTAAATTCCTATTTTTCTCATTTTAATATCCCCTATTTTACACTAAGGGTTACATTAAAACAGGTAATAGGACAAAAAATTTCATCATCATCATCATAACTTGAATTTTTAAGGCTCTTTAAATTCATGGTTTATCCTTGTAACTACCTTGAAAATTTTAAAAAAATTTAATAAAGTGACATTTCCAAGGCAGTACAGGTTAATCGATTATTCTTTGTTGGCAACTCTGAAGGACCCAATAAATGATAACCCTTTCCTTATTCAAGTTGCAAGTTACATGAACAAATAGTTGGCATATGGAGAAACAAGCATCATCTATATTACTGATAAAGACTAAATTCAGATACTTAACTCCTTACTCATCTATCTAGTAGTCCACTGGAGAGAAGGCCTGAGTGGGCAGGTCAGGCACATCTATCCAGGTTGATACATTCCATATGTGCTTGGCCAAGTAGAGAGGGAGGGAGAAAGATAATCCTTTAGGTCAAGATCTTTGCTAGGTTAGTAACCTATTTAAGAAATATTAACTAGTCAACTCTCAATTACTCACCAGCCAGATTTCTCACTTCTCCAAGCTAGCAGAAAGTAGTGTGGCACAATGCCAGAAGTATTTAGGGAAGACTTCTCTTTATGGAAATAGAGAAATGGAAAAAAGCCTAATTAACAAATGAACAAGAAACAAAACCACTTAATTTTTGCCTATTATTTATCATGTGAAGACTAGAAGCTTATTCTAATTTTTCTTACATCAGGGTGCAAAATGGTAAATACTCCTTGAAAGTCAACAATTCCAAGAATCAGTGGGGTATGACTCACTTTTTCTATTTTTTCTTATTTTTGTGGTACTGGGATCAAATCTAGGACCTAGTACATGCTAGGCAAGTTCTCTATCCCTGAGTTACACCCCCAACCCAGTGACTCACATTTTTAAAAATAAATTCTCCTTTGAAAAACTTGTTTTTAAATAATACAGAATGTTAGAGATACAAATATTTCTGAAACATTTGTACTTTTGTTATATTAGGATAGGTTTTAAATACATATTCAAAAAGTTACAGAAGCATGAAGTACAGAATAAGCAAAAGCTGCATGTTGGTTGTAAATTTGTACACCTTATGTTATCATTTTAGGTTGCCAATGCCATGAAAAACTCATTACCATTTGATGCTCCTGATTCTTCACAAGAGGGCCAGAAAGTACTTAAAGTGGAAGTCACCCCAACAGTGCCGAGGATTTCTCGGACTGCAATTACAACAGCTTCAATCCGTCGGCATAGATGGAGAAGAGAAGGTAAGTACAAAATCCCCATAGTATGCTCATGGAGTCAAGTAAATTTTTCACTGTTTGTATAGACTATATTAACTCATGGTATTATAGCATTTTATATAATTAAAGTAAAAGTTTTTTAGTTTTTAAGATAGCTCTTAGAAATGTGATTAAATGCTTACTGTTATATTTAATATAAATATATGTGTACATGAGGTAGAAAGATGTTATACTGCTGTATAAATATTAAAACAAAAATAAGATCAGAAGAATTTTTGTCTGTTTTTGAACTAGTAGTAACAACAGGAAAAAAGTTTAAGCCTTCTAAGTTACTGAGGAAAAAAATAAAAGGTGCATGTATGAGCACTGTGGGAGATAACTATGACAAACCAAACTAACAGTGTAATACAAGCTATCCATAAAATAATTGACTGTGGTTTTAGATTTATATCTTTGCATTTCCTTTTTTAAATGTGCTGAACCCAGCAGTATTTCGTAAGACATACAGTTCTTGAATAGTCAAGCTGTCTTGCCTAAGAGATATTAATTGCCATTTAATCCCTATTTTTCTGTCCTGTTCATTTGCAAACCTCACATTGTTCATCTGCTGCCTTATGTGCGTGCAAGCTATGCACACACATGTAATTATATAAATAGTGTTTGTGTTAATATCATATCCATATAAACATTCTCTTATCTGCCTGGGTCAGAATGCTCAGAAAAGAATAGAGCAGCACAAAAGCACTAAAATTTTATATGTTGAATCCCAGATGGCTTTGACTTCTCAAACGAGGCTGACTCGAGTATTCCTGGCTCCCCGATCCAACACGGCTCCACTGACCTAGGGATCAAACGTGTGCAAGAGGGGGAGGTGCTGGTGCGCAGGACCCCTGAGCATGGCTCGCCGGAGCCCAACTCGGCAGCAGCCACAACAGAGGGTAGGACAGAGATGAGGAGGCAGAAGTCAGTGAGGCAGTTGCTGGAGAAGGATCCTGGCTCTCTATCCCCAAGCAGAACATCTTTCCATTCTAGTGTGTGTTTCCACTACCCCAGGGTGTATTAGCTTCTCCTTGCAAAGCACCTCTCTTCCCTATATGCCTAGCACCAGGTTAGGTACAATCTTTAGTTACTGTTTGTGCTGGCCTGGAGTGTGCATCCCTGTGTAATCAAAGAACAGCTTGGCATGGCTACTAACAAGGCAGGGGCCTGTATCCAAAAGATTTGCAAATGCTTGGAATTTTTTCATTACTGAGCATGTTTATTCTAACAATAGGAAAGAAAAAATGCACCCAATGGACATGAGCCTTAATAATCAATATAAATGTATTTATATAATAACTTATTCTTTAAAGATCTGTGAAGAGTTTCAAAACATGAGTATACTTGGGAAATTGAAATGGGGCTGATCAATTTATCTGTATTTCTAGGATGTTAAATTAACATCTAATAAGAATTTCTCACCTTTTTGACAGAGTATGCTATATTGATTGAATTTTTATAGTCCTTATGATAAGTTGCCTAGGTCTAGAGAATTACTGACACTTTCCTCCATATATGTGCTGTCCTGGTGCACACTACATTTTATAATTCATTGTAAATCATGGTTCTATTATGTAGCTCCCAAATGGAATTGAAATGTATTATTTAGAGATCAGATATCCTAGTAGTTTCTTGTTTCTACAATGTAGGTATCTTGAGAATTTTTTACCTACCATCTTCCACCACTCTCTCTGTAAAAGAACATTTCTGTCCTCCAGGAAAGTATTTACTTGCTGCCTTGCATGGAATGCCATGAGTTAGCTTTGTGAAAGAGGGAACTGTAGGTAAATAGCTTTTTCATTACCCAATGTGTTGCCACTGTGAAATCTTTATACTGATTTGCATAATAAACCATGTAGTTTTAAAAGAGGTACATATTTTTGCTTAAAGCAAAACATACATAAAGCAATTAACTTCCACCTTAAGGAAGTCTTTCTCTTTTTGGTGCATTAGAAATTTGAGCATGCTCAGTAAGAATTTAAACCTATACTCTGTGCCCTTGCCCATGTGCCCAGGACAGTCAACCTTCATTTTACAGTATTGCATGTGCATGATCTAGGAACCCAGAGAAGTTAGTACCGTTTCAGATTCTTCTTTATATGGCTATGGAAGATGCAGCCTTCCCTTTTTATACTTTCCCTAACAATTTTTAGTGAGAGTATGGAACCCAGAGTTGGCCTAAATTGAACAACATCTTATTCCTTTATATTCTTGATGATTAAATGAGCTACTAAAGAAGTATCTTCTGCCATTGTTAGGACTATTGAAAGTATGTGTTAAATGTAGCACGGTTAATTAGTATTGATAAAATTATAGGAAATGTTAGATTAGTCTGAAATATTGCTTCCAATTCATCAGAAATCATACATTTTGAAAAAGGAATCAAAACAGTTAATTTCTCTTTAATAACCTATTGAATCTTATTAAATATTTAAATGCCTTATTTTCATATTTCTAATTACTGGTAAAATGTTAGCTTTAGTGAGGGATTGGTGATATAAAACCATAAGGAAAGGGGAATAAATTTGTTTCTTTTTACTGGGGATTGAACCCAGGGGCACTTTACACTGAGCTACATCCCCAGCCTTTTTTATTTATTTTGAGACAGGATGTCATAATGTTGCTTAGATTCTTGCTAAGTTGCTGAGACTAGATCCTCCTGCCTCAGCCTCCTGGGTTGATGGGATTACAGCTGTGAGCCACCACATAGAGCAGGGAATAAGTTGAGTATGTTTGAAATTTCTAGACAATTATCTTACCCTTTAGTCTAGCTTAATTATAGTTTTAAATCAATATTAGTAGAATAAGAAAGGCAATTTTTTTTTTTTTTTTACAGATTGTTCTTTGGATCATGAGTAGTATTATAATTACCTAGAGAGAACTAAAAGAAAAATGTTTTGAGAATTGCCTGTTTTCTTTCTTAAGGTTTTTTAAACAGCAGGAAGGAAATTACTAAAACCTATGAGAAGTTTTGGTAATTCTGTAGTATGCCAGAGCTTTTGAATTAATGTAAATAATTGATCTTTTAAATATGTTTTAAAGTATGATGGTTTTAAATAGTTTTATAGTTAAAACTGTGATTGTTGAAATTCAGGGAGAATATGAACCTATCATCTACCTATTAAACTGAAGATGATTCCTATAATTAAAGTATAGTCATTGTTCCATTATAATGAACCATTTCCTAGTACATAAAATACCAGTAGGTTCTCTTGCATGGTGGTCTTCATGTTACCATCATCTCTTTTATGGCCATATTGCTTTGGCTTAAGATCTGCATGTAGCAAGATTCAAAGCTAGCACTAAATCTCTCAGTCTCCTTCCTAATTAATAGATAAATCTGTTCATTCCTTGTTTTATATTACCAATACTACTTTTGAATTAGTAACTATTTCTTCTTGGGCATTTTAGAGTTCTTTATACTAATTTTAAGTAAATTACTAAAACGATATGTAAATTAAAGTTTCAATTTTCATGGGACATTATATACAGTTCTCTTGAAGAGGTTGAGAGACATGGTGTCAGCTGCTACTTTTCTTAGTAAATGCATTTTCACATAGCTTTGCATGATTAAACATTAAATTGCTGGATATATATATGTATATATATATAACAAGGTGCCTTTTGCTTTAAGGATAGCTTATTTCATTCTTTAGAAGGAAGGAAATAACAAATTCATGAGAAAATATAGCCAAGAATGTATTTTTATTTTCCAGGTGCTATGTTAAGTAAAAGATTGTGTTTTTAATATTTTATATATCTTTAACTTGTATCTCAAAGCAATATTTGTGTAGATTATTTACTAACATTTTACTCTAACTATAATGTTGGTATCTATTTTGTAGATTTGATTAAACTTATTTGCAGTCTGGGAAAAATATGTTTTTGAAAGAAGAAAAAGTATGGTCATATAGTCTCTTAGAAAGTAAATACAATCAATAGAGAATTGGGCTTTCTGGAATAGCATGATCAATGTATTATATATACTTCTCTTCCCACAAAAACTCAAGATACAGATTTTTATGTTAACTACAGTTTATGTGTGAAATGTAATGGGGCATTATAATATTTTGTGATTATAAAAGTAAATAAGTGAAATAAAGATGTTGTGTCTAACTACAAATAAAAGATTAAAATGCTTTATAAAAAAGTAATACATCTCAATGCTAGAATCTAAAATATTAACATATATAATATAGGAAATGAAAATCATTCTTAAGTATCCCTGCTAGTTTTTTACCACTGTTCCCTGATAATGTTTTCTTCATATTAATTGTTCAAGAAAGTATGGAAACCAGTGAGTAGTCCTGTCCATAAGACAAAATATGGTTGTGAAATTATTGGAAGCAATGTAGTTTCTTAGATTTGAGTTAGAAAATCTATTAGTTCAATATTAAAAGCCTTTAAGCCATAGAGAAGCAGTTAACTTGATAAATATAAAATCTTATTATAGTTTTGGCCTATAGGCATAAATCAGGTTTTGGTATAATTCTAGGTAACTGAAATTGGAAGAGTTCCTTTTGTACATTTTATGGTGGGTTAAAGAAGATATGAGGAAAAGGTTTCAATTGTTTTACAATAGGTAAATATGTTCATGTCAAATGAAAAACAGTATATTATAAAGAGTTATAAATATAAATGTATTTATATATTTAATGTATTGTGCCTGGTTTTATATGCCCAAATATTAATAGTATATTAAGTAAGTTTGTGAATAGTTTTATAAAAACTGAAGTAATTAAAACTAAATGAACACAATAAATACTATATTAGAATTCTGTATAGATTAAGATTTATTCTCCTAAATTACTTAGAAGTGTTAATAGTAAGATCATTATGAACTCATAGCAAATGTTAATCAAGAAAAAGGTCAGTGTTGTTATTCACAACTGCTACTTAACTTAATTTAGCTATTACTAAATCTTTCTGATTTATTTTTTAGGTGCTGAGGGTGTAAATGGAGGAGAGGAGTCTGTAAACCTGAATGATGCAGATGAAGGATTTTCATCAGGGGCTTCCCTCAGCAGCCAACCAATTGGGACCAAAACATCCTCTTCTCAGAGGGGAAGCTTACGGAAAGTAGCAACTGGGCGTTCAGCCAAAGATAAAGAAACAGCTTCTGCCATCAAATCCAGTGAGATCCCTCGAGATTCAGTAGTTCGCAAGCAGTATATTCAACAACCAACTGATCTTGGTGTAGATTCCATTGAACTGACACCAATGAAGAAACACCTGAGCCTGCCTGCTGGCCAGGTGGTGCCAAAAACCAATAGTTTAAGTCTAATCAGGACAGCCAGTGCTTCCTCAAGTAAATCATTTGACTATGTAAATGGCAGTCAAGCAAGTACCAGCATTGGGGTTGGCATTGAGGGAGTTACTAATCTAGCAGCTAATAATGCTAATCGATATTCAACTATCAGTCTACAGGAAGACCGGCTAGGTCAAACTGGTGAAGGTAAAGAGCTCCTCAGCCCAGGAGCCCCCTTAACCAAGCAGTCTCGATCCCCAAGTTTCAATATGCAGCTAATATCCCAGGTGTAGTTTTGACATCCTCTCTTCGATTACCTTTTAAATGGAACATTTCATTGTATAAGAAGACACTCATCCCACATTGTGAAAATATTGGTCATTGTAATCAGATTTGATTTAGTTTAGGTATCTTCATACTGTATTTTGTATGAAAACAGCAATAAGGTTTTCTTTTCCCTCCTTCCTATATCTTCTCTTCACCTGTACCTTGTAAATGTGTTTGTGAAGCAGTATAACACGTTTGCCTTTTCCATGCCTTCCTTTTTCCTTGGGTGATGTGCAATCCATCATAGGCTGATTGGTCCCATTTCAACACTGTGAGATTGAGGATACACTAGAGGAAGTGGTGTATATGATCCTTATGATTCTTTGGCTTTTGTTCAAAAACAAGACAAAACGGGTTTGTTCACATAATCTATAGAACTATGAAGATTACCGGATCATATTTTTTTCTCTCTTAACCAGGAGTGCCTCAGAGGTTCTGCTATGACTTGGGACTTCTCTGAGTCTGTGCAATCATTTTCTTGAGAAGCATGGGGAAAGGTGGTGGACTGCTGCACTTTTTCATTAAAATGAGGGTAGCTCTTTTTTTCCCCCATTTTTTTTTATCCCAAGGACTTAGTTGTTCAGTTACTGAGGCATTTAAATCAATTTGTAGCCACCTCCTTTGGGAGGGTGCGGCTCTAAGTTGATTGTGTAATTGATAATGCACTTTCTCAATGGCTCTCTAGTCATTATTAACATGTCTTCCCTCTTCCCACAAGGACTTAAGATCATTTCTGTCCTTAAATTTTGAACAGCTAACAAATCAGAGAATTCAAGGAGCATGTTCTATTTCCCAGGAATGATTGACACTTTGGTGCTGGGGTTTTGTTGGGGGAGGGGTGGTTTTTGTTTAGCTTGTTGGAATTGTGTCTGAGGGGGGTTTTGATTGGTGTTTTCTTTTCTTTGTGAGCTGATGATGACTGAAGTAGAACTGTACGTCTTCAGGTAAAGAGAGGGATTTCTGTGATGTTAGACTCTTGGAGAAACCCTTTCAGCTGCTTTCTAGATGTACCTAAATTCAGTCAGACATTTTGGATTAATAAACCTAAAGTCCTGATAGATCATATACTCCAAGGAAATACATCAGGGACAGATAGTTGGCTGAAAACACTGACGCTTCAATGTGACACATTTTTATAGAACATTTCTACCAGGGGGTACTGACTTGATTTCTCCTATAAGGACTACACTGCCTTTGTGTTTAGTATAATGCAGTTTGTGTATCTTCTAATCTGCAAAGTTTCTCATTTTTATAAAACTTTGAAATCATGCCAGTAAGCTAGATGTTGAATGTATATAAGTAGCATTTGGTAACTGCTATAAGGCTACAGAAGTACATTATTGATTTTAAAACATTTTTTTAAATTCTGATTTGATTGATAAGATTTATTATAACCTCTTCTGGGTCTCGAGATCTAATGTTTGAAAAAGAAGGGAATATACTTGGTTTTTGAAAATCAGTATTGTGACTTGAACTGCTATAAATTATCCTTCCACAAAATACAGTTAATAGTGCTTTGTACATTTACTTTATTATTGTGAAAGAAAAATGAGTTTATAGAAAGCAAGTATTCTCCTTATTAATGGTTTTAAATTTTATCTCTACCAATTGAAATTACAAATAATTTTGTGATAACTAAGAAAATGCCTTTTTTTCCCCACACCTAAAATCCCCCTGTTGTTTTCAGTTGTAAGAGCATAAAAAAAAAAACAGGGACTTTATGTTAGCATGTTCATAAGGATTTTAATTTGGTGGTCTGTAACATTTTTCAACTCATATGAAAATGAAAAACTAGAATCTGAACTAGTATCCAGAATATTGCCAAAGTCCAGGTAAAAGTTGATGGTTTATTTATATGTGTATGTTATGTAAATATATCACAAAGATATATTTTAAATATTTAAGAGATGCCAGGTAAGTGAAAAGAAAATTTTAAACAGCCAAAATAAATGAGGCATACAACTTTATAGCATACTAAAGAAAGCAAAGTTTCAGGTATGTAAGGAAAGGAATATTGTACTCACCAGGGAATGAGATCTTGGCTATGGCCAGAGTTTCCTCATTTTATGGCAAAAATACCTGGTTTATATAGGCTGTTTTTAATTCAACAAGTTGTGCACATATTGGCATCTAAATCAAGCATTTGAATTAAAAGCACAAAAGAAATACCAAATAAATGAAATTACAGTAAAAGCTATAATAAAAATTCTCTTTAAGAATTCCATTAAGATCATATTACTAGAAAGCAAACTAAATGTGTAGCGAAAAGTTTAATTTAACTTAGGAGAGACTTTTAAATATGAAAATATTTTAAGAAATCATTTGTTATATCTGCAAAATTAATTTGAAATTTTTTCATCTTGCTACGATCTGCAGTAGCCTGTAATCACAGAACTAGGGAGATTAAGGCAAGAGAATGGCAAGTTGAAGGCCAGAATTAGAAGCTTAGACCTTAGACCCTGTCTCAGAAAATTAAAAGGACTTAGTGGTAGAGTGCCGCTGGGTTCAATCCCCATTATCGCAAGAAAAAAATTTCATCTTAGAGGATTTTGTTTATCTGCACGTGTATACGTGTGTGTGTGTGTGTGTGTGTGTGTGTGTGTGTGTGTGTTGCTGGGGATTGAATCCAGGGCCTTGTGCATGTAAGGCAAGCACTCTATCATCTGAGCTATATCCCCAGCCCCAACATATAGATTTTGAATGTACACATACCCATTAATGTTTCAGGACCCTGTAACAATTGTTTTCTTGTAGGTGATATTTGGCCCCAATGAAGAAACATTTCATTTAGTTTAGACTTTCCATTCAGGGTCTTAATAGATTTCCTGTGTAAGATATAGTTACAATGAAAAAAATTTAACTTGTAACTATCAAATTTTCAGGCTTTTAAATTCCTTTTGCATTATTTATTAGTATTTAATATACTTTTATTTCAGGTATACAAATACACGCCAGCAATATTCATACTTTGTCCTTTAACAGTCTTTTATTTTATATTTTTTATACCTCCTTAAAAAAGTTTACCCATCTATGAAAAAGACACTTAGAGAGAAAATACTTGTTTTCTATAATAAAACTATTTGGTGCCATCTGTGCTGGGTTGAATTAAGAAATACTAGAAGAGTCTGGGAATTCTTTCGTATGACATTAATTTTAAGATCATATTACTAGAAAGCAAACTAAATGTATACGAAAAGTTAAATTTAACTTAGGAGAGACTTTTAAATATGAAAATATTTTAAGAAGCTAAGGAGGAAATAGTTGTAATTTAATATTCTGATCCCCTACCACCCTTATTTACCAAATCCACTCTTCTGTGCCTATTTATTATAGTATCAGAATTTTTGTGCTAGAAGAGACCCTAGAGATAATTAGTCTCCCCACATACATTCATCCTCAGGAAACGAGACTCAAAGAGGTTGTGACACTACAAGGTTGTATAACTAAGAAGCAGAGCCAGAATCAACCCTCATCTCCCATCAAATGCTTATTAACACCCCACTGCCACTCTTTATCCATACTATGGTAAATATGGTACGTAAATACTTTCCATCTCTGCAGCTTCTTTACATTTCTGGTCTAGTAGTTGGTAAATACAACACATTAAGAAAAGTATTAAATCCAGAAAAAAATGTAGAGTGATAAATGTAGATGCGGAAGTATTAAAAAATAGGTATCTTTTACAAATATAAGGATAGGTACATTATTCTTTAATTTACGCCTTACTCATTTTCTGCCACATAATGATGATATGCTGCCATGTTGTTTATATATTTGTGGGGATTTATTTAAATGCAAAGTAAGCTCAGTGAAATGGTTTTGTTCAGTGTTGTAGCTATTTTAAAATAATTTTTGAATCAGCCAGCTTTCAGCAAATAAGGTGGCCAGTTCATTGTATTTCATAATGGAGTATTGTAAAAGCTTAAATAAATCTGATTTCATTGATTTCTAAGGTAAAGAGAGATTGGACCTTAATGTGCTTATAGAAGATGAAAGCAATATTTCCTTATATGACTGAAAAAAATGTTATGGTGTGAAGCTTATGATTCCAGGATGGAATAGTAAACATCTCATTTTAAGTGTATATATCACATAAAATGTCTTAAATGCAGTAGTCAGATACATAAGCTCAATATTTCCAACCTGTAGTCTCGAATTCCACTTAGTAGCTTTAAATTAATTATTTTCTAGACACTGGAATACTGAGAATAATTTCAGATTGTTTTGTTTGCACTATTTTTGTGAATATTTTAATGAAGTGGGGTGTTTTTTCCTACCTCGCTCTGTGAGGTTTGTATGGGTCCACTTTTGTGTACTTTAGTTATTGACAATCATTTGTGTCATTTAGTTTTCTGCATGTTCATTTGTAAATAAAAATATTAGTATCTGTCTTTATGGGTAGCATATTGTAAAAACACTGGCAAGGAGGATCTATCCATTTCTGATCATGGATTATATTACAAAGTAAGTTTGGTTTTCTGGGAAAAAAAATCAGTATTTCAGTTACTTGTCTGTTTTTCAGTTTAAAAAGTTCAATAGGTCATGCCAGTGATCAGAAAATCTATATGAATTTTAGGGTACTTTTCTTAAACAGTCTGAACATGAGACTTTTTAGCTTTCAAGTTGAATGATTACTGTCATTGTTTCACCACCAAGTTGGTTGAGACACTTATTTGTACTACTTTAATTTTTTAAAAGTGCTTTTTAGAAATAAGTTGTTTGAAAACCAACTAAATACTGTTAGTTTAGACTCTTTAAAATTAGAATATTTGTCAGATTATAAGGAGATAGAATGCAGTATAAAACTCATAGTGCTAATAAAATCATAATGAATCTCCAGATTGGTACAATTTTCCATGCTAAGGTGGTCAGAACTGACAACATAATACAAATTTTAGTATTACTTGCATTGTGTGTATCTAATGGGTATATCAAACTGGCACTGAACATTTATAGGAAAATACTGTTCATTACAGGAGATACTTTCTAACCTCCCTGCCCATATAAGCACATTTTTTCCTAACCCTGACCATACAACAAAATTTTGGTCATTTTTTCAGTATTTTTGTAATCTTAGGCATCAGTCCCATGAGAAACATACACAAGGGCAAACAATTCAGAATAGAAATTAGCAGAAAGCTAGGAATGATATGAAATAACTGGCAGCATAGTACAGAAATATGTAGGTTGTTTTGCTTCTAGATTTTGAGAAAATGTGTTCATGATGTTTACAAATTAAGGCATACTTATATGTCTGCTATTATGCTATTATATTTAATATAGATTTTACCAAAAAGTAGAATTAGGTACAGGTTAAGTATAAATGAGTCCTTTTTAAAAACTGTATTTGCAGGTAGGTTTAATAAAGAGATCCTTTTATTTTCAAAGAGAAATTAATTTAATTGGACAATCCATCCATCCCCAGCTACTGAACTGATATCAATCTGGTTTGTTGTATTTGAGTGTGAAGAGCTCAGTGTTTTATCAGAGAAAATTTTTTACACCTTCATTATGGATTTACCAAAGAAAATGTTATTGACCAAATGTAATTTTTAAAACACCTCTTAAGGAATAAAGCCCATCTGACCTATACATAGGATTGCATACCCTGGGGAAAATATTATAAGATTATTTGACCTGGAAAACAAGTATACAATAGTTATAAGATTCCAATTGAGGTTTTCTTATACCAGTAAGATTTCAATATTCTGGCAAAGTACTATTTTAAGGCAAACTCCAAATATTATTCTTTATGGCACATTTTCACATTTCCTTAAATAAAACGAAGGATTCGGCTTATCAGTATTGAACAAAAGGGGACATTATTAAAATTGGTACATTGTGTGATAGTATAGTTTTTAAAATGTGGAGGAAATTGTGGAAATGCACTTCTTTCTTTGTTCAGTGGTAGTTATTTCTAATAAGTAGGATATTGGTTAAACTGGTATGGCTTGTTTACAAAATTTACATACATGATCAGTTTTTTTCTTTGTATAAAAACACTGGTTTAAGAAAAGCTAAAATACTAATTTTTTAAATGTATAGATAAAAAAACTAAAGGTTTAAGTTGTTAAATGATTTTTGAAATCATGAAATATAATTGTAAATTATAGGTTCTATATGTATTATCTTTTCATATATCAAAGTAAGGAATGTATTGATCAGCTATCTTGGAAAGAAAAAATTGGCTTTCTTATAATGATTGGTGTTTTTTTAAGTTTTATCTGAAATCACTCAATAATCTCATAATCTGAATTGACAGATTATGTTTCATGTGGTGTTTGAAAATATTTGTAATTAGTTCATCTACTACTTTACATTGAATCTTTATTATTACACTAATAATTACACTGGCTTTATATTCATTTTAACTGGCTAAATGAAACAGTTTTTATGGTGCAGATTATTTTCCCACTGTTTTTCTCAAGATAATTTGGCTTTTCTGACCTGCAGTTTCTGAAAGATTTTTACTAGTATGGCTTTATATAATCTGATCTCTGTAGCAATGGACAAGTAAAAAGAAATATCCACAAAATGTTTGTTTCATAAAAGGATATGGGATGTTATAGATCAGCTCCTGTTTTGTTGTTTTACCCAGCCTCAACCGATAGCTTGGAATAAATTTCCCAAGTATTCAGAGAATGAGTGCTGGTGAAAGTTTAAATAGATTAGGCATGTAAAAATTAATTTCTGTTAAGTGATGCCCTTTCAATCCAGGACTAGTAAAACAAATCATTTTTCTTTCAGAACTAAAGGAAAAAAACTGCACATTTAAGATCATATTTACTGGTGCATGTAAGCCATTATCCTGTCTTACTGAACTGATTAATGCTGTTGATTGTTGAAATGTGAAATGTCACTGTTGACCTTGTAAATATCTGCCAGAGATGAAAAATATTTTAAGTTATTGTAAATAAAGATGTATAAAATTCACTATCAGTCTGCAATGCAGAAACATAATCTAAGATGTTAAATATTGTGTTTCTTGAGAGATGTGTAATTTGCCCCTAGGTGTATCTACTTACATTAAGAATGTAAATTTTCTTTTGTACAGGATAAAAATATAGCTTTATTTGGCTTTTAATTGGATTTCCTGGGGTTGATTTTCTTACCTAAATAGTCCTTTCATTTACAAAAGTTCTTCTATTATATTTTCTCAAAGCATGAAATTTTATTCATGTAAATCTGAACCTTTATATTATACCCTACTAAATAAAGTAAGGTAATATATAAAACTTATTAAAATATGACACAATAAGAAACAACTTACAAAGGCAGGAATTAAAAGTAATACATAAAATACGTGCGGTATGTTTCTGTATGTTATTTATAGGGATACAAGTTTAGCATTGTACTAATTTAAAGCAACCAAATGTAAAGAAGTAAAATTAATTACATGATTCTTCCTTAAGATTAAACAAATCAGCTTTTCAGTGGAAGCACAACTATATCTAGTACTGAAGATATTTATTAGAAAATTTTCTTACATGGGTCCTTATAAAGAAGAGCCAACATTATTAACAGTACCCTTTTACATAGACTCTGGTGTGTAAGTTATTTAGTCCTCTTCTGCATCATGAATTTAATCAAGGGTTGAGGCCCATGCACACTTTTCCTTTCCCTTTCTTTATATGGACTTTCTAGAAAAATCTCTCAGCCTTTTTTTCCTGATGACTCTTATTCCTTGCTATGGACCAAAGCTTCACAAAAACACATTGGTATTATTATTATTATCAATACAAAAGCTAGCACTTCCAAAAGAAAAAACTTGAGGCCTGAAAGTGAATTTGACTGGATCTGCATTTGTTAGAATGAGATTCACCAGTTGGCAGTTTCAATGTGTCCTTTTTATTAGAAATGTTGTTATACTTGCTCATTCAAAATTCTAGAATAATCACAAAAAATATGATGGTAAACATCATTTTCCTTTAAGGTACTGTAGTACAATCATGACATTAATAAGACAGTGGAGGCACTATTCCTCCACACACATCCAGCTCTCATCCAGGTAGATCAACATATTTTAAGGTCCAAAGATTTTTCATATTAAACACCAAATTACTGAGTGCCAGGAACCATTTTAAACAATTTAAGGAAAATACAGTATTAATACAATAGTGTCAGATAAGTACTATTCATTTCCTCAAAGTAAATCAGAATTTTAAGAAATCTACTGACACAACTGTTTTTAAATAGTGGCTTTTATACACACTAGAGCTGTATTGAGAATTATTTTCTAAAGCTAGTTACCTCTTTTTTTTTTTAAAGAGAGAGAATTCTTCTATATTTATTTTTCAGTTTTCCGCGGATACAACATCTTTCGTTTGTATGCATGCCAGGCGAGCACACTACCACTTGAGCCACATCCCCAGCCCAGCTAGTTACCTCTTAATTACCTATTTTTAAGGCTCACTATGCCTAATCTTTCACTATTTACTTGATGAAGTCATCTTTCATGTGCTGTATGGAGGCTCAATGTTTCACTATTTCTGGTATAGGACATACTTAGAGAGAAAGTAGGTTCTGGAGGCCAATTCTTCTATTCCTAGATACAAGTAATGACCTACTGAGCCCTTATCAAGTGTGTACTAAATGGTAGGTCATTTCATATATGACTAATTGCTAGTATTTGGGGAGCCAAATTAAAGCTCTTAGTTTTCCACATAACTCCCTCCCCAACACAACTGTTTTAGAATGATTTTTTATTCTTAACTCTCAGTTGTACTGGTGGTACAGTCTAGATCCTCTCAGGTTCACCTTGTGAACTCTAATTCCTCCACTAAGTATGACAAGATCTAGAAACTAAGCCAATCCTCCAGTTTGCCAGGAACAGGCTGCTTATTGTCTGGGGACTTAGGGGTACTTTTACCACTGAACTACCTCCCTAGCCTTTATTTATTTTGAGACATGGTCTTACTAAGTTGCACAGGCTGTCCTCAAACTTTTGATCTTCAAGCCTGAGCCTACCCAAGTTGCTGGGATTACAGGTGTGTGGCCACCACGACAGGCACCAAATACTATATTTCTAATGCACAGAAAATTATCTCATTCTTTTCCGTAGTGCTAGGGATTGAACCCAGAGCCTTGAACATTTACTGAGTTACACGTCCAGCTCTTTCTTTTTTCTGGTTGTTCCCTCCAGCTAACCAAAATGGAATATTGAGATGGCAAGGCTACCATCACTTTTCTCAACTGAATTCCCTACATAGCTGCCAAATAGTGTGACTCCATCTCTTCCTTAGCCTTCTTAAATTCCCTATATATAATGACGTTTTAATACAAATCTGACCAGTGCCACAGGGACCAACTAGCCCTCCATAATAACAGACCCAACTCTCAACCACTTTACACACTTGCTATGTTGATTTGGACCTTCTACATGGAAAATGTTACCTTTCCTTTATTTAGCCATCAGGTTGTAGCTTAAGCATCTCTTTCTTCAAAGGATTTGTTCCTGACTCCTGCTACGTGTTCCAATAAACACTGCACTTCCCATATTGTAGCATGTTTCTCAGTATTATCCGTTCATCATCTCCTCGTGTAGTAGCTAGTGTGAAGGGAGAAATCGCGTTCGTCTACCTCGATATTGTATCCTCGTCTTCTGCGTACGCAGGGAACTCTAATGTTGTTTTGAATAATGAATGAGTTCGAACGACACAGTTCTGTTAGTAATATTGTATGTATCCTAGCCAGGTTCGTTCCCTTTCTCCCTCATTTTCTTTTTGTCAGTTCATTCTATTTTCCGCGCCTTACCGTCCTATTAACTGTCTGAGCCCATCTCCCTTTCCAGTACTCAGGCCCTACTTTTTACCTTTGAAAAAAGGACGTCTCCCCTCCTCCCTACCGCAAGCCCTTGATATGAACGACATCCTACCTTTTAGGACAAATGAGAAAAAGTTTAAAAAAAAAGAGCGAGAGAGAGAATCCATTTCTTTATCCTTTTCCTTAAAAAAGATAGCTAGATAAATCACTAAGACTGCCACAAGACATACAGGAACCGTGCAGCTGGTTGCCTCCACAAACTTCCTCAGACCCAACGGACACTTCCTTCTTCCCCCGGAAACGGAAAGATGAAAGGAAAGCCCCGGAACATTGTGCTTAGGGATTCGTTTTCCTCAGATTTCCTGATGGGCAAGGCCTACCGGTAGGCGCCGACTGGTTAACATACCCGTCGTTCTTGGAGAACTCCGCTTCCTATTGGTCTGGCAGGGCACCGCCCCCTAAGCAGGGCGGGAGATTCGGTGTGCAGCGCACAGGTCTCCCATCCCCCAGACGGCCTCCGGGGGTCTTTGCATTTACCTGCACTTGCGCGGTTTAAGAGAAGTTGGCTTCTCGTGCAGTGGGTAGTCTCCTTATCTGCGGCAACGATTCAACAGAATTCTGTGCGTCAGTCGTGAAGTGGCGGGAGCCGCTCCTATTTGAGACCAAGCGGGGCTTTGGGCTTCGGAGTAGCCTGCCTCTCTTTTCTGCTTAGCTTGGAGCTTGTGAGGTAAGTTCAGGTGCTTCCAGTCCCGCGGCCAAACTGAGGCGTCCGCGTCCTGGGTGGCAGTAGCTGGTCTCAGGGGATTCCCCTCAGCACTCGGAGATGGATCGTTGCACCTCCCTCTTTACCGTCCTAGGGCACTGGAACCAGGGGCTGATGGAGCGCAGCCAACTGATCAGTGCTGGGAGGTTCAGACCCACTGGGGTGAGAGGTTCGCACTGGGAAGACTATTAGTCTTCTTCCGTTTCACGGAGCCCTCTGGTTGGGTAAAAAACTGTAAAGATCTGTAACGAAAGTAGTAAAGTGCCCCGTGAGATAAGCCAGTTCGAGAAGAAATGTATCGTGTTCCCAAACTACCACTGTAGGGAGAACTTTCGATGTTATCCCTGCTTGGATAACCAAATACTAATTGAACAGTCACCTTGTGACAGTACTGGGTTGTAAAATGTTGATAAACTAGGATATTTTGGTAGAGCTTTTTAAATTAAAATTATGTTGAAACATTATTTTTCATTTTACTGTTGAAATAATAATAGAACCATTATACCTTCCCCTAGTTAAATTGCAATCTGGAAAAAAATATTACCTTTATTATATTGTGCAGTGGTTCTGAACACCAAATGCGTATCATTCGTCACTTATTGATCACTTTCTGTGGAATGAAATATAGAGACGTGCAAAAGACCTGCATGCTTAAGTTGAAGCTTAAAATAAAAATACTGATAATAGGGAAAGTTTAATGAACACTTTACTAGGCATGTGATCTCATGATAGAGCCATAGTGTGGAGGTGAGATTAGAACCCGAATTTATAGGATATTAATTTATTAATTGTTGCTTAATTGCTAATCTAAACCACATTTTCTGTAAAAGGATTACATTTTTTAAAAATTGTAACAAGTCCTTTATTTGCTCCCATAGGAGAGTATATTGCTGTTACCACTTGTGCTACTGTATAATTGACCTATAATTGACCTATATGTACCAAGCAGTGCCTTGAAGGGTCCTAGATGGCCTCCAAGCATATTTACATTTTATTGTGTGATTATTAGGTAGTGGTTTTTTCAGGAACTGTTAGAAAGAGCTCTAGAAATTTCAGTTGTGGTGATTTTGTACTACATAAAATGGCTTAAATCTAGATTAGGCAATTATAAATGCATTTGGCTGTGAACAATACTGAGGCTTTCTCTGTTGAGTAATTTTTTATTTACATACCATAGGAAAATTGCCTAGGGCATTACTAAATTGCTTAGCATATTTGTTTATATATATATATATTTTTTTTTTTTTAAATTCACCTCCCCCCCCCTTTCTCTCTTTGGAGATGGCCCACCTTCTTCCTTAAATGTGTATTCCTTCCTTTACCTCCAAAGCTTTGTACTTTTGAGATAGCTCATGTTCTCCCTTGAATGTACCTTTGCTAAATAAACCTTTGTCTTAAAAAGAAAAAAAGAAAACCCACGCCCACTAAAGAACTACTAAGTTTTTGCTAATAAAGAATTATGTAACAGACCTTACTGTTTATTTTTTCTTGGATTGCCATGAAAGGCAGAGCTAAAAGTTCTTTGCATGATTTTATTTTTGCTTTTGTTTTTGTATTTTCCCTAATCAGACTCATTTGCTTTATTGTATTTGCTCATTGTCACTGATTAAAATCCTTTGTAGAACACTGTAGTTTGAATTAAAAATGTAGATTATGCTTTGGAGGACTGAGTGGTAGAACTACTATTGTTTAACCTGATGATCTGGAAACTTAGAAAAACAATAGAAGTTTTTGCATATTAGAAGCACTAAAGTGGTAAAATGATTAGATGTATTATGGATAGTTTCTGGAGGTCAAATAAGGAATAAGGGTAACAGACTTTCATTCAATGGCAGTAGAAGTATGTGGTATAATAGGATAATCAGAAATTTAGGAATTGGTTAGACATGAGTTTCATTCCTGAAATATTTTTGTACTGTGTGAATTTGGTTGAAAATTTAATACTTACCTCAGTTTACTTATCTACGAATGGTGAAATTATACACATACAATCTATACCTGAAAGAATGCAGATTTAATGAATTGGTGTATGTAAAAGTGCCTAATACAATACCTGACATACAACTCCTCAAAAAAACCTGTTTATCTTACACAAATATCATGTAAATACATTAAGCTTTTTTCTCTAATTCCCCCATATTCCCCAGAATAGGAAGCAGTATCATTACTAGAAAAAATTGTCCAGGAGGATATATCTTACTAGCAGTGGTTATTATATGAATTATGGATGAAATATTTATGATCTTTACTATTACTCCATAGAGTTATGAAGATAAAATGAGAATGCATGTAAAGCATGCAGAACTATGTCTAGAAAGAATAAATGCTTAAATTTTTTTCCTCACCTTTCCAACCCAAATGCACTCAAGTCTCTAGAGTTCTTTAGCTAAAATAGTAATAGTCATTTTGACATTTATCTGCCATCAAAAGAACTTTGAAGAACATTATCTATTTACTTGTTTTTCTTATAACTCAAGGATTTCTGTGTTTTGCCCCATTGCTTTTGTTTTCTTGTTACCTGACCCTGAGTGAGTTCTTTTTCTAATTACAGGTGACTCTGTCTGCATTTTTCAGCTGCAGAACATGTAGTAGCTTAAAAGGTAAATGACACTGACATAAGACATTTAAGTGTGACACTTGCCAAAAGTAAGCTTAGGAACATTTAGGTGTCTGCATGCAACTAACTAGGTCATGAAAGAGAGTCAGTAGTTACTTTTTCAGAAGAAAAGGAAAAATAGGATTTTTAAGAAAGTGGAAAGGAAAAATATTCAAGTTTTGAAACTAAATTTTGTCAGAATAGCCAGAGCTGATAAAGCTTTTGCTTGCCACACTGAAGTTTGTTCAGTGAATACTGACTATAAGTTGCTAAAGAGGTTTATATTTACTGCTTAGTTTGCAAGATGCCTAGAGAACCATAGTTGGGATCATAACCTGCTTGGATAGCATGTAGTAAAAGTAAAGAGAAGGATGGGCTGAGGCTCAGTGGTAGAGCACTTACCTAGCATGTATGAGACCCTGGGTGTGATCCCCAATACTGGGGGCAGGGTTGGGGGGATGGTAAAGGGAGGTACTTAAAGGTTCTTTGACTAAGAATTGGTGTACCAATGAAGTATCAGATTTCCCCCAGTGGACTCCACCTTTCTAGTGAACAGATAGTAAAATCCACTCTTTTTTTCTAAAATCTTGTGTGTTAATTGCCTCATTTCTGTTAATATGATTGTTATATAGATAGGTTAGGTCTTTTCTTTACAAGCAGAATATTTTCCTTATATATTAGTTATATAATTATATATTAGTTATATATTAGTTACCCTTGTTAGTTATATATATATTGGTTATATATTAGTTACCCTTGTTAGATTTTTGGTTCTTCTCAAATTGCAGGCATCTTTCCTCCTTTTCCACTATTTTTCAGATAAAGAATTCAGTTACCTACAATCACAAACATAATGATAGAAAATAATGCATAAAATATCTTGTCTTTTTTCTACTTTTGAGAAGAGGTCTTGCTGTGTTGTCTAGATTGGTCTGGAACTCATTGTATCAAGTGATCCTCCTGCCTTGACCTCTTAAAGAGGTGGGATTATAGGGGTGGCAGGGCTGACTCCTTACTTTAGAAGAGTTTAAAAATGTTATACATGTGTTCATTACATGAATTTTTTTTTAATTGACATTGAACCCAGGGGTGCTTTACCACTGAACTATGTTCCCCTTTTTAAAAAATGTATTTTGAAATAGGGTCTCGCTAAGTTGCTTAGGGCCTTCCTTAGTTGCCAAGACTGGCCTTGAACTTGTATTCCTCCTGCCTCATCCTCCTGACACTGGGATTATAGGTAATAATGCCTGGCTATGAATGTATAATTTATATGGCAGATGGCATGAATTTTTGGTCATATTGATTTATTGCTTTTGTTTAGGTTGGCCATGATGAATAAACTGGAATTAAAGGAAGACAAGATGCTGGAGGTTCAATTTGTGGGAGATGATGATGTTCTTAATCACATTCTTGATAGGGAAGGAGGTACAGAATTATTATACAGTTGAAGAGATGCTTATGGATTATTTTATTTTAAAACTACTTTAACATTTTATAACATGAAGCATTTAATCTAGTAAGACTAATTAAAAATTGTTTTGATTTTTAGTTTATTTCTTTCAGACTTCTAATTGAAATTTTAAATAAATAAATAAGGCCATGTCTAAAATGAGATGCTCAGTGGTAGTAAATAATAACTACCCTTTGTAATTTAAAAGATGAGATTATTTTGACCCCTCAAACACTTTCAAGGTTTTTTTTTTTTTTTTTCAATTCAGTTTTATAAATTCTGGAAGAATGACGTTTTTTTCCCCAGCTTTTAAGTAATGATTATTTGAGTAGTACAGTTTATTTACTTATTTAAATGTAATATTTAGAAAGAATTTATACCTGTCATGTTCAAATTCTTTGTATATTTATATAGGTACTAAATTAAAGAAGGAGAGAGCTCAGCTTTTAGTCAACCCCCAAAAAATAATAAAGAAGCCAGAATATGAGTTGGAGGAAAATGATGAAGAAGTCTTAAAGGATCAGAACTATGTGGAAGTTTTGGGAAGAAATGTTCAAGGTATTTGCTTAAGGGGAGAGGTATTTGTTTGGGGAGATACACACTCATATTTTTGCTCGCAGCAGAAATTGCTTTGCAGGATACACAGAAGTAATCTAGCAAGTTAAACAGTGGTTTACAATTATATCTCTTGAAAAGTATATCCTTAAGAGTTTTTTCTCTGCAATTCCATTTTTTTTAATAACCAGCCTTATATTTATTTTTAGAAAAAAGCAATTAATAGACCAACCATTCTAAAGTTATTCTTAAGATATTTATTTTGTGACCCCAGCCCATGCATTTTTAACTTATTAAAAGTATTTTATAAAGCAAGTCACTTTGTTGTTACCTTGATTTCCTTTACAGAAATAATCAGAAAGAACATTCTAAGAACTAGTGTTATTCCAACTTAGACATGTTTATATTGTGGTTCTTTTAACACCTAAATTAAATTCCTGTCAGATCATACTTAAATTAGACTTATATTATAATTTAGTTAGGGTTCTTCCGGGCACAAGGAACACAGATCCACACAAGCTGACTTAAAAAATAAACATAAGGGGGCTGGGGCTGTAGCTCATTGGCAGAGCACTTGCTTGTCATGTGTGTGGCACTGGGTTTGATCTGTAGCACCACATATTAACAAACAAAGGCATGCTGTTCATCTACAACTACAAAAAAATTTAAAAAAATAAACATAAGGAAAGAAATCAATATCATTGGTCATGATGCATTAGCTCGACGATATTAAAAATGGAGGAACTTTGCTCTCATAGGTCTCCTATTTTCCCTTGGGTTATCTCTATGCTTCTATCTATGCCAACTACTTCCTTCATGCATGTATTTTTCACTATTTCACATAAATTGCCATCATGACTACCTTTTACCTTTCTCTCACTTAAGTCTGTTGTGCTCCTGTTTAGTTTCCAGTGTTAAATGACTGTTTGTGTGTTTTAGTTCCCCCATTCTATATTCTTAAGAGTGGATTTAGTTCAACTCAAAGAGCCACTGCCCTTCATTAGGCTTAGTGGGTAGGGTAGAATCTCCTATTTGTTCCTAATTTGAAAATCAGTATTTTGTGGGGGGCATATTCTGATGAGAACTTTGGATTCTCAATTACTTATTATGTTAAAATAAGAAAAGATTGAAAACAGTATTCCAAAAGAGAAACTTGGTTTTTTTGTTTGTTTGTTTGTTTTTGGTGTTGGGGATTGAGTCCAGGACCTCACACATACTACATGCTTGATTCCTGAACTGCTGCACCCCCATCCCTTTGAATTCTTTTTTTTTTTTTTTTTTAGTTGTAGTTGGACACAATACCTTTATTTATTTTTATGTGGTGCTAAGTATTGAATCCAGGGCCTCACACATGCTAAGTGAGCACTCTACTGCTCAGCCACAACCCCAGCCCCAACCCTCTGAATTCTTAAAAATAATTTCTTATTATAATGGTAGTTGAAGAAACAACTCTTTCAACTCTCTCCACATAATAATGGCATCAGGCAGGGTGCAGTAGTGCATACACAGCTATAATACCAGCAGCTTGGGAGGCTGAGGCAGGAGGATTGCAGGTTCGAAGCCAGCGTCAGCAATTTAGTACAACCCTGTCTCTAAATAAACAATTTAAAGTGCTGGGGTGGTGGCTCAGTGGTTAAGCATCCTTAGATTCAATTCCTGGTACCAAAAATAAAAATAAATAACAGCATCAAAAAGTGGTATTTAGAGGCATACTAGAGTAAATGGATGAGGATGTTCCAGACCAGAAGTTGCCTCTGGGCCCTAATCTACCCTTCACTGCCAGCCCTGACTGGCATTCTCAAAAGGCTGAGAGGATTAATACCCTGCATATACGTAAACAATATCTTTTATTGCTGTATACTTGTTGGGAAGGCTTGCCTTAATTTTTGTCATCCCTCATATTTTATTTTTCTCCTAATCATTTCGATCCATGGAACTTTAAAACGATTTATACGCTATTTATCTGCTTATATACTGTGACTCTTTGGAGGGCCACAGACCACTTTAATAACAAAGATTTTTTTCCCTCTACTCCTCCCTCAGTAAAAACTAATTTTAACCCTATTGGGAAAGGAAGTGTCATTGTCCCTGTTGAGAATGGGTTCTTTAGAGAACATGGAACTGTTAACTGTTTTGATGTGTATTTTCTGTCTATACATCCTTGGGCACACATAAACTTGGATTTTTTTTAATAAAATAGTTTATAACCTAACATGCTTTTTACAATTAGTAGTGTATCATAGACACATGATTCTGTCATTAGACATTCTTTTTTACACTTTTTTATTGACTGCAGAATCTGATCTACTATATGGATATGAAATAATTTAACAGTCACCTTTTGTTGGTTATATGGTTATTTTGAATTTTTTACTACATTGCTATACTGAATCTTTAGGTACATTCATTATTATTATTTCCTTAGTGAACTTGCTAGCAAGGATTTTGCTCCACATACCCATTGGGCATGAACAGTTTTGTTCTGACATATATTGCCACGTATTCATTCTCCTGAAATTTATGTAAGTTACACTCATTGATCATAGTATGTTTTCCTAAAGATATGGTTTTAGCCCGTTTTGGTTTTTTGTGGGGAGGAATGAAGATGCTTATTGTTCAAAAAATTTTTTTTCCTTAAATAATGAATCCTATGTGGCATGGAAGAGACAAAACAATGAAGTACCTTCAATTCTACTTTCTACCGTTCAAGTAACTGTCACAGGAGTTTGTATTGGAGATGCACTGAAAGCTATGAGAATCTTAGTGTGGGTTCTCTTAGCTTTCTTTAACCTGAAGAGTACTGGCCAGTTGTACAGACAAATACTCTTATCATAGGTTCTGTGTTGTTTTTTGGTTTATATAAAATAACACTTCAGATCAGTTACCTGTCACGTATCATAATCTCAAACTCTGTTGCTAGAGTCCTTTATTGTCTTTTAATACTTTCACTGAATTGTAGTTTATTATGATATTTTATTACTTCATTTGAGAGAACCTACAATAATAGAGTTCTATGAAAAGAGTTATTGTTTGATATATTCCTGTTTAAAGACCTCCTCAGATTAGATATTTTTCTGTTTCCTGGATAAGATTGTACTTTTTGGTTCTCTTGATTGTAGTAAAACAAATTTCAGCAGACCTAGAACCAGATCTCTAAAGAGTTTTTCTTTATTCCCTGTGAAATACAGTAGCAAGTACATTCTGGTATTAACTGTAGTGCTACAAACTCTCCAATGTAACAGTCTTGAGTCCAGCAAATGAAGCTTTTGTTTGGCTGTGGGCATGCACAACAGAATAGTTCAGTCTTACCAATATAACTGATATTTTTGTTTGTTTCTAGTTGCTTGCAATCATAGGGGTAGAGAATGCTGTTCTAAACTGTAGCGAGTTTTCTATGTTTTCTACAGGGAAGAGGTAATTACACCTATCATCTTTTACCTCATTTGAGATACTAAATAATATGATTCTACATAATATTTTATTATATTCAGAAGAAAAGCATTTTTAGAAGACAGGAATACTTGACACAGAAACTTTAGAAAGAGTTAAAAACAAAAAAACTTTTCAGCAGGGACCTTCACTATGGTTTAAATGTGGTTTGTCCCCCCAAGAGTTCATGTATTAGAAGTATCATCCCCAATGTGGCAATGCTGAGAAATTATAGGCTCTTCGAGAGGTAGGGCCTAGTGCAAATTACTTTCATCAAGGGTTGCTGCCCCAGAAGGGATGTAGTTCTTGTGAGAACCTGAATTAGTTCTTGTAAGAGCCATTTATAAACAAGTGAGCCTGTTTCTTGAGTTGCTCTCAGGCTTCCTATCTTGCCATGTAATTTCTACTTCTCACCTGGGCTTCCACTATGATACCATCTACCATGTGACAGAGCCAAGAGAATGTTCATCAGAGCTGAGTCCTTGCTGGGGCCATGTCCTTCAACCTCCAGAACTGTGACATTTTTTATTTAGAAAGTCCCAGCCTTAGGGTATTTTGTAATAATAATAGAAAACTGATTAAGACAACCTTTAAACACATTATTAATTATTTCCCCTGAAGTATGACCCTCTTATAATTAATACATATCTTGACATACTTGACTTAATTCTCAGAGTTTACTAATTTATCCAGTCTGGAGAAAAATTATATTTGTGAATAGCATTTTTTTGTGTTAAAATTTATATAAGTAGGATTAGTCTGCTTAATGTATTTTTTAATATTATATTTGTAAATACATATTGTTACATTGTTTTACAATGCAGTAAGGGGTATGAATCTTTAAGATTTTAGTTAAAGTGTTCTCTTTTTTTCTTATAAATTAATTTTGTTCCTTTTTCCTAAATGCATGTTGTACTTTCTCTTTCAGAATCCTTGAAAAATGGCTCTGCTACAGATGTTAGAAATAAAGTTTATGCTTTTCAGAGTAGAAAACATTCTGAAAAGATGGCTAAGTTAGGTATGTTGCTTTTCTGATTTCTACAATCATTTGTCTTTTCTAAGCTATATTTAAGGACATTTCCTTTGGTTATTATCCAATTACATTCCCTAAAAGATACCAAAGCTTGGGGCTGGGGTTGTGGTTCAGAGGTAGAGCTCACCTACCATGCATGGGGTGCTGGGTTTGATCCTTAGCACCACATAACAATAAAATGAAGATGTTGTGTCCACCTATAACTAAAACATAAATATTAAAAAAAAAAAAAAGATAACAAAACTTTTCCTAAGATTTAGAGAATGAGGCATTTCCTAAAAGAATAATGTCATGTTATATTAAGCACGCTTAAGTTAGTTTTTTTCATGTTCAGATGTCTTCTATTCTGAGCTGAAACCCAGTCTTAATTATTTTCTTTTGTTCTTTGTACCACAATAGGTAGACTAGGTGTTTTCTTTCTTTCTCCCTGCCTCCAACAATAATAATGAAGTTTATTTTAAAAATACATATACATTAAAAGCTTAGAAAAAGTTAGTGAATGCTTTGGGTAATGGTGGGTTGCCCCAAAAAATCACTAGAATGTTCCCCAGAATTCTTAATTCTTCCATTTTTTAAAAAATATTTTTTTAAAGTTGTAGATGGATACAACATCTTTATTTTGTTTATTTAGTTTTCTTTGTGATGCTGAGGATTGAACCCAGTGCCTCATGCATACTAGGCAAGCACTCTATCACTGAGCCACAACCCCAGCCCTACTTCCATTTTTATTACTTGATCATACTATAAAATTTAAGGATCGTCAGAATTTTATGACTTCTGAGAAACAAGATGGCAGCTGTGCAGTGTCAGAAATGTTTAGCTAAATAAATTGACCAGTCCACAAATATATTCTGAGCCCTTAAATTATCTGCAATGAAGGGGGTACAGAGAACAGATATATTTGTTTCCTTATGTTGGTGACAACCTAGTTTGGGATACAAGATATGTATGCACATGAGGGAGGTCATGATTAATGATATTCCATAGTATATAAGTGGTGAATGTGTAGAATGCACAATGTATAGAGAAGTGGGAAAATCAAGAGCCCTCAAATATAATCCTACAATTCCCCAAAAAGCTACTTGACATTGAACAAGTCATTTAACTCTTGGGTTGGCAGTGTTCTCATATGTAAAAGAAAGAGTTGCATTTCAACTCTAGTTTCTCATAAGAACCATCTTGGGATATTTTTAAAATCTCAAATCCTTTTCCCAGATATTCTTTTTAATTGTTCAGCAGTGGGTCCTGGTTATTTTTTAATAGTGTATTATAGTTATACATAATATTGGGGTTCATTTTGAAATATTTATACATGTATCTTAGGTGCTTAATAAATAATTAGGAAATGATGAGTGACTCAAATCACACAGGGTTGGATGTGGAAGTGCATGCTTGTAATCCCAGGTATTTGGGAGTCTGAGACAGGAGGGTCACAAATTCAGGAACAGCCTGGGCAACTTAGCAAGAATCTATCTCAAAATTTAAAAAAAAAAGGGGTTGGGGGGCTGGGTACAATGGTGCACGCCTGTAATCCCAGCAGCTTGGAAGGCTGAGACAGGAGGATCGTGAGTTCAGAGCCAGCCTCAGCAAACTGAGGTGCTAAGAAACTCAGTGAGACCCTGTCTCTAAATAAAATACAGAGTAGGGCTGGGGATGTGCTCAGTTGTTGAGTGCCCCAGGGTCAATCTCCAGTACCAAAAAAGTAAAAAGGACTAGGATGTAGCTCAGTTCTGAATCACATGCCTACCCTGTGCAAGGACCTAGATTTCATCCCCAGTGCATATATACACAAAGAGATTTTCTAAATTTTTTATTAAGACTTTGATACTGTACTTAGAAAATTTTATTTGTTTTATAGAAAAATATTTACATAAAATTGTTAGGAATGGTCTCTTCTAACATTTTTCTTAAAACAAGTTACCACCCATATGAGTTTATATGAATTGCTGATTTTCAGAGAACTGGACTATAATAAATTACATGTAACATTACCATTAAACTGTCACTTATTTTAAAACATTCTGGTACTGTATTTAGATCTTTTGAGAGGTCGTCATTTTTGAAAGCTTTAAGGCAAGGAAACAATATATATGAAAGCACTTTGAAAATTAAGATTTATCAGTATATAAAGGCATAGGAATACCAAAATTAAGGGAATAATAATTACCCATTTGGTAAAATATAATAGTCATATTAAGAGCACTTATGATTTATAATTATAAACTTATGTATATTTCCTTTTTTAATGTTTATTTATGTATTTATTTATTTATTTTCGGCGGACACACATCTTTTGTTTGTACGTGGTGCTGAGGATTGAACTCAGGCCGCACGTGTGCCAGGCAAGCGCACTACCGCTTGAGCCACATCCCCAGCCCCATTGTTTTTGTTTTTTGTTTTTTTGGTATTGGGGATTGAAACCATGAGTGCTTTACTACTGAGCTGCACTCCCAGTCTTGTTTTGTTTTGTTTTGTTGTTGTTGTTGTTGTTTTTTTTTAATTTTTTATTTTTTTTATTGGTAGTTCACAACATTACAAAGCTCTTGACATATCATATTTCATACATTAGATTGAAGTGGGTTATGAACTCCCAATTTTACCCCAAATGCAGATTGCAGAATCACGTCGGTTACACATCTACAATTTTACATAATGCCCAATTAGTAATTGTTGTATTCTGCTACCTTTCCTATCCCCTACTCTCCCCCCTCCCCTCTCCTCCCATCTTCTCTCTCTACCCCATCTACTGTAATTCATTACTCTCCTTGTTTATTTTACCATTCCCCTCACAACCTCTTATATGTAATTTTGTATAGCAATGAGGGTCTCCATTTCCATGCAGTTTCCCTTTTCTCTCCCTTTCCCTCCCATCTCATGACTCTCTTAAATGTTAGTCTTTTCTTCCTGCTCTTCCTCCTTGCTCTGTTCATAGTTGCTCTCATTATATCAAAGAAGACATTTGGTATTTGTTTTTTAGGGATTGACTAGCTTCACTAAGCATAATCTGCTCTAGTGCCATCCATTTCCCTGCAAATTCTAAGATTTTGTCATTTTTTATTGCTGCATAGTACTCCATTGTTTGTTTTGTTTTTTGAGACAGAATCTCACTAAGTAACTGAGGTTGGCCTCAAACTTGTGATCCCCCTGCCTCAACTTCCCAAGTTGCAGGGATTGCAGATGTGTGCCCCCATGCCTAGCACCTCTGTATAATTTTAAGTGATGTCTTTTTATTCAATCACTGCAGCCAGTGACCCATGTCAACATTCAAGGTAAAGTAAAAATTACACTTGTTAAGTGTTGACATGGATTAGAGAATTATAGGAAGAAATCATAAAACCTGCGCTTCTGAACATAATTTGATCATTTACCAGTTTGTTTACTTTTTCTCAAAAATGTGATGAATATATTACTAATTTTGAACATAACATAGTTCATAAAATAATTTACCTTAACTGATGTGTTTTTTATTGTTTATTGTCTGTATCAAGAAATTAAACGTTTTTAGATGCACAGATAAATCTAAGTTATTTGCATGTTGGTTATCCACTCAGATAACTTCTACTCTTTTACTTAAGCTTAGTTAGGACCTATAGTTGTGATATTGTTTAAAGAATTTCTTTGACTCAGTAAGTATTGTTGCTTATATACTAAATATAACAATAGAATAGAATGTATTAGTATTTTATGGATAATATAATCTGTCATTTACTACTGAATATAAATGATGATTTCATTTAATTGGGCTAACTTAAATATAAGGCTTATAAACTAAGAGTTAGGAAGGTTTTGTAAAAACTGTGTCTAGTGTGAGAAAATAAATGTAAACAAAAGAGCAAAGACAAGTAGAGAGGTTAGGAGTTCAGCCAGTTTGAAGAAAGAGATAACTTCTAGGAAATCAAAAATAGAATCAGTGTGTTGGAAAGATAATGTGCACTCCCATGTTCATTGAATATTATTCGCAATAGCCAAGATATGGAATCAACCGAAGTCTCTAAGTATGGCTTATATACACGGTGGAATATTCAGCCTTTAAAAGAAAGAAAAGGCCTTATAAGTACCTTTAGTTATGCATTTTCTTTCATTTTGAATAAGGAGAACCACAAATTATGTGATTGACTTGGCTTGTCATAATTTTCTTTGAAAAACAAAATAAATAGATTATGTATCTCCCCTGGTCAAGTACCTTGTATAGCTACCCTTTACAGGATAAAATGCAAAAATCCTTAGATTGAGCTTTGCTTTACTTTTCCAAACATCATTATACTATTTTAAGAAATATATACTGCATTTTTCTACTTATATTTATTCTGGAGTACATTTTTTTTCTTATTTTTAGCTACTAAGATTATAACTATACATCAAAATTATTTTAAGTGTTCCACAAATATGTAAGCTAAAAATAAATAATATCTTCTCCCCCTCAAAAAAAGATGTTTAAGTAGGACCCTATAGTAGACTGATGAGAGGCTAGCCGGAAGAGTATTCATTTATTTACTTTACTTTACTTGTAGTGCTGGGGATGAAACCCAGGGCCTAGCACTTCATAGGTAAATGCTCTACCACTGATCTATAACTCAAACCCTAGCACTTTTATTTTAAAATTTTCAATATGTTATAGACCAGTTTATTGTGTAAAATATGATAGAAAAATGAAAATTAAAAGACACAGCAAATATATGCCCTAATTTTTATTTTAATTACCACACAATTAACATTTCATTTAATATGATCAGAACAAGGATAAAATAGGAACAAGAAAAGAATTATATAAACTGTATACAATTATTGAAAGGTGATGATTTTTCATGATTAATATAGAGGAGAGATCAATAGACTTTTTCTGTAAAGGGCTAGAATGTAAATATTTTTATCTTTTGTGGGTGAGTATTCAACTTTGCTGTTATAATTCAAAAGCAACTATAGTGCAATATAATTAATGATGTAGCTATGTTCCAATAAAACTTAAAATAAATGGAAGAGTGGATTTGGCCCAGTAGCTTATAGCTTATGGATCCCTAACATAGATAATCAGTAAAGTTTTATATTTAACAAATGAACTTTTTTCTTGCTTAATATGTCTAAATTTTATTTTAATAACACTCATAGATGGAAAAAGGTTTTCAGAAGTAAATAGATGATAACTTTCTAAGCAATGTCTGCAAACTTAGGACTGACATATAGTGTCAAAATTCTTCTTTAATTCTTGATAATAAGCCAGATCCAACAACATAACCTATAAAGTTATGGGTAGATTGAAATTCTTCTGGTGAACAAAGGGAGTCCAGATTTTATGTACTTTTGTGTGGAGGTTAACAAATTAACCTTAAAATAGCTTATGTTGCAATCAGTGTGTCAAGTTAAATGTACATGCATTTAACAGTATTCAAATGGTTTCCTGGTGTGTTCATAAGCTTGGATATTGCAGCAATATCAAATAATTATAAAAGTTTCTAAATATTTATTCTTAATTCCTAGGCTTATGAACTAAAAAGTTTATAGACTTGCGCTTGCCTATATACCACATATTTTGAGAGTGCTAATAAATAGTATAGCTTAGAATGAGGAAGTTAGAAAAAAGAGTTACATTATTGCATTATTTAATTTTGGCCCTAGACCAGAGATTTAGAAATGTAATGAAGAGTATTCCATTCAGTTGTGAAAAGGACATTATGAAAGAAATAATAGCTTATGGGAACATATTAGAGACCTGCCTCCCCTCTCCCCACCCCACCCCCCCATCCCAGGAAAAAAAAAAAAAAAAGAGCTAACCCATGTTTCAGCAGGTATGGAAAAATTGAGAAGGAGATTTGTATAAAAGAGAATAAGACAAATGTAATTTTGGGCAAAGTGAAGTAGTGATGGTATACATTTGGGTAGAGTAGGGCTTGACTATTTTTATCTGGAATGAGTTTATTGATTAGAGGTCCAGATAGTAAATATTTCCAGCTCTTTGAGCTAGAAAGTTTCTGTTGTGACCACCCTTCTCAACATTGTATTGAGAAGGATTCTTAGGTACTGGCTTCATTAGGAAACTGTAGAGGTATGTTGATCATAATAGTGGAAGGGTGAAGATACATTGAAGACTGCCACTGAAAAGAGTTTAGAAAGTGAACAGGTTGGACAGGACATACATAGATACTTCTTAATTTATAAGTAAAAGGTAAACAGTAACAGGGAAAATGAATTTAATAAAAGAAAGGCTTGATGAAGGGACAAGTAGTGATATCCATGTTTCTAGTAGTGCTTGAAACTATTTTAAATAATTCAAGAGCAGTATTTGATAGTCCATATAATGAAGCTGCCATTCAACAATCATTTGTGGACCTTCTACTATGGAGAACTGAGGATACCAAAATGATTAAGACAGTTCTTCACAGATTGGTGAGATTATACCTATTAATGGAAATACAAACAAACAAAAATTACTCGAGATGGCACGTGCCTATAATCCCAGCAGCTTGGGAGGCTGAGACAGGACCATCACGAGTTCAAAGCCAGTCTAAATGGCAAGGTGCTAAGCAACTCAATGAGACCCTATCTCCAAAATACAAAATAAGGCTGGGGATGTGGCTCAGTGCTCCTAAATTCAATCCCCAGTTCCAAAAAAATACATAAATAAAAATTACTCCTTTTATTTTAATTAATTTAAATGTAAATGGCCACAGGTGGCTTGTGGCTACAATACTTGACAACACAGCCTTAGAGTGTAGGGAACTGTGACATGATCTGTCCAATTCCCTCCTGCCTGCTCCCTCTAAAATGAAGCATATGGCTTCTCTTGGTGTTACACTGATGCCATTGAACGGATTATGCTGCTTTTTATTTGCTTTTCTCTCCCTGGTGATTGATGTAGATAGTTCAAGGCCAGTGTGCATACAGGGACAATTAACTAAAATAAAAATTTAAAGCCAGTCTCTCAGTTACACTAACCCTGTTTCAAGTACTCAACAGCGGTAGGAGACTGGTAGCAGCCCATCAGACCATAGGGATAGACCATTTCTATCCTGACAGTTCTTTGGGAGAGCACTGTCCTAATGGATATGGGCAAGCTGTCTGATGGCAGGAATTAAACTCAGCCTTAGTTTCTAGAATTGGACTTGAGGAAGAAAATCAGCTTGATAATCCAGCTAGGCCTAAGAAGGGAATTTAGGAGCTAAAATTGTGCAAAGATCACAATTTCATAGCCCTGTCAAGCACAGGCTTGTCCTGCCTGTACTTGAAAACTCCTGAGATAAAACATCTCATAACTCCTCCCCTCAAACAGCAACCTAGAGGAAAGAACCAGGAGTCAGGTCCACTTCCTGCCAACTTTACTATTTACTGGCTATGCTGCCTTTGGCGTAGCCTAACAGAAGTTAATAATTTTAACTAATTCATACATTGTATTAAATAAGATATGTGTAATAGTATTATACATGGTATATAGTATGTGCTTACTAAAATATTATCATCTATAACTTTATTAATCCTAGTTCTCTTAAGTGCACGGAATCATGTTAGCCCTTCACATGTTTAATATGATTCTTTCTTTCAACCAAGATTTATTGAGTCACGTGTTCCAGGAATTTGCCCTTGTGCAGCTTACAGTCAAGCAAAAGAAGCAGGTGTTTTTTTAAAAAAATACACAAATACATGTAAAATCACACCTACGATAAATGCTACAAAGAAGGGATTCATGTGTCATTAGGGAATTTGACCTGGTTGGGTAAGATTGCTGAAGGACAAGCAGGAGTTAACAAGGCAGACTATAGGGGACATTGTTCCAGGTGGGGGGACAACATGCTACAAAGCCCATGTGGCCAGAAGGACTGGCCTTTGGGGGAAACTAAAAACTCAGTGGTACATGGGGAGGGACAGAAGAGTGTTGGGGAGGAGTACCGGGACCAATCTTAGCCAGGAAGATTTTGTTCTTTAAACTTTGATGGAGGGCTGTGGGTGTAGCTCAGTGGTAGAATATTTGTCTAGCATCTTCGGGGCCTTGGGTTTGATCCCCAGCACCACAAAATAATAATAATAATAATTTTAAAAATAAGGATGATAGAATAGACTTTATGATTGCTGTATGTATATAGATGACTCTATGACCAGTGTGATTCTGCAATCTGTACAATCAGAAAAATGAGAAATTATACCCCAATTGATTCAAATGTATGAATTGCCAAGATCATTGTAATATCATGTGTAGCTAATAAAAAAATTTAAAAAAAATTACTCCTTAATGAATGCTGTAACAATTATAGCAGTTATTATGGAGTGTTTACTATATGCCAGAATCTGTGCTCAGTGCTTTATATATGTATCTGTCTAGAAAAGCCTATAATGTGTACAAAAAATCACAGATGGTAGCAGAGCCAGGTTTAGATCTCAGCCTATTTAATTTTAAAACTTATACTCTTCACTATTACTGCCCAGCCTCCATAGAGTTGTATACAAGCTACAGGGGCTGCTAAAGTACAAAGGCATTCTCTTAGGACATACCGGAATATTTTAGAGGTGGTGATATCAGTTTTTGAAGGATGAATAGAATTTGTCAGGAAGACAGGGAGAAAGTGATGTAAGAGAGAAATGTATGATTCATCCATGCACCTGCAAGTCATGAGGTATGGCTGAAGCACAAATTACAAAATGGACTGTAGTAAAAATAAGTTTTAGGGACTGGATAAGGGAGGGCCTGTATATCAAGCAAAAGAGTATATATTTCTTCTGTTGATACGTTGTGGAAAAGTGATCAGATGGTTTTAAGTACAAGTGTTTCCCAATCAGATCTGTATCTTATAAAGCCCATGTTGGCAATGTGAACTGGCTTCTCTTGGAGTCCATACAAAGTGAGAGCTGTGGGAATAGGGGGAGGGGATGAACTAGAGACTCAGTCAAGAATGGGAGAAGGTTGACTGTGTATGGTGGTGCATGCCTTAATCCCACCCTGGGAGTCTGAAGCAGGAGGATCTCAAGATTGTGGCTAGCGTTGGCAACTTAGCAAAACCCTGTCTCAAAAAAAGAAAGGAAAAAAGGGGGGGGGGTGCTGGGGATGTAGCTCAGTGGTAGAGCACCCCTAGATTCAGAGTGTGTGTGTGTGTGTGTGTGTGTGTGTGTGTGTGTGTGTGTAAATGAGTAAATAAAAGAGATATAAAGGAATACCAGTAAGAAAGCTGGGTTCTAAGATGATCCTGGGATTTTTGGACTTAAGGTCTTGGTAGATAAAGGTACTACGAAATTTGATAGGGAATATAGAAGGAAAAGGAGGTTGCAGGGAAATATAATTATACTGTACCTTGTGCCAGTAATTATTTCAAGTATTGTTGAGTCACCCAAGAGGTATTTGTCTATCTCTGTGTCACCCATTGATGACTATCTTGTACTACCTTTTACTCTCATTCTCATGTTTTCTTTGTAGTTTAATAATTATTCATAATTAGAGAGCTTTTGTTTCAATGTAAAACCTAAATGATTTCAGCTAAGTTGCTTTGTGTTTATGTGATTCTTTTTGATAAGAGGATTTCCCCATCCCTTCTGTGGATCAGCATCTTACAGTCCAAAAAATGAGACCTTTTTCTGGTATAAAGAGTGAGCCAAGGACTGAGTCATAAAGCATGCCTAGATTATTTAGAAGGAGGAGGACAATAAATGTAACAGGGGACCAGGGTAATGTCTATGGGACCCGAATGGAGGAATGATTTCAAGGAAAGCTTTTTTATAAAACCCTACTGAATTATGGAAGACTAAGGAGATCAAGAAAAAAGAAGCCAGTGCATTTGTAGAGAGTCATGAGAATCTTTAATTTTTAAGATTTGTGGGTGCATGTGCAAACAGTTAGGAATGGTGGAGCCAATAAAATGGCCTTAACATACAAATTCAACTATATCTTCTGTATTTCAGGAAGAAAAGGATTGAGATAGTTAACTAGTTTGTACCTTTGTTCTCGGTAAACAATGTCCCAGTGTGAGTGGTAACTTGAGAAATATATATCTGTTCCTTCATTTAGGCTCATTTTCCATGTGCCTGTTACAGTGCATGTGTTGTGAGCATCATGAAAATAAATATTGGATTTTTAAAATTTAAAATGTCCCCTAAGAGAATCCATCTATTTTATCTGATGTTCAACTAAAGGGACTGTCATCTATCCAACACCATATTCTATTTTATAAGTTATTCAATGTAGAGTTTTAGACACAAAATAAAGAATTCCACACTTTGTAGGTGATTTAAGAGATTTTAAACATAATTTGAGCGTGCATAGTTTTCACTTGTCTTTAGATCCTATTTTCTGGCCCATCTGCCTCTTAGTGAAGATATGCCTCCAGGATATATGGTAAGAGATGGAAGGAGTGTTAAGTTGTTGATGGAGAAAAGAATATAATCGAAGCCAAGTATGTGGCACACACCTGTAATCCCAGCAGCATGGGAGGCTGAGGCCATGAGTTCAAAGCCAGTCGCAGCAGTGGCAAAGAGCTAAGCAGCTCAGTGAGACCCTGTCTCTAAATAAAATACAAAATCGGGCTGGGGATATGGCTCAGTGGTTGAGTGCTCCTAAATTCAATTCTTGGTACCAAAAAAAAAAAAAAAAATTGGCGGGAAAGCAGCAAGGTCAAAGTTATTTGTATTTCATTTATTGAGAAATTTGTGGATAATTAGAAGATTTAAGATTTTAAGATGCGGGGGAGAAAGATTAATAAAGGGAAAAATAGTACTCAATATGGGTAAGTTTTTCTTACTGATAAAAGTAGCAGGCAGGTTTTTTTCTTTAGACTTTAGGTAAATGAAATAAGGCTGTTTTCTTTTTCTACTGTTCATTAAAACATTTTTTATAAGTTTATTTGTCTGGTTACAGCTTCAGAACTAGCAAAAACAACAAGAAAATGTGTTTCATTCAGTTTGAAAAATGATGCTGAAGATACAATAAACATTCCTCAAAGTAGCAAGGGTAAGATTACTTCACCTCAGTTCTTTGAAGATAATTTTTATAGATGCTTCAAGTTAAGAGTATGTTACTTTTTTTCTTATCCAAGTGAATTTTCATGTATTTTCTTCTGTTCGGAACATTCAGAAAAATGCAGTTAGTACTCCAGTGTGTCTTTATATACAAATATTTATTAGTCAATAAAAGCAGTTTTTCTGTCCTAACTAAACTAAAGTTGTACATATTGACAGCGTCAACTAAGAAAGGTCTTTATATCCTATGTCATTTCCTTGAGTTAGCTAGCCAGTTGTTCATGGAAGACTTGGCTTAACAATTACTAAGTATAATAAGGAGTTCAGAGTTCAGAAGTCATGATTTGTGGAGAATTGTGGAGAATCTTTTTTGAACAACCATTCAAACTAGGTTAAACAGGCTACTTTTTAATAATCAAACATTCAAAAGGCTCTATTTTCTTTTTTTTTTGTTAGAAATGCAGGAGATAGCTGTTACTAATGGGAATAGTCATGACATTAATAGTGATAATTTAACTTCCATTGGAATGGTAGTTAATTGAGATTCAATAGTATGTAGTGGCTTCTGTGTAAAAACTACAAATTTGCTTTAAACAAAACTAGACCATGATGAAAAGCTAAGTGTCTATAGTAAATCATGTTTTTTTGTTTCATTTAGGGCATTCTGCTTCAGACAAAGTCCAGCTGAAGGTAAGCAATTACTAAAAACAAGCAAATAGGGGCTGGGGATGTGGCTCAAGCCTGGCATGCATGTGGCCCAGGTTCAAACCTCAGCACCACATACAAACAAAGATGTTGTGTCTGCCGGGGGCGGGGGCGGGGGTGGGGGTTCTCTCTGTCTCTCTTTAAAAAAAAAAAGGCAAATAACTTACTGTTACTAATTAAGTCGTGAACCATAAGCATTTCATCTTTTATCTTAGTTTATATAGTGTGATTTATAGGTATTTGTCAGTTAAATACTGAGTTTTTAATTGTATTTATTTACTTATTTTGGGGGTGCTAAGGATTGAACTCAGGGGCACTTGACCACTGAGCCACATCTCCAGCCCTGTTTTGTATTTAGTGACAGAGTCTCACTGAGTTCTTAGTACGTACCTTGCTTTTACTGAGGATGGCTTTGAATTCATGACCTTAGCCTCCTAAGCTGCTGGGGTTGCAGGCATGCGCCCTCATGCCTGGCTGTTATTTATTTGTGTGTGTGTGTGGTATTAGGGATCAAACCCAGGGGCTCACATTCTAGGCAAGCACTCTACTGTTGAGCTACATCCCCAACACAGTATTTAACTTGTAGATGAAGAGATTGATGTTCAGAGTGGTAAAGTCTGAATGCATCTAACTCAGAATGAGTAAAGTTAGAAAATGAGCCTGGTCTTCTGAACTGTTCTCTTTCTGCTGTGTCAGAACTGTTCCTGGGAATTTTCAACTTAGAACTGACCTGGGAATTTTATGTGTTTTTCCTTGGTTATTATATATAATTCTCTGATGTTACTTGGAGAGGTTGATCTCAAGATCCACTAAATCTATTAACCATAATTTAATTTACATTTGAAAACTAAGTTGGTTTAATTATATTCATTACAGGGTAACTAAAAAGAATTGACAGTTTTTATCTCCTACTTTATGTTTTGGTCGTTTTGTTTTTTCAGTATGGTCCTGCCTGAATTTGGGCAAACTCAGATGGTTATGAAGGAATATAGGACATTGAGTATATACGTGGGAGTGTTTCTATCTATAGGTTTATAGGTGCCTGGGCTATGTACAGGCTTAGGTAGAGAATCCCTTAGATAAAAATTAAGTACAGACATTCAAGACCATGGTTATGATCTTGCAGTAATGCTCTTCTATTTAGGCAAGTCTAGGTGTAGGATTGAATATGTTAGTCATGTCAGAGTCTCCTTTGTTTGTTTTTGTTTTTGTTTTTGAGATAGGGTCTCACTATATAACCCAGATTAGCCTTGAACTTGAGATCCTCCTGCCTCACCCTCTTGAGTAGCTGGTATGACAGGTATTAACCACTGTGCCTGGCTTTCCTTCAACTTTAATGATGCTTTTTTTTTCCTTTGTTGTATCTTCTATGTTATATCACTATTAAAAAAAAAAAGCTAGAAACCAAGCAAAAATTGAGATACATTAGAGCATTATTTTTTAAGTTAATATATCACAGTACATTAGTAGATCTTGTCAATTCTCCCAAAAGACCATTAGAAAGCCCATCAATGAGTATTTGAGCATTCCCTACCACAATAAGAGACAACACCATGACGGAGTCCTAATAGCTGTCTTAAAAGAGGAAGTTTAAGAGTATTAAATATATCAAGCTTGAGGATTTGAGCTCAAGTGGTTTTAAGGCATGTCTTACAAGATGAAGAACTGATTGGGATTGGGCAAAGTTGGGGACACCATATTTTAGGATTGATTGACATAGTAAAGAGAAGGTCTTGAAGTATATCTTGATAATTGATCTTGTTTGATAAGAGGAACATGGTGTTTGCTATATGGAGTCATTTTTTGTCCTCATGGAGAATAGTTTGTCCTAATGAACAAACTGTAAAGATAGATTAGTTTGCAGAAATTCATGTAACAGAGAAGTTGTAAATTAGTCTTATCTTTTTGGAAAACATTTTCTAAAATAGTTATTTTAACATGAGTGTTCTAGTTCTCAGACTTGATAATTAAGCCATCTAGATGAAGTTTTCTCATTTTCAATCTTGAAACCACTTTAGTAAGACATACTTATATTTAAAAAAATAAAATATAAAATTTCTATTTCATAAGTATTATTTTGTCATAACTTTTCAATTATACACACATGTGTTGAGTCAAGATGGCAAAAGGTTAAAAAGAATTTTAATGATTTTGATCAAAACATTTGAAACATACTGCATTATACTTCATAAGCCCATTGGTAAATGATCAACGAGGTTATTGTGATTATTACAGTATTTTTCTTTTTGGCAGGACTGGCAATAGAACCAGGGCCTCTGGAATGCTAGTCATACACTCTTTACCATTGATGTAATACTTAAACATTAGTAAATTTCTAGTGCATTAAAAGATCCATTGCCATATATACATAACATATACTATTTCCTTTCATGGTCATCAACACTACATATTATTGCCTTTTTAAAACTATATCCTGCTAACCTTATACATATGGTTCAAAAACTTATGTTTTTTCTTTATATAATAAGAAAAATACATGCATTGTTTACAAATGTCTGGAATTCATTTTCTAGAAATTAGTAGTCCTTTGGAATTTTTTATATTGCTTTCAATATACCCTTTGTTTTTTCTTTCAACAAAATCATTTTTCATTATCATCTAGTTGTAATATAGTCTATTGAAAGCATAATGTTTTTCCCTAGCATTTCCCCCTCTAATCAGTCATTAACTTCCATTTTATTAACCATTATGCTTTTTTATTTTTAAACAGAACAGTGACCAAAATGAATTTCTGTCAACACCACCTCGTAGTCTAAGAAAAAGATTAATAGGTATGTTTTAACTTTTACATGAAGTTTTTATAAAAAATAAGTAAGGGTCAATAATGGTTAAGTATAAAGGTTGTAGACTTTGTTTGGGGTTTTAATCTTTGGCTCATCAGTGCCAAAAAATATCTGTGACTCGATATTTTCATTTGTAAAATAGACATGATGAGAATTAATTGAAATAGACATACTCATTATATTTGACCTTGGTACAAGCTACCAAGTATTAGCTATCACTTTTTATTATTGCTGTTTCTTTTCATGAAAGAAGAATACGCTCATGTTTTCAAACTGGAGATTCCTTAAGGTCAAAAACTAGCGGACTGTATCTAATCTTAGTACTATACCTTCCACATTATGGTCAGTGAACATTGAAGTCCATTAAAGTAATATGCCTTTGAGTTTGTTTTGAGACAGTCTGGAAGTGGTTCTGTTGATTTATGGAGAAGTTTTATAATGAAATAACCTTAAATATTCATACTTGTACCAAATGCTATTGAAAGCTAAATAAGTATAGAACTATTTTAAAGATTAATTCTGAATATTAATGAAATAAGTTTATTCAGAAGTTAAAAATGGTTTTAGATGTTGAAATATTTGGCTTTGGGACAAATGGCTGTTGGCCTTTATGTCTCTGAAAGATGTTAACCTCTTGACAATAGTTACATTGGCTAGCACTATCAGATCTAGTCAAAACTCAGGGCTTCATGTTTAGTCTTTCCCTTTCAAGGTATGGATTTCATAGACCTATTAATACTACATTTATAGTCAGTTTAAAAATGGCAATGCTAAATGATTGTCTATCTGAAGTAGTAAAAGGTAATATGTATTATGTCATGTCAAATACATTCCATGTCCTATATTTTCTCCTTACCCCAAAGAAGAATCCTCTTTTTAGACAGAAAGTAAACTTTTCCTTCTCAGCCATCACCACTTATATATTCCTACATGTAATAAAACAGATGTTTTCTGGCACCTCTGTCACTTCTAACTTAGGCATGTGTCATGAGCAACAGTCAGTACAAATCTGAATCTATTAAACTATTTATGCCTGGAAAATAGGTCTTTTTTCCCCTTTTTCTTTTTAATGTGTCTATTTATGATATGCTTATTCTGGACAATCTTCTGGGGTAGATCTGTTGTTCAAAATAAACATACTGTTTTGCTTAAAGTTATTTCCTCACCAGATACAGTGGCACATACCTGCAATCCCAATGACTTGGGGGTCTGAGGTAGGAGGATTGTGAAGTTAGATAGAGGCCAGCCTCAGCAACTTAGTGAGAATCTGTCTCAAAAATAAAAAATACAAAACACTGGGGATGTAGCTCAGTGGCAGGTTACCTTTGGGTTTAAAAAAATAATTTATTTGTATAAAAATTTTATTTATATTTATTAAATTCTTGAATCAGTTCTGGGATGCAATGATATATGGATCAGTGGTGATAACAGTAGTTGTCATTTATTGCTTGCTAGCTGTATCAGGATGGTATTTTTAGTGGGAAGCAACAGAAAATTCTGCAGTACTGGTATAAGCTATAGACATTTAAAAATCTTAGTAGCATATGAGGTCTAGAGGTGTAATTAGGTGTAATTACAGTGTCATTAATGGCCCAGGTTGTTCTTAATCTATTTACTCTGCCATCAGCATTTTTCGTTTTTTGGTTTGATACTTTAACTGATGAATAGCTTCTATAATTTTAAGTTATGGGTGTAAATAGGGGCTTTTCTTCCACAAATGAGGAATATCTTTTCCTGAAGCTTCCAGCAGTTTTTTCCTCAAGTCTCACTAGTCAAAGGGTTATGTAGCCAACCCTAGATTCAAGGGAAGCTGGGAAAGCAAGTATTTAGCAGAGGGAAAAGATGATTACCAGGATTCATCTCCTCGATTAGAAAACATTACTACATTTTATGAAAATGGAGTTCTTTTAGCAAGGAAGAAGAAAGGTATTAGGTATGGTTCACAGTTTTACCAGTTCCTATATGTTGGGTATTATTAGTTGCTTTAGATACTTTTCAACATGATCTTCGCAATGGTTTATTAAATTAGATACTACTAGCTGAATCTGATAAATGAGGAAGCTGGTACTCAGAATTTATGTAACTAACTTTGATGAAATAATGAGCAAGTAATGACAAAACAAGAATTCAAAGTCTCTTACTCAAAAGCCTATACTCTTTTCATTAACCTACAATGACTCTATTGTTTAAACTTTCCCAATTACTCTTTCCCCCCATAGTGCCAAGGTCTCATTCTGACAGTGAAAGTGAATATTCTGCTTCCAACTCAGAGGATGATGAAGGAGTTGCACAAGAGTATGAAGAGTCCACTAATGCAGTCACATTCAGACAAAAGATTGAAGCTCAGAATACAGTAGTTTCGGCTTCTGTTTGCAAAGGAACACCTTCTAAGAAAATGAAAAGAGATAAAAGAGTAAGTGAAGAGAGACTTTAGCCTTAAGGAAAAATTAAATATAATCCTTCAAAGGCAACTCCCCTAACAGAAAAGATCCATAGGAGAGGGGAGGGGTCAACAGTTCTATTCTTCACTTTTCTATATTTTTTCTCAACCTTACATGTAAATTCCTACATGTATTTGTTTCTATTTTTGAGCTTTATCTTCTGGACTCTTTGAACCATTACTACACTATAGGCAGAAGGTGATTGCTCAATTCATTTGTATAACAATGAACTTATAGGAGCAGGGGATATAGTTCAGTTGGTAGAGTGCTTGCCTCTCATGCACAAAGCACTGGATTTGATCTCCAGCGCCATTAAAAAAAAATTTTATATAATCTCGTTTTTGTAACCATTGTTGATGTGTTGAAGTCTGTGTAAATGATAGTTATATGGCTGGGCACTGTGGCATCTGCCTATAATCCCAACTACTTTGGAGGCTGAAACAAGAGGATCATAATTTTAAAGCCAGCTTGGGCAATTTAGTGAGATCTTGTCTGAAAATTAAATATGTATATATACACACACATAATACACAATATATACATATTTTATACGTATATATTTTATATATACACACACAAATAAAGAATTTTATTGGTGATGCACACCTATAGTTCTAGCTAATTGGAAGGCTGACACAGGATGATTACTTGAGCCCACAAGCTTAAAACAGCTGGGGGATACAGTAAGACCTTGTCTCAAAAAAGAAAAAAAATAATGATTTCATGTGTCCTAGTCCTATTTTAGACTAATCAAACTGTTAGTTTTGGGACTGGGGTTGTAACCCAGTGGTAGAGCTCTTGCCTAGCATGTGTGAGGCAATGGACTCAATCCTCAGCATCACAAAACAAATAAATAAATGAAGGTGTTGTGTCCATCTAAAAACACGGGGGGAGGGGGGGAGCTGGAGATATAGCTCAGCTGATAGAATGCTTGCCTTGCATGCACAAAGCCCTGAATTCAATCCCCAACACCACAAAAAAATAAATAAATAAAGTTAGTTTTGGGGGCTGGGGTTGTGGTTCAGTATAGAGCATGCATGAGGCACTGGGTTCAATCCTGACACCACATAAAAATAAAAAAGGTATGTGTCCATCTACAACTAAAAAAAATACTTTAAAAAAAAAAGTTAATTTTGGTAGAATGCAAATGTCTAAGACTATTTAGAACTGACTTTACTCTCTCCAATTTCAGAATGACTTAGTAGAAGAATATTTTGAAGCTCACAGCAGTTCAAAAGTTTTAACCTCTGATAGAACACTGCAGAAGTTAAAGAAAGCAAAACTGGACCAGGTATGTTGTAAAGTATGTTAGTCCCAAATTTTTCTTAATATGACCTGAAAATTTTACTACATTAGTTGATAAATTTGAAGTGTACACAAGCAAAATTATTGTCCTGATAAAATAAAACACAAAAGTAATGTGTTGTAATTATTACATATTTATCATATAAACAGTAAGTAATTCACTGGTTTAGAATTCTGTTTGATGCAATGTAGGCATACTTTTTTTGTCATTTTTCTTTTCTTATGGATTTATAATAAACATCATCCTTGATATCCATGTACCATTAGACTCTGATATTAATTTAACTAACATGTTCATTAAATCTCACCCTGGTCATAAAACAGACTTTGACCTGACTTTTTCTCATTTACAAACCTGGCAAAACTCATCAAATGCTTGATGATGTTATAGAAAACTTTCCCAGTGCAGTAAGGTAATAGGTTGTTGTATAGCTCATTTTTCAAAAAATACTATATAGCTATACTTGTAGAATTTTGGGCTGATACCTCCCCAAAGAGGAGAAAAATTTTTACTAGAAAGAGGGCTGATAATCTAAGTCTTCTTGACTTACACAGGTTTAGTCCCTTGTCCAAAATGCTTTGGACAAAGTGTTTCTGATTTTGATATTTTGGGATTTCAAAATGTTTATATAATACATGAGATATCTTGGTGGTAAGACCCAACTCTTAACCCCCAAATTTATTGTTGTTTCTAATACACACATAGCCTGAATATAATTTTATGCAATATTTTAAAGAACTCTTGTTTTGACCATGACCTTTCACATAGCGTCAGTACTCAAAAGGTTTCGGATTTTGGAAATTTTAATTTCTGGATTAGGGATACAAGACCTATACTCTGCAAACTAGGATTTAATGAATTTTCTAAGGTGCATGGAGCTTTTGACAGAGTGTTTGAGACATAGAAAAAAGATAAGGGTAGCCTGAATAACCTGGTGCTGTGCAGTTTGGGGGATTTTTAGATTTTTATCACCTGGCTGATTAGAGACTAGATAAAAAATAAATGTCAAGGGGCTGGGATCGTGGCTCAGTGGTAGAGTGCTCATCTAGCACGTGTGAGGGCTTGGGTTCTATCCTAAGCACCACATAAAAGTAAATAAACAAAATAAAGGTATTGTGTCCAACTACTTCTAAAAAAAAAAAATACTTAAAAAATAAAAATAAAATGGATCTGGTAAAAAAATAAATAAAGTAAATGTCAAGAAGCTAAGTTATTCCAAGGAAGAGATAACAGTAATGTTTGCTTAGAGCATATATTTTCATATAAGTAACATAGGAGAAGGATAAGTGGATCTAGGATCAAAGTAGGACCTAGAGTCAAAAAGATATCTACAAGGATGAAACAAACAACTTGTTACAGATAATGAAGGTAGGGAAGACCTTTCTTTGATTGTAGAAATAGTGTAGCTAACCAGTATAATCTCAGAAGTATGTTACAGTAAATATTTATTTCTTGTGTCCATCTATTAACAAGAGATTGGATAATCTAGTATTTGCTCCATGTCTCTCTTCCTCATGAGATCAGTGGGCTAGCTGAATCATGTTCTTCTAATGAGAATGGCAGAGGTTTAAGAGAAGTGGTAATAAAACACATGATCTGTCACTTGTGTCTCATTCTAGTGACCACAGCAAACAAATCATGTGGCTGAACCACACTCCACCCATTTAGTGGGAGGGATAGCAAAGTCATGTAGGAAAGGGTGTAGATACAGGAGGGGTTAAGTGTTGGGGCCTGTAGTCCAGTTCTCCATTGATATTAAAGTTTGAAATCAAAGTGCAAAGATGAGAATAAGCATTCTAGAGTTGTTCATACCCTGAATACAAATACTCAGAAACATACTTAGATATTCCAGCATAAAGAATTACAGGAAATGGGGCTGGGGTCGTAGCTCAGTGGTAGAGCACTTGTCTAGCACATGTGAGGCACTAGGTTCGATCCTCAACACCACATAAAAATAAAATAAAGGTATTGTATCCATCTACAACTTAAAAAACTTAAAAAAGATTTATGGGGAATGCTTTCTGTATTTTTTCAGAACTCTTGACACCAGAAGGGGTGAGAGAGATTTTTAAAAACTTGACAGTTGTACTAAAAAATAGTCCTGTTCTTTAATTATGTGGAAAAATAATTACATAGGCCAGAACACCTGGAATATTGATTATAATTCTAATCTGCAGGATTAAAAGAACATATACATTTAAGGTAAAATCATGAAAATATGATAGTACCAGGATAAAGATGCATATTACAGGTTTTTGCTAGAGTTTTCATTTTTAAAAAAATTATGTTTGATTCACCAGCATGAATTTATAAACTTTGGGTGTAGGGAGTGCATCTCCAGCAGTTTTAATTTTGTTGTACTAAGGACTAAACCCTAGGGCACTCTACCATTGAGCTACATCCCCACCATTGAGCTACATCCCCACCCAGTCTTCTCCTCACTTTGAAAAATACTTTATTTTGAGACAGGACTTCAGTATTCCAAGGCTGGCCTCAAAGTTGGGACCCGCCTGTCTCAAGTCTCCCGAGACTCTGGGATTATATGCATGAGCCAGTGTACCCAGTCTTCCTCATTTTTTATATCACTGTTTTTAACATTTTGCCATATTTAGCCAGGCATGGTGATACACACTTGTAATCCTATTGACTTGTAAGGCTGAGTCAGAAGGATTAAAAATGTAAAAGCCAGTCTCCAAAAATAAAATATAGTGAGACCCTCAGAAACTTAGTGAGACCCTGTCTCAAAATAAAATTAAAACAAAATGGAATAAGGATATAGCTCAGTATCTCCTTGGTAGGCTGAGACAGGAATATCACAAAGTTTGAGGCCAGCCTCAGCAAATTAGCAGAACACATAAGCAACTTAGTAAATGTCTCAAAATTTTAAAAAAAGGACTGGGAATGTAGCTCAGTATTGTAAAGTGCCCCTGGCTTCAATCCCCAGTACCAAATAAAACAAAACAAAACAAAAATACAAGTAGATATATAGATAGATAAATATTTGCCATTCTTATCAATGATATGGATTTGTTAGAAAATAGCTTTTTGTAAAATTGCAGTGATTCAGATTTACTAGTGATAATGGTAAATTATAAGGAACCTTTAATGTTTTCTGAGAATTAAGTGTTGAAAAGTTACCTTAAGTGTTTACATTTTTTCAAATCCATAAGTTGGTGCTTTTTTGTTTTTTGTTTTTGCTTTTGTGATATTGAGGGTCTAACCCAGACATTATACATGCTGTTGAACAGGTGTTATATCATTGAGCTAGATTCACTGTTTTTTTGTTTTTTTGTTTTTTTGATTCAAGGGTTTTTTAAAGTCTGTCTGGACTTGTCCATGATGGGAGGCAGACTTGATCATCTCTTTATGGTAATCTTTTGGAAATTAAAGGATTATATTTAAAACTTAGCAGATATTTTATATTATTATTACATATTTGTACTTAAAAGTGTTAAAGGTTTTTAAGAAAACAAAATATTTAAGTCATATTTGCAGTATTATGTGTATTCAGTTGATGTATTCATTTCTAAACTTGATAAAGTAATATTTCTATTAATAGCCTCTTCTAACCTCAACCTCTAAGGAAATATTTTTAGTTGGACTGATTATCAGTATGTGGTTTAAGAATTATTTTCTTCCATTTAAAAAAATTTTTTAATTTTTTTTAAGCAAACTCTGCGTAACTTATTGAGCAAGGTTTCTCCTTCCTTTTCTGCTGAACTTAAACAATTAAATCAACAATATGAGAAATTATTTCATAAATGGATGCTGCAGTTACAGTAAGTATTATTATCATAACAAACCTTTGCCAAATAAAGAATATATTTTTATGTTTTTGTTAAAATAATATATTTAATTTTATTTTTATAAATAACTTAATGTACTTATATATATAAATTAATTAAAAGTAGGTAGTTTTCCAATTTTATGACTCAAAAAGAGGGATGTCATTTTATTGAATAACTGCAAAAATTCTATATTTTTTAAAAATTTGTAATATGAAGATAGATATCAATATTTTAATCTAGTTTTCCATAGTAAAGTTCCTAAAATGAAAGAATGTATATTTATTGTCTTTTGATATAATTGTATTTACATATACTTTAAGAATTTCATAAGGTTTGTTACTTGAACATTTTAGCATTTTAAAATTATTCCTTAGAAAACTTTTTCAATTTTACTATTTTTCAGATGCCTCAGTTAAACTTTAAATTTCTATTAAAATGCATAGAAGAGTGATTAAAATAAAATAAAAATATTTTCTTCTTGTATTTAAAAGGACCTTAACATAAAATAGTGCTTAAAATGTATGCTAATGTAAATATACCTGCAAATTCATAGTTGCAGAGTCAATTGGGCCAACTAAATGGGACAGGTCCATCAAACAGTAAGACCATAGAAATTATCATAATTATCCTTAATTGATCCTAGTTTTATGTTGGCGATAGTATATACAGAGGTTATGCTGGGAAGAAAATGATTATCTTTCTTGCAAGGACCTCAGCTTTTCTCAGTAACTCTGGATATGAGGAGTACAAATTTGTACAGCAGCTATTTACTCAAATCCTATTCCCTTGCTTACCACTTCTTCCTTTTGCCTGTTAATTCAGGTTGCTTGATTTACTGTGCTTCCCATTCTAGACCTTGTGGTCACCTACTTCAGTGGAATTACTAACTGAATTCCTTTACCCCTTTTTTTTCTGTTTCTTTGAACTTGCTAATCTCCATCTTCCAGTGTTACCTCTCTCTGTTTATTTCTAGGCTGTAGTGTCATTGCCATAGGGCATCACATAAATACTCTTTGTCTGACTGACCTCCATAAACAGTCATAGAGCTGGATTTAGCTTGACTTTAGTGTTTGGAGGGTCTCCTTCACTCTTTTGACTTCTAATACTATTTGTATGTGAGTAACTGTCAAAATTGTTACTTCTAACTTAGACCTCACTCAGTTGTAGCAGATGTGAATATCTGAATGTAGGTTGGATGCTGTGTGAATAATTCAATATACATATATCAATTTCAACTCTGCTTTAAGCTGTTAAACTTTTTAGTGTCTTTACTGACCATGGTCTCTTTTGTCTCTGAAAGGTAATGGCATTAGAGAGAAAGTTACTAAAGAAGTTGAAACCATAAGGTTTCAAATGGCTAATAGAATGGTTCCCTTACTTTGCACAAGTTGGGAATCAATTTAGACATCTCAGATCTTCCTGTACTCTTTATAAGCTAAAAGTAATCAGTTAATAATGAAATTGGCAATAAGAGATTTTAAACGTGAATTTCATGAATGCTATCTTTCCTAACAGCCTTGGGTTCAACATTGTGCTTTATGGTTTGGGTTCTAAGAGAGATTTACTAGAAAGGTTTCGAACCACCATGCTGCAAGATTCCATTCATGTTGTCATCAATGGCTTCTTTCCTGGAATCAGTGTGAAATCAGTAAGTTTAAAAAAGACTAAAGGAAACAATATTTAAAGGATGTTGTTGTTGTTGTTTTAGCCTTTAAACTAGTTAGATTGCATGGTACTTAAGATTATGTATTTGGAATCAGAGGGTGGCTTTAAAAACCCCACTTTTTTCCTGCTTTTATAACTGATATGTATTAAACCTTAAAGAAATACTAGCTTGTTACTATATCAAATATATATGGAAATTCTCTGCAGGATAGGATTATGGGGTCTGAAATTTTATTATATCTTTATGTAATTTGGTACTCTAAATATAATAATATAAATAATAGTCTATAGTTTTATGTGTATATTGTAGAGTATTTTTATTTAAAATACTCATCTTTCATGCTTTGAGAATTTCTTTAAAGCTTTTAGATGCTGAATATGAACCACCATAGCATTCCTTTAGTGTCCTTTGTGCTTATATCCTGTTTCCCTTGATAAGTTTATACTTTTCAAATGTTTTTCACTGTTTTTTGTTTTTGCTACTCTTATATTATTTTTATACTTTTTGCTGTACTTCCCTGTTTCTTTTTAGTCATAATTTATGGGAAAAATGAATTAGAAACACTTAAATACCTAGTAGAATTTTTTGAAGTAATTTTTCAAGTTTTAAGTGAAAAGTAATTTTTAATTTATATAAAAAGATTGATTTACTAGTTGTATTTATCCTACATAACAATAAATTATAATTGATATTGTACCTTTTGCACTTTTATGATGTAGATCTTGAATTCTATAACAGAAGAAGTCCTTGATCATATGGGTACTTTCCGAAGTGTACTGGACCAACTAGACTGGATAATAAACAAATTTAAAGAAGGTAACATGAAGTAGATGATTTGCAGTTTGGGGATTTAGTTAAACATACACTTTTACATATTTATGTATTTGTATACACAAAAATGAGGATTATTAGCTGCCATGGCACATATCTTAATCTCAGCTACTCAAAAGGCAAGAGAATCACGAATTTAAGTCCAGCCTGTGCAACTTAGCTCTATCTCAAAACATAAAGGAAAAAGGGGGGTGGAGGTATGTGGCTTATTGATGGAACACCCCTGGGTTTAATCCCTAGTACTGGGGAAAAATTTTTTTCCATATCATCCATATTAAGATAATGCTGATATAGATATCTCTCAAGTAATGTCCTTTTTTTTCTTTTTAATGAATTTGTTCTATAAACTTCATCTAACTGAAAGAATATCTCCTACGGTCTTAAATTTGTATAGCTTTTTACTTATAAATGTTCAGGTTTTATGCCGCTAGTTGATTGGTACATCTTTGACAGATTTTTTTTGTTTAATATTTTGTAAAACATTTTTATTTCTAGGGCTTAAAATATATAGCCCAGTGATAGAGTGCTTGCCTAACATTCACAAGGCCCCCCTGGGTTCAATCCCCAGCACTGCAAAAAACAATTTTTTTTTTTAATTTGCAATTCTGGGGGTCAAACCGAGGCACACTCTACCACCAAGCTATATCCTCAGCCCTTTTTAAATTTTTTTTATTTTGAGATAGGGTCTTGCTAAGTTTCCAAGGCTCGCATCAAACTTGTGATCCTCTTACCTTAGCTTCCCAAGTTGCTAGGATTACTGGCATGGGCCACTGTGTCTGGCGCAAAAATAAAATAAAGTGAACAAACCATGTGTCATGTGTATCTTTCTTTCTTTTCTCTTTTTTTTTTTGGTACAGAAGATTGAACTCGGGGGCATGCAACCACTGAGCCACATCTCCAGCCCTATTTTATATTTAATTTAGAAATAGGGTCTCAGTTGCTTAGCACCTCCCCATTGTTTAGGCTGGTTTTGAACTTGCAGTCCTCCTGTCTCAGTCTGCTAAGCCACTGGGATTTTTCCCATTGACTTTTATTCTCAACCCTTTTGCCTCTTATTCTTTCTACCTCGGGTGGAAGAAAAAATGTGTTTACTATTTCTGAAAGGATTGTTTTCCATCATATACACAAGGTGTTCCTGTTTCTTACTAGGTCTCCGGAGACACTACTACTACCATTGAGTTGGGTTTTGTGTTTTTTTTGTTTGTTTGTTTTGTTTTGTTTTCTGGTACTGATGATTGAACTTGGGTATTCAACACTGAGCCACATCCCTAGCCCTAATTTGTATTTTATTAGAGACAGGGTCTCAGTGAATTGCTTAGCGCCTTGCAGTTGCTGAAGCTGGTTGGCTTTGAACTCTTAATCCTCCTGCCTCAGCCTCCCAAAATCCTGGGGTTGCAGATGTGCACCACTGCGCCCAGCACCATTGAGTTTTAATGGAAAAAAAGTAGTTTACCCAATTCTGCTGACCTTCCACATGACTGTTTTTCTATTTTCATATCATTTCAGAGATTTTTTTTAAGACATTCCCCTTTTTGAGATAGGGTCTTACTAAGTTGCCCAGACAGTATTCAAACTTAAAATCCTCTTGATTCAGCCTCCTAAGTCACTAGGATAGCAGTGTACAGCACCGTGCCTACCTATAATTTTTTTCCTTCTTAAAGCCATTGACCTTGGCTTATTCTTTTGCTCTGATATAGTCCATGATGTTGACAGCTCCATCCTTTAAGTTCTTCCATCACAACATTTTATTCCTGGTAGTACTGGAGATTAAACCCATTGGGGCTCTGCCACTGAGCAACATCTCTATCCTTTGGGGGGGTTGTTTTGCTTTTTTTGGACAAGTTCTCACTAAGTTGCCCAGTTTGGCCTTGAATTTGTAATCATGCCTTGCCCTTTTGGGAAGCTGGAATTATAGGTGTTGACCATCGCATCCTGCTCTCCATTGACTTTTGGTGTGTGGTACTGTATATTGAACCAAGGGCCGCTCAAATACTAAGCAAGCATTCTATCACTGAGTTATATGCCAGCCCTTCATTTATATATTTCTCTGAACTTCCAGATACTTGAGCAATATCCTAAAGCTCTCTCCCGTTTTTTGTCTTCTTGGGCTTTTGTGATAATCAGGATTTTCAATATAATCTCTTACTGCTTAATGGGAACTCTTTTTGTTGTCACTTAATCCACCTTGCAATGTCACATGCAGAGATTCATTTCCAGTCTGCTACATGAATCTTGCTATGTTAAAACTGCATTTTTTAGGGCCTGGCTCAAGTGCTAACCATAATAACCTGCCTATTTTCTAAGTAAATGACCTATCTTTTCAAATAAATTGTATATCCCTAAGAAATCTTTGTTGTTGTTGTTGTTATTGTATGGTTTTGTTTTGTGGGGTTGTTTGGATTTTGGGGTTTTGTTTTTCTTGTTTTTTAAGGTACTGTTAAGATAGGGTTATGCTATATTGCCTAGTCTGATCTCAAACTCAAGGGCTCAACATCCTCTTACCTCAGCTTCCTGAGTTGCTGGGACTATAGGTGTGGGCTACCACACCCAGCTAGCAACCTTTATTTTGTCTCTAATATTTTAATATATTCTTTAATACCTAAGCTCTGTGTTTGGTAGGGACTTCACAAATATGCACTCAGAATAATAATTGGATTTCCTTCCTTTTAGATTCTTCCTTGAAACTCTTCCTTCTTATCCACAATCTGGATAGCCAGATGTTGAGAGGAGAAAAGAGCCAGCAAATTATTGGACAGTTGTCATCTTTGCATAACGTATACCTTATAGCATCTATTGATCATCTCAACGCACCTCTCAGTAAGTTATAAGTTACTTTTTCTTTCTTGAGATATCCATCTTACAAAGTTTTCTTATTGTTTTCCAGTATGTTTCCTGTGTAAGATATTTAAAGACACAGGTTGCAAAAAATTTTAGGTATTCTCAATTTGATTTAGAGCATAGTTCTAGAAAATAAAAATTCACTTGCTTAAGAGGCATATTTAATTTGTATTTAGTGTACAAATAAAAATTGAGATATTGCCTGACAAGAAATTTAGGTTGTGAGTTACTAGTTTGGATGGAGAAGTGATAAAAATGGAAAATTTCAGAGTTGTTTGCATTGGTATAGGCCTGTAATCCTACCTACTCTGGAGGCTGAGGCCAGGGAATCACAAGTTCAAGGCTATCCTGGGCAATTTAGTGAAACTCTTATCTCAAAATAAAAAGGGCTGGTAATATATGTAGCTCAGTGGAAGAGTGCTTGCCTAGCATGTCTGAGGCCCTGGGTTCAATCCCTAGTACTGGGAGAAAAAAAAATTTACATCAGCCTGGGCAACTTAGACAGATCATATCTCAATTTTAGTATGAAAAGGGATAGGGGTGCAGCTCAGAAGTAGAGCACTTGCCTAGCATGTGCAAGACCTTGGGTCAATCCTCAGTACTTCCCCAACCCCTTACCCCCCAAAAAATCAGGATTCATTTTGTTCTATTTAGTATTTTCTCATTTTTTTCCTGGAATGGAATCTAGTAACACGAAAATAATTTGTAATTCTTTCCTTTGGACATGTCCTGTAGTGTGGGATCATGCAAAGCAAAGTCTTTATAATTGGCTCTGGTATGAAACTACTACATATAGTCCTTATACTGAAGAAACCTCTTATGAGAATTCTCTTCTGGTTAAACAATCTGGATCTCTGCCACTTAGTTCCCTGACACATGTGTTACGAAGCCTTACCCCTAATGCAAGGTAAGAATGTCAACTCTAATTCTTTTTTTAAAAACTATACAGGTGAGAGTTGGAGATGTAGTCAGTGGTAGAGCACTAGTATGTACAAGGTGCTGGTTTGATCCCAGTTTTACAAAATACAAAGAAAAACCCTCTATATATTTGAATGTTTGTACTACGAAGTTTATTGGTGCTATACTAAAGTCCCTATTTAAAGGATTACGAGAGATAGTAATAAAAACAGTTACAGTATTGGGTTATACAGTAGGCAAAATACTCAGTACTAGACTATCAAATTGCCCAGTAATAAACAAGAGTACTAATATTTTTTCTTTAATAAATTTTTATATTTCTGAATGAGAGCATCTAAATGGTCATTATGAGAAAAAGCAGAATTTTGGTAGATTCTTTTTTTTTTCCCCTTTCAAGGTTGAGTTTCATCTTGTTGCCAGGCTGGTCTCAAGCAGTCCTCCTACCTCATGAGTAATTGGTACATAGGTGGGCAGTGTAACACTCAGCTTGGATTTTACTTAAACTTTATGGCTATGTTTAATTATGTATTGAGCATTATGATCCCTCTCAAAAGCATAAGATTCTAGATCTGTCTCATAAGACGAGTTGTTGAAAAATAACAAACCTTCCTGAGAACAGATACGTAAAACCTGAATAGATTAAGAGAAAGAAAGAAGCCAGAAGCAGTGGCCCAGACCCTGTAATACCAGCTACCTAGAAGGCTGTGGCAGAAGGATTGCAAGTTCAAGATCAACTTCAAAAAGTCAGTGAGACCCTGTCTCAAAATAAAAAGGGCTGGAGATGTGGTTCAGTAGTAAGGTATGCACTATGCCCTGGGTTCAGTCCCCAGTACTTCAAAAAAGAAAACAAAAACTTTTTAAGAAGACTTTTTAAAGACATGGGAAAAATTGGGGCTGGGGATGTGGCTCAAGCGGTAGCGCGCTCGCCTGGCATGCGTGCGGCCCGGGTTCGATCCTCAGCACCACATACCAACAAAGATGTTGTGTCTGCCGAGAACTAAAAAATAAATATTAAAAATTCTCTCTATCTCTCTCTCTCCTCTCTCACTCTCTCTTTAAAAAAAAAAAAAAGACATGGGAAAAATCAGTAATTGAAAAGGTGAAGGATAAAATGGTGCATACAGTATATAAATGTATTAATTTGTATATTTTCACGGTGCCTCACTCCAGAAAGATTTGATGTAGCAGCTTATGCAATATGATCTCTACACCTAATGTTAGTGGTTATTATCTTAGGATTAGGAGGATATTTTCGTCTTTAGTTGTTGGTATATATTCCAAATTTTCTATAAAGAGAACTAATCTGCAGTCAGAAAAGAAAATGCTCTTATATTAAAAAAAGCTTCTTTTCTATGAGTCAAAAAGAATGATACTCCTTAGAGAAAAGAATAGAAAGAAGATAATGCAGACAAGCCAGATATTTGATGTTCTCTTTGTGTGTCTTACTATTAGCTGTTATTTCTTGCTCTTATTCTAGATGTAACTTCCTTTTTGTTTTCTTTTTCTTTAGGGGGATTTTCAGGCTACTAATAAAGTATCAGCTGGATAACCAGGATAACCCTTCATACATTGGTATCCAATATTTGATACATGTGTAACTTTTGTTTTACCCCTAACTTAAATTCCTTTTTTGTGGAATCTAGTGGAAGAACTGCAGTTTCTCAAAGTAGTGAATAAGTGGTTGCTCTGTGATGGGTATGTCCTTAACACAGTAGATTTAATTGTTCAGCTCTCATGACTTATTAGTTCCTTCCCTTTTTAAAGTCACTTTATTCACCCTGTTTAAAACTGCTGCAGTAGCTGGGCCTAGTACCAAAGGCCTGTAATCCCAATTATTCAAGAGGCTGAGGCAAAAGGATGGTAAATTCAAGGCCAGATGGATAATTAATTTATTGAGACCCTGCCTCAAAGCATGCAGGGGGTCTTGGGTCCAATCTCCATTGGTAGGAGTGGGAGGCAAAAATAGAATGTCCACAGGCTTATGTTCTGCTTGGTCATAGTTAACTACTTTCAGCATTCAGTTCTCTTTAAATTAAAAAGTATAGGCCACAGGTGCAAACGTAAAATGTTTTCTCTCCGGTAAGGTTGCTTCTTCCATGGGTTGTTTTGTTTGTTTGTTTTTGCTAGGTACTGGGGATTGAACTCAGGGGACATCTATCAGTGAGCTACATACCCAGCTTGCTATGTTAACCAGGCTGGCCTCAAATTTATGATCCTCCTGCCTCAACCTCTCCAGTAGCTGGAATCAGAGACATGCAGCATCACACCTGGCTTTTTTTTTTTTTCTTTTTTAAAAAAATCAATCTTTATTGATGGCTTTGGCATAATATGTTGGCAACGCTTTTGTTATCTATTCTTTGATATGGGTATCTGTTTATGGGTTACATCTTAAATGCAGACTTATGTTCACATCTCCTTTCGATTTCTTTAGGACTTTCTTTTCAAGATTTTTACCAGCAGTGTCGGGAAGCATTCCTTGTCAATAGTGATTTGACACTCCGAGCCCAGTTAACTGAATTCAGGGACCACAAACTTATAAGAACAAAGAAGGTAAGATTCTGCTGTTTTAGGATTATGTACCAGGAGAAGTACATATCATTTACTTTGGATAAGTATATCTTTGACTCACACCTGAGTATGAAACAGTTTCCATGGTGGGCCACAAGGATTCCTTTAGTGTATGTGCCATCTTAGTTCTCTAAAAAGAGACATGTAGAAGTACTCTGCTGGGGATGTGGCTCAAGCGGTAGCGCGCTCGCCTGGCATGCGTGCGGCCCGGGTTCGATCCTCAGCACAACATACAAAACAAGGATGTTGTGTCCACCAAGAACTAAAAAGTAAACATTAAAAAAAAATTCTCTTCTCTCTCTCTCAAAAAAACGAGTACTCTGCTTCACTGCAGAGAAGAATACTGTGTATAAGTTCTAGTCCAAAGTAATAGGCCATTAGAAATATAATATGAATCAAATAATTCTTTTCTAATTAGTTCAGTATATTATATATTTGATATATTAATATAACTATTTGATAGTTAGTAAGCACAAACTATATATCAAATATTAGATTAAGTATGAAGTTATAGTAATAAGCAAAATCCTAACTGCTTTTCTGATGGAGCTTAAAAGTGGTTGGATTCAAGATATACTTGGCAAGCAGAATTGACAAGAATTGATGAAAAATTAGATGTGGAAAATGTCAAGAGTGATTTCTGGTTTCTGGTTTGCATAGCCAGAGATAGTGGGATCATTTGATGAGAAACTGGAAAAGTAATGTTTGTGGGATACAGATCATAAGCTAATGAATTTAGTAAGTTTAGACTTTTAACTCTGGTTTTTTCTTTGTGATTCCCAAGTGGAGTGTGAATTAGGTAGTTGGATACCTAGAGCAAGAAACCAGAGGAAAAACCTAGGCTGGACATACAAGATTATGATTCCAATTTATTCCTGCTGTAATTGAAACCAGGCATTGGTGGGACTTCTAGAATGAGGACATTTAATGAGAAGAGAGGGACAGTGACTAAGCCAAGAAGTCTTAAATTTAATGGTCAAGGATAAACCTCCAGAGGTAAGGAAAACAGCCAGAGAGAAGAGAAAAGAAAAAAAACAAGGTGTCAGAGAATCCAAGAGTAGCGTATTTTTAAGGAAGAGAGAATAATAGTCAAATGTTGCTGAGGGGCCAAAAAGATGAAGATTGAAAATATCTGTGGGATTTAGGAATATGGAATTCCTTAACAGAATGACATATAACAGGAGCAGTAACTAGGTTGGACTATGTGGAGTGATAAGTGAAGAAACAGATCATATATATATATATATATATATATACACACACACACACATATATATAGACAGTGCTCTCTCTGGAAAGATAACAAGAGTAGGGCAGTAGTTGGAGAGGAATGAAGGAACCTAATGAAATCTATTTTTAAAAAGAGAGATACCGGGCTGGGGATTTGGCTCAAGTGGTAGTGCGCTCACCTGGCATGTGTGCGGCCCGGGTTCGATCCTTAGCACCACATACAAATAAAGATGTTGTGTCCGCCGAAAACTAAAAAATAAATATTAAAAAAAAAAAAGAGAGAGAGATACCTGAATGTGTTTAAAAGCCAGTGGAAAGAATCTTATTGAAAGAGGAAAAAAGAACAGAGAAATCAGGAATCAGGTTATGGAGAAGGCAGGATAAAGGATCTAAAGCTCAGTGAAGAAAATATCTACCCACCTACCCCACTCTATTTAGTTTTCCTTTCCTGGTAAAATGGTTTAACTATAACTCAATGTTTTAAAATACATAAATACGTCTGTTTGTCCTTTTGCCTTTTTATATTTTGGTATTTCTTTAAAACACTATATCAAAGAATCAAATCCATTTCATTAATGGTGTTCTTGTGTCTTTTAGGGAACTGATGGAGTAGAATATTTGTTAATTCCTGTTGACAATGGAACATTGATTGATTTCTTGGAAAAGGAAGAAGAGGAGGCTTGAAGCTATCTTTTGCTCTTGAATCTTCCATTGGAAGGGTTGTTGTACCCAGCTGCCACTCTAGTCGAAAGTGTTGTTTACATCCAACATTAGATTATTTTTCCAGCATATAATAAAATTCAATGTTAGGAGAGAATATGTCATCAATTAGATCTTTTAATTAGCCTGGCTGGTGTACCATCTCTAGTACTATGCAAGTGGTCCTTGAGTTGCAGAAAATGTGCCTTTCACTCATTACCTCTCTGGAGACTTCTTGCTGGAATGATCAGTGTGCTCAGGGACTATTTGGAACTGGATGCTTTTGAATTCTTTTCTACTAAAGATATTATTCCTAATTTTTTGAGGGCCTTTTAACACTCCTGGAGCTGATTGTAAGTGTGCTTGTTCCAGAGCACAGAAGTACAAAGACAGGCATCACAGAAGTGTGTTCTTTGTTTCGGAACAGATGAGTGGAGACAATAGATCATTTCTTGCTGTTTGTGAAATAATTTAAGAAAAGGTCTGGGGGAGAAGAAGTAGGTGATCTGCCTTTCTCCTTTTGAATTTAGGCTACATACTTGGTAGGGGGGTAATACTATTCAGTTGGGAAAGTGAGATAAGCATAAGGACGATATAGGGTATATACCCAACTTAGAAAACACATCAACTATAGATCTTATTTGGAAAAGTCATTATCTTAGCCATGACCTTGACCTTAATAATACAAGTGAGAAACCAGGCTAAAGAAACTGAATCCTGACTTAGTTATTGTTTTCAGAACACAAAATAAAACACTTCATTATTCTTGTATATTGACAATAGTGTATTAGTGGTTGGCTGAAAATGTTGGTTTCTCTGTCAAGTAGACATTAATCTCACTGTAAGATACTTCCATTTTTTGTTAAAGTGACAATTTCAAGCCTCCTAGATATTTAAAAAGCTTTTCTTATTATCTATAAGCTGACAACAGTGGTCAAGCTTAGCTTATAGATTATACAAACCCCCTGAAATATGTCACACCTGAAAATGAAATTCATTTAAATATCATTGTAATAAAGTCTTCAGTGCATCAGTTTTTCTTATTTCTTATCCTGTAAACCTTTTCCATGAAAATATTTCCAGAAATATTTGGAAGTTTTTTCATATAATTAATTTCATGTTAAGTCCACTTATTAAGGATTTAGTCTCATAATAACTACTAACCAAAATTTATACCTGAATATGAGATTAAATAATTTAATAGTACCAAAGGATATTCAATGAAAGTGAATTTCTTTCCCATTTCCTAATCCCTGGTCCTTTAGGTAACCACTGATAGCAGTTAACTTAAGTATTCTTCCAGATGTAATCTATGCACATGTAACAATATGTCTTTCTCTTTCAAAAACATAATGGTAACTAATGTACTTGCTGGTTTGCACCTTGCTTTTTTGCTTAATATATCTAGTTTTGACAACTGTTAACAGTATAAAAACTATATAAAACCTTTAATAATCTAATGTGCAAATTTTTGCATTTGCCTTTAAATATCTACTGGTTTATTTTTGTAATTTTTGTGTTTATACTATTTGCAAGCAGTATGTGTCAATAGAATTTACTATTAATAAAAAGCCAATTTGGATAGAATCACCTTTTTAAATTTATAGTGCTGTTTTCTTACTAAAATATTTCAAAGTAGTTTCAAAAAATTTTTTTAGTTCATCTGACAAAACACTGAGGATCTTGGCAGAATCATCATATGTTCATCATTAACTTGTATCAGCATCATTGGTTCCTTAAGGTCCAGCAGTTATGTCCTGACTACCCTCCCTCTTCCCCACTGATGGTGATTTCGGCTCAGCGGTAAATAAATAAAATAAAGATATTGTGTCCGACTACAACTAAAAAACTATTTTTTAAAAAAAGAATATCCAATCATAAATACATTCTTTGACCCATTAACCATTTCTAGAGCTCTATCCAAGAAAATTACCAAAACCTCCAACTAAATGAGATATTGCCATCATCACAGATGAAATCACATCATTTTTGTGTGCTCAAAAGAAAAAAAGGGTTTAAGAGTCCACTGAACCCAAGCTTGCTTTTTTTTTTTTTTTTTTTTTTTTTTTTTTTGACACAGGGCAACCCAGGAATGCTTACCCACTGAGGCTGGCATCAAACATGGAATCACTCTGTCAGCTTGCTGAGTTGCTGGGATTACAGGTGTGCACCACTTTGTCTGGTTCCAGGCTTTCTTCTTCTGTGGCTACATGGCTATACCTTCCTGCCTCCTGCTCACCCCTTACCCTGCCTCAGGGGCATTTTATCACTTATCTACATTCCTAGTGCTTTTAATTTTATTTACTTATACTGAGGATTGAACCCAAGACAGCTTAGTCACTGAGCCACATCCCCAGCCTTTTTAGTATTTAGAGACAGGGTCTTGCTCTTGTTAATGAGTTGCTGAGGCTGGCTTTGAACCTTCCATCCTCCTTCCTCAGCTTCTGAGCCACAGGTATTAACCAGGTTTGTGCCACTGTGCATGGCTGTTCCTTTTATTTTTTTTGAGACAGGGTCTCACTAAGTTACTTAGAGCTCCAGAGTTGCGGAGGCTCGCCTTGAATTTGTAATCCTTCTGTCTCAGCTTCCTGAGCCAGTGCCTCCTGCTTTCTAAGTAATTAATAATGAACTAATTACTTGGGCTTTCCAGTATATTGTGCTATTTCTCTCCCATGTACATTTGTTCAAGCTGTTCCTAGTGACTGAGTTCTAATCTACTCCCAGAAAACCTTCCCTGGCTTATAATTACCATCCAAATTTCTGATCTATGCTACCCCCATGTGTTTTAGGCCCAGCATATAGAAGGCAAATGATGACTGACTGGATCAAATACCATTAGATAATTCCTCAAAGGTGATCTACTAACTCATTCTCTCCATTTTGATAGTGTTGATCATCCATTTGAAGCTTTCTCCTTGGTTCTGACACTACCCATTCTTTCCTCACCTCTTTTCTTGGCTCCTCCTCCATTTATAATTGGGGCACTTCACAAGACTCAGGCCAAACATTATTTCTTCAGTGGATCAAAGTTAGAGGAGAGCCACTGAACAATTTCTAAGTTAGGATCCTAAGTGCTTGGGGAGATAGATTGGTTAGAAAAAGTAACCTACAAAAGGAATGTAAAATTCGACATGTTGGACAATACTTTAAAAGATCTGCTTTTATCATTATCAAAGCAACTTGCTCAGAAGAAAATTTGTAAATACTTTTCAACATACTATCCAAAGAAAAATCACAGCAAAAGTGGGTTTCTTCCAGACTGCTTCTATCAATTTCATTATAAATGTGTTTAAGAAGTGATTAAGCCAGAGGGCTTGGTGCCAGACTGCCTACATTAACTCCACCACTTCCTAGCTAAGCAACCTTGGGAAAATTACTTAACCTGTGTCAGTTTCCTCAATTTTAAAATGAGTATAATACCTATATGCTTGTTTATAAGGCTTGAAAAGTTAATGTTTACAAAGGACTCAGCAGAGCACCTGGCATAAAATTAATATGGTATCATCAATATTATTTTGAGAGACAAGCATCATTTTGTATACTAATAAAATTACATATAAGTCACCTGGAGAAGCAATAAATTGAAAACTGTTCACTTTGAATAACAACAAAAAAGGCAAAACAAATCCTGACATGCATTTGGGAGATTTGAATCTAGGTGGATCTAGGAATAGTTACACATAAATAGACCTTACCACCACAAAGAGGCTGCTTCCTATAAATAAATATTCAAACCCAAGCTTTTAAAGCTTATATAAATATATTTTTCAAAGGCATAAACAGTGGTTTATTTAAGAAAGCAGATATATATTTAAGAGAGAGTAAGGGCAATGTGATGCCTGTGGAGTAAAGTGAGAAATATGCACTCAAGGAAGAATGGACTATCACCAGAGTGAGAGACAGCAACCCATTGGTGTGGGATGGTAATATTTACAAAAATCTTTGTATTTTTAAAGCTCTGCAAAGGCAGAAATTTCTAGATTGGCATATCCTATCTACAGTTTAATACAATGATTACTTGAGCTACTTCCCAAGAATGTTAAGTAAACATAATTTAGTAATTTTTTTATAGAGTTCTTTAATATGGTAGTTACATTTCGGTTTTTACCTTATGAGCTATAAAACATTTGGTGAACCAGATTAACAAATCAAAGATGATAATACATTCTAAGATTCTCCTTTGGAAGTATCCCAGTACCACTAACTTAAGTTATACATCTGAGTTTCGATCCAAATGATTTTTAGATTGTGTCATCCTTATGTTGCTGTATGTGTTAAACAACACAAAGTGGGTCCCTGTCTGTCTCTGAGAGGATAATATCAACCTTATTCTCCAAGTGCACACGCAGCATATCTCGAAGGTCAGAAAGAAAGCCTCGTTCAGTGTTGCTGTGTTCACAAAGGATGACATTTATTCCTTGGGAAGCAGCATGCAAAATATCATGATGAGACATTTCACCTAACAAAAAGGAAAAAACAAATTCTTAAATATTAGACATGAAATTCTGTATGAAGTAAATGTAATACATGTAACTACATATAAATAAAGAAAACTGTATAGTTTTCTTACATGACCCTCAGTGTGAAAATAGGCCATCCCACTGAAAATTCTCTTACTTCCTCTGGGAAGACCCCAAGCAAGTCAGTCAGCTTTATATCAATATAATGAAATAACTGACACAGCCTATTTAGGAAAAGGTTTATTTATTTCACAATTTTGGAGATTCGGGCCAAAATAGCTTAATAGCAGGCTCTATAGTGAGGGCCATCCCTTGGATGCATCATCTCCTGGTGTGGATGGTAATGGTAGGAGCTTATGTGGGATCAAAAAAATGGTCACACCTCAAACCTAGAGCATGGAAGACATCTCGAGCACCAGGCTTCCTCATTTTACAACCATCCTCTCAAGAGAACTCAAGGGATCACACAAGAACTACCTTCTAAGACCACACCTCCAATGACCCAAAGACCCGCTAGGCCCCACTTCCCAAAGGTTCCTTCACCTCCCAATAATACCACTCTCAGGACCAAGATCCTAACACACGAACCTTTGGGAGGACATAAAGCACATTAAATCATAGCAGTAAATCTCTAATCTAGTATATCCAACCAAAACCATATCTGTAAGAACACACACTGAAAGTGTTTTCACAATAAAATAAATGATCACTGCTAAGTAAAACAACACTTTCAGGAAGTCCCCTTCTTAGGAAAGCAATAACACCTGAAGGGAAAATCACAGGTATACTTCCCCCAAGTTCCTCTTATGAGTTATGAGCACCAATATTTTCACAATCAACCCTAGTCTACTCATAAGGATGAAACAAGTTTAAAGATATTTCTAGATTTATTTAAAAAAAAAAAACAAGCATAGTATCCTTTATACAAAATGCTGGGCTGGGTGTGGTACAATAGCATACACCTGTAATTCCAGCAGCTTGGGTGGGTGAGGCAGGAGGACTGCAGGTTCAAGACAGTCTCAGCAACTTAGCAAGGCACTAAGCAATTCAATGAGACCCTGTCTCTAAATAAAATACCAAAAAGGGATAGGGATGTGCTTCAGTGGTTAAGTGCTTCTGAGTCCAATGCCCAGTACCAAAACAACAACAACCAAAACAAAAAAAAACAAAAAAAAAAAAAAAAAACAGGAGACCAGAAATGTTGAAGTGTTTTAGATTTGGGATTTTTCATGTGGAAATATTTACATAAATATGTAAGATATCTTAAGGATGGAACCCAAGACTAAATAGGAAATATTTCACATACCTTATACACATGGCATGAAAGTAGTTTTATATAATATTTTAGTACAACTGTGTTTTGACTGTGACCTGTTACATGAATGAAGCTAAGTGTGGAAGTTTCCATTTTGGCATCATGTCAGTGGTGCTATCTCATCAGGATTTTTGTGAGAAAATGATGACTTTGAATTTGATAGCAAAAATATAGTGTACACAATTTGGGATGCTCATAAAAACATAATTTTAAACTATATTTATATAGCCATAAAATTAAGAAGAAAGTTTTTTTAGGGGGAAAATGAGTAGTTTTAATTATAATAATTTTCAATTCTCTACTAATATGTATCATTTCACTATTAGAAGTAGTTTGTTTTCAAGAACCTTTTCAAAAATCTTACTCTATAAAAGTGAAAATAAAGTAAAAGTAGAAAAAGACACTAAAGTGACCAGGTTGAAAGCCATGTTTTAGGGGAAGACAGCCTGGCTGCCCAGAATATCATGAACTCACAGGCTAGAGAAAGCACAAAAGTGGGAAAATCAGGAGGACCCTGTATTAAGAGTAGAGGCCAAAGGAAAGAAAAACCTGGCACAATGGGAAAGAATAAGCAAAAGGAGAGTAAAAGAGACAAACAAGAAATAATTTGGTTTGTAACATGACAGCTTCCATTTGCTGATCTTTACAGTATTTTACCCATAAAGACCTAACAGAATGCTATAAGGACAAAGCTGAGGAACTATTCCAGACTGACGAACATGGATCAGCAAAAAAACCAAAAGCTATCGTGCATGATGGCGCATGGCTGCCTGTAATCCCAGGGGCTCAAGAGGCTGAGGAAGAAGGATCACAAGTTTAAAGTCAATCTCAAGAATTTAGTGAGACCCTGTCTCAAAATAAATAAAAAGGGCTGAGGATGTGGCTCAGTGGTAGTTCAATCCCAGTCCTCCCCAATCCCAGTCCCCACCCCCCTACTAAAAAAAGAAATGCTATAAATTTTTATCAACCAGAAAATTTTAATATGACTGCATATATGTTTTAACAATATTAAATTAACAAACTCAATAACTTTTCATAGTTATATAAAAGAATATCTTTGTTCTTAGATTATTTATTGAAGGGTGAAGTGGTATCACATATTTGATTTACTATAAAATGGTTTGGAAGGAAATACATAAATATATATGTGGATATTTATTTTATCATACTAACACATTAGACATACTTATACAGGGTGAGCATCACTAATTTGAAAATGTGTTAACTTTTTTCAGTGCTGCCAACATGATGCCACAAGTAGATGATTCCACACCTGACCTCAAATAATGGTTGTAATCAATATGGAGATATACTAAGAATAATGTATAAAATTACCTTCAGACCATATGGATAAAATGCATATGAAACATGAATAAATTCTGTGTTCCAGGGCTGGGGATATAGCTCAACTGGTAGAGTCCTTACCTCGAATGCACAAGGCCATGGGTTCAAACCCCAGTACCACACACACACAAAAAATTCTGTATTCCATCCCTAAGATATTAACTCATTAAGTATATGCAAAATCCAAAATATTCCAAAATTCCAAAACACTTCTTATTTCAAGCAGTTTGGATACTTACCCTGTATATAAATATTCACACACATGAATGTATACATAAACAATGTAAAACTGTGCCAGGTGTGGTGGCACATGTCTCTAATCCCAGCTGAGGCAGGAGGATCATGAGTTCAAAGCCAGGCTTAGCAAAAGCAAGACTCTAAGTAACTCAGTGAGATGTTGTTTCTAAATAAAATACAAAATAGGGCTGGGGATGTGGGTCAGTGGTTGAGTGCCCCTGAGATCAATCCCTAGTACCCACCCCCCAAAAAAAACAGAATGTAAAAATATGACAAAATGTGTAACTATTAGTAATCTAAGTGGAGGGCATACAGGAGTTTATTACACTATTTTGTACCTTTTCGTTATTGGTGGTGGTGCTGCTGCTGGGGATTGAACCCAGGACCTTGTACATACAAGGTAAGCACTCTACCAGCTGAGCTATCTCCCCAGCCATTTTGTACCTTTTCTATGGGTCTGAAATGCCTTCAAGTAAAAAGTTAAAATAATTATTATTATTATTATTTTTTGTAGTTGTAGATGGGCACAGTGCCTTTAATTTACTGGCTTTTTGTTGTTTTTTTTTTTTTATATGCATGCTAGGCAAGCGCTCTTCCACTGAGCTACAGCCCCAGCCCAAAATTAATTTTTTAAATAGGCACATGTCATACTATAAGATAATCAGTTAAATCGCCTATATATTGAAAGTTTATTTCAATTTGGCATGAATATGTGTGAATATGAAGGTCCTAAAAATCTTATATTTTTAGAAGAATAGTAAATAGGTAATGGTCAAATACATTTTCAACTTATTGTCTCAGAGCAATCACATCAGACTTGCTCAGACACTGCACCTCTCTACATCTGGATGCCATGATACTTGGAGTGCAGCACCCTTTGTGAAATAGTGCACTAGGTAATACGGCCTGGGTGTGGGGCAGGACAGGCATAGAAGCCACAGGAATGGTCAGAGAGTGAAGACCATACAGTCCAGCCCCAGAAGTAGGAAAACAATTCTTTGACTTACTTTGTGCTAAATTCAAGGAGGAGCAGAGGTGAAAATACAGTTGGTAGCAACAAGTGTACAAAGCGTGGCCTCCAAACACCTCCAAATCCTTTGAAGGAATGATGGACTAAGTTTGGTCATATTCCTTAGTAGTAACTAGGTCAAAAAATTATTTCAGAATGTATGAAAGATGATATGTCTTGAGCTCTGTAATGTTTTGAACAATCAATAAAAAAAAAAAAATTAAAAAAAAAAAAAAAAAAAAAAATTATTTCAATAAAAATTAACCCGGGGCTAGGGATATAGTTCAGTTGGTAGAGTGCTTGCCTTGCATGCACAAGACGCTGGGTTCAATCCCCAGCACCACACACACAAAAAAAGTAACCAGTATCTTTTAGGTTGTATCTCAAGGACAGAGTAGAAAGCCTAGAAGTCAGACAAATAATCAGGTACTGTCCAACTGAAATGTACATTAGAGGTCAAGAACAAAGGATTAGGACTCCAAGAGGGGCAGGAGCAAGACAATGTCAGCAAAAGCTTTACAGAGGAGATCTCTGGGTTTATCATCACAAATACAAAGAAAAGGACAAGGAAAAGGTATTCTAGGTAGAGAAAAGAGCATAAGAAAAGGATATATGGCAAAGGATGCAATGTCTCAGTCTTCACTAAAACAGATGAATAAAATCACCAAGCCAGGTGTAATGGCGCATGCCTGTAATCCCAGCATCTTGGGAGACTAAGGCAGAAGGATTTCGAGTTCAAAGCCAGCCTCAGCAATGGTGAGGTACTTAGTAACTCAGTGAACCCTGTCTCTAAATAAAATACAAAATAGGGCTGGGGATGTGGCTCAGTGCCCCTGAATTCAATCCCTGGTCCAAAAAAAAGGAAATCATCAAAGGCATTAAAACCTGGATAATAACACTATCAAATTTGTCCTTTCAAATTAATTTTGAGCTGGGCATGGAAATGCACTCCTGTAATCCCTGAGGTTCAGGAGAATGAGGAAGGAGGATTGCAAATCCAAAGCCAGCCTCAACAATTTAGAGAGTCCCTAAGTAATTTAGCAATACCCTGTCTCAAAATAAAAAAATAAAAAGAACTTGGGGCTGGGGTTGTGGCTCAGTGGTAAAATGCTCGCCCAGCACATGTGAGGCCCTGGGTTTGATCCTCAGCAACACATAAAAATAAATAAATAAAGTTACTGTGTCCAACTACAACTAAAAAAAAAATTCTTTAAAAAAATAAATAAATAAAAATAAAAAGAACCAAGGATGTGGCTCAGTTATTAAGCACCTCTGGGTTTAATCCCTGGTACCAAAATAAATAAATAAATATATCATTTAAAAATTGGAGGTGGAGCATAGGAAGATAAGATTAAAGGCTTGAGACAGTATATCAGATAGCAGATGATGCCTAGAAAAAAGGGAAAAGGTTCTAGAAAGACTTTGGCAGTTGAACTGATAGGACTTGCTGACTAGCTATGGGGCTGAGTAAGAGGAACCATTTTCACTGGTTGCACTTTTTTAGTCTCAGCTTCTTGGTTGAGACAAGAGGATCCACTGAGCCTAAGAGTTCAAGGCCAGCCTAGGCCACCACAAGGAGATCTATCCCTGGAAAACAATTTTTTTTTTTTTTTTTTTATTTTGTACTGGGGATTGAACTCAGGGAAGCTTGACCACTGAGCCACATCTCCAGCCCTATTTTGTATTTTATTTAGAGACAGGGTCTCACTGAGTTGCTAGTGCCTCACAGTTGCTGAGGCTAGCTTTGAACTCACGATCCTCCTGCCTCAGCCTCCTGAGCTGCAGGGATTACAGGTGTGCATCACTACACCCAGCCAAAATAAATTCTTTTTTAAAAAAGGAGGAGCCGGGGCTGGGGATGTGGCTCAAGCGGTAGTGCGCTCGCCTGGCATGCGTGTGGCCCGGGTTCGATCCTCAGCACCACATGCAAAACAAAGATGTTGTGTCCGCCGATAAATATAAAATAAATATCAAAATTCTCTCACTCTTAAAAAAAAAAAAAAAAAAAAAAAAAAAGGAGGAGCCATTGTCAAGGTAACAAAGTATTCTATTAACTGACATGATATTGGAGAGAAATCAAGTTGAGGAAGAAAGTACACTACAAAAATGCTCTATCAATTTTTGATAAACTAATAATAAATGATTAAATTACTTCTATCCTACACCAAGAATACAGTGTGCCCCCAATTCTTGTATAGTTCCTATGTAGTTCAAGTTCAAAAAATATTAGACATTTGTATTCAGTACTGTTCTAAAATCTGCTATTTCTGAATTTGTAAAAAAAATAAAGCAAGGTTGAGAAAGAGAGCTTAAGGCTGTCCTACCTGTGAGGTAAAGGTCAGCCTCTACCCCCTGCAGAACGCTGCTCCCAGATCCAGCACACAGGGCCACGACTTTGATTTGGGACTCTTAAGGAAAATAAAGAAAATTGGAATGAGAGATCAATATTTTATAAAACCCTTTCACTTTAATATTATAATTTGTAATATTATAATTTATATATTTGCATTATATAAATATATAATATTTGTATAATATACATTAATATTATAATTTATAATATTATAATTACCCAATGTAATGCAGATTACATTCCTGTTATCATCATCAGTATATGAATCATGCCTGCTGTCTTAAAAACATTTGGGGGGAGGGCGGTTACCAGGGATTGAACTCAGAGGCACTCAGCCACTAAGCCACATGCCCAGGCCTATTTTGGTTTTATTTAAAGACAGGGTCTCACTGAGTTGCTTAGTGCCTCACTTTTGCTGAGGATGGCTTTGAACTTGCAATCCTCCTGTCTCAGCCTCCCAGCCGCTGGGTTTACAGACATTCACCACCATGCCCAGCTTAAAAACATTTTTAATATAGGCAACTAATCCTTAATGAACACAAATCATTGCTTTGGATGTGGTTGCACAAGCCTACAAAACTCTGAATAGTACTAATGGTGCAGCTCTAGGCTTTGTTGCAATGCTGTCAGGTCAAGTAATTTCACCTGGACCAACAGTGAAAAAGATGGCAGCACTAGCTCTCCTTTCAGTTTCTTTCGAAGCTGGAAAGAGGATTGCTATGAGTGGATTTGGTCAGCTGGAAAGAGGACTGCTATGAGTGGATTTGGAAAATATGTTTAAAACAGTATTTAGCCTCAAAGTTCACCTTCTGAAAAGTGAAATGACAGACATTTCCAAGCCAAAATCCTTTTAGGTTCTTATGAGCAGTCACCCCTGGTTAACGTATGGTATCAAAGTAGGGCTGTGAGGTTGGATTGAAGCCATACCCCATCCATCATTCATTTTCTTTGGAACTTATTCTCAGGAGTCATTTGATTTAACTGTGCCTTTTAGGTAAGTTACTTATCTCTCTGAGCCTCTATTATTACTTCTACAAAATGGGAGTAATAATACCTTCCACACAGTCAACACCACTACCATTTACTCTAAAGTGTGCGAGTCACACTGTGCCATGTCACATGGATTACACTAAAACATAAGTTATCTCATCATTAATGCAGTCTTTATAGCTGAGGCCACCAAGGCACAGAAGAGTAACAAAGCAGGGGCTGGGGATGTGGCTCAAGCGGTAGCATGCTCGCCTGGCATGCATGCGGCCCGGGGTTCGATCCTAAGCACCACATACAAACAAAGATGTTGTGTCCACCGAAAACTAAAAAATAAATATTAAAATTCTCTCTCTCTCTTTAAAAAAAAAAAGTCACAAAGCAAATAGAAAAAACTGGAACCCAGGTTGTCTGACATCAAGATCCACACTCACAACCACTGTGCACCTGATTTTGTAGTGGGAGCTCACATACTTAGAACAGACACTCATTATAGTGCTGCCCTCACTGCAGCTATCCCATAAATGTCTCATCATTATTTTTGTTCCCAAAGTACTGGGAAAAGATAGAAGAGAAGGCATTAGCTACAGAATCAGTAACTGAACTTCACAGAACAATTTTAAAATTTAAATTTAAAATATCACCCTTCTTGCAAAGTGTCAAAATTTTATATTGTTATTGTAGCAGTCATGAGTCCAGCTCTCATCCTGGCATATGATGGGACTGCACTTTATGTCCTCTCTGGGTTTTATTGGATAGTGTGACTAATTCTGGACACTGGACTGAGCAGACCTAACACATACCATTTCCAACCTGTTATTCTTAATTAATGACTTAACACCCTTCTCTCTTTCTCTCTGCACAACAGCAACTGGTCCTATAATGAACAGACTTCCCCTGCTGACTTTCGATGAACATGGTAGGACTAAGAAATCTCATTGTTTAAGCCAGTGAGTTGTATTCCACAGTAACCTAGCCCACATTGATCAACAAAGTAAGCCAATCATTTCCCATAAGCTGCTAACATGTCCTTTATCACTTATTAATAAAACCAAGAGTTTTAACCTTTGTCCATGGTCACCAATAGTGTATTGAATAAATGAAGGAGACATATTTACCTAAAGTCCTCCCTACACCAAGAGCTAAGCGAAGATGAGACAGTTTTAGGTGTCTTTTGATACGTTCAATCATTGTTGCCAGGGAGACAGATTCATCCAGTGTGCATAATCGCCCCATTCCAGTATGCAGAAGCAAAGGCTGAAGAGAAACACAAATTAGAAACACTTTCCATCAAGCCAGGTTTGATGGCTCACACCTATAATCCCAGCAACTTGAGAGGTTGAGGCAGGAAGATCACAAGTTTGAGGCCAGCCTCAGCATCATAGAGAGAACTTGCCTCAAAAAAAACCCCCAAAGACTAGCCAATATCAGTCCTAAAAAACAAACTTACAGAATAGTAAATACTAACTGAAATTTTTTTAAAAAAATATGCACTTTATGAACTTATTGTAGCACACTCCAGGATAAAGTCAGGGGAGGCAAAAACATTCTAACTACTAGGAGTTTAGAGCCTTCCAAGAGGGCATATGTTTAATTAAATAATCATAATAAAAGTGGGTTAAGTACAAGGTAGGTGCTATTGTTAGGGAACCACAAAGAAATGACAACTTAATTAAGCTGGGTCTTGGGGTAAAATTTTAATTTAAGAAGGTCTAATACAGACTTGGGTCCTACAGAAAAACTAGAAAGGAGTTCAAAAGGGGTGATGTTAAGTGAAGTGTGGTAATAGAGGAGTAGAATGAGATGTGGAAGGGCATTCTAAACTGAAAGAACATGTACAAGGCATCAAAGATGTAAGACAGCAGCACATTGTGAGGGCAGATCTAACAACAGAAAGTATGGCTGATGTGCACAGCAAATGCTGGGGAAGCAGAGGAAGCTGGAGCAGTAAGGTCTTCCTATGTTATGCTAAGAAGTCTTCTTAGGCCACAGCAGGTACCCAGTGAGGAGACTACTAATATCCCAAAGGAGGCAGATGAGAGTTTAGCTGTAGAAGCTCTCAGCTGATAGAGCTTATAAAGAGGAGAAACATTTTATAAATATGGGGATAGAATCTGCAGAGCTTGGATTTACAGGACAAAGGGAGAAGGTGGGGAAACTTGAAAATAATTTTTTTTAAAAAAAGGATATAAAGGGGTGAGACAGGAATAAGGTCAATATTTTCATATAGTGGAGCCTGATGTCAGGTGCATGCCTGTAATCCCAGTGACTTGGGAGGCTGCCGCGGGAGGACCACAAGTTCAAGGCCAGCCTCGGCAACTTACTGAACCCTTGTCTCAAAATATAATTTAAAAAGGGTTGGTAACCAATGTAGGTGCCTGTCAATAGATAAATGGATAAAGAAAATATGTTATATTATACAATGGAATTCTACTCAGCCATGAAGAAGGAAATTATATCATTTTCTAGTAAATGAATGACACTTGAGAACATCATGCTAGGGGAAATAAATCATACTCAGAAAATTAAGAGACTGAATGTTTTCTCGTTTGTGGAAGTTAGAGACAAATGTGGGAGATATGAAAATAAAAAGGCAAACAATGGAATGGACAAAGGTGATCAAGGGAAAGGGAAGAAGACTGGGAAAGAGGAGCAGCTGCAGAATGAAACTGACCCACTTATATGCATATATGAATATATCTCAATGAACTCCCTTCTTATGTATATCTACAATACACCAATTAAATAAAAACAATAAACAAATAGACAAGTAGAGAAAGGGGATCAACGGGAAGAAGGAAAGGGAAAGGAGAAGTCCTAGAAACTGAGAATGAAAAAACAATGTTACATGTATTTATGATTATGTCAAAATGAACCCTATTACTGTATTAAAAACATTTTTAAAAAAAATAGAAAAAAAGACTGAAGATGTAACTCAGTGGTACAGCACTTCCACAAGGCCCTGGATTCAATCCAATATACCCCCCACACACATACACATATAAAACTATATATATTAGATCTGATATACTTGTGAGAAGCCAGGCATGGTGGCACATGCAGGTAATCCCAGCAGTTCCAAAGGCTGAGGCAGGAGGACTGCAGATTCAAGGCCAGCCTTAGCAATTTAGCAAGGTCCTAAACAACTTAGTGAGACCTTGTCTATAAATAAAATATAAAAAAGGGCTGGGGATATGCTCAGTGGTTAAGCACCCCTGGGTTCAATCCCAGGTACAAAAAAAAAAGAAAGCATTCTGAGTCAGAAAGTAAAGTAAAGGAATCAATATTATATGTATATCTGCCAAGTTAACAGAGTAAATGAAATGGTTTAAGGAAGGCAATACAAAAACACAAAACCTATACCCCTCTAAGTAAGTCTGTGCCCCAGAGGAAATACCAATGTTTTCTTATTCTTGGAATATCTCCCTTTCTCAAATTAAATCCTCATCATGACTTTGCACTTTTTGTTCTTGTGTGTGTGTGTGTGTGTGTGTGTGTGTGTGTGTGTGTATGGTACTAGAGATGAAACTCAGGGCCCAGGGCCTCACACATGCTAGGCAAGCTCTCCACCACTGAGCTATACCCCCAGCGAGGATCCTCCCTTTGTACTTCTTTTAGTAATCGTTTCTGGACTGTTGATCCAACAGTATAAAAATAAATTTGTTCAACAAAAATACAGAAAAATGAAACTAATCAAATGGTACACATTAAATAAGTGCAGTTCTTTAATTGATTTGGCCTCAATAAAGCTGTGAACAAATGCACATAATGTAAAATCAAATATAAAATACTTTTTCTTAAATATTTGTATAAATGTTGATGGACCTTTATTTATAGAATCAGTGCCTCATATCTGCTAGGTAAGCTTTCTACTACTGAGAAACAACCCCAGTCCCATAAAATGCTTTTATTACCTTCTCCAGTGACAGAATTTCAGTCTTTTGATAAAGCTGTCTGTTCTGGGAGAGAAAAGCCACAACCTGCATCAAAGCCTTCTGAGTACAATTTAGACTGATGCGTGTTTGTTCTTCATTGTCAATCCTAGAAAAAAATCACTCATTGGTTTGGGATAGAAAAAAATAATATATTTTTAAATTTCCAGTTGACAAATTAGCTATGATAGAGCAGATTTATATGAAACTAAGGATTTGACCAACAGAACTCATTTCATCTCAAACCAATCCTTGTTCTAAAATTGTGTTTCTCAAACTGTAACATGCATCAGAATCACCTGGAGGAATAATTAAAACAGAGTACTGGGCCCTATTTCCAAGTTTCTGATTCAGTTAGATCTAGATGAGGTGCTGTGAATTTATCTAACAAAATGTCCTCAAAGTTTAGGAGGTGGGGCTTGTTGAAGGAAGTGGCACTACTGAGGGCACAGCCTTAAAGGGTATATTTTGTCTCTGGCCCCTTTCTTTCTCTCTCACTCACTCTCCCTTCCTCCCCACCCAGTAATGCCCTAGAGCCTCCCTCCTCCCAAAAAATGGCACCAAAATGTTTTGATAATCACAGAATTCTAAAACTAAAGGACACCTTAAAATATAATCTGGGGGCTAAGGATGTGGCTCAGTGTTGAAGTGCTCGCCTAGCATGTGTAAAGTTCAATCCTCAGCACCACCAAAAAAAGAAAGAAAAGAAAATATAACCCGGAAGCATAGCTGCCAACACTGGAATCAACTGTGGTGCTTCAAAAGGACAAACAGTAGCTGGGCCCCAATTAAATAGTAAAACCTAGATATGAACTGTAATATGGAAAAATTGAACTGAACTAAAAAGTCCATCAGTAAGAGAAAGAATGCTTAATGAAACTGCAATACATCATAATAAGCGACATTATACAGCAATTAAAAAAAGATTAATTCTTGCAGTGCAAGAGAGCTAGCTGTGCTACAGTTGTAATAGGTGGGACAGAGGAAGCTGGTCAGTGGAAAACTAAGCTATTTATGTTAGGTAGCTTAAAATAAGGTAGTTCTTAAATCCCTAATGTTCCTAAGGCATACTTTTCTAGCTACCCTCTGGCGCATCTGGCACCTACATCCTTGAGATTGTTCTTTTTGATCCATTCTGGATTTTTTAAAAAATAAATATGAAAAAACAACAAAAAAAAAAAGATTAATTAAAAAGAATGGTATAGACATAAATGAAAAGATCTTTTAACACATGCTGTTAAGAAAGACAAAAAGAGCATACTATTTAATTAAGAAAACAATGTAAAATAAAACTATATATTTCTTCATGTCCTTGCATCTGTTTGAAAAGATACCCACTTCTCTATAAACAAATGAAAAGACAACTTGAATTAAAGATACTGGGATTGAGTAGAAGGAAGAGGGGACTATTGTATTGTTTCAATTTTTCATACCTCATTTGTAGAATTAACTTTTCTTTTAATTTAAGTATTTATTCAGTATTTAAAAATGGCAGAAGATATTCACAGCTGAAATCTTTGCAAAGTCCTAGGAATAATTTTTCTTGAGATTCTTCAAATTCTCTGGAAATACTCCAAGATATTTTTGATGACTTTACAATAAGGAATCAATACTTTTTAAAAAATCACTCATTAAGCCAGGCGCACTGGCATACACCTACAATCCCAAAGGCTCAGAGGGCTGAGGCAGGAGGATTGCGAGTTCAAAGCCAGCCTCAGCAACTTAGCAAGGCCCTAAAGCAACATAGTGAGACTCCATCTCTAAATAATATACCAAAAAAAAAAAAAAATCACTCATTAAAGAGATTGTTTTTTGGTGTAGCTTCATATAATGATTTCAATTTTAATAAAAAGTCATACTTATCAGGGTCTGCATTCTCTAAAGTAAAAAGAATTACCCCTAAACATTACCAGGAGGATTAGAAATACTACATGTAAAATGTATGGTATGATCCCTCCCAAGTGGAAAATATTCAATAAATATTACCATTTTAATTGTTTTGAAAAGATTCCACAATTCATCTTGTCTGGAACCCACAGGCACATGAGAAACACACAGCTTGTAAATCAATGCCAGGAAAATATAATTTGTTTCAAACTTAAGTATCAGAGTATAATGGTTTGGACCTGAAGACTCTTCCAGAGGCTCATGTGTTGAAGAATTAGTCCACAATGGAGCAGTGGGGACCTTTGGGAAATGACTGGATCATGAGGGCTCTGACTTTATCAATAGATTAATTCATTTATGGATTCATAACTCAATGGGCTATTGGGAAGTGGTAAAAATATTAGGAGGCAGGGCCTGCTTGGAAGAAATGAATCACTGGGGTCGTATGCTTGAAGAGTATATTTTGGCCCTGGCCCTGGCTCCTTCCTTTTTCTCTCTGCTTTGCTGTTGCCATGAGGGGAGCAGCACTGTTCCACCACACTCTCCACCATGATGTTCTGCCTCACCATAGGCCCAGAAACAACGGAGCCCAGTAATTATGGACTGAAACTTCTGAAACCATGAACCAAAATTAATCTCTTTCTCTGATTTCTCTTAGTTATATTGTCATAGCAATAGAAAGCTAAGACAGAATTACAGACTTTGTAAGAAAGTACTTACCTCTAGATAGAACAAAGGGGTGGGAAAGGAAGGAGGGTGGCTTGGGGATAAAAAAAGATGGTGGAATGAGATGGACACCATTACCCTAACTACATATATAAAGACACAAATGGTGTGAATATACTTTTATACAACCAAAGATGTGAAAAATTGTGCTCTATATGTGTAATATGAATTGTAATGCATTCTGCTGTCATATATAACAAATCAGAATAAAAAGTAAATTAAAACAAAGAAAGCACTTATCAATAAATACACTTACCAATAATACACAGAAAAAAGAGAAAAATACATTGTACCTAGCAGAAAAAGAAGTGACAGAAACATCTCCAATTCCTTTCACTGCAGACATGACTTTTTCCAGGTCTTGGGTGTGGTTAACACTAAATTCTATTCGATGAGTTCCCTCTGTAGGGTAGTTGGGAGCTTTGGAAGGATGTATAGGACTGGAGGTGCAAGCTCCTAGAAAAAAAATTGTGGAAAACTAAAGCTCTTGTTGGTTTTTTTTTTTTAAGATTAAAAAGTAAGATAAACTATTCAAGGCAAAATGAATGTATTTTTTAAGATTTGAACTGGGGATGTGGCTCAGTGATAGATAGTTTGTCTGACATACACAAGGCCCTTAGCTCTACCATCAGCACCACAAAAAAAATACACTTTCATGTTTTTGTAATACACACGCACATATATACCCCTATAGTCTAAGGATTTGGTATGGACATACAAAATCAAATTCATTAAAAAAAAAAAAATCAAACCAAGCACAGTGGTGCACACTTTTAATTCTAGCTACATAGTATGAAGATTGCAAGTTCAGGGGCAGCCTGGGCAACTTAGCCAAATAAGAACTATCTCAAAATAAAAAATAAAAATGGCTGGGAATATATACAGTTCTGGGGTAGAGTGTCCTGGGTTCAATCTCTTGCACCACAAAGAGAGAGAGAGAGAGAGAGAGAGAGAGAGAGAAACATTATTGAATTATTTTCCCGTATTTTAAATTTCAGAAAAATCTGGACAAGAAAGACTGACTTGTGGAATTTTTTTTTTTTTTTTTTAGGTGATACAGATTGTCTACTGCTTGATAAATCTATCCATGTAAAATGTACCCATTTTTTCCAGGTGACAAATGTTCATAATCTGTTGAACACATTACTAGAGATGTTTCATCATAAAAGCTTTAGCTCATAATGATTTATCAAAAGTCACTCAAGGGGCTGGGATTGTGGCTCAGCGGGAGAGCGCTCGCTTTGCACGGGTGGGACCCGGTTCGATCCTCAGCACCACATAAAAAGAAAGGCATTGTATTGTGTCCATCTACACTTAAAAAATAAATATTAAAAAAAAAAGTCACTCAAGAAAAGCTTATTAGAAAGTATTATCTTAAAATAACTTACAAAAATAAAGCTAAAACACATATGCTGAATTCCCTCATTACACTGGACATTATTAAACTCCGATGTCTCAGTCACTAACATACCAAGTATATCCTGGACAGGCCTCAGCTTTCAATTTCAATTCAAGCACTGTTTGAATGCCTGGGTTCTAGTCACTGCATCACATGAATGAAGAATTGTGAAGTTGCCTAACAATGATGAGTTCTTATGCTTTCCTTATTCATTAAGGATAACAATGTTTGGTTTTTCAAATGCAATTTAATGGCCAGACTTCAGCAACATTATTTTAGACATATAAAAATCAAATGATGTCCCCTCACCCCTAAAACAGTTAAAACTTTACTGGAAAGACATTTTAAAATTTCTAAGTATTTGTAGGAAAATTTTAAATATGAAAGAACAAGAGGCTTCTCACCAAGCCCTTTGGCCAACCAGTTGTTGACTCCCTGGGGTGCAGCATCATAGGCTGTGTGAGGAGAATAGATGCCAACCCTATTCTCCAGAGCCCGGATCACCAAGCGTTCCTTCCAGCTTTTCCAGGTTATCTGCTTCAAGGGTCGGAAGATAGGTGGATGGTAGGAGAGGATGAGATCTGCCTTCTTTTGCAGAGCCTCCTCCATTACCTCTTCCGTCAAGTCATTGGTCAGGAAGAGAATGTTTACAGTATGTGGTGGACTTGGTTCCACCAGTAATCCAACATTGTCCCAACTCTCAGCAAATGAGAGAGATGCAAAGTCATTCAAGGAGGAAAGAAGAGCCTTCAAATCCATGAAGGAACGGGAAGTAATGCAGATACCGGACTGGACAAGCCGGACTGTTGCGGGAACCAAGCGTACACAAGATGATAACATTCAAAAATCAGGTAAAACTGAGTATCTGAAGTAAAAATACAGGAAATGGTACTCTGGAACACTTTAGGTCTGGACCTAAAAGGCATCAAAGCATGTGGGAAAAATATCTGTCATTATACAGACCTGGTTTCAAGTAGTGGCTCTGCCCCTTTCCAGCATGATGTAGCCTAAGTAAGTCTTTAACATCTGACAGCTTTTTTCTCATGTACAAAATGGAGACCCAACCTACACTGCAGGCCATCTGGATAAGCAAATAGATTAATATGTCACCTAGCAAAACCTCACATATAGTATACTATGTACATTTCTTCCTCCTCCACTCTCCCCATACCTTGGTGATTTGTTTAAGTTTTGGATACTGGGGATACTACACAGTTTCACTTTCCCCGCTAAGTTACATTGCTATTCCCTTTTATTTGGGGACAGGGTATTACTAAGTTGGTTTTGAACTTGCTCTCCTGCCTCAGTCTACCAATTTGCTGGGACCAAAAAACATGCCCCACCAGGACTGGCTCATATCCTTGTTTTTATTCTCCCCAACCTTGCTTCAAAGACCCTCATCACCTCTCCATTACTCTTAAGTATTACCCTTCCGAACTCTCTTTAACTTCCTAAATAAAGCCTTTCTCCCTCCAATATAACATTGACATACTGTTATAATTCTTTTAGCTTCTATGCTAAAGCTCCTGGAGAACAGGAACTATCTTTGATAAATCTCAGTATCATCAGGCATCAGCAATCCCAGTTCCTCGAGATTCTGAGGCAGGAGGATCACAGATCACAAAATTAAAGCCAGTCTGGGCAACTTAGAGACACTGCCTCAAAATAAAACATATAAAAAAATTTGGGGATGTAGCTCAGTGGTAGAGTCCTACTGGGCTCAATCCCCAGTACCACGAAACGAACAAAACATAAAGCAGGGGATAGTGTAAGCGTAAGCCTTGTTTGCTATTGTTGGTAACAGTAAGGCGCTACAACCTACAAAATGTTCCCTCCACATCACTTTATCTACTTTCATTTCAGTGCCACCTCAAGCCCTTTCCAGGACAAAAGCCAGGTAGGGCAGCCGTTCTTGAGTCAGGACCAGAAAGTGTCTCTCGTATGCCGAAACAGTTTTCTTCCCTAATGTTCTTTCTCGGCAGCACTCCAAAACAATCACAACCAACCCTAACCACGACTTGAGGCAAAGAGCACAACTACCCCAGTAAGTTTTGAAATCGCCCACTACTCACCGATTCCGGAAACTATCCTGTACGTCATTTCCGGTACTGATCTTATTTTCCTCCACGCGGCGCCGGGCGGAAGTGGTCCAGACCATTTTACTTCCGAGTCTAAAGCATTGCTTTGTTTGGCCAGGTAGTTCCGGATTATGTTGTTTCTCTGTTTGTGATTATTAATAAAGATCTCTTTCACTGTCAAATTCAGGTGTAGGATAAGTAACATTATCCCTCTAGTTCTATTCGTTTTGGTTTGCTGTAGGAGGAGAGGGGAGATAAAAGGAATTCACATAAGAGGCCCCACGCTTGACTTCTGGTGGCCCAAAGAAATTACCATTTCGAGTCAACAGAGTTGCGGTTTAAGGCGCTTGTATCTTTTCTGTTTTAACAACGACTGTGCTAACCGAAGTGGTAAGTATGGAATATCATTTATTTTTTCATTTACTTATTCAGATGTTTGGTGAGCTCTGTGTTGGCACTGTTTTAGTTTTCCGGATACTCTAGTGAACATTCTGTTCGGCGAGAGTGTTATTATCAAGTCAATGGGAAAATATATAGTATATTAGTGATCAATATTATGGGAGAAAGAAATAGGGCAGGTCTTAGGGTTAAAACAGTTTTAAATAGGGTCAGTAAGACCTGACATTTGAGCGCAGACTTGGAAATGAGGAAATTGGCCCTTTCAGATGTTTGAATGTAAGTCTTCCAAATAAAGGAAATAACCAGTGCCTGGTCGTATGACAGGTTTGTCCTACAAAGAGGGTCGGGAAGATCAGGGGAAGTAAGAGATTGGGGGCTTGAGTTGAGTAGGCTATTCTCTTCACTTCTATGATGCAATTTAAGACTTGTTCTTTAAAACAGTAAATATAATCGTGTGTGAGTGAACAAGATAGGAAAAAAATGAACTGAATCTTTTTTCTTTTAGGAATAGAAACTTATTTTCAAGATTTTCTCTGAACGACTGAGAAATTAAATCGTACTTCCTGAAACCATCAAGAAGAAAAATGGTAAGCTTTACAGAATTCTTTTAAATTAAGTCTTTCATTATAAGTAATTTTTAGAAATTCGGCCAAGGAAAATAAAAATACATGGAAATTTCAGTGACAAGATAAACAAATGATAGATTATCAAAGCATACAATGTAGAATGATTTTTTAAAAATTTTGTTGGTGAATTATAATTTTGAGACCCTGTCTCAAAAAACAAAACAAAAAAACTTAAGTTCTGAGGCTGGCCTCCAACTTGTTCTCCTGTCTCAGTGTACCTAGTAACTATGACCATAGGTGTTTGCCACCACACCTGGCAAATTTTTCATACTTTCACTTAAAATACACAGAATTTAATTTTTATGGAAAAAAATTGATAATGAAAAAGATAAGTTGGATTATCAGAAGAGAATAGTAAGTATAATCATTTAAATTGAATTCCTTTGCTCTCAGTCTAAGGAGAGCAACTAGAACTCGAAGAAGAAGAAAAGCAATAAAAGTGCCCTGTTCTTCCCCGAACATATATTCCTATCACCATCTTCAACATAATTCTATTCTGACTATTAGGTACTATTTTAAGAAGATAAGTGAGCCCAGTGCCATGAAGCACACCTGTAGTCCCAGCAACTCAAGAGGCTGAGGCCAGAGGATTACAAATTTGAGACTATCTGCAACAACTTAGTGAGGCCCTAAGCAACTTAGTGAGACCCTGTCTCAAAATAAAAAATAAAAAGGGATGAGAATGTGCCTCAGGGTTAAGAACCTCTGCCAAATAAATAAATAAATAAATGAAAAAGAAAGCCTTTTCCAAATGTTTTTTGCCCTCTCTGGAATAGGATAACAGGATGGCAAGGGTATATAAAAACCAAAACTACAAATACTACGAATATAAAATAAATAAAAAGCAATTAAAGAGCACTATGGTTACCTCTGCAAAGGATATAGAAACACTGACAACTTTTTAGCTTTTCTTGTGTATAGTTAAGAAAGGAATTTTTTAAAATCCTATTAGAATTAAACTACCTACAGGAAATGATGGATACTATGTTTTGAAGAAATCATTTCTTACCATTTTCCAACAAAAGTGATGTTGATGGGGCTGGAGTTGTGGCTCAGTGGTAGAATGCTCGCCTAACATGCACAAGGAACTGGGTTTGATCCTCAGCACCACATAAATGTAAAATAAAGATATTGTGTCTACCTAAAACTGAAAAATAGATATTAAAAAAATGATGTTTGTGACATAAAACAATAATATATGACAATTATTTTTATTTTTTAAAACAGCATTCTTTTTTATTTTTTAGTTGTAGTTAGACACAATATTTTTATTTATTTTTATGTGGTGCTGAGGATCGAACCCAGTGCCTCACACATGTGAGGTGGGCACTTTACCACTCAGCTATAGCCCCAGCCCAATTATTTTTACTCTTATTCATGAAAAATTCAAACCTAAATAATTATTCTTGGGCTGGGATTGTGGCTCAGTGGTAGAGTGCTTGCCTAGCACTTGTGAGGCACTGGGTTCGATCTTCAGCACTGCATAAAAATAAATAAATGAAAAAATGGTATTGTGTCCATATACAACTAAAAAGTTAAAAAAAATTATTCTCTTTGTTTTAATATTTATTTTTTAGGTGTAGATGGACATAACATAATGCTTTTATTTTTATGTGGTGCTGAGGATCGAACCCAGGTCCCTCCCATATGAAGCGAACACTCCACCGCTGAGCCACAATCCCAATCCCCCAAAAATTATTCTCATCACAATATTTGCTTCCAAATTTTTTTTAGCAGAGATACCACTTTGCACTAACATTTATGTTTGTCTTTTGGAGTTTTTCCCTGCTTTTGAAATAAATTTCGGGTAAGAAGTAGAACTCATCTCTCAGAGCTGATATGTAGTTGAGTCATCTTTTAAGCAGTATTTCTGTTTATAATTAGATTATCATCTTGAATCCAGTCAGGGAAATAATACAGTATCTGTAGTCACATGAAGAAATCTCATTTGTTCAATATTCTCTCTCCTTTTTAGTCTGTGACATTGCATACAGATGTAGGTGACATTAAAATAGAAGTCTTCTGTGAGAGGACTCCCAAAACATGTGAGGTGAGTACTATATGTACATATTAAGAATAATGCAATCAGGCATAACTTTCCTATGTTCATATATGAATAACACAACCAATGTAATTGTATATCATGTACTACCACAAAAATGGGAAGTTAGGGGTGGGGTTGTGGCTCGGTGTTAGAAAGCTCTCGCCTAGCGCATGCAAGGCACTGGCTTCAATCCTCAGCACCACATAAAAATAAATAAATAAAATAACTAAAAAATAAAAACTACAACTAAAAAATAAATATTAAAAAAAAATGGGGCTCGAGTTGTGGCTCAGTGGTAGAGCGCTTGCCTAGCATGTGTGAGGCACTGGGTTCGATTCTCAGCACCACATATAAATAAATAAAGGTCCATCAACAACTAATAAAATATTTTTTTTAAAAAAATGGGGGGGGGCTGGCATGTGGTTCAGCAGTAGAGCATTCGCCTAGCATGTTCAAGGCACTGGTTTTGATCCTCAGCACCACATAAAATAAATAAATAAAATAAAGGTCTAAAAAGTGGGAAATTATATTCCATATTCCATGATATGCCAAAATACATTCTACTGTTATGTACAACCAAAAAGAACAAATAAAAAGTCAATAATGCAAGCTGGGCAATGTGGCACACGCCAATAATCCCAGTGACTCAGGAGGCTGAGGCAGGAGGATTGTGAGTACAAAGCCAGCCCCACCAACTAACTTAGTGAGGCCCTAAGCAATTTAGTGAGACCTATCTCTAATAAAATATAAAAAAGGGCTGGGGATATGGTTAAGGGAAAAAGAAAGAGAGAAAGCGTGTGTATTCATTCAGTTACTGGTGAAAGGTTATCTTGCCAGGATCTGGGAATACAATGGTGAACCAGAGACACTCCATGCTCTTGTGGAGCTAATCTAGCTGGGAAAATAGATAGGACATGAAGACTAAATGATTCTAAAAGGTAGAGTATTGAGATACAGAATAATACAATAGGAAAGAAGCTAATTAAGGTATGGACAGATCTACCCAAGAAACTAATAATCAAACTTGAGTGCAGAAGGTATGAAATCATCTCAATGGAAAGAGATGTGAAAAGAACATTTTAGGTACTGAGAGTGTAGCTCAGTGATAGAGCCATTGCCTAGCATGTGTGGGGTTCTGAATTCAAATCCCAGCACTCCAAAAATCAAACAAAAAATTCTACATATAGAAGTAGCAGCTACAGATTCCCCAAGGAAAACCTTCCCCTTTTGGATGAATTGCCAAAATGCTAATAGGCTCAACATAGTAAGCAACAGAGAAAGGATTATTATCATATGAAATGCAGAGAGGAGCCAGATCATGTAGGCCTTGTTAAGCCCTGCTAATAAGGATTAAGACTTTATATTTTATTTTATTCTGAGAGCAAAGGGAAGCTTTTAAAAGGGTTTTTGGCAGGGAAGTGACATTACCAAAGTAATACCTAAAAGCCATATTTAATATCACTGCTATCATGTTTTTTCAGTAAATATGATTGGTTCTTTATCTAAAGTGCATTTCTGCTGTACTATTTCTCAATCATCATTTTTTATTCTCTTCAGAATTTCTTGGCTCTTTGTGCCAGTAACTACTACAATGGCTGTATATTTCATAGAAATATCAAGGGTTTCATGGTTCAAACAGGAGATCCAACAGGTAAATTTTTCCATTAACTAACATCAGGGGAATTGGATGTATAATATGAAGAAGAGGGTGAAAAGAATAATGGAAAAACAAAGCATGTGGTGTCTGTATAATGGGCTCCTTATAACAGCAAGAAACTTTGAAGCAGATGGTATTCACACTTGCCCATAAATTCTGACTGATATTATTAAGGAGGGTTTTCTTTCTTTTTTTGTTAGATGTATTTTATTTTTCTGGTTTGTAAAGTGAAAGCTGGGGAACTACAATATAAAATTTTATTTGTATTTAAAGTGTTATGCTATAAAGTTCCCCTAAGTTTTAGAAATTGAATGGTTTTTTTAACTTTAAATATATCTTTTGGGGGCTGGGGCTGTAGCTCAGTGGCAGAGCGCTTGCCTAGCATGCATGAGGCACTAGGTTTAATCCTCACCACCACATAAAAATAAACAAAATAAAGTCATGTTGTCCATCTATAACTACAAACAAATTTTAAATATATATATATATATATATATATCTTTTGATTTTCTTGTCTTGTAATACAGGTACTGGAAGAGGAGGTAACAGTATCTGGGGCAAGAAGTTTGAGGATGAATATAGTGAATATCTGAAGGTATATCCCAGTGCTTCAGAATTTTATTTTCTCTCTAGTTACACTTGGACACATTGACAGATGTGTTGTAGTAACACAAGTTGATATTATTACTAACTACTTTTTAGTGTTTGATAAATGAAGTTAGTGAGAAAATATAAATGGCAATTCTAGCCTGACACATGTACTGGAGTTCCACCACTTCATTGATCTTGATAGTGAGCTCATCTTTTGAGTCCAACCTGAAATGTTTAACTTGCAGTATACAAGAAGGAACTTTATGGTGAGACATTAAGAAGCTTAATGTCAGGCTGGGGATGTGGCTCAAGCGGTAGCGCGCTCGCCTGCCATGCGTGCGGCCCAGGTTTGATCCTCAGCACCACATACCAACAAAGATGTTGTGTCCACCGAGAACTAAAAAATAAATATTAAAAATTTCTCTCTCCTTTCTCACTCTCTCTTTAAAAAAAAAAAAAAAAAAAAAAGAAGCTTAATGTCTCACCATAAAGTTCCTGTTGAATGTCATGAATCACTGACCTTTTTTGAGAGGGGAAGGAAACATTGTCTCTTAACTAATCAATTGCTTATTATCAATCCCCATCTTTTATCATCATGTTAGATGATTGAACATTCATGTAGTAATTTTACTTAATACTTGGGGTAGATCTCAAGTATTTTAAAGGATTAATGACTATGTCCTATACCAGTTGAAAACCAGAGATCTTGGGGTAGATCTCAAGTATTTTAAATATAAATAATTCCTCACAGTGATAAAATTAGGGATTTTTTATTTTCTTTGTTAACTTTTTTCTGTATTTTTCAAGCTTTAAAGAATTTTTTTTTCCTGAAATTAAGAAAATCTAGTGAGGCATGGTGGCAGATGCTTGTACTCCCAGCTTCTTGGGAGGCTGAGGCAGGAGGGTGCAAGTTCTAGGGTAGCCTGGGCAATTTAGAAAGATCTTGTCTCAAAATAAAAACGGATAGGGAGGAACTGGGATAGTGCTATACTTCTGTAATCCCAGTAGTTCAGGAGGCTGAGGCAGGTAGATCACAAGGCCAGTCTCAGCAATTTAGCAAGGCCTGAAGCAACTTAGCAAGACCTTGTTTCAAAATAAAAAATTAAAAGGCCCGGGGATATGGCTCAATGATTAAGCACATCTGGGTTCAATGCCTGGTACCAAAAAAAAAGGGGGGGGGGGGAGAATGGGGATGTAGCTCAGGGGTAGAGTACTTGCCTGGCTTATGCAAGGCCTTGGGTTCAATCCCCAGTACCAGGGTTGGGGAGAGAAAATATAGTGCTTACCAGTTTTAGAAAATCAGTTCTACTTCACAGAGATAACTTCAGTTAACAATTTATTGTGCAATCTTTTCAAACTTCATATCTATATAGAGTGATATTTTAGAATTAGAGAAAAGTGATTAGTTTTCAACTAGAACATGCAATTTGGTTTATTATATTTTAGTTATATTAAAATATATCTATTATAAAAGTTTAAAACTATTTAGTAATAGAATTGGTATAGCTTTTTAAAATTTCATTTAGTTCTCTGTATGTATATAAAAAACTACCTGCAAAGTTTCTGCAGTATCAAGGTAAAATATAGAAAGTTTTCTCTATTTTATAAGTTAATTTACATATATATGTATATGTTACACACACACAAAAATAAAATATACTCACAAAAATTCTAAAAAACAAATTATTGTTTGAATTGTTTAGAGTTGATAAACTTTTTGAAAAGTCAGACTTATCCTGAATTAAAAACTAAATAGTTTTTTAGATGTGAATTAATGACTGCGTCCTATACCAGTTGAAAACCAGAGATTGGCTGTGGCATAATCATCTATGGAAGTTTTAGAACTGTAAAAGATTAGGGTCTTACCCTACTAAAAATAGAGAAAAACTGTCAGTAGGACAGGTTAGGACATCAGCTTTATTTTCAGGTTCTCCAGTGATTCCATTGTAGGCAGGTTAAAAACCAATATGTTATACACCAGAATAGAGGATGGGGATTAAATTTGCATATATTCTCTTCCAGCAAGTCCATTCCCAAATGCTTACCCAAGAAAAACTCTTGTACATGTGCACCAAGGGACAGCAGGAGTGCTCCTGGCACACTGTTTATAATAAGTCTGGAAAAAAGCCACATGTCCATTGGTAATAAAATGGGTACAGTTTAGTCTATTCACTAATGAAATATCACACTACAGTAGGAAAAAACATCAATGAACTACAACTGTGTACACATGTATGAATCTTTAGAAACGTAGCAGTGTTAAATGTAAAAGCATTTTCGAAAAGATTAAAGTTGTATACAGTTTTGTGGAGTTTAGAAAGTAGCCAAAGGAAACAAAACATAGTCTGGGCCTGTGTAAACCTATTAGAATAATGGTTACCTCCCAGGGAGGCAGAACAATAGATGGAGCAGAGCACATAATCATCTGCAACAGTTTGGTAAATGTTACTCTTCAAGCTGGGAAAAAAATTAATAGATGCTTTTATTAAAATTAATTCTTCGATGGTACATGTATTCTTGTTAATGGATCTAGTAATATATTTGGTAGTCACCTTTTAGGGAGATAAAGCATTATTATATTGGTGTAACTACACCTATATAGCTTGTCTAATTAGTGTTACCCTATGAGTTGTTAACACAACAGTGGAGTTACTTGTAGTGTATTTTATTGGGGAGCACCTCCCTATAGCATAGCTCGGTCATGTCTTCAGCTTTATCAATAAGGTCCTTTTAACTCCAGCACATACTCCCTTGTAAACAAATAGTGTCATGATATTAGCGCTAAATGAATCCTTCCTTAGATCATCCAGTCTTAGGGTTATAGCTGTCCATGGGTAAAAGAACCATAGATAACATTCCCTGTGGCCATCAGTGAAAAATAAATTGTTTTAATGCCATAAAGTGAGAGAAACTATTCACTATAAGACTCCATCTTTCCCTAATGTTTACATTCAGTTTACTATCTACTTGATCCTTGTGAGCATCTGAATTCTGAATAGACCCTGAACTAGTCCAACTTCCCTTGTTTTGCAGATAAAGAAACTAGCAAGAGTCCTGTATATGAGAAGAGATTATGGGGAATTTGTTTTGTTGCCTGATTGTTTCATACCAGCACAGTATTCCTTAATATAAATGTAAGGATTATTTCTGTCATTGCTAAAAGTGTTTGTGGCTATATTCTCCAAAGTGAAAATGAAATTATTGAGAATTTGATTTGTTATATAATTTATACAGGCTTTATAGTGATACAGATATATAGAAACTGAACATTTGGATTAACCTAATAGAGCTATTTAATGTTTTCTTGGTTTGTTAAACATTGGAAGGTTTGTGCATGTCTTATTTCAGTTTTATATTTGGAATAGTTAAAAACACAGATTAATGGCTTTGTTCTTTTTTTCAGCACAACGTTAGAGGTGTTGTATCTATGGCTAATAATGGCCCAAATACCAATGGATCTCAGTTCTTTATCACCTATGGCAAGCAGCCACATTTAGACATGAAATATACAGTATTTGGAAAGTAAGTATTCTCATTATGTTTCTTTTAAACATTTTTTTTTTAGTCGTAGATGGACACAATATCTTTATTTTATTTATTTACTTTTATGTGATACCTCATATGCTAGGCAAGCACTCTACCACTGAGCCACAACCCCAGCCCTCATTATGTTTTGATATCTCAGTGCATAAACATGACTGTGAGAGTAGTATAACTAATATTGGAAAGAGCCAAGAGGAAAGAAAGTTATAACTTCTCTAGACTTGTTTTCCTTTTTTTATAAAAGAAGTATCAGTAATGTTTTTCAGGATTTTATGTAAATGAATAGTAATATATCCCTCTTTATTAAAAATAGCATTTGGTGGCACATGCCTATAATCTCAATGGCTCCGGAGGCTGAGTCAGGGGGATCGTGAGTTCAAAGCCAGCCTCGACAATTTAGCAAGGCACTAAGCAACTTAGTGAGACCCTGTGTCCAAATAAAATACAAAAAAAGCTGAGGCTGTGGCTCATTGGTTAAGCGCCCCTGGATTCAATCCCTAGTACTAAAAAATAAAAAAATAGCATTTAGCCACAACAGATCTGAAAATATTTGCTTAAAAATGGTGGACTGATTTGATGGTTCTACTTTGCCACCAATTTTTGAGGTGCCTCTTGTTTTTTTACCATCTTTAGCTTTCATTTCAAGATCACTTTGTGATAAAAAGACAAAGGATTCTTGCCAGCAGAGTCAACTTCTTCTTAAAGAACTTTCCAGGGAGACCAGAACTCTGTAATGTGGCCATACTTTACCTATAAGGGAGAGATAGGACACAAAGAAACCTCAGTAAAATAGGTTTCTCAGAATAAGAAGGGGAAAATAGATCCTAGGGGGGTTTTTA